>NC_140963.1:14515402-14610402 GCF_056783735.1 Eptatretus burgeri
ACACCAACAACTCCAATTCCTGAGCAAATGGCATTTACCTATGTCATTGTCTTAGGGAGGAGGAAGCCAATAAAACTGCCACAGCCCAGGGATTTTGTGTAGATGACGGACACTGTGTTGGCTTAGATCTGTTGGACGGAGTTTTTCTCACTTCCTCCTGAATAGTCGACTGTAGCTGTCATTGTTGTTGGTGTTAGCTGTAAACTTTTGGGGTTTTTTTCCTTTTACAGCTCATTTCAGCTCTGAAAGAGGGAGTGAAAGGTATGTTCAATATTGTGGTGTCACTTTGCTCTCTCCAGTCTGGCATTAGTGCAGAGGTAGTGCACTTTCCTTTGAGCTGTTTAGTCTGGGTTTGATTCCTGGCCCAACTGTAAACTTTCGGATTGGTGCTTTGCAGGCAGGCAGGATTGGTGCTTCACATCGCAAAGTGTGCCATCTCTCAGACTGACTTTAAGCTGGGGGGCCCATCTGGCAGCATTAGTTGGTGGTTGTTAAAGATCTCATGGGTTCTTTCATGAAGAGTAGGTGAGTTATCACCGGCATCATGAATGAATTCCAAATTCCTGCCCAAATCAGCTCCCGTCAAACATCAGGCCGAGCCAGCGAGATTGTGAAGGAATTGGACCAATCATTTTATTTTGGCCGACCGCTCGAAAGGCTATGATTAATCGGGGCAAGTATAGAAATGAGAGTATTTGTTTTCTTCATCATAAGACCAGATAAGGGACTGTTTTTACCCCGAGCATGTGGAGCATAAAGCGGGGTTAAGCAATTGGTTTACTTTGTCTAACTGTCTGTTGACAAACGTCAGTTGATGATCGATGGTCAACTGAATTTCATTTTAATGTTATATTTAACCTCCGCCATCGAAGATGGATGGAGGTTCCTGTTTTCACCCCTGTGTGTTTGTTTGTTTGTTTGTTTGTTTGTTTGTGAACAGTATTACGGAAAAACTCCTCGACGGATTTCGACGAAACTTGGTGGGGGGATTAGGTATGGTCCAAGTTCATGCCATTAGATTTTGGACTTGGTCCAAAGTCCAATATGGCCACTATGGCGGCCATTTTGAAAAGATATTTGAATTTTTATTTTTGCATTTCTACATGTTTTAAGTGATTTCCAACCCCCCCCCCCCAAAAAAAAAATTGTTAGAGAAAAAAACAACAGAAAAATTTTGCAACTTTTATTCAACAAAATTTCGATTTTTTTTTTTTTTTTTGCATTTCTACATGTTACAAGTGATTTCCAACAAAAAACATGCCAAAATTATAATTGCGGCTGATTTTGGAACTTCAGATGGATATACCCACGTAAAATCAATTTCTGTCTCAAGGAATCTAGTTATGACGAATGAATTGAGTATGTAAAAGGGAAAGTTGCAAACTATAACTCTGTGAGCACTGTTGACGTCAAATTGAATGAATAGGACATCAGGTTCACTTGAGTGACCGAGCAGTATTGGCGGCGGAGGTTTTGCACTCGACCGAGTGATCCCCCTCTAGTTTGAACATGAATCGGAACATTAATAAGAAAACAAATCTGTAGTTTAGCGGTACTTTGGCTCTGAATTTATCCCAATCGTGCATCCACACAGAGGAGTGAGATAATATTTTTACTCTGCCTAATGGGCAATCAAACAAAATTTTAAATCATTCCAAATAGGAAACAGTTTTTATTTATGTTATTAAGGACACAAACAACAGGCATGAAAAACTAATGTAGCGTCTGAAATAAGATGGTGTAAAAGACGCTGCAACAATGGTGGCAAATTTCCGACTTGTTTTTTTTCTTCGACCTTTAAAATCTTTATTTTATTTCAATTGAATTATATACTTGAACACTGTAGAACATAAATTGCTTTATTGGCACTTTAAAAACTATTCAGTTTATCAGTACTTGGACAAAATGTTATGGCATTTTACGTCATCGCGACCAATCAAATTTGCCGCTCACAGGTAAAATCTGCCTCCCATGTCTTGTTTCTCAAGACTGCTTGGGGCAAGATGTTCTTTGAACTCTCTAGTTCTATCTGTTGTGATGATGAAGCTAGATGGTGACACAGAAATCACTGCTCTTGTTATCATGTTGTGCTCATATTGTAGAGGTTTCTCCAACAGTTTGGCCGTGACATTGACCACCATCTGTGCCATGATTTGTTCAAACTCTATACTCATGCTGCAAATTTCACATTTACTTTATCTTTTAATTGGCATGTGTTCAGTGCTACAAAATCACCATGTTCTGTACATCTTTATGAAAAAAAATTTGCTGACAAGCAAATTTATTTTCATTTTATCTTGTGCAGGTAAAATGATGGAATGTACGTTTCATGTTCCTTTTGTTGTATCCAAAGTCGAGGCTCATGGAGGAGCTCGGACAGATCAGAATGTGACAGAGCAAAAGGAACAGTCGTAAAAGAGGTTTGGGGTTGGGGGTGGGGGGAATACACCAACAACAGGGATGAGGGACAAAATAGAGGGAGAGTTTGGAGAAATATGGGATGTGAGGAAGGGCAGGGGAGGACACAGCGGTTGGATAAGATGGATACAGAAGCAAACTCTCAGGAAGGATTGATTTTCACGTTTGTTATATCATGGTTTGTGCCATGTTTTCTCAACACAGTGCCAGGATACAGCTGTGGCATCACTGGTCAAAGCTAATTCAAGACAACCAAATATATTCCTTGATGTGGTTTGACCAGCAATTTTCGTTTGGCCATAAGAGCACTTGATGAACTGGCTATAATAGCGAGTTTTACCAAATTCCTATTCAATGTATCCACAGATTTGTATGCGTAATTTTATTTACGTAAAAAACATCCATTCTTGTGCAACATGTTCTTTACCTTGACTTGAAACTCATTGATTAAAATAGGATTGTCCATCTAAAGTGCCATATATATATATATATATATATATATATATATATATATATATATATATATATATATATATATATATATATATATATATATATATATATATATATATATAGTTGTATTTTCTGTCTATCCGTCTGTCCATCGAGAGAATCGGCCTCAGCAGTAGTAACCCCATCATATGGCATACTGTTGGATCCCCTAAATCCTTTCCGCACGAGGTGCGGGTCCATCTGCGAGTTTGTTTATCGTGATATTTGTTTTTCAAGGATGATTTCTTCCAATGAGACGCTCCTATATATTTATTTTATTTTATTCCCCCCGCCCCGTCACTTCTGGGTAAAGATGCTGAATTTACCCAACATGCTCACACTACTTAGGCGAGTGTTGAATATTAGAGACTTGTAGAAAAGAAGGTCACACAATTAAAATATTATTTTCTTTAAGTCGAATTACAGCATGTATAATGAAAGCCTTGAGTTGACTTTTGGGCTCCATTAAAACAATCAGCTTTGACTGTGATCCCTGTATTGATACTGTTAGGTGAGGGAAGAAGTTGGTGGGATACCGTACAGATGTTATGACAGCTCATTTAAAATGCAGATACGCTGATCATGATGCCTTTGTGTTTTCAGATATGGAAAAATTGTGTCAACGAAGGCGATCTTGGATAAAAGCACCAACCAGTGTAAAGGTGAGATTTCTGGATTAATGCCACAGCTTGCATTAATATTAACATTAGCCAAGCCAGTTCAGACCATTAACGTACATGTTCACAATCGCTGAAAAAATATGACTCCTATTTAAGTGTTTTACGGAATGCTGGGCTTTCTCGCATGGAATAGTTATTAAAGAACCTCGCTGAACAATTGAAATGACTGCACATGTTTGTTTGTTAATTAAATTCCCAATTTGTTTCTGGTGTTCCATGGCAGCATGGTATTTGTCATTTGTATCTCTTTCTGTGAGGTTGTCAAATTCATTGCCAGATCACACACTCGATACTCATTTCATACATATGTTTGGTTTGTGTGATGCTGTCCTTTTTCAATAAATCCATCCCTCTCATCAATTTGTATGGATATAAATAAATAAATTAATAATAATAATAATTTAAAAAAAAAAATATATATATATATATATATATATATATATATATGTGTGTGTGTGTGTGTGTGTGTGTGTCACCTTTGTGTCGATGTTATGGCCTGATTAAACGAGGAATGGCCTGATTAAGCAATACAATGACTATCTGTGACAGTGAGGAGGTGCGACTGTCGCTGTTGGGATAAAATGTGATAAACTTAGAGCAGATCTATCATGCACCCGCCAATTCTAGAATTATTTAAACATCACACACAGATCATTAAGTACTGGACAAAGCCTCACATTTCCTGTCTCACATTAGGTTCACTCTCCTGTTCATTCAGAGAGACTTGCAACGATTTGTAATTCTTTGTTACCTTCTGAATATTGACTTGAGGTGAATGTTTTGTGTATTTCTTTTCTTTCCTTTTCTCCAACAGCCCAAACTCAGATCATCAGTTCAGTTTCAGACCCGATCATTCTACTTTCAACATGCTGCTTTGACTCTCCCAACAATGGATGGAAGCCCTCAATCTCAGACATGAGATCAAGGCCATATCTCTCTCGACGTATCTCGAACATTTGATACAGTATGGCACCTCGCCTTTGTCTCCAAACTCTCTGCTTATGGCATCCAAGGCCATCTCCTCTCATGGCTCACTGACTTCCTGCACTCCCATATTCAGCAGAAAGCTCTTTACGGGATCCTCTCATCTCTTCTCTCTGTCAAGCTGGAGTTCCCCAAGGCAGTGTCTTGGGTGCAGTCTTGTTTCTTGTATTCATCATTGATCTTTTTGATTCCTTCAAAAATACTCCCTATTTCCTTTTCTGATGATTACACCCTCTGCCATATCATTTCTCATCCTTCAGAGAGGCAGGCAGCAGCCTCTTCTCTCCCTGAAGACCTTGGTTGAATCAGGAATCAGGAGCTGGTCCAACATTTGGAATATGTCTTTCAAACATGACGAATCCCACACACTCATCCTGGCTCTCTGAAAGGACCATCTGGCAAACCCTCCCATTTACTTCCTAAACAAACCACTTGATGAGGTTTCACTCAAACTGTTGAGCCTCACAATCAGCCATGCTGTTTCTTGGGCAGACCATATTTCCAAGATGGCTTCCAAAGCCAGCTGCCGACTGGGCATCCTTCATCGTGCAAAGTCTTTTCTTGGCCATTCTGAAATTTTGACAACAGCCAAGGCCTTCATTCGCAGCTTGATGGAGTACTGCTCTCCACTTTGGGGTGGCACCCCTGCCGATCACACCTTGCCCTTCTTGATGTCATAGAAAGCAAGACCTTTAAAATCATTGTGATCTCCCACGATGAAGCTGAGTGTCATCCTGTGCACTTGGTTGAGAACCTGCCTGCAGTGTGAAAGTGAGTGTTACTGTGATGTGTTACTTTCACATTACAGGCAGGTTGGTGGCCTCTTTGTATTCTCCCACTTCCTTTTTGGTGGTACACCCTCTGCCTTCTCTTGGCTTTGTCCCTCCCAGGTAATTTATTCAGGGTGCATACGGTCTGCCAGTAACCATCTTCTTGTTAAACTTCCAAAATACAAGCTCACTGCTCACCTCCACTCATTTGTTTCTCTTTTCTCTCACCCGTGGAACCAACTTCCCCAGTCTGTTCAGTCCCATTCTTCCCACCAGGTCTTCATGGCAGCTGTTCACCACAAACTCAGGTCATCCCCCATCCATACTCATGATCTCTTCTACACCAAATTACCCAATTCCCAAACACTTATTTTTCCAGGTTATTGTGATTTCCCCCCCCCCCTCTCCCTCACCTCCTTTTGTTTGTTAGTTCTCAGTTGTTCTGTTCCTTTTCTGTTTCATCCTCACTTTCTCCTTTCTCTTCCTGCTGTGTTTCATTCAGCTTGTGTCCTTTCAATATGTCCTTCTTCCCCCTCCTTTTGATCTCACTTTCACTTTGATTCTGCTGTTGGAGTTCTCCCTTTTGAATTTGGTTCCCTTCCATTCTGTTCTTGCACTTCCATGAGCCTCTTCATGTGTACAAAAAACAAAGGACACCATGGGATCTTTAACATCCACCAGCCAATGCGGAACATCCCACCTTAATGTCCATCTGAGGGACAACACACTTTATGATTCATTGCCCTGCCTGCGCAACACCCATTCTTATAGAGACAGGTTCTAGTGGGGCCAATAATTGAATTCAACCAAGACAGCTCAAAAGTATATGCACTACCTCAGCATCCTCCTGTAAGATGTCATTGTCCTCACCAAGTTAACTTTTGTTCTCTTTAGTATTAGAGATAACGAGCCTGATCAACCTACTCCCATAATTACAGTGAAATAGGTGTCACCACTGAAATACATGTGTTGCCACCTGCAGAGTCCATTGTGAGATTAAGTATATTTTAGGCTGTTGGAATTAAGCCGTAGCCTGGAGGCTGGAGTACATCACTCTCAACGCTCTCACTCATTATTATTGGGTGTTCTCTTCTGCATTCATCATTTTCATCATCATTTTACTGAAACCATTTATGGATAATATTTAAGTCAATTCCAGGTCAGATATCTACTACCATGCATAGCGAGCTTATATTGAGATCAACGTTATAATGTGACGCCACAAAGTTGAACTGAATTAACTTCAAATTATTTCAATAACTCAGTTGGAGTGAAATTTGCAATGGTAAAACGTGTGCATGTCTTGTTGAAATCACTTATTTGTGTTGCGAGCTCTCGATACCTCTGGCGAACAGCTTCTCACCATGCTATAGGCGCATTTCCTTCTTAGGCAATGCTATGAGCTGGATTTCACCGTGTTTGTGTTTTTGTAGATTGATCACTTATGTTAATGATATTTTCATTGCCTTTATCTTCTCAAATCAGTTATTTTAACTGAATGTTTACAGCTTACTCTTGCCTTCAGAGTAAGCCTGCTGTTAGTTGGCTTAATGGTTCGGGTGGTTGGCTTAAGATCTTAGGGTCTTGAGTTTGAGCCTCTGTCGGTTGTTGAAATGACACCAGGTCAGGTTGACTCAGCCTGTCGTCTTTCTGGTGTCAGTGAAATGAGTACCAGTGTACTGGGAATAGAGGGCAGTGCATCAGTGGCACAGCCCTGCCCCCAGAAAAAAAAAAAATCATGTAACCAGCAGCTACAGGCTGCACATGATACCTCACCTTCATTGATTTGCAGATTCGAGTTGTATTCCTCGCTCAGCATCATTGTTAGAGAACTTTGTTCGGCAGTTTTCCAGAAAACTTGGGAAAACCCATTGCCACTTTCAAATTCGGTGTAAGTTCTTTTTAAAAATAATATGACCATAAATACTAAAGAACACTTACAAACATTTCTCCATCAAAAAACTGAATCGCAATGTTAAATACAAATCAACTCTCAAAAGTGATCTATTTCATGACGCGTCTTTTGAAATCAATGGCCAAATCAACAGCACATGTGAGATTTGAACCAGTGGAATCTCAAAGCACGATGCGGCCAGAATTCAGTTTGGAATGCCAAGCAAAGCAAACCTCCCAACAACTTTAATGCTTGCTTCTCGACCTTTCCAATGAAGTGAAACACTGACAGCATTTTTATTACATAATGTAACTGTAATTAACTTTGTGATTTTCATTACAGTTGTGATAAAATAAAGTTTGGATTTTTCTCAAGTATATAGTTGCCCTGCATACTTTCTTATTGTCGTAGTTGTGGAATTTCCCAAAGGGTAAAAGTTAAAAAGCTCAATCTGGCTTGAGTCGAGTGCTTTGCATTTTGGATGCTCATTACAATTCAGGTTGTCCAGGGTGGGGCATTTATATCTGACGGTTTTATTATCCTTATAACTTTTTTGTTTCTCACCCAAATGAAATAACATTTCTATACAACATAGGCACATACCCTAAGTTTTTAAAATCAATTTTGATTCTTTATTTCTTAAAAATTACATCAGACAAATGGGCCCCTTTCGAATTGGTGCATTCACGACAGTGGATCATCATATTGTTCATTACCGCAAGCAATGTCTCTTGATCAATTGAGTGGATGGTTGCAGTGATGTTTGCCTTCAATTCATCAATTGATGTTGGATGTTCCTCATGAACTTGCCCTTCAGCAATCCCCATAGGAAGAAATCTGGTGGAGTTAAACCTGCCAACTCAAGGTGTGCCTCATCTGTCATGATGACGTTGTTTGTGAAATTGGCATGCTCATTGCATTTTAAAAAGTTTAAAAAAAATGCTCATTGCATTTAAAGTGCTCCATCATTAAAAATTTTCAAGTATTATCTGTAAAACAAAGGAAACAATAATTAGTTATGCCAAGACTGCTTCCGGCTTGAAAGATTGCAAATGTGTCAGATATAAATTCCCCACCCTGTATCTAAAATTATTTTGAAAGCATTGACCATAAAGCATTGTTGTATTTATGTATATGTTACATCCAGATATATATTTGTATAAGATTGGGGCGGTTGGGTTTACACATTTAAAAAAAAAAAAGAAGAAGGCGCTTCCAACAAAAGTAAAAAAAACTAGATTGACTCTGCCAATTTGAGCAAAAAAGCAAGAGCAGATCCGGTCTCAGGTAACCTTTCGCCGGCTTCACAGCTGGTTTTGTCAGGCTCAATAGATCTTGAAATGCACGTGTGGTGCGTAGTTTGTCCAGTTTCCTGGCGTGTGTGCGTGTAACAGATTCACGTGTCACCATTGCTCGGTCTGCTGCCATTCCGAGGAGCCGTTCGATCAAAGATCAACTCCATGAAGTGTCTTCTGTAAAACTTCTCCATCCGCGATGAGGTGTCGAAGTCTGCGATGTCCGTCCTTAATTCTGAGTCTCAGAAAACGAAAACCCGTGGCTTGCATGATGTTGTTTGCCTCGAAGCTCTCCACTGGGGGTTGAAAACTCAGCGAGCGAGGCAGCAGGTTTTCTTTGAGGCAGATGTGGTTAAAACGCAAATGCAGGTACTCCATGGCATATTGCTGATGGGACTTCATGAACAGGTGGCAAAGCTTCCAGGTTTGCACTCCATAAGCATCCATAATAGTTTTTATAAGATTGGAGCGGTTGGGATTACACATTTTTAAAGAAGAAGAAGGCGCTTCCAACCAAAAGTCTTTTGTGCCTGATGAAGCTAGCTGCAAAGCCGGCGAAACGTTGCCTGAGACCGGGTCTGCTTTCGCTTTTTTTCTCAAATTAGCGGAGTCAATCTAGTTTTTTTGGGGTTGGAAGTGCCATCTTCTTCTCCTTTAAAAAACAAAAAAGTATATATATATATATATATATATATATATATATATATATATATATATATATATATATATATATATATATATATATATATATATATATATATAGATACAAACAAACACGACATAATAGTGACCGAAGCTTGTCGTGCCGCACTCTTCAGGGTAAAAATCGCAGGAAGTGAAGGCGTGTACTTTATACACAGGTCTCAATAAGGCAGACGCTGATTGGTTCAACCGTAATGACGTCATGGTTAATCCGAACGCCCATTGGTCAGCTCATATTCACCTCCAGCTCCCATTGGCTGGAGCAGAGTTCATCGATGATTGACGTTTATAACCGCATCCTGGAGAGAGGAGGGATGGGTTTCCCCTAAGTCCATTCACCATTTGTTACCGTACTTCCCTTGATCTTTCCATGCTGAAAGAGACACAGAGATCGTACAAATTCCTTTTGATGACATAGTATTGGATCGGTGGTAAGGATGAAGGTTGCTTCCAACATACGTAAATGAAACGAGCTCCGACCTCAGTTCAATATCCTGAACATATCTGCATTGTACTGGTCTGCACAGATAGGGTTGGCAACCAGGTGCTGTGCAATGGCAGATGAAGCAGGTACAGTGGCCGGTGGTTGCTGGATATTTCTACATGTTCGCACTGGTTGTGTTCTAACCCTCACAATCTTTCTTAGAATCACCAAGGGGACGTGTTGTTTGATCCGATCAGCCAATCTTAGTGTTGTGCGGCCCACGTACCGAGCTTCATATCGGCACTGAAACTCATAAATAACATTGCTGGTATGTGAGGTGGGTAGCACATCCTTGTTGACTGACGTCAGCAAACGGCGAGTTTTTTTTTTTTTGTATACCTTGTCGAGGCTCGTGTGAGAGCTAACACACAATGCACAGCAAGGGGGCATGAGACAAGAGGGGCGGGAGTGGGAGAGACAAAACAGTGGGGAACAGACACATTAGGAGATCTGTGGAAGGGAGAGGGATGGGGCGAGGAACATGGGGAATAGAAGATGGACATTACAGGGACTTTCAGGAAGGAAAGCAGGGAATTTGAAGGAAGTGGACTTGGGTGGATTATCGGGGGTAGAAAAGATTGAGGATTTGGATGGGGGATGATAAGAGGTGGTGGTGAACAGCTGTTTTGAAAGCCTGGAGGGAAGAATGGGAAAGAATAGAGTGAGGGAGTTTATTCCAAAGGCGGGAAAAAAGAGGAATGAAAGAGTGAAGATGAGCAGTGATTCGTGATTTTGGTAGTTTTACCAGAAGGCGGTTGTTGGCCGACCTTGAGCGCCCTGTGGAAATGTGGTGGGGACAAATCGCAGAGACAGCAGGGGGGGCAAGGCTGGAGAGGAGTCGGTAGAAGACAGAAAGACCACGGACCAACCTGCGGTGATTGCGTGAGAGGCCCAAAGACTCAGCCTCATTGCGGGAGATGCCGATGATCCTAAATGCCCTGGTTTCTACAGCATGAAGCCGAGAAAGGTGGGAGGCAGGAGCACCAATCCATAGGGGAGAGTTATACTCCACCAGGCTATGGACAAAAGCTTTGTAAGTGGTCAGGAGCTCAGGAGGGCCGAGGAAGGACTTTGCACGACGGAGGATTCCCAGATTCCCACAACGGAGGACTGGCTTTGGAGGCGAGGTTTGAAATGTGGCTTTCCCAGGAAAGGTCATGGCAGATAGTGAGACCCAGAAGCTTGAAAGAAAGTACTTCTTCCAGAGGATTGTTGAGAAAGTGGATAGGGGGGGTTTTCTAAACGGTCCTTTCGAAGAGACATAGTGAGAGTGTGAGATTTGTCCGGATTGAAAGACATGTTCCACGTGTTGGACCAGTTTGTGATTTTAGAGGTAAAGATTACTCGGGGTTGCACAGCCAGAAACGTTTTGGACACAATATGTTTTATTTGTACTTCAAACCTTTGTGATGATTGTCCTTTCCAGGGTATCTGGATATGGACTGGACATTTGTCTGGACCAATCTTCCGATCTTTTGTCGTGTTTAGAAACTTGTGTATGTATCTCTTAACTATATGCTCAGGATAACCATTCTCACCGAGTATATTCATGATTTTCTCGATTTCAGCTGGAAGATTACAAGGTGAACAAATCCTCTGTGCTCTGTTAACCAGGATATTGATCAAGGCAATTTTGTTTCTCGTGGAGCTGAAGGAGTCCCACCGAGTATACTGCCCTGCGAAAGTTGGCTTCCGGTAGACAGATGTTGTGAAACGAAGGTTGGATCTATCAGCCAACACGTCCAAAAACAGTAACGTGTTTGACGATTACAGCTCCGTGGTAAACTTCAGCGCTGGATGGAGAGTGTTGAGCCATGCCTGGAAATTGTCACGTGCCATCCGAGACTCAAACAAAGCAAAAATGTCATCAATATACCGATAGTATACGATGGGAGAATCCACACCTTGCTGACCAGTCAGTTTCTGCATTTCATGATAGCCTACAAAGATATTTGCAAGAGCTGGGCCTAATGGAGAACCCATGGCCACACCGTCCGTTTGAACAAACATCATGTTGTTAAAACTGAATTCCACCTCCTTGTTGCTGTGTTCATTAATTCCACGAAGACGTATTCCGAGATCATCGGTTGTTCCAGATCGGTGTGATACAGCAAATGTGCGCATATCTCAATCGTCTCCGTCAATGGTACATTCGTAAACAAGCTTTTAATATCAAAGGATGCCATGATGTTGTCCTCACTTGTCGGTGTTTTAGCTCTAATTGATTGTGCAAATGTGAAGGAATCCTTAACCACGAAATGAGAAAGTGAATACAATACTGGTTGCAGTACCTCTCGCAACCACTTGGCAAGTTCATGTTGTGCTGATCGCACCATGGACAGTATGGGTCTTAAAGGGATATTCTCTTTGTGAATCTTCGGCAGGCCGTACATTCTTGGACGTTGGGCTCCAACAGGATTAATTCTGTCGTGCACCTCCTTTGATAGTTCTCCACGTTTGAGAAGCTGCAACAGTCGTTTGACGATCTGACCTTCCACCTGAGGCATGCGATCATGTTCTGTTCCACCGCCCAGATGTTTAAATTTGGTTTCGTCTTTCAGGATGTCCATCATCTTGTCGATGTAATCAATCTTATTCATGATTACCACTCTGGTGCCTTTATCCGGTTTGCAGATATGAATGGCAGCATTCCTCCTCAATCCTTGTATTGCCAAGAGAACATCCTGTTGCATGTGAAAATCTGCGACGTCATTTGGGATTCCACGGTACGCATGCGCGAGGTCCGATCGTCTCTCCCTCAATGCCTGGTCTGCTTCGTTTGACACAGCCTGATGTGTTGATAGTTGAGCATACAGGAGTTCAAACTCGGCAAAAATGTCTTCCATCTTGATATTCTGGTTGAGAATGCCGAAGTTAAAACCGTGCGCCAACACGAACCTTTCCGTGTCAGACAGCTTATCGTCCGATTCATTGAGTACATGCTGGGATGAGTCTGATCAGGGAACCGAATCGTTTCACCTTCAACCAGTCGATTGTACGATCGCATTTCTTCTGCGCCGCCATCTCTGCACGTTGGTCAATCGCTGCAATGTATCGACATAACCGGATTATGTCACACAGTTTGATGAAACCACGTACTTCGTTCCAGGCATTGCGTCGGACACAACGTAGCGCGGACCGTGTGTGACATTTTTGCTGAGTTTGAACTCCTGTTTGCTCAACTATCAACATATTGCTGTCATGGCAGACTCAATTTTTTTCTTGCGCCTGTTTTCATGCTACACATAATTTAACCCCCCCCCATCTCCCCACCACATTTTCCATTCCCTCCCCAGTCTCTTTTGGGGTCATGTTAATTTTTTGGAATTCTGAAAATTGCTCGTACATCGTCGCGTCGATCATTTTTTTCAAGAAAATTTGCATGGTCATCAAGCATAATTTTGATTATATTGATCATCGGCCACCACGATTCTTGATCATCGTTGGGGTTGATTAACGGGGCGAGAAAAGATCGTGGTTTTGGATAGGGGAAGATAGGTGGTGTGAATAGCTGTTTTGAAGGCCTGGAGGGAAGAATGGGATTGAAGAGAGTGAGGGAGTTCATTCCAAAGGTGGGAAAAAAGAGAAATGAAAGAGTGAAGGTGAGCAGTGATTCTTGATTTTGGTAGTTTTACCAGAAGGGGATTGCTGGTGGACCTTGAGCGCCCTGTGGAAATATGGAGGGGGTGGGGGGGGACATATCGCAGACAGAAAGTGGGGGGGGGGCAAGACCGGAAAGGATACTGCAGAAGACAAAAAGACCACCGACCTGCCTGTGGTGAGAGAATGAGAGGCCCAAAGACTCAGCCTTTTGTGGGAGATACCACTGATCTTAATTGCCTTGGCTTCCACAACATGAAGCCAAGAGAGATGAGAGGCAGGAGCACCAGCCTAGAGGGGAGAGCAGTACTCCATCAGGCTGTGGAGGAAAGCTTTGTATGTGGTCAGGAGCTCAGGTGCATCGAGGAAATACTTTGCACGACGGAGAATTCCCAGTCAGCGACTGGCTTTGGAGGCCAGGTTGGAAATGTGACTTTCCCAGGAAAGATCATGGCAGATAGTGAGACCAAGATGCTTGAATGAAAGGACTTCTTCCAGAGGATTGTTGAAAAAGAAGATGGGGGGAATGGGGGGTTCTAAACGGTCCTTTCGGAGAGACATAGTGAGAGTGTGAGATTTGTCAGGATTGAAAGACATGTTCCACGTTCTGGACTAGTTTGTGATTTTACCCAGATCTGCAGAGAGCGAAGAAGCTACTGCTTGTCAGTCTGAGGGATGACAGATGGTACGACAGAGGGTGGACTCGTCAGCAAAGAGATAAAGAGGATTTTTAAGAGAGTCGGAGAGATGAAAACCAGAAAAGCAACAGGCCCAGAACGCTGCCTTGAGGAACTCCAGGCTGGACAGGAAGAGGGGATGAGAGAACTCCATTTAGGGCCACAAGTTGGCTATGACAGGAGAGGAAGTCTGAGAGGCGAAAGTCGAGATGGCCTGGGATACAATAGGAAGAGAGTTTGGTGAGCAGGGCAGGGTGCCAGACCATGTCAAAAGCACGCGATATGTCAAGGGATCTGGCTCTGATTTCATGTCTGGCATTGAGTACCTCCATCCATTGTTGAGAGAGAAGATGCAGCATATCCAGTGCAGAGTGACCTGGTCTGAAACCAAATTGATTATCGGAAATCAAGCCATTGGAGAAGAGGAAGGATTTAATGTCTGAAGCAATGATGGATTCTATAACCTTGCTGATGATTGAGAGAAGGCTGATTATTCTGCAGTTGCAGGGATCTGGCTTTGCACCATTTTTATACAGAGCGACAATCTTTGCTGATTTCCAAGTAGATTGCAGAAGACCTTGAGCAAATGAGAGGGTGAATATAACAGAGGGACGATGAGCAAGAGCAGAAGAGCAGTTTTTTAGGACACATGGGCTTATGCTGTCTGGACTGGTTGCGGAATCTGAGTTGAGGTTTGACAGCAAGCTCTCCACTTTGTCAGAAGAAAAGGACACAGAGTCCAGGGACAGTTGCGTGTGACTGGGTAAGGTGGGTAGAGAAAGCGATGGGTTTCGGACACAAGATTTTGATGCAAACACCGAGTTTAGGCATTCAGCCCTTTCACGTGCGGTGTCAGCAGTGCGGCCATTTGAGGTAAGGGAGGGGATGGAGGGGAACATACACCAGAAACAGATTTGATTTGACACCACCAGGATAGAGAACCACCTCAGTGCCCGACACGATGGCACTGAGGTGGTTCTCTAATAACAGCCAGAGAGATGTCCACTTTAACAAGCATGTGGTCAGAAGAACCAATTGGAGCGGAGGAAGAACAGCAGATATTTTCAGGGAAATTTGTCAAAATCAGATTGAGAAGAGATGGAGTACCATTGATTGAGATACCGTTGATGAGAAGTTGACAGACTGAGTCAGTCCCATTGAGTCACAGAAGTCTTTTGCTGTAGTGCCATTGCAGGTGAGAGAGGTACCTACACCCAGCCAACCGGCATGATGACAATTGAAGTCACCACATATGAGGAAGAGAGAGTTTGGATGAGAAGATAGAAGTTGGTCCATATTTTTGGATCGTGAGGTGTAAATGCAGTCATCACTGTTTGGTGGATGGTACAGCACACATACAAACATGAGGTGGGAGTTGAGGGGAAGCCGTAGCCAGAGGTATTCCTGGGGGTGTGGGCGAGTGAGGGCAGTACATGGAGAGTGAGGAATAGTCCTTGATGAAGAGAGAAACTCCTCCACCACGACAAGGCTGAGGTCTGTCATACCGGAGGAGGGAGTAACCGGGGAGAGATACGAGGGAGTCAGAGACGGCTTGAGGGAGGAAAGTTTCTGTTTGGCAGATTATGTTTGGTTTGTCAGTGGCAACCTCATGGAAAGATCTGTCAGGTTTGAGTGAAGGCCTTGTATATTTGAGGTCCATATTGTTACTGAAGAGGGAGGGGAGGAGGCTTTGGGTGCAGGGGAGGAGAGGGGGATGGTAGGACAAGGGAGGAGGGGGGGGAGGTAAGGAGAGTTGTTGAAAGAGTGTGGGGGATTGCAGAAGACCAAGGGGAGGGGCCAGATGAGGAGAAAAGGCTCTGTGGTGCTGGGTTGAGTTACAGTGGGGAGTAATAAGAGAGGGGGCAGATGGCAGTTGAGGATTTGAGGAGGTGGAATGATGAGATGGGGGAGAGAGGGCAGGGGAAGGAGGCAGCTTTGTGGATGTGAAGGAGCAAGCATTTTTGAGAAAGGTGAGAGAAGGGGGTGAATGGAGAGAGAGGGGTGAGTGGGGATAGTTGAGGGAGAAAGGTGAGGGGTCGTTTTTGAGAAAGGTGAGAAAGGTCTTGTCAGGTCATATCATATTAGATATGTGACTTGCTGCAGGTACTATGCAAACCTGTACTAACAAGTTTCATGATTGCGTTGTCGGCGACTAAACCGTCTCCTCCACCAAGTTTCTTGGTGAGGAGGATGTATGATATGGACACTCAGCAGGATTAAAAACAAAACCTGGCAAAGGGCATTGGGGCTCCTTGTGAGCCAACGGCCATCCATGTGTAGTGCCCAACTGTGTCTGCGGACATCCTCCTGCAGTTGGGTTACTTTTTATTAGGAGGTTGGTGGCAGGATTTTTACTCTGGCCACCGCGAAACACCTCATCCTGCAAAACATACCAAAAGCCAAAAGAAATCTGAAAACACACTCCGTGGGAGTACCTCCTGTGCAGTGGCTCTTAGCAGGGTAGCTCACCGGATGATGGGATTGAGGCAAAGCCTTTGGGACCCCCAATCTTTGATGATAGGAGGGAAACCACGGGGTAACCTTCCAGGGTCAGATTGCGGTCGTGTGTGTCAGGGTGGTGCTGAGGAGTCATTCACCAGACGGTGGTCTCCTTGGGCTAACCTGAGGCGGTCCCTTCGGGTGGGTGCCTGGAATGTCCTATCCCAAAGAGAGGATTATCACCTGTCTCTTTTATCATCTGTGCTAAAGCGTTTGGACATCAGTATTGAAGCACTCTCTTATGTTCGGAGACCGGATTATGGTGGGATCATGGCAGGTGGTTACACCTACTATTGGTCTGGTCGCTCTGATGGTTACCATGCTCAAGGAGTTGCTGTAGCTATGTCCAATAAGCTGGCTCCAATGATAATTTAGATAACATCGGTCAACGAGCGTATTATGAGACGAAGGATTCATCACTTCTTGGGTGTCATTTCCCTGGTCTCTGTGCATGCTCCGACTGAGCCGAGCGATCTCACTATGAAGGATGCATTCTATGCCACGCTCAAGTCTGTGGTTGATCAGTGCCCCAGGAGAGATACTGTTCTAGTCTTGGGGGGATGTCAATGCATCGATTGGAACTGATTGGGATGGTTATGAGACGTGTGTTTGTCCCTATGGGACTGGAAATGTGAACCAGAATATCACGAAGTTCCTTGACTTTGCAAGAAGTCATGTACTTAGCGTGGCTGGTTCATGGTTTCAGTGCCCACAGGCTCATCGCTGGACTTGGTATTCCAACGCTGGTGGTGTGACAAAGAAGATTGACCATGTGCTCATTGATGGTCGCTGGAGGATGATCCAGAACTGCAGGGTTGACCGGAGTGGTGATTTCCTCAATACCGACCAGAGGCTTGTTGCAGCAACTCTGAAGTTGCAGCTTAAATCCAGGAGAATGGTACCATTCCAACCAAGGCTGGTTGTTGGCAAGCTCAAAGATGAGAGGGTAGCTGAAGAGTTTGTGAACAGGCTGAGTGGAGATTTTGGGGGGGGGGGAGGGGGGTCTGGGTGCTTTGGGGGATCCTGAACAGTTGGGAAATGCCTTCAACACCACCATCCTTAATGTTGCCGGTGGAAGTCTTGGAAGTCACTGAAGGATGAAAAAGAATTTTGTCTCCAGGGACACTGGATATCATTTATCAGTCGCAGGGCCAGGTTGAATGGCAAAGCTGAGCTGTTCAAGGGGCTGAGGCGTAAACCGATGTGCACTCCGGGTGAACAAGGAGGCCGATGTGCAAGGAATCTGTGAGGGGGTAGAGCATTACCTGTGCTCAAGTGATTCTCATTCTGCGTACAGGGGAATTTGTGCATTGCGTTCCTTCAAGCCCATCCCTCGGTGTACTGCAGTTAGAGCAGAGGGTGGTGAGCTCTTGACAGAGGAGTCCGAAGCGAAAGCCCGCTGGGCCGGTTACTTTGAGCAGCTGTACCAGGCTGATCTACCAGTTGTCGAGTTTTATGTCAGGGGTGTTACTATCCCTATTGCTGACCCTCCAATCAATAGCGGTCCACCTTCGTTTGTGTAAACACAGACTGCGGTGAACCGGTTGAAACGGGGTGAAGCTCCAGGGATCTGTGGCATCCATGCTGAACTTCTCAACACTGGTGGAAATGCTACACTCGTGTTGTTGCATGCAGTTCTGTGCTCCGCCTGGAACACAGGCATCATCCCAACTGACTGGAAAAGGGGCATTGTTGTCCCCCTCTTGAAAGGGAAGGGTGCTCACCAAGACTGCAGCAACTACCGAGGGGTGACGCTGCTCTCAGTGCCTGGCAAGGTCTTTGCTCAGATAAATTATTGATAGGGTTCTCCACCATTTGCTTGAGCACCAGCGTCCAGAGAAGTCAGGCTTTACACCAAAGAGGCCAATGATTGACTGTATCCTTGCTCTTCCGATGCTCACCGAACACAGTCGAGAGTTTCGGCAAGGGCTGCTTGAAGCCTATGTTGATCTCTGCAAAGCGTTCGATTCAGTGAATCGGGATTCCCTCTGGAAGATTCTTGGTCTTCATGGGGTGCCACCAAAACTGATCAATCCGATGTCTGAACTATACTGTGTTACTGAGAGTGCTGTGAGATGTGGTGGTACCATCTCTGACTTATTTCCAATTGTTACTCGAGTTTGTCAGGTGTATGTACTGGCCCCCACATTTTTCAGCACTTGTCTGGACTGGATTATGGGGAGGATGTCAGAGAGTTCAAGTTGCGGTGCATCGTTTGGCAATGTCAAGATCTCTGACCTTGATTTCGCAGATGATGCAGTCTTCTTGGCGGAGACTCTCGATATCCTTTTGGGGGCCATCGTGGTGCTGAATGAGGAGTCAGAGCCACTGCGATTACAGGTTTCCTGGGTCAAAACTAAGATCCAGGCTTTCATTGACATCTTGGATGCTGCTATCCTGTCTGTACCTGTTTGTGCTCGGATCTTGAGCTCACGGAGAGATGTTCTTCCCTTGGCAGTGATATTAGTGTCTCTGCAGGCTGTGAGCCAGAGGTCAACAGATGTGTGGGTTGGGCCTAGGGAGTCATGGATTCACTGGATCATGGGGTGTGGCGCAGCCGGTACCTGTGTGGGAGGACGAAAGTCCGAGTCTTCAGGTCCTTGGTGCTTTCAGTCTTGCTCTATGGATGTGAGACGGAGACTTAATTACTTTGCTCTCAGGTCTCTTTGGAGAATCCTTGGTTCTCGCTGGTCAGACTTTGTGTCCAACGAGCCGTTGCTGAGAGAGACTCAAATTAGATTTGTTGCCAGCATAGTCTGTGAGCATCAGCTACGGCTGTATGGACGTGTGGCTCGTTTTCCTGACGCTGATCTCGCTCACCAGATTCTCTCAGCGAGGGAGCCTCGTGAGTGCAGGAGGCCAATGAGCCAACCACATGCCTCATGGTTGCAGCAGATTGCTCAACATCTCAGAGATGTGGATGTGTCAGGCATCTGCCTGGGGGGTGGCCAGACAGAGGCTCTTGGAGTACCGGCAGAAAGTGTATGCAGCGATGCGCTGCTCTGGCGTATGCTCCCATGCCTGACCTGACCTGTGAGAGGGAAGCTTGGAGGGGGATGAGTGTGATGGTTGATTTGAGAGGGAGGGGTGAGAGGGGTGAATTGGCACTGAAGTTGGAAAAAAAAAACGGATGATTGATGGAAAGCGAATATACATTGCAAACTGTTTTTTTTTTTAAGTTAAGAAATACAACTAAAGACATTTCTTGAGGGATGCAATAAAAGCGAATTAAGAGAATGGAGAGAAGAAACATTGTAACAGTTGGACTTTTTCGACAAGGTATGAAGGAAAGGTCAAATTGAGAGCAGTCTGTTGAAATAGAAAAGGAGTCGTGAATTATGATACAGTAATGCGAACCACACGTGTGAAAGAGGAATATGAAGCATTATGAGACCGTTTTTATTGTTATTATTATTATTACTAGCCGAAACCCCGTCACAGACGGATTCCGTTCCATGAGCCCAATGTGACAACCAGTGGCGGCTCTTGTAAGAACCGGATCCCAGTCGATGTACTCCATGGCCTGACCCAATGAGGCCTACAAATCGTCCTTGTACACGACATTTTTGGTGTACACTACTCCCTGTGAAGAAGTCCCCTGATTTGTGCCCGTGTCTACTTTGACGTACAAACACCGTGTCAAAACTTCTCAGGTCACAGTACCGAGAAAAACGTGACGTGACCGCTGGGAGGAGCACAAAATTGGTCCTTCAGTATTAATATATAGATTATTATTTTTTTTTGATAAAGATTGCATAAGTTTCGGGACAGGAAAATGTTGAAGAAAAAATCGTGAGGTGAATGGTAAATTTGGATGGGTAAACGCAGAGGGTGGAAACAGATCACGTGGTTACAGGAGATGTATCGTTAAAAGTGAATTTATTTATTTATTTGTTTTTTTTTTTAATTCGGATTGCATAAGATTCGGAAAAGGAAAGGTTGAAGTAAAATCGTGGAGGTGTATGGTGAATTTGGAATGGTAAATGCAGAGTGAAGCTGATAGATCAATGAAAAGTAACAGGAAGTGGGGAGAGAGACAAGTGGTTTCAGCAGGTGTACAGTAAGGAAGGATAAAAGGAAAATTATTATTATTTTTGATGGATTTTTGAAGATTAGGTAAGATTAGGGAATGGGGAGGTTGTAGGAAGAAATCGTGAAGGTTATGGTGAGAGTGGGTCAGCTCAAATAGAAGGAAGATGGTGTGCCGGCAGGAGGAGAAAGGAAAAAGGAGAAGAAGAAGAAGAAGAAGAAGAAGAAGAAGAAGAAGGATCGGTACTCATGGGTATGGAGGGAGAAAGGGTTGTTGTTTTTTTGTTATATATTTTTTTAATTTAAGACAAACAGAGGGTGTAATTGGGAGGGATAGATGGGGGGTGGTTGGAAAAGTGGGGAAAATAGGAATTGATGGTAATCGGGAGAGAATACAAATATAAACGATTGTACACTTCGACGGGAAGGATGGGTCGGCCTCAAAGAAACCTGATAAGACAAGGTGGACGAAAACTCACAAAACAGCATGACTTTTGAAACAAAACCGAACTAGAACAAGCTTAAATGAGCTAAGATCTTCGTCCTCTTCATGATGGCATCATAAAGACGAATATAACGTCATTGTGATGTATCAGGTTTGCGATAAATTAATTATCTGTGCTAATGCCCCGCTTGATTCCCGCAAACAAAATTCAAACAGCTTGCCTAGTTTCGGAGATAATGGTATAGGCGATTTCCATTAGCGGCGATATTATGACATCAACTTTTTTTCTCGGAAGAATTTCCAAAATCGGAGATGGTTACTGCTTGCGCGTGGGCTTTCTGCATATACGTGGCAAGTTTCACGAAGATCCGATGAAAACTCTGGGTTGTGAAACAAAAAATGTCAAAAAATAGGAATGACATCGTAAAAATTGATATGACGTCATAGTGATGTATCATATGTGCGGTAATTCATGTCTGCTAATGCCCTGTTCGATTCATGCAAACAGAATTCAAAAAGCTTGCCTAGTTTCGGAGATAATTTTTTGGGCGATTTCCATTAGCGGAGATATTTTGACGTCATAACTTTTTTTTCTAGAAGGAATTTTCAAAATCGGAGATGGTTACTGTCTGTGCAGGGTATTTTTACATATATATGCCAAGTTTCAGGAAGTTTCGATGAAACCTGTAAGCTGTGAAACAAAAAAGTCCACAAGAAGAAGACTAAGAACAACAACGTGAGTAAGACTTTGAGATCCTCCACGAGGATCTAAAAACACAGTAAATATGCAGATAAGAACATAAACAGTTAACACGTAACATGTAACAACCCGAAACTTAACTTTGAGAAAGTCAGCAGAGACCTCTGAGAGAAGCAGCCACACACCTTTTTAATTTGGTTAATTTTTAAGTGGGAATAAGATGGAAAGGGCTAACATATTTAAGAGCAAAAACCCAACATCAGTTATATAATTTATTGAATGTTTTCCACAAATTATCGACTCATCTAATCATATCTTGCATATGACAAATTACAGCTCACAGATCCACTGCAAGTCTAAGTTGGACAGCCAGGTCACAACATTTTCTCTGTAAGGTCGATTGCCCAAAATGATTCATCAAACTCCCTAAGGTGACACTCATTCACATGCTGGGCTCTATTTGAAATTATCTTTGTGGAGGTGATGTGATGTCTTTGCATGGAGAGTGCGGATCCTGTTGAACGCATACCACTGTTTCCGGGGGAGGTCGAAACCTGGAGCCTCTTCTGTCGGATCACTCACCAGTTCTTTGTTAGCAATGTTGTTGTCTGTCCAGAGATTTCGCCACTTGGCCTTTGTGTTAAACCCACATCACTCAAAACATTTGCAGAGCCACCGAAAGGCATCAAGTATCCTTTCCCAAGGACCTATCAAACTCTCAACTAAGAACTTATAGCAACTATTTATGGCTGGAGTTAATAAACTACTTTTGCATTGAGATGGAAATAAATACATTTAATTGTGAAGATTACACCCATAGCGGTGAATCTGGAAATTAAGATCTGTCCCAACTTGATTGTGCTTCCCATTGCTCTTTCCTCACTTATACTTTTTTTATTCACCAAGCTGTGGAGCTCTTATGTAATTATAAGAGTCCACATATGATGTCTAATATGCACCTCTAAACCACTTTATTGCATTTGTGGAATGTTTCTTTTTTTATATAGCCTTAATATATTGCAATATTTTGATGTGCCCTTCCTTCATTTTTCTGATTTATGCACATTACCACATCACCATGATTTGATGGAATCTCATAGCCCTGTTAAATATTTAACTTTATTTAAATATTTACTTTACAATAGCGGCATGATGGTTGTGCCGAAACCAACATTATACCTTCTGGATTGGCCTGTTTCGCGAAGCATCCGACGTCTGAGCATGTCGCTCATTATGCTAGGATCACATGTTCAAACTAGAGGGGAGCACTCGGTAGAGTGCAAAACCTCCGCCGCCAATACTGCTCGGTCACTCAGTGAACCTGATATCCTATTCATTCAATTTGACGTCAACAGTGCTCACAGAGTTATAGTTTGCAACTTTCCATTTTACTTTTAACTTTTACACACTCAATTCTTTCGTCATAACTAGATTCCTTGAGACAGAAATTGATTTTACGTGGTATATCCACCTGAAGTTCCAAAATCAGCCGCAATTATAATTTTGGCATGTTTTTTGTTTGAAATCACTGATAACATGTAGAAATGCAAAAAAAAAAATCGAAATTTTGTTGAAAAAAAAGTTGCAAAATTTTTTTTTTTCTCTAACAATTTTTTTTGGGGGGGCAGGGAGGTTTGAAATCACTTAAAACATGTAGAAATGCAAAAAAAATTTGAAATTTTGTTGAAAAAAAGTTGCAAAAATATTTTTTTTTCTCTAACAATTTTTTTTTTGGGGGGGGGTGGGGGTTGGAAATCACTTAAAACATGTAGAAATGCAAAAAAAAAAAAATTCAAATATTTTTTCAAAATGGCCGCCATAGCGGCCATATTGGATTTTGGATCAAGTCCAAAATCTAATGGCATGATCCTTGGACCATACCTAATCCCCCCACCAAGTTTCGTCAAAATCCGTTGAGTTTTTCCGAAATTCTGTTCACAAACAAGCAAACAAACAAACAGAAAGGGGTGAAAACAGCAACCTCCGATCTTCGATGGCGGAGGTTAATTACATATAATTAATAATACCATTCCTTTCACGCTGTAAAGGTGCATCGGGCTGGCGAGGCAGTTTCGTTGGCAAGGAGTGCAGTCCTGGATGGGTCACCACTCCGACACAGGTTACCCAAAATAGTTGTTACTCCAGTACACTGGTACTCATTTAGTCAACCTCAGAAGGATTACAGGACAAGTCCTCCCCATCTGTTGTTAATTCAACAGCCGACAGGGGCTCAAACTCAGGATCCTTCGATCCCAAGCCAGCCACCTTAACCACTAAGCCAACACCAGGCTTTCAAATTAGATATGCTATGTTGTATTGTAAAAATGTCTGCTTATGACTTTTAATTGATGTAAAAGTGAAATGGTGTCCCTTCATACCTTTGTCTTGTTTGTAAGAAGCTACTACAGTATATGAGCCTTAGATAATAGTTGAAAAAGGCACGACTTATGGAGTAGATATGAAATGCTCAAATTTTCACTAACTGCAGAAAACTGGGTCAACTGCAGGTGGTACTGATAGCTGGAAAGATGTACATGAAGAGCAAAATTAATGCAAGGCAGGTTCTGACACTCCTGATTTGGGGCCATAATGAAAAAGTCTGAATTGGTGCTTGGTTAGCTTCATGTTTCCGAAGAGACTGGAGAGGCTACTAGTGTAATTGTTATGCATGTTAGTCAGTTTGCATGCAGATCGACTTTAATATAGCACCTCTGGTGTGTGAAAAGAGTCACCAGGACAAATACCCCAGTGAGGCTCTGCATAATGTTCTGTGTTGTTTCTTTTTATACCTATTTGGATTATATTTCAAATTTTCAAGTAAATTATGACGATGCATATTGTTATGACTTAGACAACTAAAATACCTTTGAGTATCGTCTTGTGAAATGGCTGCAGACTGGATGGACATGTAGTGTTCACACTCCTGATTGGTACCACCTCCATGCTGTGCAATACCCAATGATGGCCAGCTAAAGCTTTCCTTTACAATCCTATGCTAGCCATAGGCCTGTGAACCAGAGGGGTGAATCTCGCACCATTTATCAAATAAAGCAAAAATATTTTTTAACTCTTCAAGAACTCTCAATGAACCTGGTTGCTCTTTCAGAAAATAGTAGCACACACGAGGTGCATGCTGCTCCTTAAGAAATATGGAGTTAATCACACCACAATGGACACTATATCAAACAATTTACCTGTATTATTGCAAGAAATCAAACTAATTTCCCCTCATGTGCCAAACATAACACTCACAAGATCCGTGTGGTGGTTCAGCGACATGCAATATCATGGCAGAACTCGCATCTGGCTTAAAACACTGCAACTGCAGAACACAGCAGCTCATGGCAGCATGGCAATTGGAGAACACAGTTGGAATGGAGGCACGACTGGAGAACATAGCAGCTGGACGCATTACTGGAGGGATAAGGCATGGCTGGAGAACACAGCAGAGTCACAAAGGATGGAAATGCACTGCCACCTTCTTCTGTGTCTGCTGCTTCTTCTCTTTTTCTTCGCTTTTCTCGCCCTTTATCCACCACACATGCAGCGGGACATTGTCAAATCCTCACCCCCTCAATTTCCAACTGAGATGGAGAATAAAGATGACATACATTCCCCTAACTATTTATCAAAGCCTTTAACTTCCCTCCCTTCATGGACAACATTTTGCATTGATGTTTTACCTTAACCCTTGGAGAAAATATTCCACGATATGAAACGTATGAAATTGATCTTATGCTTGGACTTTAAAAAATCTCAACTTGGTACTCAAAATATAAACCTAAATTTTTTTTTATCAAGGCAAATATTTTTTTATGGCACTTACCTTTCAGTTGTCTCGTCTGGGTTCGTTTCTTGACCTGACTATCAACTGTCGGATCGGTGCTTTGCAGGTAGGGTGTTGTATCGCAAAGAGCACTGTCACTCGAATGGACGTTAAACTGGGTGACCCATCTACTAGCATTAGCTGGTGGACGTTAAAGAATCCCAGGGTGTTTTGCATGAAGAGAAGGTGAGTTATCCCTGGCATCCTGGCCAAATTCCAAAATCACTGCCCAAATCGGCTCCAAACGACTTGGGCCAAACTTCCTCTCCACCAACCTCACAAGAAGGTATATAGGATTAATTGTGGTGGTTAAAGTGTAATAATAGTTCTTCAGGCCTTGGACAGGCCCCGTTCCTTTATGATAGCAACATAAGCAGATTACAACAAGCAAGAAGACGCATTATGTTTGCTTCACACAAAGCAGCCTCATAGATTGAGGCTTGGTGTGGTATAGATAAAAAAACAAAATGAAGACTTGCAGTGACAATGAAATCATATTTGCCGGAGAGTAGTCAAAATGAGTTATTTTTGTACCAATTAAATTTCATGTTCGACTGATACTGCTGATGATACTTGTGATTATAGGTTGTTAATGTTTTAACCCAGGAAAAAGTCATTTACTTGAGACAACAAAAAAATGGTGAAGTTGATTTACTGTTACACTGATAACCCACCGTCAAATGTATATAGCTATGAACAGCGGTCTCGTCCCTGGTGTGGATTCTGGAAATGTAAAAAATACAATGTCGACCATCAACACTTGAGAACTGCGTTGACATTATGTAGTATTTCCTCTTGTCCAAGTCCACAAGGCTTGAACAGTCGATCAAATTTTGTATTGTGCAATTATGTATTTTTGTAAAAGGTATAAAGTATTATTCAAATTAGCTGAATTAAAGGTCATACTCGAATGCAACTCGAAGCGAAAACATCTGCTTCATAGTTGCAGAGAGAGAAAACAATCATCAGTGTTTGTAAAAGATTTAACGTATTGTTACATTTGTGAGGGGAGGGACAAATGGTTAAAATAAAGCCAAAGATGCTGTGTATATTCCCATTTAGTTTTAGCACATGAAGTGTTTGTTTAATTTAAGCACTATCACTGAACCCCAAATATCTTCCAGTTGTGGCTCGTTTTTTTTGTGATACTTGTCGGGTTATTTTTCACATTCTGTTTGAAGTTGTTCCATCACTACAGTTGCTTTGCGTGTGACTATACGATGCAGTTCATTATATTTTGTTTCCAAATTATCTTCATGTCATCTTTGATTTGCAGGTGATTGACTGATTTAGTTCTTCCTCATGCATATATTCCAAATTAATTGGGTAGTAATATTTCATTTACCATTATTTACATCTTTTTATTTATGAATATGCTGTATCTGGTTGTACTTCCTGGTTTTCAGCTGTGTTCATGCAATATGGAATGCTCAGGTTCTCTGGGCGTGCAATGCCATCATTATCGATTATTATTACTGGAATATGTTTCCATGGCTTTTCAAGGACTGGGTTACTGACGTTTTTGCAGATATGCGAATGGATAATGACTCTGCACATAATGTTCTGCCTTCATGTGTATATTTGTTGTGACATTCATATTCTGCATGCTGTTAGAAAGTGACTGGTACTTTATGTTTAGAATTTAAATATTTTGCACTTCTCTATTCATCTCATTCCTTCCATTTTCAAAATCCCTTTCATGTTGTGTTATATATTTATATATATATATATATATATATATATATATATATATATATATATATATATATATATATATATATATGTATGTATATATATTGTTGCGGATTCGCGCCCGCCGGCGTGCTGACGGCCACGTAACTCGAATCGCGGCACGTCGCCCACCGGACGGACAATCCAGTCGTGACCCTCTCGGACTAACGCCGGGAACCAGTCACGGGTGGACCTTTCGGTCTCACCGCGATCGAGCCAATCAGCCCCCGCGTGGGATAGGGTTGCTCGCCGACCCGACCTACCTAAGTACCCACGCGGAGGGTAGACCGGGCGATCGCACCTCGCCGCAGGTCGACTTCGGACACGGGCCACTTAAGCGACCCGTTCCGTACTATCAGAATAACCGAGCGGTGTTATCGTCGACCTCGACGGTTCGATTAATTATCGGGCGTATTCAGCCCACTACCAACCCTTTACGTGAAGCAAGATGAGGATTCAATGGGAGAAATGACGAAGCGAAGCGGGAAACAGTTCAACACAAAGCACATTTATTCGCGGCACACGGGAAGCACACATTCAATTCCACCAAAAGCACACAGAAAAGACACAATGCAATTTACACAAAAAGCAAATATAAAAGCGAAAACACAATGCAGAGCTAATACCGACTACCGAGCACACGGCAACACTTATACAATTCTACTTCACAGACGGCGCCGACAACACATACCCAAAACCAAGGAAAGAATACCCTCAAGGATGAGGCGGGCCTGAGGCCGAGACCGGGTCGCGCCTACCCGTCTGGTGATGAGACGCGGAGCGGCGAGGGCGCCTCAACTCCGCGGGCCTCGCGGACAGTGTGTGGTAGGGGGTGGGAAAGGGGCCCCCTTGGTCGCACTATCTCAGTGCGGGGGGAAACAGGAGGGGGTTGCTGATGCTCGGGGTATAGAGGATCTTTATTATCCCGCGACGAGCGTCTCCACCTCAGCCAGGTCGCGCTGTCGGCCTCCCTCGGGTGCAGCTCCCTGCACGACGCGAGCACCCCCTCGTCTGGTGTCGCCGCCTTTCCACAGCTCCGTCCCCTCCGTTCCGACTCCAACGCACACGACGAGCAGCTCCACCGCCCGCGAAGTCTTGACTCTCTGTTTCCGACTCTCCTACTCTCCTACTCTCCGCCTCTCGACTCTCGACTCTACTTCTCCCTCTCTCTTCGTCTCTGGACTCCCCTGGACTGACGAACACGGTCCTTTTATCTGCCCCGTAACTTCGCCCTCTCATCTTTGACCCCCTCCCTTTGACCTTTCACCTCGCTCCCCATTGGCCCGAGAAAAAGTGGGCGTGAAGGCTTTTTGATCCACAAATTTGCATATATCGATCGCCCTGGGGGCGGGGGCAATTCGCCCCTCGCTCACCGATTGGACGGCAAAAAGTGGGCGTGTGTCGTTTTTGATCCGTTTTTGAAGCACAAAATCCGTGATTTTGTACACGCTGTTCGGCGCGCGCCCTCCACGAGTCCAACACCGGTACCCACAGGCGGCGCAAGAACGGTGGCGATGCGACGGCTGCGAGGTGTGACGTGAAGGTCGTGGCGGTTGTGGTGAAGCGGCGTTGTGGTTGGTGGTTGATGTTGTGGTTGTGGTGGTAATCATGGCGGTTGGTCCAAAATAAAGATAGTAAAAGAAAAACGGCTATCCTGAAGAGTCGCAGCACGCATAAATGACATGTATTCCCACTAGACAACGGGTTTGGGCCTAACTACACATGCACTTACCGAGATACCTCACCTAAGGGACCTGAATGGTGGTTTGCGAATTTGGTAACCACAACACTACCCCCTCCCCTTTTTACAGACTCGTCCCGAGTCGTCAAATTTTCGTGTGCCATCATGTGTAGTTTTCCCCTAGTACATTTTACCTACGGATCCCTGAGTGCGACATTCATGGTATTCGTGTCCCCAAAATAAATAACCTGAGGGCTGCGTAACTACCTAAACAAACTCACTCACACGGACGACTTAAATAAAATTGCCGGCGCTAGACAGACATGCCGGGGCGCACTCATATTTACAGTACATCTTACCTTAACTTACAAATTTTACACTAAACCATGGCCCAGGATCATTGAACTCTGCAAAAAGAAAGCAGTTAGCAGGGAGCCAGGCTGCCCGCATGCAGTCTCTGGCTCAAACAATGCAGGTGACAGGGAACGTGGCTGGCTGCTCACACGCAGTCCAAGGCCTTCCCTTTTGAACTGAACGCAGTGAACCACAACGGTGCATGGGCTGCACAAACGCAGTCTCCGTGCCAGCTCAAGTGGCACACGCAATGAGCACAACGAATGGATGCATGAACACAAACACGGTGCACGGGCCGCCACTGCAGGCCCGTGTTGTAGCTGCCAACAGGGCAGTTCTTGCAGCTTGCAAACTGTTGCCTTGCGGATCGTGGCGCACATGGAAATGAACAGGGGGGGGCAAAGCAAAAATTGAACGGGGCTGGTGAACGTGGGCAGTGGGCATGGCATGGCAAAGGTGAGCAGGCAAACACAGCCCGCAGAAGAAGGCCGCTGCAGGCAAACACAGCCGGCAGACGAACTGGCCGGCACAGGCCTTGCAGCACAGCAGCTGCAGACGAAGTGGGCCGGCCTTTGCCTTGCAGCAACGCAGCCAACAGATGAAGCTGGCCAGCCTTTGCCGTTCAGTGGAGGTTGGTGGAGGGAGTGCGGTGGTGCTGGCCACTTGGAAGGCGGGCTCGGACCTACCTACCTGTCTCCCTCCCACCTATCGCCTTTGCCTGTCACTGTACATAACCACTCCCTTAATTTGTCAAACCCCAATTTAGCCCCAACTTATTTTTTTGTTGTTTTTATTTTTACTTCCCCACTATAAATCGTCCCCTAACCCCCTTTATCGTCCTTGTTCGGCTAACCGATCCTGTCACCTAGCCTACTCCCAACCCCTACGTTCCCTTCCCGGAGGGGATTAAGGGAGAGCTAACGTCCTGTGCCGAGGCCCAATTCAAGCCTCAGAATGGCCTCCCCAGAGTTCGGCGATCTGAACACCAAGTGGGTCCAGCGGCCCACAACGACAGCGAGGGGATGGATGGTGCGGAGGGGTACATCTCCTAATCTACCCTAACCATTTAACTGTTAGACTACCCCGGGGCTTTCAACAAGCGCCTCTCGCTTAAACTATTGGTTCTAACAACCCAGATTCCCGTCGCCTGTGTTGGTGTCCTCACAATTTCGGGCCTCGCCCCCCAATTTTCTTCCCGTGCCCTCACACGGTCTCCTGGCTGGGACACGTGGCTCCTTCTGGCAGGCACGACCCTCTGCCGAATCTCCCGCTATGGCACCCCCGGGCACTACACTGCCTCCGAGCCTACCAGCTCCCTAACACCGGGGAGTGCCCCCCATGGCACCTCCCCTGAAACGCACACGTGGCAGGCCGGCCTCCCGGGCCCCTTTCCGAGGGTCACCCGTGCCCACAACACTGCCCACGCGGCTAATGGCGCCCCGGGCCCCCGCACCAAGCAGGCGCACCCGTGCCCACTACTCTATCCCGGCCCCCCATGGGCCCATGGCCTACCGCGGCCGACTAGCCTGGTGCCCGGGGTACCCACTCAGCGATACTCACCTTTCGCAGCCACGCTCCCAAGCCCGTCAACAGGGCTCCTGCACCCCTCCAAACGGGTTTCGAGCCTACATTCCCACCAACAACAAAACAACCTCCATTTTTCAATTTGACTAACCCAGCTAACTCACTTTACTCTGACCCCGGGGTCCCTTGGGCGGGAGTCACTCCTCCCCCCAATCACTCATCGCACCATGCATTCCCCATTCGCTCCATTCACACAGACCCGCTGGCCTCACTCACTCACCAAGCACATGCTTCCAATTCACTCACCAACTCTTCAACACACTCACCGCTGAACTCTGCCATCCTTCTAACTACATCCCCTAACTAACTCGTGCTCCCACGTCGTCCCTTAAACTATAGCACGTTCCATTTAACTCTACGTAGCTAAGCTACGTCCCCTCTACACATTCACAGGTCTGTCACTGTCTCCAAAATAATCCCATTTTATTTCCCAACCTAAATCTGGCTACAATCCCTCTAACTAATCCATTCCACGGACTCCATGAGGACTTACCCCTGCCCCATGAAGTCGGTCTAGCTAAGCTAACCCTTCCCCCTAACTAGTTTCCATCCTGTGCCCCTGGGTCAAGGGGGTCTTCCACCCCTTGCCCAGGAATCCTGTACACCCGAAAGTGAGGCTTGCTTTTTTATTTTTTATTTTTTCATGCGCAGCACCGGCGCGGCAACTCAGAGCTCGCGCACTTTGCACCTGCCCGTGACGTCATGCAGCTGCACGTGTTCCTCGTCCCTCCTTGGACAGTGCCATCCGGCAGAGATACCCCTCCTGCCGGATTCCAACCCCACGTGCAGCCATGACGTCACCGTGCGCAGAAAAAAACACAAGCCCCACGTCTCGAGGGGTTCCCCACGCGAACACATGTGCTTTGCCCGTTGGAGCTTAACACACACGATCGCGTGGAGAACCCGTCCGGTCCAAATCCATTTACCTGCCTAAACTTGTCCGTCCGCGGGATCGGCAAATCCACCGCGTGCCTTTCCGGACCGGGACTTCACTCTCGCAAGCGAGCACGTGGTGGTCTCGTGCGTTGCACAGCACGAACCGCGTGCTCACTGCTGGGTGAACCCGGCACGGTCCCCGAAACAACTACAGCCGCTACTCGGCTTTCTCTCCTCTGTCGCCGTCTCCGTCTCCATTCCACACACGCATACCTGCGTGTTACGACGCACACAGTCCACTCCATCACATTCACACCGGGAGACGCGGCTGCGTGCTCCCGCATGCCAACCGACATCTCCCTCACATACCGCTCTCTCACACACACGGTCTCCCTTGCACACAGCGACCTTGCACACGGCCGTTCACTCACGCGTGCGGGGCACTCACCCGCGGTGCCTCACTCGCACTCCGTGCCTCATCCACACACGCGGGGGCACTCACCCGCGGTGCCTCATCCACACACCGTGCCTCACTCATACACGCGGGGGCACTCAACCGCTGTGCCTCATCCACACACCGTGCCTCACTCACACACGCGGGGGCACACACCCGCGGTGCCTCACTCACACACACGGCGACACTCATACACGGTGCCTCATCCGCACACGCGGGGGCACTCAACCGCGGTGTCTCATCCATACTCCGTGCCTCACTCACACATACGGGGGCACTCACCCGCGGTGCCTCACCCACACTGGCCGTTTCATCCACACACACGGCCTCTTCCACACACGGTGCCTCATCCACACACGGCGTGCTGGGAAGCACGTACCCTGGCACCATCGCCACCACACCACTCACACACGGGGTCACTTCCACACACGGGGCCGCACTCACACCTTGCACCACACACACAGGGACAACCACACTGGGGATTCGTGTCCCCACAAGGGTCTCCGGGGCCTCTATACCCCCCAAGCTCTCCGTGCACCCGTCCACAGCACCCGTCCCCTCAACCTCGCAAAGCACGACCGAACTCACCTGGTCGTGACTCGCCTCAAGGGGGCATACTCCCTCCCCTCGTTCCTGGAGGACGCCATCCAGGTGCTCGCACTGGGTCTCTACCCACTCCGCGAGCTCAACCCCATTGTCCTCCACTACCTCTGTGTGTGTGTGTGCGTCACTTACCCCGTCTTCCTCGTGTAGTCTTTCCTCTATTTTTTCTATCTCCCGTGTCTCTGCCAACTCTTCACCCTTTACCTCCCTTGTCTCAACTATTATTTCCTTTGTCACGGCCTTCATGCCCGCCTGCAGGCATCGGCCCATGTTCTGCGTCTCACCCCGTAGCTTTTTCATTTCTTCCCTCATTTGCTGTGTATTCGCATCCATCGTCGTTTTCACTTCATTTGTATTTGTATCCATCTTTTTGTTCATTTGTTGTGTATTCGCATCCATCTTTTGTGTATTCGCATCCATCGTCGTTTTCACTTCATTCATTTGCTTGTTCATGTCTTTCATTTCGTTTTTCATATTCGCATCCATTTTTTCGATCATTTTCGCATTCATCTTTTCGTTCATTGCCGCCAGCATGGCGCATAGCTGGGCCATGTCGGATGCACTCAAGTGAGCCGTTTCGGCAGGGGTTGGGGAAGGGTCTTGGTGGAGAGGGGGGGGGGAGGTGTCATACACCGCGGCCGCTGCCGCACCCACCTCGGGCCCTGGGTTCAGTTGGGCGAGTCCGTGTTCCTGCACAATCAACATTTCCTGCTCGGGGATTCCATCCTGAGCCATGGATTCTACACTACTACACATATACATTTCTAATACCCCCGGCTCCCGCTCGCCTTGAGACGCCATCTTGCTTCTCTTAAAGGGTTAATTTGCTCGCTCGTAATTTGGAGGGAATCGGGGGTCGCTTCTCTCACCCCTGGACCGATTCCCGTGAATTTAGCCGGAGACAGGAGAGCCCGTTTTCCTGTTCTCCGATACCAGTGCCGCGAGGAGGGCGATGAATTTTATCCCACTCCTGACACCAGTGTTGCGGATTCGCGCCCGCCGGCGTGCTGACGGCCACGTAACTCGAATCGCGGCACGTCGCCCACCGGACGGACAATCCAGTCGTGACCCTCTCGGACTAACGCCGGGAACCAGTCACGGGTGGACCTTTCGGTCTCACCGCGATCGAGCCAATCAGCCCCCGCGTGGGATAGGGTTGCTCGCCGACCCGACCTACCTAAGTACCCACGCGGAGGGTAGACCGGGCGATCGCACCTCGCCGCAGGTCGACTTCGGACACGGGCCACTTAAGCGACCCGTTCCGTACTATCAGAATAACCGAGCGGTGTTATCGTCGACCTCGACGGTTCGATTAATTATCGGGCGTATTCAGCCCACTACCAACCCTTTACGTGAAGCAAGATGAGGATTCAATGGGAGAAATGACGAAGCGAAGCGGGAAACAGTTCAACACAAAGCACATTTATTCGCGGCACACGGGAAGCACACATTCAATTCCACCAAAAGCACACAGAAAAGACACAATGCAATTTACACAAAAAGCAAATATAAAAGCGAAAACACAATGCAGAGCTAATACCGACTACCGAGCACACGGCAACACTTATACAATTCTACTTCACAGACGGCGCCGACAACACATACCCAAAACCAAGGAAAGAATACCCTCAAGGATGAGGCGGGCCTGAGGCCGAGACCGGGTCGCGCCTACCCGTCTGGTGATGAGACGCGGAGCGGCGAGGGCGCCTCAACTCCGCGGGCCTCGCGGACAGTGTGTGGTAGGGGGTGGGAAAGGGGCCCCCTTGGTCGCACTATCTCAGCGCGGGGGGAAACAGGAGGGGGTTGCTGATGCTCGGGGTATAGAGGATCTTTATTATCCCGCGACGAGCGTCTCCACCTCAGCCAGGTCGCGCTGTCGGCCTCCCTCGGGTGCAGCTCCCTGCACGACGCGAGCACCCCCCTCGTCTGGTGTCGCCGCCTTTCCACAGCTCCGTCCCCTCCGTTCCGACTCCAACGCACACGACGAGCAGCTCCACCGCCCGCGAAGTCTTGACTCTCTGTTTCCGACTCTCCTACTCTCCTACTCTCCGCCTCTCGACTCTCGACTCTACTTCTCCCTCTCTCTTCGTCTCTGGACTCCCCTGGACTGACGAACACGGTCCTTTTATCTGCCCCGTAACTTCGCCCTCTCATCTTTGACCCCCTCCCTTTGACCTTTCACCTCGCTCCCCATTGGCCCGAGAAAAAGTGGGCGTGAAGGCTTTTTGATCCACAAATTTGCATATATCGATCGCCCTGGGGGCGGGGGCAATTCGCCCCTCGCTCACCGATTGGATGGCAAAAAGTGGGCGTGTGTCGTTTTTGATCCGTTTTTGGAGCACAAAATCCGTGATTTTGTACACGCTGTTCGGCGCGCGCCCTGCACGAGTCCAACACCGGTACCCACAGGCGGCGCAAGAACGGTGGCGATGCGACGGCTGCGAGGTGTGACGTGAAGGTCGTGGCGGTTGTGGTGAAGCGGAGTTGTGGTTGGTGGTTGATGTTGTGGTTGTGGTGGTAATCATGGCGGTTGGTCCAAAATAAAGATAGTAAAAGAAAAACGGCTATCCTGAAGAGTCGCAGCACGCATAAATGACATGTATTCCCACTAGACAACGGGTTTGGGCCTAACTACACATGCACTTACCGAGATACCTCACCTAAGGGACCTGAATGGTGGTTTGCGAATTTGGTAACCACAACAATATATATGTATGTACATATACATACATATATATATATATATATATATATATATATATATATATATATATATGTATATATATGTATATATATATATATATATATATATGTATATATATATGTATGTATATATATATATATATATATATATATATGTATATATATATATATATATATATATATATATATATGTATATATGTATATATATATATATATATATATATATATATATATATATATATATATATATATATATATATATATATATATATATATATATATATATATATATATCTTCTTCTTTTGGCTGCTCCCGTTAGGGGTCGCCACAGCGGATCATCCATACGATCCGCATTGTGATTTGGCACATGTTTTACGCCGGATGCCCTTCCTGACGCAACCCTGGTCGCCTCTTACGACACAGGGATATGTTACACCTATTTTAACCGGGGTATACACCGGCCCAGTATACTGGTAATCACTTCGCCGACCTCGGAAGGATGACAGGCTGAGTCAACCCCCTGGTGTATTAATTCAGTGGCCCAACGGGACTTGAACTCAGGACCTTTTGGATCCCAAGCCTCTGCCCTAACAACTACGCCAACACCAGGCTCATATATATATATATATATATATATATATATATATATATATATATATATATATATATATATATATATATATATATATATATATATATATATATATATATATATATATATATATATATATATATATATATATATATATATATATATATATATATATATATATATATATATATATATCTATGAAATGTCACTAACTTTTACCTTACGTCTCACATGTTCTTTATTTCTTAAACAAGATGGCATTCAAATTCAAAATGGCTGCTACATGATAAAATGGTGACAAACATATGAAACTGTAATGTAGTAATTGTACCATGCATCACAGTTAACATTCTTCCAGTTAATCTGTGTATATCGCACGCATTCATCCATTCATTCATCCTTCATTTTCTTCTTTCAGATCAATATCTCCATATCACAGTGCATGCTGTTGTTAGTTGTAGAAGCTGTGGTGGTGGTGTAGTAATCAAAATACCAACAATGGCTAAATCCTTCAAGAATTTAGACCCCAGACAATATCCAAAAACTCCTTTAACATCTGATTCATCATTGCCGATAGATTGGACAAAATGCATTTTGTGTCAACAGACATCAAAAGAACCACTGTGATGCCCAGCTGATTCAAAGAGGACTGATATTGACATCGCTACACTTTATGATAATCTTGCAGATAATTTGATAAGATTCAAAGAGCTTCAGTCTTCCAGATAATATAAACTTATTAAGGTTAGACAATGGAACAGGAGTTGCTTCAACTCTAAAGTCTAATGCAGCTAAATGGCACAAAAAATGCAAGGATAAGTACAATACCAAACTTCAATGGGTAGAAAACAGGAAAACAGATGAGTATGAAACCAACAGTGACTCGCCAAAAAAGAAAGTCACTCGCGACAGCAGCAGTGGTGGTGCAGCCAGAATATCGCAAGACACTTGCTTCTTTTGTGGTGAAAAATCAGATAAACTCCATAAGGCATCGACAAAGAAACTAGACAGAAATGTTCGGCGATGTGCAGAAATTGTGCGAGACCATATGTTGGTTGCCAAATTGAGCGCTGGAGATACGATGTCCCAAGATGCAATGTACCACAGCAATTGCTTAAAAACACTACAAGAAAGCAGAGTCAGTGAATTGCTCTGACAGTGGAGAAAGTTCTTCTGATAAACAACTGCACTGCATTGTCCTGGCGGAGATGCTTTCGTATATTGAAGACTGTTGTGCAGAAAGCATGGAGAATGACGTAGCACCGGTGTTCAAACTAGCAGATTTAAATCAGATGTACACTTCAAGACTAAATGACCTGGAAGCAGACACATCCACTCGAGAACACTCGACCAGACTGAAAGAACAAATATTAGCCAACATACCAGACTTACAAGCCCACAAGCAGGGCAGGAACATTCTTCTTGCTTTTCAAGATGACATAGGACTGGCACTAAAGAGGGCATTTGAAAGTGACTTTAACGAGGAAGCTATCGTGTTGGCAAAGGCAGCTAAAATCGTTCGTAAGGACATTCTGAAGCTTGAAAAGTCTATTTATGGGGAAATTCTCCAAGGAGTGGCAGCACCAATCAGTTTCTAAGTCTCTGACGACCCTCATTGGGATGATAATGGGTGGATCAAACATAGTGCAGCAATCAAGCAATGCCGCTGATACCCAGGCGATACTAACTGTCTCACAGCTTGTACGCCAAAATGTCATAATTCGACGTCGTGAAGGATCCACCTCTCACTACCACAGTGTGGATCGTGAGACACCCCTGCCTATTTATGTCGGACTCCTCATCCATGCCAGGACAAGAAAGCGTGAGTTAATTGACAGATTGTATGACCTTGGGCTCTCCGTATCATATGACAGAGTACTTACCATTTCAAAGGATTTGGGTAATGAAGTTTGTGCAAGATATGAAGCAGAACATGTTGTTTGTCCTGCAAACTTACACCATGGTCTATTCACCACAAGTGCAGTTGATAACATAGACCACAATCCTACTTCCACGACTCCTCAAGGGGCATATCATGGCACAGGAAAATCCCTCTTTCAGCACCCGAACAATGATGTCCATTGAGTAGAGAGAGAGACACAGAGATCCTCTGGCAAAGTGGGTCTTCAGAGAAGACCTTATCAGAACTGCCAGAGGAATACACCAGCATACCACCAGCTTCCCCACATACAAAAGAACCAACAGTACCAGAAGTTTCGGTTCTCCCGCCTGCTTCATATGAAAGAATGTATGCAGCACTGCAGGACAATGCCAGGTGAGTTCAATATGTTCTAGTAGTAGGACCTCGCTTATTGTGCATCTGCCAACACTTATATTTATTTATATTTCGAATACTAGGAGATTATTGTGAATGTGAACACTGAACGGTCGCACTGTTTGTGCCTATATGCGTATTTCTTGTTGCTTTATAGGTGGCTCAGTCATGTGAAAGACATAGTTGAGCCTCATGATAACACTGCGCAAGATATGGAGGTCTCCTGGGCAGCATTTCATGCCAGCAACATAGAAAACGATTCAGCAAACCCAACAGATATCAGCTCGCTGCTTCCACTCTTCGTAGAGAAATCAAATTCTCCTGCTATGATACGTCACGCTATGAATATAATCAAGCAGAATATTGAATTTCTAAATCCTGGTCAGACTCCTGTCATTGCTTTTGACCAGCCATTGTTTGCACTCGCAAAGCAGGTCCAATGGAACTGGCTAACAACTTATGGAGAAGGCAAGATTGTAGTCGTGTTTGGGGGCCTTGATATAAAAATGGCTGCATTCAAAACCATCGGTGACTGGCTAGATGAAAGTGGATGGACCAGTGCTTTAGCAGAGGCTGGTGTAGCTTCTCCAGGCACAGCTGACTCTTTCCTCAAGGCATCCCACTTGACAAGGGCAAGACATTCCCATCAGATTACGGCGAGTAGTCTATCCATCCTGATGCACACAGCATATGACGAATATGGCAAGAGTTTGGTGGCTGATGAAATGCCACAAGCATTTGAGGCCTGGTGTAACAAGCGTATAGCTGAAAGTCCACAGTTTAATTACTGGTCTACAACATTGGAATTTGAGCTGACTATTTTGAGCTTTGTAAGATCTCTTCGAGAGGGCAACTTCAAGCTCTACATTGAAGCTCTGGATCAGCTTATGCCCTGGTTCTTCGCCCTTGATCACCTGCACTACAGCCGTTGGCTACCAGTTCATTTGCGTGACATGATTAATCTTGGGAGTATGCACCCTGATGTCGCAGCACAGTTTCAAAGTGGAAACTTTGTCATAAAGAAGACCCACCGGTCATTTTCTTCCATAACCATTGATCAAGTTCATGAGCAAAATAATTGTATCTTGAAAGGTGACGGAGGGGATATAGGACTTACAGAAATGATATCACAACTAATGCAGTGGATGGTGGCGGGGCCAGAAATGGCACGAGTGATTGGAGAATTTAACGACTCTGGAGAAAGCATCAGGGAGAAACAGAGCAAGGGGCCGGATATCAAACACTATGAACAAGTGAAGTCTGTGCAGAGCACATTTGCCAAACAAGTGCGTTCTCTCTGTCATACTTTCGAGGAAATGGCTAACCCATTTAAAGAACAAACCAGTGATCTGTTGGTTCTTGACACAAGAGATATTGTGGGAGACGAAGTAGTGACGACAGTTTGCTACATACAAACGCTTGGAAAGGAGCAGTATGCTACCTTTGTAAAGGAGTGCCTGGGCAACAGATCTAAGTCTCTGTTCAGCCCACTGAAGAGAAACAAACTGCCATTGTTCAGCTGCCCTCAGTCTAAATTGAAGTCCAATGATCAGCAGCAGATTACATCACTGAAGAAAACATGTGCCCTCTTCTCACAGTTGTATGTGTCCTGTCAAGTCCATGATGGAGACATTGAGAAGTTCTTTCGCCATGAAAATCAATTTTATCCACCATCATTGTCCAAATTTGGAGAGTTGCGGTCAGGGACAAAGGCTGGCCGAGTTAAGTGCTTTGAGGAAACTTACCCTACTCCACCGGAACAGGTTCCTGAGGTTGATGTCATTCTCCTAGATGGTGCCGCTATCATTAACATGTTGAAACCAGGCCCTGCCAAAACCTTCCATGAATACTCCAAGTGCATTTTTCTGCCCTATATTCAGACTCAGTTTATGAAAGCCAGCAGAGTAGACATTGTCTGGGATGAATATATTCTAAATAGTCTCAAAGCAATGACGAGGAAGAAGAGTGGAACAGGTACACGAAGACGTGTTCAACCAAATAGCAAGATCCCAGGAAACTGGGAAGGATTCCTCAAAGTCAGTGAAAACAAGAAAGAACTCTTTGCATTCTTGGCGCAACAATCGGTGACAATCCAAGCTGAAAAGAAGGTCATCTCTACGTTTGGCAAATTGATATTGCTGAATTCCCCAAGAGAAGACATCAATCGCCTTTCTCCATGTGCACACGAAGAAGCCAACACTAGGCTACTACTCCATGCAGCAGACGCTGCTGCGAATGGATACCAGAAAGTCATGTTGCGTAGTGTGGACACTAATGTGCTTGTCTTGACAAAAGCATTGTTCAACCAAACGAACCTGAGTGAAATATGGGTATTATTTGGCACAGGAAAGAATTGCAGACTCGTACCAGCACACACCATTGCCCATACCCTAGGTCCGGATAAATCTTTGTCTCTGCTAATGTTCTACGCCTTCACCGGTTGTGATCAGACGTCATTCTTTCTGAACCGAGGAAAGAAAACAGCATGGAATACAATGAAGGTTTTCACAGATGTCGTATAAGCCTTTGTGACTCTTGATAGAGTACCTACTTCAGACAAGACATTGAAAGAACAAATGCAAACAATTGAACGGTTTGTTGTCATGTATGACCGGACAAGCTGCTGTAACAGTGTTGACGATGCCCGAAGAGAGTTATTTCCTCAAAAGAGGAGATCCATTGAGTTCATTCCACCTACTTCAGCTGCACTGTGTCAACACGCAAAGCGGGCAGCATATCAGGAAGGGCATTGCTGGGGGCAGGCATTACCACGAGATCCAGTTACCATATCCCGCTGACTGGGGATGGTTTAAAGGGGCCTCACAGTTGTGGGAACCTCTGTGGACAACCCTGCCTGAAGCATCCAAATCGTGCAAAGAACTTCTTAAGTGCGGCTGCAAAGTGGAAAGAGGATACTTGCGCCAGTGCAAGTGTGTGAAAGCAGAGATTGCAAGTGTCACGGAGACTGAGCGTCAATAACATGATTAAGCAATATTAAGCATCATTTTGTGCCGAGAGGTAGATTGCTGTTTCTATATATAACTAACAATTGACTGCCAAAAACCATTGCTGAATCTTGTTGCTATGCGATGACTTAGATCTATTATAACAAGATGAATGTGTACCATATTGATAGACGTTTCTCTTGAAAAACAAATCGTAGTAAAGCCCATGCCTACATGTGATAGTAATAAAAGAATTATAATTTGAAGAAAACCTGACTTCATTGAGGATACATTAGCTTTTACAGTTAATCACAACAGTTGGGGAGATCCACCTCTCTAGAAATGGAGGTAAAAACGGTTATTTTTGTCCAATTCCTTTGTATTTACACATGCTAATATTCCAAAACTTAAAGACGCATTGCGTAGATGAAAGTAACATGTCATAAGAACGTTTTGTCAACTGCAGAACTGATGTGCTTTATTATACGAAGGGATAGTTTGCATTCCCCTTTTATTATGCAAATGAGATAGGCAACAATTTGGTTTAACGATGTAATTTGGTTTAAATATATGAGGCAATATGCGACTCAAAGCATGGAAAGAATATATCAAGTAGCATGGATGTTATTCAGCAAAAACGACCCTTTTTACCTCCTTTTCAGAGAGGTAGATCTCCTCAACTGCTTTAACATGGTGGCCATCTTGGATTTCTGTGCCATTTTTAAAATTGTTGCATTGTTGAAATATGCAAACATCAGTATAGAAGCTAACTATGCAACATCATGGTTAAAGAGCATGAAAAATATGAAATTAGTACATTTGAATATTATAAACAAGTCAGAAAGCAGTTTTTTACTCAGTGGCGGCCATTTTGAATTTGGCGGCCATCTTGGAAAGAAACTGAAATGGCCCCATATCTAGAAATGTTCAGCACATGAAAAGCTTCATCTGTGCCAATTTCTGTGCTTTTCACCCAAAATGCACAATTGGTCTGTTATGTGGCACCATTCTGCAGCACTCTATACTTTTTGTCACTGACAGTCTCTTGAACATAGGTTTTTACCACGTTTGATATAATTAAATGAATAAACAATCGATAAAACTCGCTTTCAATTCCTACCAACCCGCTTTTCATCGCCTCAAACTTGCCACGTATATTTATTTACTTTACATAATATGTGAATAGCATGTCCATGCACATGTACAATACAATTTGTTTATGAACCCTATATTTGCTATTTGGGCTTGAAAACATAAAAATACGATAAAAAATGCTTGAAAAAAATACGATTCAGGCTGAACAACAGGTAAACCAAAAGTTTTCGTGGACTTCAAATAATTTGACGATACAGTATTTTCTTTCCTTTGCATAGGTTGTAATTAAAATTAACCGTTCTTTCATGATAGACGACATAATAAAAGTAGGTTCGTAAAACTTAATATTTGGGTACGTATTTCTGCTTGCACTGCGCAACTGCAATTGTCACACTTGCTTAGCCAATTGCAGACGGCCTGTTTCACGTCCTTGTCACCTTCAAAGTTCATACAATGCATCCTTTGGTCAGCCAAGTGATGGTAATCCGAAAGTGCAAGATCGGGGCTGTACTTCACGTGGGTCAGCACAGTCCATCCAAATGATGTGATTGCCTCATTGGTGTGCAAGTGCATTTGTCACTTGATATTGTCATGCTGAGGCAGAACCTCAGACGTGTCCCATTATTGATAAGGGTTCTCTGTATGCATATTTTCTGGTTCCATAATATATTGTTGTGGAGCTCAGAGTTTATCGTCATACCCTTTGACATTAAGTGGACACCTAGAACAGAGAACACCTTTCATTTCCAGGACACAATGGCCATCACTTCTCTGGCTGAGAGTTATCTTGAACTTATTCTTTCATGGTGATCCGTCATGGTGTCACTGCATTGCTTGACGCTCGTTTTCTGGTTGGAAACGGTATCCGAGCTGTGATTACGTTTGAGAGAAAAACTTCACCTTCCTCTTCAAAATGTTTGACGTGTTCAGTACAGATTGTCTTCTGATTTGCTTTGTGTACACCGGTCACCATTCGAGGAACCACCCATCAGAGACCAAAGAATACCTGAGATGGTGGATAATACTTGTGACTACTGGTTTTCGAATATATAACACTTGATAAATCTTCTCAGGTGATGCAGAAATCCTTTTGAATGAGCTCATTAACTTGGCACTTGTTTTCTGGCATCACTGCCATAACAGGGACACTGCTGCATGGCTTGTCTTTGAGGTCAGTTTCTCCACTGATAAAACACATTGCCAACCATCTCCACATCAATGGTCGAGTAATCATACACATTTTTCAGATACTGATGAATGTTAACCGGACATACTACCTCTGCAGTACTCGGTTGAACGCATACCTCTGCCAGGCTGAACAGTTCGTGTTTTGTATCACACTTATAGGATGGATCTGCATCTGTACATTAACCAAAATCTAATCGCTTTGTTCTTGTCACACACCCAACTCATCCACCAAGTTTTGTCATAAACCAACCACAACTTTTTGAGAAGTCGTGCTATATATCGTTTTGGGTCCCATCTCAATGTTTTTGGGGTTTTTTGTATACACTGTCGAGGCTCGTGTGAGAGCGAGCACACAGAAACACACAGCAAGGGGAGCAGGAGACAAGAGGGGCAGGAGAGGGAAAGAAAAAAAAAAACCCCAGTGGAGAACAGAGACATGAGGAGATCTGTGGAAGGGAGAGGGATGGGGGTGGGGTACACAGGGTACACAAGATGGACACTATCGCGACTTTCAGGTCCTGACACGACAGGGACTTTCAGGAAGGAAAGCAGGGAATTTGAAGGAGGTGGGTTTGGGGTGGATTAGCGGGGGTAGAAAAGATCATGGTTTTTGATGGGGGAAGATAAGAGATGGTGGTGAACAGCTGTTTTGAAGACGTGGAAGGAAGAGTGCGATTGAAGAGCGTGTGTGAGTTTGTTCCAAAGGTGGGAAAAAAGAGGAATGAAGGAGTGAAGGTGAGCAGTGATTCTTGATTTTGGTAGTTTTACCAGAATTGGGTTGCTGGCAGCCCTTGAGCGCCCTCCGGAAAGATGGGGGGGGGGAACTATCTCAGACAGAGCAGGGGGGGCGAGGCCGGAGAGGAGAAGGTAGAAGACAGAAAAACCACTGACCTGCCTGCGGCGAGAGAACAAAAGACTCCGCCTCATTGCAGGAGATACCAATGATCCAAAACGCCTTGGTTTCCAAAACATGAAGCCGAGAAAGGTGAGAGGCAGGAGCATGAGCCTAGAGCGGAGAGCAGTACACCATCAGATCAGGTTGTGGACGAAAGCTTTGTATGTGGTCAGGAGCTCAGTTGTGCCAAGGAAGGACTTTGCACGTCGGAGGATGCCCAGTCGGCGACTGGCTTTGGAGGCCAGCTTGGAAATGTGGCTTTCCCAGGAAAGATCATGGCAGATGGTGAGACCCACAAGCTTGAATGAAAGGACTTCTTCGAGAGGATTGTTGAGAAAGTAGATGGGGGATTTCCAGGTGGTCCTTTGGGGGAGACCGAGTGAGAGTGTGAGATTTGTCAGGATTGAAAGACATGTTCCACGTGTGGGACCAGCTTGTGATTTTTATCCAGATCTACAGAGAGTGAAAAGGCTGCTGCTTGCCGAGCTGAGGGATGACAGATGGATCAGCAGAGGGTGGAGTCATCAGAAAATATGTGAAGAGGATTTTCCAGAGAGTTGGAGAGATCACGATGAAAACCAGAGAAAGAACAGGGCGCAGAACACTGCCCCGAGGAACTCCTGCCTGGACTGGAAGAAGGGACGAGAGAACTCCATTTTGGACCATCCTGCGACAGGAGAGAAAGTCTGTGAACCATGCGTAGAGATGTCATTGGATACTACAGGAAGAGAGTTTGGTGAGCAGGGCAAGGTGCCAGACCGTATCGAAGGCACGCGATATATCTCGGGAGATGGCTCTGATTTCATGTCTGGCATTGAGGATCTCCATACATTGTTAGGAGAGCAGAAGCAGCATATCCAGAGTAGAGTGACCTTGTCTGAATCTAAATTGATGATCGGAAATCAAACCATTGGAAAAGAGGAAGGACTTAATGTTTGAAGCGATGATGGATTCCATAACCTCGCTGATCATTGGGAGAAGGCTGATTGGTCTGAAGTTGTCGGGATCTGTTTTTCCACCTTTTTTATGCAGAGCGGTAATGCTGCTGATTTCCCAGCAGATGGCAGATGACCTTCAGCAAATGAGACGGTGAATAGAACAGAGAGAGGGTGAGCAAGAGCAGCAGAGCAGGTTTTTAGGACATGTGGGCTAATGCTGTCTGGACTGGTTGCAGAATCCGAGTCGAGGTTTGACAGCAAACTCTCCACCTTGACAGGAGAAAAGGACAGAGAGTCCAGGAACAGCTGGGTGCAACTGGGTAAGGTGGAATCCAGAAAGCAATGGTTTTCTGACACAAGATTTATAAGCAAACACAGAGTTTAGGCATTCAGCCTTTTCACATGCAGTGTCAGCTGTCATTTGAGGTAAGGGAAGGGATGGAGGGGGAACATCCACCAGAAACAGACTTTCATAGACGCCACCAGGATTTGGACGAGGGAAACTGGTTTGAGAGTTCAGACTTGAGATTAGAAAGATGTTGTTTTCTGGCTCTCCTGGGGGGAGACACAAACTTGTTATGAGCTTTGTGGAAGGAACTGAGATTTTCAGTTTGGATTAGCCTTCTATGAGGGAAAGCCTTAAGTCGGATTAGCCTTCCATGAGGTGAAGGCGCGTTGTTTCAGGACAACTGCCTTGCCACAAGCTTCAGTGTATCATGGGTGGGAGAAAGGGTAGGACAACTCTTTCTCATCTCAAATCTGAACTCTCAAACCTCTCTCCCTCCTCAAAATCCTGGTGGCGTTTAATCAAATCTGTTTCTGGTGTATGTTCCCCCTCCATCCCCTCGCTTACCTCAAATGGCCACACTGCTGATTCCACACGTGATAAAGCTGAATGTCTAAACTCGGTGTTTGCAGCTAAATCTTGTGTCCTAAACCCATCACTATCTCTACCCACTTTACCCAGTCGCACCCAACTGTCCCTGGACTCTGTATCCTTTTCTCCTGACAAGGTGGAGAGCTTGCTTTCAAACCTCGAGTCAGATTCTGCAACCGGTCCAGACGGCATCAGCCCACGTGTCCTCAAAGCCTGCTCTTCTGCTCTTGCTCACCCTCTCTCTGTTCTATTCACCCTCTCATTTGCCCAAGGTCATCTGCCATCTGCTTGGAAATCTGCTAACATCACTGCCCTGCATAAAAAGGTGCAAAAACAGATCCCTGTAACTACAGACCAATCAGCCTTCTCCCAATCATCAGCAAGGTGATGGAATCCATCATCGCCTCAGATATGAAATCCTTCCTCTTCTCCAATGGCTTGATTTCCAATCATCAATTTGGTTTCAGACCAGGTCATTCTACCCTGGATATGCTGCTTCTGCTCTCCCATCAATGGATGGAGGTCCTCAATGCCAGACAGGAAATCCGAGCCGTATCCCTGGACATATCACGTGCTTTTGACACAGTCTGGCACCCTGCCCTACTCACCAAACTCTCTTCCCATGGTATTCAAGGCCATCTCCACTCATGGCTCGCAGACTTCCTCTCCTGTCGCAGTCAACGTGTGGCCCTAAATGGAGTTCTTTCATCGCCTCTTCCTGTGCAGGCTGGAGTTCCTCAAGGTAGCGTTCTGGGCCCTGTTCTTTTTCTGGTTTTCATCAATGATCTCTCGGACTCTCTGGAAAATCCTCTATTTCTCTTTGCCGACGACTCCACCCACTGCCGTACCATCTGTCATCCCTCAGACCGGCAAGCAGCAGCTTCTTCACTCACTGCAGATCTGGATAAAATCACAAACTGGTCCAACACGTGGAACATGTCTTTCAATCCAGACAAATCTCACACTCTCACTATGTCTCTTCGAAAGGACCGTTTACAAAACCCCCCATCCACTTTCTCAACAATCCTCTGGAAGAAGTCTTTTCTTTCAAGTTTCTAGGTCTCACTATCTGCCATGACCTTTCCTGGGAAAGTCACATTTCCAACCTCGCCTCAAAAGCCAGTCGCCGACTGGGAATCCTCCGTCGTGCTAAGTCCTTCCTCGGCCCTCTTGAGCTCCTGACCACTTACAAAGCTTTTGTCCGTAGCCTGATGGAGTACTGCTCTCCCCTCTGGGCTGGTGCTCCTGCCTCCCACCTTTCTCGGCTTCACGCTGTCGAAACCAGGGCATTTAAGATCATCGGCATCTCCCGCAATGAAGCTGAGTCTTTGGGCCTCTCACTCAATCACCACAGGTTGGTCGGTGGTCTTTCTGTCTTCTACCGACTCCTCTCCAGCCTTGCCCCCCTGCTCTCTCTGCGATTTGTCCCCACCACATTTCCACAGGGCGCTCAAGGTCCACCAACAACCCCCTTCTGGTAAAACTACCAAAATCACGAATCACTGCTCATCTTCACTCTTTCATTCCTCTTTTTCGCCGCCTTTGGAATAAACTTCCTCACTCTATTCTTTCCCATTCTTCCCTCCAGGCTTTCAAAACAGCTGTTCACCACCACCTCTTATCTTCCCCCATCCAAATCCTCGATCTTTTCTACCCCCGATAATCCACCCAAGCCCACTTCCTTCATTTCTCCTGCTTTCCTTCCTGAAAGTCCCTGAAATGTCCATCTTCTCTTCGCCATGTTCCCCGTCCCATCCCCATCCCTCTCCCTTCCACAGTTCACCTAATGTGTCTGTTCCCCACTGTTTTGTCCCTTCCACTCCCGCCCCTCTTGTCTCATGCCTCCTTGCTGTGAGTTGTGTGTTGGCTCTCATACGAGCCTCGACCAAGGTATACAAAAAAAAAACAAAAAAACTCTCGGTGAAATGGGATAAATCTGTCCATGAGGGAGAGCAAATTTCTACAAAAGAATTCCCAGGACGAGTTGATGTTGGAGGAAGTAGAGATGGGAGACCAGCCTAGAAGTTTGATGGCTGCTTGAAGTCCCTGCCAGTTAGACTGAGTGAAATGCCATGCTGATGTGGTTCTCTAATAACAGCCACAGAGATGTCTACTTTGACAAGCATGTGGTAAGATGATCCAATTGGATCGGAGGAAGAACAGCAGATATTTCAGGGAAATTGGTGAAAATCAGATCCATAAGAGATAGAGTACAATTGATTGAGATACTGTTGATAAGAAGTTGACAGATTGAGTCACAGAAGTCTTTTGCTGACGTGCCATTGCAGGTGAGAGAGGTACCCACTCCCAGCCAACTGGCATGATGACAGTTGAAGTCCCCACATATGAGGAAGAGAGAGTTGGGATGAGAGGACAGAAGATGGTCCATGTTTTCGGATAGTGAGGTGTAGATGGAGTCATCACTGTTCGGTGGACGGTACAGTACACATATAAACATGAGGTGGGAGTGGAGGGGAAGCTGAAGCCAGAGGTATTCCTGGGGGTGTGGGGGAGTGAGAGCAGTGCATGGAGTGTGAAGAATAGAGTCTTTGATGAAGAGAGCAACTCCTTCACCAGGATGAGGCTCAGGTCTGTCATACTGGAGGCGGGAGTTACCAGGGAGAGATACGCGGGAGTCAGAGACATCTTGAAAGAGGAAAGTTTCTGTTAAGCAGATTGTGTCTGGTTTGTCAGTGGCAACCTGAATGGAAAGATCTGTCAGGTTTGAGTGAAGGCCCCGGATGTTTGAGGTCCACTCTCTTAAAGAAGAGGGAGGGGAGGCGGTTTTGGTTGCAGGGGAGGGTGAGGGTAGCACGAGGGAGGACGGGAGGGGGAGAGGTAAGGAGAGTTATTGAAAGTGTGACAGATTGCAGAAGAGCTTGTGGCGAGGGCCGGTTGAGGAGGAGAAAAGTCTCGGTAATGGGTTGAGGTACAGTGCGGAGTAATAAGAGAGTCGGCAGAGGGCAGCTGAAGATTGGAGGAGGTGAAGTGATGAGATGGAAGAGAGATGGAGGGGGAAGGAGGCAACTTTGTGGACGTGAGGGGAGGCAACTTTTGGAAGGGGGAGTGAGGGGAAGATTGGAGGGAGAAAGGTGAGAGGGGAGAGTTGAGGGAGAAGGGTGGGGGGAGAGTTTTTGAGAAAGGTGAGGCGGAAGAGTGTGAAGGTTGCTTTGAAAGGGAGGGGAGAGGATGAGAGCAGGCACAGCTGCCTCGAAAAGGTGCAGGCGGGCGATGGGAGAGGTGGAGAGAGGTGAATAATGAGACTTGGAAATGCAAGGAAACAAGGAAATCAGACACAGGTGGAGGAAATCAGACCATTCAGCATATCATGCCTGCGTGTCATCAACACCACACCAATTTATCAACACAACATCCAAAGAAGAAAATGCAAAATTTATTATTTTCTTAATCGTGTTTTTGTTGCTTTGTTTGTTTATTTATTTATTTGTTTGTTCGTTTTAAGTTTTTGTATTTTTTTTTCTTTTTTTGTGTTTTTGTTCTCCTCAGGGGATGGGGCATGGGCTTTGTTAAAAGCACACACCATCAACCACACAACACCCCTTGACGAGACCCCCACCAACAGCATTCCGTACACATGCACACAATCACCCCTCAATGCTAAAGCTACCTAAAAGTCCTGCCAACATCCTGATACCCCTCTCCATAACTTCCAGGTACCTACCAATGATATCTAATTCCATTTTAAACCTATCTCCCCTTTTTGCTGTCACGACCTTTCCAGGGAGGCCATTCCATGCATTAATTACTCTTTGAGTAAAAGTCCCCTGTCTTAACAACTGCACCTGCTGCACCTCCACCACCACCTGCACCCGCTGCACGTCCACTACCACCTGCACCCGCTGCACCCCCACCACCGGCTGCACCCCTCCACCGCCTGCACCTGCTGCACAATGGTAGATTGGCAGACGAAGGAGGAAGGAGGAAAAAGAGTCAGTACAGGAAGTTACGTGGTTACGTGAGTTACAACGTCGGGTAAAAGGTATTTGTTTGTCGTGTTTTTTTTTAATTTTTAGGCGTGAAACAGAGGGCATAGTTGAGCGGGATAGGAGGAGGATGGAAGAAAATGTGGAAAAAATAAAAACTGATGGAAATAAGGAGAAAATGCAATAAACACAATCGTGCACACATGCGGGAAGAAGGGTCGGCCTCAAGGAAACCTGATATGAAAATACGACGAAAACTCCACAATTAGCACAAGTTTTAACAAAAGACCGAACTAGAAACGCACAATAAACACAGACATAACAAAACGACAGGAAAAACACGACAAAAACGACCAGAAAACTTATCTTTGAGAAAGTAGGCAGAAACCCTGAAGAGAAACTACCACCGTTGCTCAAGAACCGATATCCAGCATCAATGATGGTGAATGACATTAAAAAAAATTATTCTAGTATCTGGATCCACATCTTCGCCAAAATTGAATCAATTCATCCATGTGATGCACCCAACCTCCCCACCAAATTTTGTCTGAATCCGTCACAACTTTTTCAGATATCCTTCTCATAGACAAACAGACAGAAAGACAGACAGACACAAACAAACAAGGCATCAGGCCCCTGACAGGTATGATGAAAATCATGCAAATGCCGTCATTGTCACCTTGACCTTTGACATACAGTATGTCGGCCAAAACATTGACAGCCTCACTTTTCTCCTTCAGAATGCTCGAGTAAAGTTTGACGAAGATAGCTGAAAGCGTTCACGAGTTATCGTACTCACAGACAAACATACAAACAAACGAGACAGATGACGTATGATGAAAATTTTCAATTTTTGTCATTACAAGACTGAGACATGGGGTGAAAACATAACCTCTGTCCACCTTCAGTGGTGGAGATTAAAAAGAAAATTCGATTACAGCTCTTTTCGTTGTCCGCATTTCAAAGTTAGCATAATTTTTTTGATGATCGAGTGAGGATTCGTGTTGTTGACAGATGATTCAACATAGTGCAAATCTGTTGAGAAATATTATTCTTTCAGGACTAATTTTGTTGCCTGCCTGTGGCACATACTTGAAAAGACAAAATATAAGGTACTACTTTCCTATCACGATCCTCATCGTATCAAGGTTGCACTCCGAAGTTTCATTGTGTCTTCCGTAAAGTCACTTGTGCTTTCGTCGGTTTTGTGCATTTTCAGCTGCTCTTTGATCCCCGAGTATCAGACGCTGTCGAATGCCCACCCTTTTGTTGTTGTAATCCATGATGTTGACAGTTTGGTGACTTTATTATTTTTTATGGTTCAATACAATGGCTTTGCTGGACAAGAGTTGATCCTGAGTTCCATTGCAGTGTCATCTGCATCATGCTTCAAGGAATTTCTGTTTAACAGTTAAATGGTTAAAAATACACTTCTCTGAAACTATTCCTCTGAGGAGTTTGTACACTTATTGGTATATATATATATGTATATATATATATATATATATATATATATATATATATATATATATATATATATATATATATATATATATATATATATATATATATACATATATATATTAGACGTCGTCGTGGTTTCGAGATGATTAAGGTGCTGTCCAAGTGTTGCTGCCCATCAGTGATCGATGCGTTGAGAATTTTCTCCTTGGATGAATTTGTTGACAGCCCAGGCTCCATGTTTGTGAGGAACATCAAATTGTTTTAACCCTTTTTTTTGTATACCTTGTCGAGGCTCGTATGAGAGCTAACACACAACTCACAGCAAGGGGGCATGAGACAAGAGGGGCGGGAGTGGAAGGGACAAAACAGTGGGGAACAGACACATTAGGTGAACTGTGGAAGGGAGAGGGATGGGGATGGGACGGGGAACATGGCAAAGAGAAGATGGACATCACAGGGACTTTCAGGAAGGAAAGCAGGGGAATTGAAGGAAGTGGGCTTGGGTGAATTATCGGGGGTAGAAAAGATCGAGGATTTGGATGGGGGAAGATAAGAGGTGTTGGTGAACAGCTGTTTTGAAAGCCTGGAGGGAAGAATGGGAAAGAATAGAGTGAGGAAGTTTATTCCAAAGGCGGGAAAATAGAGGAATGAAAGAGTGAAGATGAGCAGTGATTCGTGATTTTGGTAGTTTTTACCAGAAGGGGGTTGTTGGCAGACCTTGAGCGCCCTGTGGAAAAGTGGTGGGGACAAATCGCAGAGAGAGCAGGGGGGACAAGGCTGGAGAGGAGTCGGTAGAAGACAGAAAGACCACCGACCAACCTGCGGTGATTGAGTGAGAGGCCCAAAAACTCAGCTTCATTGCGGGAGATGCCGATGATCCTAAATGCCCTGGTTTCGACAGCGTGAAGCCGAGAAAGGTGGAAGGCAGGAGCACCAGCCCAGAGGGGAGAGCAGTACTCCATCAGGCGACGGACAAAAGCTTTGTAAGTGGTCAGGAGCTCAAGAGGGCCGAGACATGTCTGGATTGAAAGACATGTTCCACGTGTTGGACCAGTTTGTGATTTTATCCAGATCTGCAGTGAGCGATGAAGCTGCTGCTTGCCGGTCTGATGGATGACAGATGGTACGGCAGAGGGTGGAGTCGTCGGCAAAGAGAAATAGAAGGTTTTCCAGAGAGTCGGAGAGATCATTGATGAAAACCAGAAAAAGAACAGGGCCCAGAACGCTACCTTGAGGAACTCCAGCCTGCACAGGAAGAGGGGATGAAAGAACTCCATTTAGGGCCACACCTTGACTGTGACATGAGAAGAAGTCTGTGAGCCATGAGTGGAGATCGCCTTGAATACCATGGGAAGAGAGTTTGGTGAGTCGGGCAGGATGCCAGACTGCGTCAAAAGCATGTGATATGTCCAGGGATACGGCTCGGATTTCCTGTCTGGCATTGAGGACCTCCATCCATTGTTGGGAGAGCAGAAGCAGCATATCCAGGGTAGAGTGACCTGGTCTGAAACCAAATTGATGATCGGAAATCAAGCCATTGGAGAAGAGGAAGGATTTCATGTCTGAAGCGATGGTGGATTCCATAACCTTGCTGATGATTGGGAGAAGGCTGATTGGTCTGTAGTTACAGAGATCTGTTGTTGCACCTTTTTATGCAGGGCAGTGATGTTAGCAGATTTCCAAGCAGATGGCAGATGACCTTGGGCAAATGAGATGGTGAATAGAACAGAGAGAGGGTGAGCAAGAGCAGAAGAGCAGGCTTTGAGGACACGAGGGCTGATGACGTCTGGACCGGTTGCAGAATCTGACTCGAGGTTTGAAAGCAAGCTCTCCACCTTGTCAGGAGAAAAGGATACAGAGTCCAGGGACAGTTGGGTGCGACTGGGTAAAGTGGGTAGAGAAAGTGATGGGTTTCTGACACAAGATTTAGCTGCAAACACCGAGTTTAGACATTCAGCTTTATCACGTGCAGTATCAGCAGTGCGGCCATTTGAGGTAAGGGAGGGGATGGAGGGGGAACATACACCAGAAACAGATTTGATTAAACGCCACCAGGATTTGGAGGAGGGAGAGAGGTTTGAGAGTTCAGACTTGAGATGAGAAAGATGTTGTTTTCTGGCTCTCCTGAGGGGAGATACACACTTGTTCCAAGCTTTATGGATGTTTTTGTGAGTAAATGTTTCTTTTGTGAGTAGAGAGCCGCAGAAGTGGGTTTATTTCTTCTTAGAGTAGATTTGCATACCCTGGCATAATGCCCTTTCTTGTCACAGTTCATGCATGTGGCATCCCTGGTGGGGCATTTGTTACGGGGCTGTCTTTTATACCCACAAAAGAAACATTTGCCAACCGAAGTAGTTGCTGAGGAGTTTGACGAGGTTTGGGTATCCGATTCCTCGGGTTTATCTCCATCCTCAGTTTCGGAATTGTCCCAGGGGGGTTCTTTGAGTTTCCGCCGTAGCAGCGTTCATTAGCAACACCGGTGTCCCATATGATTCAGATTGCTGCTGAGCCGTATCCATAGCTCGGGCCTGGTCAGCTACCATTTCAAGAGTGGGTTGTGCTTTTCCAGTAAGCGTTGCCGAATGGGGGCTGACCTGAGCCCCTGGATGAACGCCTCTCGGGTCACTTCATCTCGATGTTCCTCGGCGGTTACAGCCCGGAAATTGCAGTCTTTGCCCAACTGCCTCAGAGCTTGCAGGAACTGATCGATTGTCTCACCGGCTTCTTGCCTGCGTGTGTTGAGAAGATGTCGTATGTATACCTCGCTCTTGCGCTTCATGTAGAGCGCCCGCAGCACGTCGATCGCTGCGTCGTGGGTGTCACACTCCGAGAAGAGCCTGAATACACTGGGCGAGACATGGTTTACAAGTGCGGCCAGTTTGTCGGCTCCCTCTTCAATGATGGTCAGATAGTGTGAGAAGGAACGGTACCAATGGGACCACTTCATTTCCGAGTCAGTAGCGTTGGGGTCCGCATCGAACCTCTCCGGCTTGTAGATCTTGTCCATAGTCGGTTGAGGCAGCCGAAGGGATCAAGTGAAATAAATTGAAGTGAATGCGAGGGAAAAACCTTCAGAGTAGAAGGCTTTATTTCACTTGATTGAAGCAGACTCTACAGACACATAAAGGAATACATGTGCAGCAAGGAATACATGTGCAGTCCATCACCGCAGAATAAATCAGCAATTAGCCAGCATCAGCACGGAGTCCGGTATACTCTCAATTCTCACCATTCAACGAGCACCAAGTGAACCACCGCCGTAAATGACATTGCCCCAGGGACAATCCCACCGACCGCGGTTTTATCTGTCCCGTGTGCGAGCTGCGCGACACGTGATCGCGCGTCACCTCATCCTTTATTTCATCACACGAACACCGAGTGGAACCAGTCGGCCTCAAGCCTAGGCCAAGGCCTAGGCCTCAAACACCCGGTAAGAACATCGACAAAATAGCACGATTTTTGAAACAAAACCGCACTAGGAACACACAGTTATATGTAGGTGAGAAAATTAAACAGTCAAAACGGGACAAATAACAACCGGAAACTTAACTCTGAGAACGTCAGCAGAGAGCCCCAAAGGAGACCTCTCGTCGCTCCAAACCCGGAACCGGAACCCTAAGTGAGTCTATGGGCTCAGAACTTCACCATCGCAGACAAGTCAGTGGTCTGTGTTTTTTACCGCCTCCTTTCTGGTCTTACACCCTCTGCTCTTTCTGTGCTTTGCCCCCCCCCCCCATTCCTGCCTCCACCCATTGTTTGTCCAATTATCCCTCTACCTTGGCCTTCAAGTCTGCTGTTGGTCTCTCTCTCTCTCTCTCTCTCTCTCTCTCTCTCTCTCTCTCTCTCTCTCTCTCTCTCTCTCTCTCTCTCTCTCTCTCTCTCTCTCTCTCTCTCTCTCTCTCTCTCTCTCTCTCTCTCTCTCTCTCTCTCTCTCTCTCTCTCTCTCTCTCTCTCTCTCTCTCTCTCTCTCTCTCTCTCTCTCTCTCTCTCTCTCTCTCTCTCTCTCTCTCTCTCTCTCTCTCTCTCTCTCTCTCTCTCTCTCTCTCTCTCTCTCTCTCTCTCTCTCTCTCTCTCTCTCTCTCTCTCTCTCTCTCTCTCTCTCTCTCTCTCTCTCTCTCTCTCTCTCCTTTTTTCTGGCCTGGTATTTCCTGATCTGTTCAGTGTACTAATTCTAGCTCTTCCACGAGCCTTGACTGTGTACACAAAAAAATACCCATCCAGAACACGGCTTTTAAAATTCGGCTTTTTCTCATTTCTTCATCAATAATTATCACTTGACAAATTCCATCTATCTGTGTATTGTTTCGATTTCAGCATTACACTACATTCTTCTTCTTGTATTTTCGGTCCTCATAAATCCCTTTCCAGAGTTATTCTCGATTGGTTTCTTCTGGAGGCATTTTTCATATTTTGCTCCCCTCACTCCCCCCCCCCAACCCCCCAAGTTCTTGGTGGAACTTGTGTAGTTTGTTTTTCCTCCTTGTAGACAGGAATGGGGTTAGTGTTTTGAGTTCACTTGCTCCATTCGTGTTAATTCCATGAAATTGGTATCTTGGTGAAAACCTTCCGAGCCTGAGTGCTGGGTTGCTGATGTCGTTCAGCCTATCCCTGGAATTCTATCTTTCTTATTCTTTTCTGTCTCACAGAGCGATGATACCAATCCTCCAATTTTACAGTCAGCTATCTTTGTAGCACCAATTTCTTTCACCCCACTTTCAGTACAAATCCATTCTGTCATCTTTATGTTATCCGCATGTTTTAAATTTGCGACACGTGTATTTAATTTGTTTGACTGACAGAAATCGAGTAAACTTTCTTTTCTTGTGAAACCGTAGAGTGATACGTTGTTGACATTGTCATGGAATGTAATGTTAACCAACATTCTGAAGACTTTAGCATTTAGGGGATTTTCCTGAGACCGACAAAGGGGCTTCCCACCGCAGTTCTTAATCGCTAATTGGTCTTGGTAATGCATCTGAGTCATGTACTCATGATAACCCAGGGGACCTCTGTGATAAATGCCACATGGTTTTGGCCTACGGATATTTGGAACATATCGAGCAGGATGTTTATGGAGAAGTGCTGCTCTGCTTCCCCTGCCAAGGCTCAGTGTTTCTTTCCGAGTTGTTGGAGAACCCGTGCACCTCAATCGGCAGGGATTGCATTTTCAATTCAAATGTTATTATTGTTGTATGCTTCGGCCAATTTAAAAAATATATATTTCTCATTAGGAGAGCATTGTCGTTTGAATTAATCGCCTCATAGCTTGTGTTAAATAATGAAGGTCAATTAGCCTACATTAGTGACACATCATGAAAATGTAACCATTAAAACAACCTTGTTATGCACTACTGGTTTACTTGACGTGATCACCGCATTGATAGTGAATGTAGTGTATAAACATGCACTCAATCCAACCGTCATGTTCCTAACACCTACACCTTGCAATGAATAGCATGGATACTGCCAATGCAGCGTCGTGCTTTAATCGGAGTGAATGTTCTTCCCACCCAGCTATTCATAACTCGTAACTCCCACGCAAATTCCTTTTATCACCAGCCCTCATGTTCCGTCTCTAAATTCTCTCTTTCCTTCCCCTCTCTTACTCTATGCATTGGAGTTACTGTAAGCCTCCTTTAGCCCGAGCTATTTACAAACCCCACTTGTAGTTTGCTTCCAAGACCTGGCATGCCAATGATTAGGTGGGACCATGAAGGATTTCCTTTGGATTATCATCTGTGCCGCTGCTTCCATTCATTTATATTCAGAAAAAAAACGATTCTCTACTTTATACAATTTTCTGCACCAATTGTTGTGTAAAGGAAAACTGTAAGTCGGTGCAGTTTATTTGTGCTAAAGTGGCTGAATACCGTGTGTGGGTTAATTAACTCCCATGCTTTAACCTTCTGAACCACATTGTGATTAAAGCCATTTACAATGAAGTGTTACCCCCATTAAAAAATGGCTAATCTCTGCTGCACACATGGCATCACAGTAAGTGGCTATCCAGGGATGTCCTGGCACTGAAATGAATATAAGTAAAACGTTGTCCACATCCGCTGCAGGTTACGGGTTTGTGGATTTTGACAGTCCTGCGGCTGCCCAGAAAGCTGTGTCTGCACTCAAGGCCAGCGGAATCCAGGCACAAATGGCCAAGGTGAGTCGTGCGTTCTCAGAATGTATTGTCTCATTGTTTAAAACTGGTGTTTGTCAGTTGTGCATAAAATGCGTACGTGTAGAAATTGCGTCTTTCTCCGTGTAACTCGTACAGTACGTGCCAAGTTTTAATTCCCAATGCTTGCATCGTGTGAAATTAGTTTGGTGTTATTTCACTATAATTTGGTACAATTAGCAATTCATGCACTTGCAATGGAAATCACCTGGTTGTGATAATCTGGAAAATAGTGCCCTTTTCAGACCACATTTTTCAGCTCATTTGCAACGATTACAAAACGGTGCAAACGATATCTAAAAAGTGACCTTGGTGGCTGGAGAAATGAAGCATGCTCGTGAAACATTGCTATGTAATTTTGGTATCCGATGACGTTGTGGATAAAACCCTGCTTGGTGTCGATACCTATTGAGCTTTCAGGTTTGTATTCAACTTGCTCGGTTGCATTGGGGAATGTGTATATCGACCAACTCATCACCTCGATGACTTCACCTTGTCTTGGTCCCCATGTGGTAAAAGAGTAGCTGATTTTAATTTGTGTTTATCACTACATGCTCAAACTGGGTAACATAGCAAGATGCTTTCATTGCTCTCATTTATTTTAAATGTCAATATATTTTTTTTCACCGATCCAGGAGAGTTGATGCATGACTCGATTATTACATTTGATTTGAGTCATCGCTTCTACTCAACTGTACCATGGTCTTTGGCTTGCAAAATAAAATGCACATTCACGCAATTGTTTTGTACAAATAAAGTTTTTTTTTTTATATTTTTATTTTGTTGGCACTTAACATGAAGATTGTTTGAAAAATGAAAACTCAGATACATGCCCATCTGGAAATTGCATTATCTTGCCATAGTACAAAGGACATTATTTGTGCGATGTTTTCATACTTACTGTAGACCTGCTTTATCGGTGCATTCTCACCTGAAGGTTTCCAAAGTGCCACCTGCAGTAAGAAAACAAGTCCATCATTGTACAGCTTCAATGTGGAACCGTTCACACGTTTTCAGATGTCCAGGCCGATTGTAGGGTATAATAACATAGGATTATGTATTCTTCGTACAATATCTCTGCCCAGTAGAGGCGCAACAAGATAGCGTAGAGGTCATATACATCAGGCCTGGCAAGCCGATTTGTGAGAGAATTGGGCCAAACATCCCCCAAGGCCAACCCCGTGAGAAGGTGGGATTAATTGTGTACGTTAAAGTAGTAGTCGCAGTCGTAGTGTCTGTACAACATCATGTATTTTCGTTTTGAAGCTACATATGAGCTTCCACCTCGATTCATATATTATATATCTATAGTATGAGAGATGTTTGTCTGTCGGTTTCACCATTTTTCTCAGAGATGGCCAAAAGGATCTTCGTTAAACTTTCAGAGGTTCATCAGCGAGTGCCAGGAAGTGTTTTAGGGGAAAAGAATTTATTTTTAAATTTTGAAAAAAAAAAAAAGTTGGATTGTTTTTGGATTTATTTCTTTAATCGCCCTATTGTGCCTAATCCTTTGTAGCTATGTGAAAGGTAATATTAAATGATCTTCAACCCCATTATTTAGTCATTGTGGGTGTAGGGAAGTGTTTTAGGATTCCACACAAAAAAAAATGGGGAAAAAACCCTGAAATTTGATTTCTTCAAAATGCCAACAGGATGAGAACAGTACCGGGCAACGTCGGGTACCCCTGCTAGTATATCATGTAAAAACATTGTATTATAGTCGCTAACAGTTATTTAGTTTGTGGGTATGATGTCGTACTTATCCACAAATGTTTCCAAACTGTCAGGATGATTCATGTGTACAGTACCTGACATTCACAACCCCCAATGTTTTGGAGAATTATTTATTTATTCCTGCAACCTCTCTTTACCTTTTATTTCACCTTGTCCATTTTCTCGTTACCTTCTAGCACTTTGATATTGTCTGTAGCGACGTAAAGGTTGTGAACATTACATTGTGTACAACCAAAACTACAATAGTTATCGTTCACTCCCTCCCTCCACAGTTTAAAGTATTTGTTTACAAGTATTGCATTACAACAGAACACATTTAATGTTTCGCTTAATCTTGAAGATAATTGGGCATAAAATGCCGGTGACTTAAGAGACCCACAGGACAGACTTTGTTACATTTGTCTTGATTTTTTATTTATAAGATATAGTGTGATGTTCATGCTTGTTCCTTACACAGAATCGACATTGTGTAAGAAATTTATGAAGAAAGGAAAAGAAAGTAACAGTTTAGGCCATTTTTTTTCTCCTTTTTTGAAATCGTATTTTCACTTTCTTAGTATAAGTTTGTACACGACACAAACTTTTGTTTGCTTTTTTCAGCCACCATTATAGGACTGGCAGGATGGCCTAGAGGTACACCCACTCACCTCCAAGCTGTCTAACCAGGATTCGAATGCTGGCCCAGCTACAAACTGTCACCCTGGTGTTTCACAGGCAGGGTGATTCATCAATGTGTGTGCCATCCCACGGATGGACATTAAACTTGGCGTTCAGACTGCCGGCATTAGCTGGTGGATGATAAAGATTCCACGGTGTCCTTCGTGAAGAGTAGGTGAGCTTTCGCCGGCACCATGAACAAATTCCTGCCCTAATCTTCAGAGACCATTGCGTCAGTGGCACAGCTACACCCTCAGGCAATGATGCTACCCTGCAACCTTGTGCTGCATATGAAAGAAGAAGAAGCTAACGTTATGCTGCTAGCCATTCTGTTTTAATTACGCAGGCAGTACCGTGATTTATCTTTGTCTCTCCCAAAATGTGGATTTTGATCTTCATTCGTAATGTTCTTTCACGTATCATTGAAGGGTAATGGTTTGAGTCGATGCTTCACCCTTCCGCTCATGCGATTCTGAGCTCAGTTTGTTTCAGTTAATATTTATTGGCTTTTGAGTTCGTTTTCCAACATTAAAAATAAATCTCCTGTTATGCAACCACTTCATGTATTTGTTCCTTTCAGTATCCAGCAGCTATTGACTTCATCAACTACAAATAGTGATCCTTGAATTATAGTCTTTTCATAATCCTTTCTGTAACTTTCATCCTACAGCATGAATTAACGTCACATTTCCGATGCGTCTCGGATGAAATTGTTCTTCAAAATTGAAGCGCTGTACTTGATTTTCTCAGCACCTCCATTGCTTGTCCCCTTGGCTGTTCCATCACTCCACTTCTTTTTCTCCTGCTTCGTTTTCAGTTTGTCCCAACGAATGCACATTCCCTCTGAGCTGAATTTGCCTACGTGACAAACGACCCTGCATTTACAGCCATTAAACAACAATTCCACGTGAATAATAGTAATCAAAACGAAGAGCTCCCTCAGTGTTTGAGGTTAACTGCGCATGACCAGCATGAAAACACCAAGCTTCATGTTTTCCCCCCTCTCAGCAAAAGGTCTGCATCTACCCTTCTCTCAAGGGTGATAAATGAACATTTAATGGAAAATAACAATAATGACAGATTTGTCAGTTTCCACCACCAATCTCTGCTTGATTGTTGTCATTCCTCTTAGTAATGGCAAAACATTGCAATATGTTCTCTTTGTCACCAGTTTTCAGCAGTTCCTTTCACCCTCTAATGTTTGTAGAGATTGTAGGAAGAAATTTTTCTTTGCAGTTTGTCATTACAATGGAGAAAAACAAACAAACACTCCACTGAGCAAACTTGACGGCATTGCTTGAAACATACTGAGAAAGTTTTTTTCATTTGTGCAATTTTTATCAGGACATGAACCATTCTGGGTGACCAAAATAATTTCAAGGTCCTTATCCTCACTGCCTTCATATATTAAGGGTGCATGTTGGGTTAACAATGTCCTTTGTTGTTTATCATCTCCAAAGATCAAGGATTGTCAACCGAGTTTATGAAATGTTAAATCCGATCAGGAATCCCGGTCCGAACAAAATGTCCAGGCAGTTGAGAGAGACAGAGACAGAGAGAGGAGATTTGAAGAGTTGCTTCAGTTGACTGACTGCTTGATTTGATGACCATGCAGATCGTGAACTCTATCGACAGCAAGTTTGTCAAATATCCAGCTTTGATCATTATGTCCACATCATGTGTCATACCTTGTTAAGGCTTGACTTAAGTCATCGGTTGCAGTGCTCTTCATCACATTGTTATTTTTCTCATTAAAGTCTCATGACAAGAAACTTATTGGTCTGCTGAGCTGAATTCTCAAGATCATCATATGCCTGAATGGGTCGATAAATAATCTTGTGGTGCTGCAAAATATGAGAAAACAATAATTAAATCAATGTAAAAACAGTTTGAGATTATAATTGAGAGCGAATAAAAAGCACTGCTGCTCAAATGCCGTATTTTTCTTCAGGCCAATGCGCATGATCAATAAGCAAAACAATACGATGAATGTATTTGTAATGGAATGGGAAATTTGTAATTTAAATTTGAAAACAGGTCACTATCTTGCTCGAATGGTTCGTTGTTGTGGTGTATGCAATTGATATCTGTAATCGGGTCACCAGCTCTGATGCAGAACCTGGAGATAGTTTGTGGAAAATATGGTTCAAATTATGTTGCACAAATATATATATTCCCAAAAGAGTTGATAAGCTACCGTTCCTTTTCTTTTTTCCAAATGATTTTAAGGTTCATCGAGGAACTTGAACACGCAGGACAAGGACATCGTGAGACATACGTACTTTTACAGGAGTCGACCTGTGTGAAATCAACTGATTCAAAGAAAATATTACATTAACCAAATCTCCAAAGATTAACACTTGCTCTCAGTAGAAGTGTATAAATCTCGCAGCAATATTTTACGTCATTAAGCGATTTCGTCATTGTGCGAACATCATAGAGTGTACTTACACAAACCTAATGGTATAGCCTACTATATACCTATGCTATATGGTATAGCCTATTGCTCCGAACCTACAAACCTGTACAGCAGGTTACTGTACTGAATACTGGAGGCAGTTGTAACACAATGGAAAGTATTTGTGTATCTAAACACAGGAAAGGTACAGTAAAAATATGGTAGAAAAGATATAAAAAATCTGGACCCATAAAAAATGGTACACCTGGAAAGGGCACTGACCATGAATGGAGCTTGCAGGGCTGGAAGTTGCTCTGGGTGAGTTAGTGAGTGGAGAGTGAACGTGAAGGCCTGGGACATTGCTGTACACTACTGTAGATTTTATAAACACTCTACACTTAGGCAACACTGAATTTATATTTTAAAAATTCTTTCTTCAATAATATTGTTGCGAATTCGCGCCCGTCGGCGTGCGAACAGCCACGTAACTCGAATCGCGGCGCGTCGCCCACCGGACGGACAATTCAGTCGTGACCCTCTCGGAACAACGCCGGGAGCTAGTCACGGGTGGGGGTTTAACCTCACCACGATCGTGCCAATTGCCCACCCGCGCAGGATAGGGTTGCTCGCCAAATTTGATCTACCTAAGTACCTGCGCGAATGGTTGACCGGGCGATCGTACCACGCCACAGGCCGACTCCGGACACGAACCACTTAAGCGGTGGGTTCCGTGCTCCAGTGATAACCGAGCGGTGTTATCGTCGGCCTTGACAGTTCCGATTAATTAACGGGATGTTGCACCCACTACGAACCCCTTATGTGAAGCAGGATGGAGAGTCAAACGAAGGAAAGGATGCAGCGAAACGGGGAACAAGTTCACACAAGCACGTTTAATTCACACAGACCAGCACGGAAGGCACGTATTTACAGTCACAATAATCACAATGCACATAATAAGCAAAAGATATACAACCGACTAACGCGTACACACGGCAACACTTACACAGTTCTACTTCACAGACGGCGCCAACACACACATTTATACAAAAAGCAAAGGAAGGAAAAGAAAGAAAGAAGTCGCGACTTCCCTTTTATGGCTGGTGAGTCCCTCTCCCACGACCGTCAGCGTGGTCGCGCCTGGCCCCGACCTCTCTCGCGGCCGGCGAACCCTCTCTGGCACTTCCCGTCCGGACGCGCAGGTCCACCTCACAACGGGCGCTGCCGCGTCTCCCATCCGTGCCTTCGTGACAGGGCCGCTCGCCAAGCCGTGGGCACAGGACCTCTTCCCTCGAGAACCAGACTCTCGTACCAACTCGACCAACCCTCGGCCAACTGAAGACCAACTGAAGACCAGACCAGACCACCACCCAAAACGAAAAGAAGACGAAGACGAAGAGGAAGAGGCGCCCGAGCGCCTCGCCCGTGTCCGTCTTTTATAGCGCGGGGCTCCACCCTTCGCCCCGCCCCGTTCTCAGCTCCACCGTCCTTCGAGAGGGTTCCCGAAAAGGGCGTTCCCTCACGCTCTCCCTCCACCCCGCCCCGTGCGAGGGCCGGGGGAGTCAGTTTTGGGCTCTGGGCCAGAGAATTATTCCCCCAAAATAAGACCCCTCCCTTACATGACCTCTGACCTTTGACCTGCATCGCCCCTCCTCCACTCCAAAGCGCGGGGATGATCAGGCGGGAGAAACAGGCGGGGAAACCCGCGCATCCTCGCAGTTCCCTCCTTGGCGCCTTTGTTTGCCGTTCGGAAGCGGAGGTAGTGGCGAAGATGTGGTAGCGTAGATGGTGGAGGTGGCGTGGTTGTAGTGTGGTTGGTGCTGTGATGGGGATGGCATGGTTGTTGAGATGCTGTTTGTTTGAAATAAAAGATAGAAAAAGAAAACGACTAACTCAAAGCGTCGCAGCCCGGATGGATCACATAAATTCCCTCTATACAACGGGTTTGGGCTAACTACACATGTACCTATGGAGATATCTCACCTGAGGGCCCTTTATGGTGTAATGCGAATTTCCACAGCCGTAACAATATATTAACCTTAGCTTACTGTAACTTTTTTACTTTAGAAACATTTTAATATTTTAAAACTTTTTGATGAACGCTTCGGGGCCATGATGAACAAAACAACACGAGATTAAATCAAGCACACGGAAAAATGATGCAATCAAGAGATGCGGTACACACGAGATGTATGAGGCTGCTGCGTAACATGGCACACTGTTTTACAGTGAACTCTTTTTTTATAAGTAGAAAGAGTACACTCTAAAATAAAGATAAAAAAGGACAGTAGAGTAAATACATCAGCCAGTAACATAGATGTTTATTATCATTATCAAGTATTATGTACTGTACATAATTGTATGTGCTATACTGTACTTTTATACGACTGGCAGTGCTACGACGGCTACAACATCACTCGGCGATCGGAATTTTTCAGCTCCATTATATTCTTATGGGACCACCCTCGTATATGCGTTCCGTCGTTGACTGAAACATCGTAATGCGGCCCATGACTGCGTATATGTATGTATATATGTATATATATAAAAGTTTTGTATATATGTATATGTATGTATGTATGTATGTATGTATGTATATATATATATATATATATATATATATATATATATATATATTTATATATATATATATATATATATATATATATATATATATATATATATATATATATATATTTATATATATATATATATATAAACATATATAGCCACTTCTGTCTGTCTGTCCCTCCCTGAAACATATAAACACTCCTCGGAGAGAAAATAAAATGATGAAGTAAGAGTTGTTTCAAATTAATACAAACTGACGGGAAAATTATGTTTTCAATTGGACAAAAAATTGAACCCGGGCGGTGTGTCGGCAACTCCATCGCTCCCGAATTTTTTTCCCTTTGTTAATAAATATATTGTTGTGCGGCCGGGTGTTGGCGGTGAGCACGACCGATAGGTGGAGCAGCAGAGTCGGCTCCACCGAACACCCGGAATCTAGATCGTGCTTCTCGGAGAACTCCGAAAGGCACGGATCCCTTACAGGACCGTGGTCGCCAATACTTCGATGGCGTGGGGTAGGGTTAATTGCCAACTTCAATATACCAAAATACCCACGCAGCTCAACTACCGGGGAACCACACCCTCGGCAAGCCTCGAGCGGAACGAGCAGTTACCGTGCTCGAACTATGCGTAACCTAAGCGGATGCTTACCGAGGCCCGTCGGTCCAAATGTACAACTATGGCAACGGCCTTCCTAATTCCCGTTCGCAGCGCGGCAAACCAATGGCAGAAAGGACAAGGACAAGCTGGGACATTCAACAAAAGGGGAATTTATTTTACAATAATCAGGGAGGGGAAGCACACAAAGAGCAGAGTTATCATGACTATAAGGAATGCAATGTACAATGAGCAAAGAAAGCACTTATACAGTTGTTACTTATTGACAGGGCCCAAGGACACACACACGCACACACAAATGCCCAGAAAGAGATGGACCTCATCAGCTCGGAGGGAAGACGGGCTGAGGGAGGAGAAGCTAGCTTGGACCTGTCTACCTCGTGTGGTTCTCGATGATCTTGGGGTAACAGGACTCGAACCCGCAACACGAAGCCGCTCCAAGCACCAAGTACGGAGGGTAGCGTCGGGCGTTGGCACGCTCCTCCGGTTCGCAGGCAGGCGACATGAGATGATCTCCTGAGTTGAGATGGTCGACCGCCCGCAGGTGATGCGCCAGACGAGACGCCACGGATCCGCGCGATGCAGTCAGTCGCAGACCCGGACAGAGATGCGCACTCGAGCAGACTGGACTCAATTCAATCACCTTTGTCGCTTTTCTTTTGGGGCTCATCCGCTCCCGTGGTCTGCTCCCATTGGGTGGACGGCGTGTCGCGGCTCCGTCTTCTTGCCAAGGACTGCCCCGCTTCTGGTCTGCTCGTCGCCCATCGGGCGGAAAACGACGCATATCCTTATTTGACGTGCAGCCAAAGCGAAACGCTTTGTGACCATATACGGTGCAAAATCCACACCGAAAAGCACACCGCCTGGGGCATGGAATTCCAGACACGCCCACATGCTGAGCGCTGACAATGCCACGAGTAGAGGGTTGTCGTTGTCGTTGTTGATGTAAAATGTAAAAATCCTATCTATAAAATAACCCACAGCGCACGTACAAAATTCCCGTTCGACACGGGATGGATTCTAATGAGAAACACATACTTACCGATATAACTTAGCTATAAGGACTCTGGCTGTTGTGTGCAGTCAGCTTCCAAATTTGTAACAATATAACCTGCCATTTTTGAGCTCTTTCAACCAGTGCAAGTAAAAAAACACTTCCTTTTCTACTTTTCAAAATTTTTTTGATGTTTTTACCATGGCCTTCTGCTTGTGAATATTAATATAATGGTCATCTGCGAACCTTGTCATTCTAACCGTCAAATCTCCTTAAGATTTGAAATTAATGGTGAATAGCAGCAGTTGATGTATCATCTTGAGGAGAGGCTGTTGGTTCTATTATCCCTTGTGTGTTCGGTTTGAGGTTTAGAAGGATTTTGCTTGATTGTCAATGAAGGCTTGTCTCCCTCTCTCAGGCTACAAATTCCAAAACTTCATGAGTTGGCAGGTTAAACTTTGTCGTTTTCCACAAAAGGTGTCCAGGTAATAATACTAAAAAGTAAAATAATATGGATATGAGTGGTGGGGCAAGTATTTGCCCATTTGACATAAACTACCGTGCATTAATTACTGGAAGATTAGGAGACATTTGCCTCGTTCATATAGTATATGGGATGTAAACCTCTGATCAAATTAACATGAGACATAGTTTCAGGAAGGAATGTTAAACAGGCAAACCCTCATACTTTTCTGGCCTTTTCAGAGATGTACTGAATCTTTCGTGTGGATGTTTTTGCGAGTGCTTAAGAATTTGTTTCTTTCGCTACTGGCTGATGTGGGATTGAATCCCATGACATGCTCATTCTTGGAAAATGGGGTGAGTATGCGCTAAGATCCCTCAACACGTTGATTGAGGTAGGTCTTCGTCCTGCAGTGACAAAATCAACAGAACCTTGATCGAGGAGGTATATTACCCATGCGGTGGAAAGCAAGGAGAAGCTGACATTTTGGCCCTTCTTCCCTTCTTTGCTCTGATAAGGGGGTTAACACCTGAAATGTCATCTTTTCCTTGCTCCCACGGCAGTTTTTTAAATCTTTTTTTTTTCGACCGTACTCTTTACAAAGCATTGGTGCTGCCAAAGAAGTTTCTTGGTGAGGGTAATACTGGGTGGTTTACTATACTTTCCAGCATTGTTGTTCCATGCTGTGTCCTTTTAAATGCTTAACATCAAATAAATATGCAGCAAGTACCATTTATTAATACAGTCTTTGGTAGGACTCGGACGAGGTTTGAAGCACCACCCTCCCAGACTCAAGAGCTGACACTCTAACCATTACGCCATCGAGTCTGGTTCCCATGGCAGTTATGGCAATTTCATCCACTTTTTTTAACCTCTCTGCCGATTCAAGCAACACTTACCTTCACAAGCAAGATTTGTTCATTGTCCTACATGGATCGAAATATGAAATACGTTGGTTTTTGGCTTTTTATCTCCTGAATTCAAATTTCACGGCCTCACTTTACTTCGTTCAAATCTCTGCTGAATTAAATTCCTAACATTTATTATTTGACCTCCTTGTTCTTTGGTCTTTTTCCCAAGGAATTCAGTCTTCTAATGTATTTATCACAGGCCAGGGATCATTTTCGCCTCCATATCCCATAAGTTTATCAAGGTCTTTAACCTTTCTGTTGCCCTCAAGAAGCCTTGGGAGTGGTTCTGAAACAGGAAAATGATAATGAAGTTCTTCAAAGGCATAGCAACTTAATCATTTACATTTACTATGATTTATACAAAAAAAATTGTTGTTGATGGCAATTAATTTTAATTGCATGTGATACTGCGACAACGGCAAGCTTCACACCTTTTGGACGGTAAATTGTTTATCCTAAACTATTGAACGTGCTGTGTTCGGTTACTGCCCAAAATGTTTTAAGCTATTTAGGTAGGGGAAAAGGTGGGTGGGGGAATGGTTGGTGAGGGAAAGGACTGTTAGATCTTTCTTTGAATTTCCTTATTTTCACTTTGTAGTTGCAATTTTGATATGCATCCCACCTCCAAACTTTGAAGCAGCTTGCATGTTTGTATTTCTATGAAGCTTTCTAGTGTACATTTTAAATAGGGAAAGACCATCTGGGCTGAGTGCATTGAACAAAATGACTTTGATTTATCAAATGATCAATTGATGCGGAAGCCCATTATCTTGCAATTATATGAACATAGCTGTTGCGTGTAGGTTAATGCTGAAAATGTCTTTTCTACTAATATAATCGAGCTTGAGTTGCGATAACGTTGCACAGTATTTTTCCATCATCGTGGTTCGCAGTATATCCCGAAAGACGGATATTTGAGAGTGCTGTTCGACATTAGTGCAATGGGCTGAGTTCCTCAATATTGTAAACCATTATTTGCGAGTTCAAATGACTTTGATCCTGATTCTTTTTTTCTCCAAAGGGAAAGATACACCACTCGGTGAAACTTCATGACAATTATGTGACTATGTTAACAGGGAATGTTGAGGATCTTCACGGGCTGAAAGTTGCATGAATGCTGAAATAGGTCAATTATGTCGAAGTTGTGCGTCCTCTTCCTGGAAAGTTGGTCACTCATCATCATTATCCATCCATCCATTGGGACCATACTCTGTTCCGAAGCGTTGGTGCTGCTCAAGCAGTCTCCTTGGCCGTTGGACACAATCCTGGACAGGTCGCCACTCCGACACAGGATACCAGCATGCTGGCACTCATTTTGCCGACCTCGGAAGGATGACAGGCAGAGTCACCCCCACCTGGTATTAATTCAACAGCCGAGTATGATTTGAACTCAGGATCCTATGATCCCAAGTCCACCACTCTAACCATGAAGCATGATTACATTCCTTTCATGTATTTATGTTATTTGTTGGATTGATCAATCTCAAGGAAGGATAAATTCAAATGGGAGAACCCTCAACTTCACTGAATCGTCCACCCAGGTAGAGATCTCCATATGGTGTTGCCTTGAAACATTGCGCTGTGGTTCGGTGGTTTTCTCAAGTCCATGTAAACACCAACTTTTCTGCCATTCTGGTGAGGAACACTTTCAACTGTGATTAAAATGTCCAAACTATGTTTGACCAGCACTTTATCACTTCTTTGGAGTTTCTAATTGTAGTTAGTTTGTGGTAATATTCCCAGAGGGGTGATTTTCAATTATGTGAAGTACAAAAGCCTACATTTTTAATTTGTTTTATTTTTTAAACTCTTTATTTTTTAAACTTTATTTTTTAAACTTTATTTTTTTAACTTTTATTTTTTAAACTTTATGTATGTTGTGTACAGTGTACAGTTTGGATAATTGAATATTGATATACTGCTTTATTAAGTCTGTTAATGTCCCATTGAGGTGAATTTAATGCAAAACAAGTCTGCAGACTGCGATGGTTCACGAGCAATGTACACGGTTCGCCTTTTTTTTTTTACGTTTTGACCTTCAAGGGGACGCCACGGGCAAACTGGCGGGAATCGGGAAAAACGTAAATGATGAAAGTTGTAGAACTCGAAGAGCACGACTTGCATACCAACTTTCATTCGAAACATTTGAAAACCCCAGGAGCTCGATGCCCAATTTATTGATTTTTTTGACATTTTATAAGTTCGTGACCTTGTGACCTTGACCTTGGGACGAAAATGAAAAATCGAGCTCCGTGGGGCTATCTATGCAGGTGCCATTGCGCTAACCAAATACTGAAACCCCTGCCAGATTCGACAAACTCCCTCGGAGAAGATGTAACTTGAAACCGGCTACCCCCTAAAAACACATGTTTTTGGGGCGTGGCTCCGCCCATAATTGGCGCACCACGCCCATTCTCAGGAAAACACAACTTGATCATGATATAAACCTCCCACCAAAATTTTATCAGGATCGGATCAAAACCCACGGAGCTATGCTCGGGACAGACAGACAGACAGACAGACAGACACACACCCATAACGAATATAGTGGTCACTTACTGACTCGTGAACCAATACACATCATTTCTTTGTGCATGTGATGTGATTTTCGAATTTTATTGTGGTTGATGATGAAGCATTGAAAGAATATGTTATCAGTTTCCACAGTGAATACTCGAATGGTTGAGCACATACCTCTACCAGTCTGTACAGTTTACATTTTGTATAGGCCGGATCTGCATCCGTACTTTAACCAAAACCAAGACCAAAATCAAAGAAATTCCTCCTTATCACACACCCAACCTCTCTGCCAAGTTTCGTCCGAATCCGTCCACAAGTTTTTGAGATATCATGCTATATATCGTTTTTGGCCCCATCTCTCAATGGTGAAGAATCACTTAAAAAATTCTTGTATCCAGATCCGCATGAGGGATTTCACTAAAATCTAATCAATTCTTCCTTGTCATACATCCAACCTGTCCACTGAATTTCGTCTGAATCCGTCCACAACTTTCCTTCTAATGCCATGTCAAGGCCTGGTAGGATATTTCTATGCTTGGTCGGCGTATTGGATGTCCAAGTCATGTAAGTTTTCTTTTTCCCAAAGTATCAGAGGTGTAGGGTTTCTTTGTCCTCTTTATTACTTCCATATTGGTTACAGTCAGTCCATTTAATGTTGACAATGTTGCGTAGGCATTTGCTGTCAAATGCGACTATCTTGTGCTATCAGGACTTTTTCAATTGCCAGGTCTCTGCAGCATCCAGTGGTGTTGAGCCAACATTACCACTGTAAAGTTTGATTTTGGTACCAAGGCTGATATTCTTGCTTTTCCAAATATTGTAGAATCATTTGAAGACACCACTAGCTTTTTCAATGTGACGATTAATTTCATTGTCTGTCACTAGTTGAATCGATATATGTACCGGGATATGTGAACCCATTGACATCTTTTAACTTGAACCATTCGGCGTTGGCTTGCTTTCCGATACTCAACAGTTCTGGTTTTTCTCCATTGATCCTCAGACCAATTGATCTCGTGTGGTGTGCAACTGTGTCTGTCACCCTCTGCAGCTCAATCTCATATTCAGCTAACAGAGTGTCATCATCCACGAAGTCATGATCAGCAAGAAGTTTATTTTCCCTCCGAATAAGTCCAACATTAATAGTTTCCTCTATTCATCTCATTGCCCAGTCTATGACTAATCCAAAAAGCGGGGGTGACAGGATGCAGCTCTGTTGCATGCTGTGAGACCTCAAACCACTCAGTAGCTTCATGTCGAGAATGATATCATGTTGGACTCAAATAAAAGCAGTTGGGTATGTTTGGGTGTATTGTAAAAAAATAAATTGGCTGAAAGCTGATTATAACAATAATGATGGTAGAAGCATAAAAATGCAACTTTTCACATTTAGTGCCATGTCTCTTTCCAAACACAAGAATCCAACAACATACGATGTAACATTTGATTATAGGGTATGACCATGCATGTAACAGCCTGGGAGTTTGCAAAACAGCCGTGTGTGTGTGTTTTTCACCATCTATTTCATAGACAATGAGACGCACACACTCATTTTTATGCCTCTGCACCAAGGGTGCTGGAGGCATTATGTTTCCGGGTTGTCCGTCCGTTCGTCCATGCGGATTTTCGTTTACGCGATAACTCAAGAAGCAAACTGTAGAATTTCATCAAACTTGGTAAAAAGGTAAAGTAAGACAGGGCAAATAAGTGATTAGATTTTTGGCCAGATGTGATAAATGTCAAGGGTAAAAGGTTAAGGTCAAACTCTGAAATTTTACTGTTTACGCCCTAACTCAAGAAATATTGGACAGCATTTCATCAAACTTGGTACAAAGGTAAAGTTAGACAGGGCAATTAACTGATTAGATTTTGGGTCAGATATGATAAAGGTCAAGGGTCAAATATGTCAATACTCAAGTGTTTGTGCGGGAGAGCGGAGGCATACCCGTCGACCGCACGCAGTTGAATTACTCTAGTTTTAAATGACAATTGCCCATTTAATCATCTTCACCTTCAACACTTTTGCTGAGTGGACATCTTTCCCAGACCTTGCGGGATAGCGACTGTGTGTATAATGCATGTGCGCGTACATGAATGGCAAATATTTATTTTGTAAATTTTAATTTTATTTATTTATAAGCTGAGAATAAGTGTAGTAAAGTCAAACACACCCAATCCAACAGATCATGCATTCAGAGGAGTTGGGAGAAAAAATTGCAATGCTTTCTTTGTTTCTTGTAATTATTAAAAATATATTTTTACCTCGCGCACACACCAAGCAAAACGCGGACTTGAGCAATCGGTTCATGTTCGTCCATCCGTCCGTCTTATCAGTTGATGATCGAAGAACAACTTATTCAAATCGAAAGTGATATTTTGAACACGAATCGGAACATGAATAGGAAGACGAGTTTGCCGTTTAACAGGACCTTGGCTCACAATTCGTCCTGACCGCACATGAGCAGAGAGGAGCGAGATAATATTTTTACTCTCTCTGCCTGTCTGGCAGTTAAACAAAATTGAAAACAATTCCAAACAGGAAACTTACGGTTTCATTGATGTTATAAAGGACACAAACAACAGGCACAAATAACTAATGTAATGTGTTTCATCAGGCGATGTCATAATCACTGAGGAAAATGGCAGTGAAACCCAGAATTAATTTATTTTTTCATCTTTAAACCTCTTTAAATCTAAATGTAAACCTTAATTTTATATTTCGTTAAATACTTGAAGACTTTAGAACACACATCTCCTTTTATAATACTTCCAAGAACCATACAATATATTGATATATAGCATGAGTGAGCGTGGCATGTGTATCGGGGTGAAGAAGCGGCCACCATAATGGTTATGTACCAATCAATAATGTCTCCATCTCCGACATTGTGACTCAACGTCGTCGTCATTACAGTGTAGAACGGTGGCGGTTGTATAAGGCTGCTTCAGTTGCGCTAAATGTCCGGATTTTTAAAACAATTGTAAAATCATGATTTCAATAAAATTTAAACTTATGCAAGAGCACCTTGCCATTTGTGGGTTTCTCCTTCGTGGATTCGCTCTATCGCGATGAATAACTGTGGGTTGGCGAGCTTTTTTCCACATTTATTCACTTAAATATCATGTGCCATCAACAGAATAACCCCCTCAGACCCCACAACATCATTGTCATCATCATCTCCATCAACTCGTCTTTATCGTCACCATCATCAACATCACCATCACATTATTGGATCAAATTTATCATCATTATTATTAAAGGTAAGTTTCATAATCCTAATAGCTGAAAAAAATAATACTTTATTTTATGTTCTTAATAACTCTTTTATTCATGAAAATATTCGCACAAAAAATGCACAAACACGTTAATTGAAGGGTCCAGTTTGGACAAATTTTAAAGTTGAAATCCCGAACCCTATTTTCCCCCATTACCCCTGAAGTTTGTGGATTTGCAGTTCACGGGAATTTTCAAGAATATAACCCCCATGAAGGGAAAGGCCCTCCTGTATATACTTTAACACTGCGTGGGGTATTGTGTTCTATGAACTCTCGAGTTACCTCCACCACTGAAGGTGGATGAAGGTTTTGTTTTCATCCCTGTTCATCGGTTTGTCTGCCTGTCTGTCTGTCATTGAGTATGTCTCAAAAAGTTATGGACGGATTAGGACAAAACTTGGTGCACAGGTTGTGTGTGGAACAAGGAAGAATTGATTCGGTGTTGGTGAAGATCGTCATCTGGATCCAGATTCAGATACAATAATTTTAAAGGATTATTCACCATTGAGAGATAGTGCCAAAAACGATATATAGCACAATATTTTTAAAAGTCGTGGATGGATTTGGATGAAACTTGGTGGATGAGTTGGATAGGCGACAAAAACAAGCCAATTGTAGTTTGGTGAAGATCCGGCTGCATATCCTAGCAGAGGTTTGCACTCCACAGAGTGCCGTTCTAGTTAATCATGTGTCACTGTTAAATCAATGTTGTGATGTGATATTTTATGGTTGGGATTATGAATTATGTGCATTATGAAAAACTGAAAACATTTTAAACTCGTGTGAAAGAACCAATTGTTTTACTCTTTAGGAATCAAATAGTCATGATTGTACCCAAACAAAACTACATGTATTGAAGCACAAGTGTAGTTAATATGCATAATCAATGCATTAAAACCAAGACAAATTTGTGACATGAACGTTTGGTTGGACCTCCTTAAGCCTACCTTTCATCTTGGAATCTTCTGGGCATGGAAGAGATTAGATTACGGATCTATTCATCTGAAATTTCCTCCACATCCGCATCAAAGACGTCCGAATGTCATTAATAGTTTTCGGTATCTTTTTCAGCCAATCTTTTGGCAATGACATTTCAGAGGTTCTCAATGAAGTTGAGATCAGAGTTTTTTTTCGAGAACAAAACAACATGCAAATCCTCAAGGTAGTAGTTCTCCTGAATGTGAAGAATGTGCATCATTCAAGTGGAAATGATGTATGGATGTAATAAAAAAAAAATAAAAAAAAATCGTACAATAACGGCATAAAGCTTTGGTGAGTTATTCAAATCAACTTCATAGCACTCCCGAAATTTTCCATGTAACATTGCCTTCGAGAGCTTAATCTGTTGAAAGATGCACTTTGTAGCCACTCCTAAGTGATTCCAGACCATCGGCTTTAACTGCTCTTCCAGGACTTGAATGTGGTCCTGAAGTTTCATGGTGCAAGAAGAAAGTGGAAGGCAGCGCGCATCATGACGTGAAATGCCCTCACACCATCTGCCCCTGTGGATGTTGGACTGTATATCTCATGTAGAGTGGCATTCTTCATCATACAATCTGTAAATGAATTGCTGTCTGTCTAAAACATAAGGCTTGAATTTCGACGCGTCTCATAATATAATAGACGAGTTCCACTGACTGTCTAATCCTCATGCTCCTGATACCAATTAAGGTTGTTCATTCTCTTTGGCCCCCAGTTGCACATCATCTCGTTCAACAAGGAATAACATGGAGATTTGATGCAGGAAGAGGCCATTCGGCCCATCATGCTTGCGTGTCACCAACACCAGATTAAATATATCCGTCAAGCTTACGACTTGATTTCAATGGGGGATGGGGGGAGTGGGGATGAGAAAAATGTGGCAGGCTGAGGGACATCTCCAGGGTGTTAAAATTAAAATTGATAATATTTTTTGTGTTTTTGTTTTGTTTTAATTCTTTTATCTTATTTTAGTGGTCTCCGACCGGTTTCACCAGAGGGGGCTATAGGTTTCCTCTCCATCTCTCCATCTGTCCATCTGTCCGTCCCACCTGTGGTTTTTCTGACTTTTTTTTCCATACCCTTCAACATATTCAATTTAAACTTGGTACATGACTCTATTATGACGAGTTACAGAACAAGTTCAAGTTTCAGGTCGTTTCGTCAATTTATCGCCGAGTTATGCCCTTTTTAGACTGAGAAAATTCAGTTTCTTCTTCATTTTGGTTCCGGTATCGGCTTGAGCTTGCGTTAAAGCAAACTAATTTTTACCTCCGCCACAGAAGGTGAAGGAGGTTATGTTTTCACCCCTTTCTGTCTGTTTGTCTGTCTGTTTTTGTACAGGATATCTCAAAAAGTTGTGGATGGATTCGAATGAAACTTGGTGGACAAGTTGGGTGTCTGACCGCAACAAATTGATTCGATTTTGGTGAAGATCTGAATCCAGATCTGGATACGAGCATTATTTAATCTTTAAAGTGATTCTTCACCATTGAGAGATCGGGCCAAAAACGATATAGTACTGTGTAGCATGATATTTCAAAAATGTATTGGGCCCGATATGTTCTCGTGGATTAGGCATTACGTGGCGGAGGTACGTGCTCTTCAAAGTGCCCTTGTAGTTCTAATTCTTTTTTATTGGTTTCTACTCTACAAATGATATCAGTAAATGAAAATTGCTTTTCCTTTTATTTTGCTGAATAGACCCAAACATGTTGGGTTAGAGTTTCTTCTTCTTCTTCATTTTGGTGCTGGTATCGGCTCAAGTGTGTGTTAAACGCAAGGAAATTTTTGTCTCCCGAACATTCTTTGGGACCGGAAGGGGACATCGATTGCAAAGTATTTCTCGCTGTTGTTATTTTTTGAGGCATGGGGGTCGGGGGGTGATGGGCAAAGGTGGTTTTCGGGTTCTGGATATAATAACACCGATCAGACGATCCCTGGACGATACCTTCTCACAGTCATCACACTCAGCACAGATGTGCACAATCACCCATCCACACTCAAACTAACTACACATCCTACCAACATCCCTCTACCCCTCCATCTCCATAACTTCCAGGTACCTATCTAATTCCAATTTCAATGTATCTACTGTTTCTGCTGACACTACCTTTCCAGGGAGGCCATTCCATTTATTAACTACTCTCTGAGTAAAAGACCCCTGTCTTACTACCGTCTCAACTCTCCTCTTCTTTACTCTCAGGCTTTGGCCCTTGGTCCTATCACTCTATAGTCTGCTGAATAATTATTCTGTACTTATTCTGTCTACAACCTTCATTAGCTTAAACATCTCTTTCATATCAGCGTGTGACTGCCTCCTTTATAATATATAAAGTCCTGTCTCCTTCACATTGAACCTTCTCTATGGTTTGGGGGTCTGTAAAAACATTTTTTTGTCAGATTTGGCTTCTTTTGAGTCCAATGGACCTTGGATGCCCATGTCCACAACAAGGCCATTCCAGACAGTATGTCTATTGACGGTCACATCAGAATAGTTCTTCCAATCCTTGAACCGGTTGATGATATTGCTCTCTGTCCTTGAAGGGCAGATACAGTACTTGAACATTCAATCTGTTGAACTTGTCAAAACACTCTTTTGTTCTCCTTTCTTTCGTCACTACACACTGACCAGCTCCCTTGTGCCTCCTGATGTGTCAAGCCACATTTCACTGGTTAAATTTCGTTGTTGATGCAATTTGTCTCGTGCTAAGTGCCTCTTCACTCAAACAAAAGTTGTAACGGCTTTTTGCTGCAATGTCAATTGCACTTTCTTGCCAATTGAGTAGGTACACAGGTATCGAGTGCAGATGAATGATGAATGACCTCGCTGGAAAAAAAAAAAAACCAGCCTTGCTTTATAGTTGTTTTTTTTTTTTGGTTGGGGGGAGAGTTGATACAATATCATGTAAGTATTGCATCTGACAACGTGAAAGTAATCTGCCAACTTCCAGGTGTTTTCATCAATCTCTTTTTATTTAACTGTGATAAAAAGATAGAATTTACATCGATCTTCACAATAAAATGATTGATGCAACGTTTTCTTTTTTTCAGTGCTATAGATAACAGATTTGTTATCCCCACGCTTTGTGTTTAAAACGGGGGATATTATAGTCTGCTCCGTCTGTCTGTCTGTCTGTCTGTCTGTCAGCATGGCAGACGGACAGACAATCACCTACTAAGTGGTTGGGCATAAGTTCCCCAAATTTACTAGTTATGATCACCACTTGGCACGAGGGTTCAAGAGCAATGTCTTTTTGGCCCCAACCCTCCTGGAGTTGGGTCAAAAGGTCAAATAGCGAAAATGCAATCAGGGGCACATTTTAAAAGACTTTTCAAATGAATCTTTGAATATGCAATCAACATTGGGGGACGCATGAACTACGTAACGATTCTTTGGAATTGACCCTGCGTTAATGGGGGTGGGGAGTCGGAGTCACTGGGGTCAAAATGCGAAGAAAGATTTTAACTCAAAATTTGATATTGGCTCGTTCCTGGTGGAATGTTTTACCATCTTTCAACTTTGCGTTTGATAGGAAGCGTGGGGATTTTAGATGGCGTGTCATCGACTTCGCTCTCGTTATTGTTGTTCTTATTGTACAAGTCAGTGCACTGGATTAACCTGGGAAACAGTTGATTCCTTAAATAACTCATTTAACTCGTGTGACTTGTCCTTTGACCTTGGAATTGTTATACACATCTCTTGCATATATCATGTCTGCAAATTTAAAATGTATGCTGAAAGTGAAGTAAATGGAACAGAATCCCGTTTTTAACATCTAAATATTAATACTGAAGGACCAATTTTGTGCTCCTCCTCCCGGTCGCGTCACATTTTTCTCGGTACTGTGACCTGGACTGAAAGAGACTTCGTACCTGTAAGAGTGCATCGCACATCGTGCCAATAGTCAACTTTCAACTCTGAAGCAGAATAAACACTTTTTGTTGAGACAGGGGCGAGGAGTGAAGAGGTGGGGGCGGGGGATGAAGAGGCGGGGGGAAGGGTAAGCAAATTTTTGGGCGGGGGTAAGCAAATTGAAAGCGGGAGACTGGGGGGGGAATGGGGCAGGGGATGAGTGGGCGGGGTTGGGGGAATTAGGCGGGGTGGACGGGGGGACGGGGGCGGGGCCTGGGGGCAAGTGGGGCGGGGAATCAAGAGACGGGGCGGGGAGTGAAGAAGCGGGGGTGGGGCTGGGGTAATTAAATTTTTGGGCGGGGGCTAAGCAAATTGAAGGTGGGCAGGAATGGGGCAGGGGCGGGGGATGAGTAGGCGGGGCAAGCACGCCCTGTCCAGTCCATGTCCCTCAAGTGTGGGTGAGCTGGTGAGGGTGGTTGAATGAACAGAATCCGTCTGTGACGAGGTTTCGGCTCGTCACTTAATAAATCCAATGATGAGGAATGCTCGAAGCAGAGAATGCACGACCCTTTCCTTCCGTATTCAGCAGATGGCTGCTGGTTGCATGCCACTGATTCTTTGGCTTGGCCACTGATTCTGTGCCCCCTGTAGTTTAGAGCAGGAATTTCGAATTTGGACAGCTTACTGGAAACGGGCACTGCATCAGTGGCACAGTTGCACTCCCAGCAAGATGCAACCTGCAGTATGCCGGAAATAGCTCGGCTACTCTTCGCGAAGGACACCATGGGGTCTTTAACATCCACCAACTAATGCTGGCAGCCGGGATGCCCAGTTTAACGTTCTTCCGATGGATGGCTCACCTCATCTGTGAAACACCGGAATGACAGTTTATAGGTGGGTCGAGATTTGAATCCAGGATTGATAGCTCAGAAGTGAGTGCGTGTGCATACCTCTTGGCTGTCCTGCCAGCTCAGGATGCATAATGTGAGTGAATCCACACATAGAGTGTAAAAATAAGCACTTACTTGCTCAGACATCAAACCCTTTTGTCAATAATGGCTGAAATCTACACAACATTGCTTGAGGTATGCTAACTGACTTGGGAAGCAAGGTGAAGGTGATATTTCAGATAGGGACGACCTCTTGTCAGAGCGGGTGTTAACCCTTCATCTCAGTTTTGCTCCGATAAGGGGGTTAATGCCAGAAATGTCAGATTCTCCCTTCTTCCCATGGTGGTTAGCAATACCGCAAGCAACATCCAGTTGATTCCATCCACCGTTTCACCTGTTCACAACACAGATCGACCCTTGAGCTTCAACTAGCAAGGCTAGGTCTTCTTTCTACATTCTCTCGACACATTGGTTCTTGTTTCCTTGCTGGTTCCTTCTATATTCATCCTTGCCAGAGGAGAGGGTATTGCATTTGGGTCCGTTTGTCTGTTTGTTTGTTACTTGGCAATTCTTTTTTTTTTCTTTTTCAAAGTATGTTGATCGCTTCTGTTTGTTTGTCTGTCCACTCACCTTTAATTGTCTACAGATCACAATATTAAACTGATCTTCACAAAACTTCATCAAATGGTGGAGATGGTGATCCGACAGAATCCTATTTATTTTTGAGGTCAAAGTCAAAAGGTCAACAACTTTTTTAAATTTCTAAAATCCTCAATTTCCATCCGATTGACTTCAGATTTGAAGATGATTTGCATATCAGGTCACTGAATTCAGGCCTTTTCAGGATTTTTTTTTATTTTTATGCAAGGCTCACTTGATGGTGCCTGGATGGGTTAGAGGGTAGAATAGTAGCAGCTGAAACCCAAATCCTATCCAGGTTCCTCCTGATGACTTCATCTTTGAGTTTTTGCTTGATTGGGTACCTTCGGATTACTCCAATGCATGACTGTACCGATTTGGTCTTCCATTTGATTTGAATTGAATTTATTTTAATCCCATTCTAAATTCAATTTAATCATAATAAACGTCATTGGTCAGGGTCAGGTGTCCGATCAAAGGGGGTTGCATCAAAGCGGGACGTCTTGGTACCTGGTCATCACTTCCAGCAGTTACACAGTGGCAGTTCTAGTTATGTCTGTTATTAATTACATAACACACCAGTACACAAACACCACACAAAACAAATGCTGGCGAGGGTCTGCAATCTCTGATTGCTCCTTTTCTTGTTTTGTTTTGCAATACATACTGTCCTGTTATATTTATTTAATCATTGAAAGTCAAAATTATCTTTTGTTTTTAATCTTCAAACTGTTGCGTGCGTAATCTATTATCCGGTCCAAAAGGTAAAAGTAAAGTTTGATCACATTTTATTGTTGAAAGTTAAAGTTAAAGATGCAGCAAAATTCAGGAATTACATTTTTTGTTTCAGTAACTCTTTGAAGCCTGATGTTGGCTTAACAATCAAGGTGGCTGGCTTAAGATCTTAGGGTCTTGAGTTTGATCCCTTGTTTTGCCCTATTGAATAACACCAGTTGGGTTGACTCAGCCTGTCATCCTTCCGAGGTCAGTAAAATGAGTACCAGCTTCCTGTTAACAGGGGCACTGCATCAGTGGCACGGCCTGCTCTCAGAAATGATGCAGCAAGCAGCCAAAGGTTGCACACAAAATAATATTAAAAAATAGTTATCTTTTGCACATTTATAATCCAAAGGAGCACACAATGTGTTTGTTTATTTATTTTTCCTGATAAACCATCTGTGTACTCTCGTGCCCCGAGATCATTTTGTGTTTTGAGAATTTCTCAATGGGTTATTAAGCTAAATCAGTGTGCTTGCACAGGGAATTTAAATTTGAGGCGAATGAAGATCGTTTCAGTCCTCAAACGCCCTTCCTTTTGCAGATTAAAGGTCCACCAAGCCCAAACATCCGCAATATCACCATTTTTCTCAACATTATGCAAAGCAAATCTTTAATGTTTTATTCATGCATTTCTTTTCCCTTTTCTGGGCTTAATGGGGCAACTTTGTTTGTGCTACTGAAAAAGAATTTTCCTGCAGTGTTGTGACATTTGACTCCTTTGAGTGCTGATGAGGTTGTCCTTGACAAGACACTGCCTAATTGCTCACATCCCAAGCTAATTTGTTTGTAAATGTCACTTTTGCCTCGTGGAACAGAAAACGATTGCTTTTTGTGAGCCATTTATACGATTCCTTGTTCATGCTTAATCTTGCTTTGGCATTCCTCCTTTGCATTTTTTTAAGTATTTCAATTGTGAAAAGGTCATGATATGTAACAGCAATGAGAAAGCAAAACAGAAAAATCATGACAACGAATACAATCGAGTGATTTCTGACATGCTAAATGAATAAAATTGTAAACTCTCCAAAAAGCATCATAAACTAGGTGGTATTCAGAGACTACTTACTCCGCGCACTTTTGAGAAGGACTTGGTGCGAGCCAACTTTGGGGGTTGGGTTTGGAAATCCCAAAGGTTTGGGGAACATGGGGTTGAACCTTCCCCTCAATCTGTTCAGGCTTTTTGGAGTAGAGGATTTTTAATGATTTTACATTAAATCCAACTATGTGACCGATGACATCATAAATGGGGAACTTTTTGTTCCTTAGGGATAACTTTTGTTCCTCATGAAAGTTTGTCCTTGATCTGTTCAGCCGTTTTCGAGAGAAGGTTTTTGAAGGTGTTTTTTTTAATTTAATTTTACTTTTTTTTAATATGGCTACCGAACCACGTGTCCCATGAAGTCATCATTTTTTTTTGTTTACCAATTTATCCGAAATGACCTTCAAAATTTTTCAAAATGATCAGATATAGCGTTTTATTACGTATGTTATGATGATGTCATAACGAAGGCACGTATTTCCCATATGGAGTACTTGCCATTTGCCAAGTTTCAATTTTTTTTCCATGGAGCAGTTTTGGAGATACAGAGGTCCAACGTTTCTCCTTTTTTCCTAATTGGCTGCCACACCACGTGACCTATGACGTCATAATTATTAAAACGTTCTGCATGAGTAGTCGCACCTCTGGTGGAAATTTTGTGTCAATCTGACGAGCAGTTCCAGAGAAAAGGGAACAACAAAATGCAGACACGTACGTATGGGACCGATTTCTTAACCCCGCTTTTTACTTTGCGAGCGTGGGCTAAAAATACTTTGTAAAATATTTTTTGTTTCATTCCTTCCGATGTAAAGGGCATTTCTCATGAGCATCGCAGTACTCTGACATCATGAATGAAAAATACCGTTGAAGTTGTGCAACGTGCCAAAATAAATATATATATATATATATATATATATATATATATATATATATATATATATATATATATATATATATATATCATACTTTCAAAAGCATTGCAATCGTATGCTGTGAAATATCTTAGCATTCTGCTGGCCAAGCACCAATCCTATTGTTTCATTAATGATCACTCAGGTTCTCTTGATCAAGAGGAGGAAATGGATATGTGTGAAAACAGCCAGTTTGGTTAACAGAGTTGTTAAAATAGAAAACTGGTGGAGGAATAGTTACCTACACCACCGAAGGTGCAGGACATTGTTTTCAACCGTTTCGTTGTCTGTTTTTGAGCAGGGTGTCTCCAAAAGTTAAGTGCAGATTCAGACAAAACTTGGTGGAGAAGTTGGGTAGGTGACAAAGACAAGCCGATTAGATTTTGGTTCAGGTCCAAATGTGGGATACAAAACGTGAACTGTTCAGCCTGGAGGAGGTGTGTGCTCTCTATCGTGTGCCGTTCTCGTGACCTCCACCACCGAAGATGGGTGGAGGTTATGTTTTCACCTCTGTTTGTCGGTTTGTTTGTTTTTTTTGTCTGTGAGCAGGTCATCTGACAAAGCTGTCGACAGATTCGGAGAAACTTGGTGTACAGGTTGGGAGTGTGATAAGGATGAAGTAATTTGATTTTGATGAAGATCCAGATCCGGATCCAGATGCTATTATTTTGAAACGATTCTTCACCATTGAGAAAGGGCAACAAACAATACATAGCACAATATTTCAAAATGTTATGGACGGATTCAGATGAAACATGAATTGGGTCGGTGATGAGAGTATCTCAAGCAGTTATGTTTGGATGAGTTGGGAAGGTGACAAGAACAAGCCGAATATATTCTGGTTCAGATCTACATTCTGGTTCAGAAACTCATCCCACAGTTTATAGGTCAGTGATGAATCAAACACAGAATAGTCAGCTCAAATGTGAATGTGCTTCCTCTGCACCATCCTGTCACAATAAAACGATAAATAATACAGATGTGTTGTTGTATGTTTTACACAATGAGGATCGATTTGTTTTCATGATCGATTCATTGCAATATTCTACATTTGGTGAACATGGGCTCTTTGCATGCTCTGATACAAGCTAAACGTGTTGTGTTCAACAATGAGAGGCGCTCTCGATGAAGTGGAATGTTCGAAAAATGTTCTTAGACACGAGCATTACCACCAATTTGGTCTCTTATACACAAGTGCAACTCACCTTTTCCCCTCAACCCCACATATACTTTGTATCTCATTGCCCTTCATCTCAAAATGATATGTACAGCCCAGGCTTAGTCTGTCGCTTGTGTTTGTCCCATCTTGTTTTGTATTACGACCAGCGCCTCCTGGACCACTTGAGACAAAACCAGACAAGCACCTTTATAGCGCAAGTGTTTTTTTTGTTTGTTTTTCTCCTTCGTTGTACAACACTGAAGGGCATAGCATGGGACGAAGCACACAGGACATTCGCAGTACCGGATAATCCCATGATGCATATTGCATTAGTGGAATGGAAGTCATGCATACATCCATTGAATATAAGCCTGGTGGTGGCTTATTGGTGAGGGTGGTTGGCTTAAGATCTTTGGGTCTTGAGTTCAAGACCCGTTGGCTGCTGAATTAACACCAGGTGGGGTTGACTAAACTTGCCATCCTGGAGGTCAGCTAAATGAGTGCCGGTGTATTGGTAGAGGGTCACAGCATCAGCAGCACAGCTGCGCTTCCAAGAAATGATAGCCACCTGGCGGCCAAGCAGCCATACGCAAGAGCAGAACAGATCGATGGAATAAATGGAAAGTGCCTTTTGGCCTTTAATTTTGTGCACAATTTTGCTGATGCTTGCAAGTTATCTTTGCATTCCTAAATTTATTCATTTTTATACACAGACACTAGGTTACCACACTTATACCAATTACACTATTCCAGCAGAGTACCCACCCGAAAAGCAATCACGTTCCAAACATGCAAAATGTTCTTCTGACGCACACCTTTATTTGTGCGGTGTGTACGCAACTGACGGCTCTGTATAGGCAAAATAATAACCCCGGTTACGTGCGTGAAGCAAAAACATACCTACTGCTTATAATTCAAAACACTTCACTGCACTGGAAAATGTGGGGACAGGAATACTGTACTGTAAATAGTGAAGACTTGTAATACCCTCTTCCACCTGGAGGCGGTGCTACACGATACACATTTCCATGGAGAATTTCCGTCCCACTCTCCCAAAGACCACCGGCAAAAATAAAAACACCGTTATAGTTCTACACTAATTGGGGTCATGCTGATCGTAGATGGCAAGTCTGGATGTAATCAGCCCACAACTATAGGAGGAGTACCATGACGAACACAGACAAACACCCAAACGCTGGTCCGTGAATTATAGGAAGGATATATATTGTTATAGATTCGGCGGTGGGGGGAATCGCACCCTACTCTTGACAGCCAAATGTTGAAAATTCGGCGTCACTTAACAGCACCGACGTCTCAGGGGGTATAACGCCGGCTGGTTCGGCACAGGTCTCGGGTTACGTGCCTCAGATCATGATACCAAAATACACCTGTGCCTTGCCAGTTGGGGAAATAGACCCTGGTTCGAGACTGGGTTTGTGAGAGACCGAGCGAAGTGTGCCAGTCCGTAACTATTTTGGTTTTAAATACAAATCAAGCGAATATTTCCTCAGCATGGCACGAATAAACTCAAGGCGGCAACTTTCATATGAATCAGCCAGATTTATTGGGGACACATCGGGGAACACAACACAAGCAAAACATTCACGAACGTTATAATTAATCTATAATCCGCTCTTAACTAGGGGGCTACGGATTTCGGGTTTTGAAGGGAACCCTAGCGAGATAAACCTTAGACAACATGCAGACAGCATGCAGACAAGACACAGAGTACTTGGTGATGCCTCATGGACGAGAGGAAAAGTGTCAAAGGCAAGAATGCGGCTCGTGACAAGCCGATGTCAACAGATTCGAGCACCCAAGCTCGAACACACCGCGTGGCAAGATGGCGCTCGTACTCCTTTTCCCGGCACCACTTGCGCACGCAGCCTCGGCGCGTTCAGCCCCCGTAAGGTCGACGGCGCAAAAGCGAAAGATCCACGGTGTGCTCCAGCTGGCCTTTCACAAGGTTCAGCACACAAATCCAGGCCTGGCCTGCTCACCAGATGAGGCCATATGGGGTGTTTGGCTCTGCAGGCGGATCGACGGGATGGAAAAATATGTCGAGCCGTGCCGGGAGCAAAGACAGTCAGAGGCTCCGTGGTTGGATTCAGGATGAACCTGGGGACGACCCGCACGCTGGGTCCATCGCCGAGGAGGAACAGCCGTCAAGTCACTCCTCATCAAGCAGATCGCAGACTCAACTCTAGCAGCCTCTCATCCAGCAGAAGGCAGACGCCACACCAGCAGCCTCTCATACAGCAGAAGGCAGACTCTCACAGTCGTTTCTCATCCAGCCAAAGGCAGACTGACCTCATCCAGTTCCTCTTGCCTTTCGGGGCAGCCTTTTCACGAAAGCCGATCGCAAAAACCCTCATGCAGTTTCTCTTGCTGCCGATCGCCCGACTCGACGCTCAGGCAGTTCCACCCTTGCCTTCTTGGGGCGCGCACCTTTGGACACTCCCCCGGGGACCCGTGATTGGTCCATCGCTCGAGATTGCAGCTGCCCTCCACCAATCGGCTGCCGACACCTCTCGCCGACCGATGCTGTAAGAGTGCTGGGCGGGAAATGGTTCAGAGGGGGGAAGGAAGAAGAAGAAACCTCCTCGGCACACCACCACTGTGTGAACAATGGACAGCCTGCTACACCTCCTGACACACATGTAATGTCCAATTACCGAACAACCTGGCTAAACATGCATTTACGGGGGGATCTGGGCTAATCCTATATTTAATAACACACTAAGGGCCATTTCCGCAACAATATTCCACCAAAAGGGAAGGCCAAGGAGATGGCCTGTCATCCTTTATCCGGGCGATTTGTAAACTGATTAGCAGTGGCCGAAGCAGTTGAGGAGAATTATTTTAACGGATGAGATTTAAATTGTTTGAAAGCACAACTACAAGAAACATTGCATACACTTATTTTTTGACATTTTCATTCTTTCTTGATGATTTTGCTCATGAAGACATCTTTATAAGAATCGATTCCATGGAAGAGGTAATTTCATGTGAATTTCCAGGATCGCTCAGTTCGGGTATCAATTATAATTTTGACATCACGTGTTGAATATCCATTTTCTTGATTGGTTTTCTTCTTTCTTCAAGCACCATGGTTCGTATACACTTGATGAAATGATTATTGAGCTCCGAATCCTGAGTTTATTTCACACTTTAAAAATCGTTGCTTTATTTTCTAAAACTACATAGATGAGAATTTGAAGAAGGTGCAGAAAACTACATGAACTGGAACGGCACTTGGAAAGGGCACACCTCCACCAGGATGAGCACTTTACGTTTTGCATCCATCTGATAGACCGGATCTGCATCTGGACCTGAACCAAAATCGAAACAATTTGTCCTGTTCACACACCCAACCTGTCCACCAAGCTTCGTCCAAATCCGTCCACAACTTTTTCACATTTCCTGTTCACAGACAAGCAGACAGGGGTCAAAACATAACCTTCTTCCACCTGAAGTGACAGGTAAATGTACTTGTGCAATATAAGTTAATGGCTACAGTTGATGTTACACCTGATCGATTTGCAAAATATAGCTTATTAACATTCCATTTCATGCAGTTGACCAAAAGTCACCTTCGCAGAGGTTTACAGTGGAAATAATTTAAAATCTGGACTCATTGCCTATGGATAAAAAGTTCAGTGTTGAGGTGATTTATGCAGGAACATTAATGCTGAAGTTTGAAACGCGCGAAACTATCTGTGTAATCAATAATAATTTTAAACGAGGAATGGAATTATTGAATCTTAGATATCTCTTATATACATTATCTTTATCTTGTTGATCTGGAAGTGTGGGCAATTATTTTTCAAGCATTTTTTTCTTTCCTCAGTGGCGGATGTGTTCGTCTTCCTCCCAGCAGTTTGCATCTATGCACACGACATGACATGAGGTTGAAATTCCCTCACACTGCATGTTGTTAGTGTTGTATGAAAACAAAATTTAGATTGCACCACAAGTCACCAGATCAGGTCGAAATACCAAAAATGTTGCTGGAGGAGTACCCTCAGAGCACTCTGCCAGCGAGAAGGGTGGAATCCACAAATTGGCCTCAGTGGGTCATCAGTGACCTGATGGCCCAGTCATCTCAATAGTTATCTGGAAGACTGTAACTGTGACATCCGTGCAGAAAACGAAGGTATCCTGCACCCTCTTCCTTTCCCCCTTTACACTAACTGTAGCATCAGTTTTTTTTTTTTTTAACTGCGTCACTATTTACCTGCGTTCATGTGTTAAAGCTCACAAGGCTTATCCAAGTGTTTTTCACTTAATTGTTGTAATGATAAGCTTTCATTGAAGTGGGTAAAAGGTTTAATCACAGACTATTTTATTACACATTCATGTGTATCATGCAAGAACAGGATATTGTCATGTAACTATAGGTTACTGATCTCTCCAGGTACCTCGGGAGAATATCTCTGGAGAGAATGCCAACAACCAATAACCTTCTATGAGGGAATAAAGAAGCTTATCAAAAGATGTAATTAAACTTGTATAAGGTCGGTACAAGAATCTTGAACTTTATTTGAATATAATAATACAGGGAGTTCAAATTTAAAACGTGCGGTGAAAATAGAAGAAAATGGCATCTCAGTTGAAAACAGGCAACGAAGCTGTAAAAAGTACATTTTCAAATTCTGCATTCATTTCAAAGTGAGCATTATTCATGGTATAGCCCATGACACAGTCCATGATTGCCTGGGCTTCCAGAAATGTTACGTAAGCAATTGATATTTTAGCTTTAGCAGCTCACAAATCAACAACACCAAGTCACATTGGGTTTGCAGTAATTTGTGATATGCCAATATGGCCGGAACTACTCGCTCGATGTTGAGTTGAAGGAGAGGACTTTCTTAGTAATACTGTGATGGTGAATGAAACCTGGGTGTATCGTTTTGAAGTAGAGAGCAAACCTCAGAGCACACAATGGAAAACATGCCTTCCGCACAACCCAAAAAGTTCAAAAGCCACACTTGTGTTGGCAATGTGCGCATTGTCAAACTGTCCCCGGTGATCATGACTGTAATCTCCTACCGAAGCACTTCAAAGCAGCGATACGTAACAAACCATGGAGTTTTTGAGTAAAATATTTGTGTTGCAGCAGGACAGTGCCCACCCGCACAAAGCCACGGCAATGAAGTTGTTTTCGGACATCAACGTTTGAACTCGTATCATGTACACCTTAGTCCTGACCTTCTACGATCTAATTTTCACCTTTCTTTTTGGGCGATTGAAGGAGGCTCTTCGGGGACAGAGATTTGTTGATGACAAGACCCAGCTACAAGAAAAACCAAAAACCTTACCTGAGGGAATAAACATGCTCATCAAAACATATAGTAAACTTGATATGAGTACAAAGGACAAGAGGTTCAAATAGACATGATAACTTCTAACATAGCAGAAATGCCATACAATTAGAAAATGTAAACTTGGACAAAAAAATAAATATAAATATATATATATATATATATATATATATATATATATATATATATATATATATATATATACACATATATATATTTATTTACCTCCCGATCAATTAGCTTGCCTTCCAGATTTGGGAGGTCCATACTTTTCAGAGATACGTCAAGTCACTCCTGACAAGTCAGAAACGTTTCTGTGGCTAAGAAATTTTTTTTGGTTTTTTTTGTATGCCTTCTCGAGGCTCGTATGAGAGCAAACACTACGTACAGCAATGGTGGGATGAGACAAGAGGGGAAGGAGTGGAAAGGACAAAAGAGTGGGGAACAGAGACGTTAGGAGATCTGTGGAAGGGAGAGGGATGGGGCGGGGAACACGGTATGCAAGATGGATATTTCAGGGACTTTCAGGAAGGAAAGCAGGAAATTTGAAGGAGGTGGGTTTGGGGTGGATTCACAGGAGTATAAAAGATCGAGGATTTGGATGGGGGGATAAGAGGTGGTGGTGAACAGCTGTTTTGAAGGCCTGGAGGGAAGGATGGGATTGAACAGAGTGAGGGAGTTTATTCCAAAGGTGGGGGGAAAAAGAGGAATGAAAGGGTGAAGGTGAGCAGTGATTCATGATTTTGGTAGTTTTACCAGAAGGGGGTTGTTGGCGGACCTTGAGCGCCCTGCGGAAATATTGTGGGGACAAATCACAGACACAGCAGGGGGGAGCGAGACCGGAGAGGAGATGGTAGAAGACAGAAAGACCACCGACCTGCCTGCGGTGAGAGAGTGAGAGGCCCAAAAACTCAGCCTCATCGCGGGAGATGCCAATGATCTGAAATGCCTTGGTTTCCACAGAGTAAGCTGAGAAAGGTGGGAGGCAGGAGCACCAACCCAGAGGCGAGAGCAGGACTCCATCAGGCTGTGGACGAAAGCTTTGTATGTGGTCAGGAGCTCAGGTGGGCGGAGGAAGGACTTTGCACGACGGAGGATTCTCAGGCGGCGACTGGCTTTGGAGGCCAGGTTGGAAATGTGGCTTTCCCGGGAAAGATCGTGGCAGATAGTGAGACCCAGAAGCTTGAAAGAAAGGACTTCTTCCAGAGGATTGTCGAGAAAGTGCATGGGGAGGGGGGGTTCTAAACGGTCCTTTCGGAGAGACATAGTCAGAGTGTGACATTTGTTCGGATTGAAAAACATGTTTTTGGACCAGTCTGGACGTGTTGGACCAGTTTGTGATTTTACCCAGATCTGCAGTGAGCGAAGAAGCTGCTGCTTGCTGGCCTGAGGGATGACAGATGGTACGGCATAGGGTGGAGTCATCAGCAAAGAGATAAAGAGGATTTTCCAGAGTCGGAGATATTATTGATGAAAACCAGAAAAAGAACATGGCCCAGAACACTTCCTTGAGGAACTCCAGCCTGGACAGGAAGGGGGGGATGAAAGAACTCCATTTAGGGCCACACTTTGACTGCGACAGGAGAGGAAGTCTGCGAGCCATGAGAGGAGATGGCCTTGGATACCACAGGAAGAGAGTTTGTTGAGCAGGGCAGGGTGCCAGACCATGTCAAAAGCATGCGACATGTCAAGGGATAAGGCTCTGATTTCATGTCTGGCATTGAGGACCTCCATCCATTGTTGGGAGAGCAGAAGCAGCATATTCAGAGTGGAGTGACCTGGTCTGACCTGGACCTGGTCTGATGATCGGAAAGCAGGCCATTGGAGAAGAGGAAGGATTTAAGGTCTGAAACAATGATGGATTCCATAACCTTGCTGATGATTGGGCGAAGGCTGATTGGTCTATAGTTGCAGGGATGTGTTTTTGCACCTTTTTTATGCAGGCAGTAATGTTTGCTGATTTCCAAGCAGGTGGCAGATGACATTGAGCAAATGAGAGGGTGATTAGAACAGAGAGAGGGTGAGCAAGTGCAGAGTAGCACGTTTTTAGGACATGTGCGCTGATGCCGTCTGGACCCGTTGCAGAATCTGAGTCCGTGTTTGACAGCAAGCCCTCCACCTTGTCAGGAGAGTAAGTAATTAATTCTAGACAAGTTGCCAATCTGTTTCACATTTTTCACATCAGCAACCATGGGAAACGTACCCATACCATTGACGCAATGCAACAAGGCTTTATGCTCCTCCTCCGCCAGACGAATTAATCATAAACGGTCAAGAACAATGATACAGACATTTTTTCAAATATTCATAATCAATTGCTTTGTCAATGTGAATGCATCAACTTTGTTTATTAATTTCAAACACATTTAAATCATTGGAGCATTTACTCATCACAGAGTGATTTCATTGTCATATCCCTTTGTGAGAGAACACAATAACTGTGCCAGCATGTCACAGGTGACTTTGACAGTGAGACGTAATGCGAGGTTTTATAATTCACGTGGAAGTGGTACATTATACGACTCTAGTTCATCATTGCCAATTACACATGTTGTTAAAGTGCTTTTCACCATGATCACTCTCTTGCCACCAACTTGCCACACTCACTTCAATGTTTGATTGTGTGCGGCAATAAACTCTGCTTTTTAGTGACACAGGTTGGGTGCATCGCCATTGATTACATGGTTGAAACCGTGTGATGGCTGCGGTATTCCGAAGCCATAATTTGCCCAATTTTTTTTGGTGCACGTTCAAGTAGTTCACGACTTGAGTATGTGATAATAGTGTGCCCTTGGGGTTCCATTCCAGTGGTTTCATCACAAAGTGCACATTTCTATCTCGGCCAACACAGCACAATTCATACATGGACTGCGTCCAATGTTTGACTGTAGAATGGATCCTATTACAATGAATAGCATTTAAATACGGAAAGCTTCAATCTCCGTCTATGCTTACACACACGGTTTAGAAACCGAATTTATAATTATCTATAATTTTGTCTTGATCAAAAAGTTGCGTGAAAAAATGGAAACTAATTTTCTTGATCTACAATTAAATTTTACAGCAGTGGCCAAGTGAGTGAAAATTGCTTTCTATTTTAAATCTGTAATGGAGAATGGGCCCCCGTTTAGATAGTACGTCATTTGAAGTCTGTCCGACAGGATAGTGCAGAAAAAGCCTCTTGACCTTGAGTTGTCCATTCTGGCCTTGATTTTCGACCTGACTATAAACTGGGATTTATCGGGCTGGGTGACGCATAAAAGAGTGCGCTGTCCGTTGGAGGGGCATGAAGCAGGGTGGTCCCGTCTGCGAGCAGTGACGGTTGGCGCACGTTGAAGATCATACGATACCTTTTGATGAAGAGTTGGACAAGTTATCACCAGTGCCATGACCAGATTCGAAATTCCTGTCCTATCCAGCTCCGGTCCAATACTAGACCTTGCCAGGTGGTTCATGGAAGATGCTCTTTGAGCTGCCAACTCCAGATTAAAAATTCGATGCGGAGTAGGAATAAAAGGATTCATTGCTTGATGCCTGAAATTTGATGAATGTATGCAACCGTAACTCTACTACTTCAAGTATGCAACTTTCATAGAATGCATGATCCTGCTGATAATGCACTTCTTCGATCACTTGTTCATTTCTGATGAATTGATGACCTGCAAGGTTTTTCAATCAGAGTTTTTGCGGGCCAACAAAAACACCAATTCTACCTTTTTACTTTTTATTGCTTGGCACTTACTCAAATTGTTACAAAGCCATCTTTGAAAAATATGTACTTCATCTTAAAACTTGAAACAACACATACCACCAAGGGAATAACTTGATACGCAACTCGTTTTATGTATCACTCGAGGAAGAAGAGTTCATTTATAGCCAAAAACAAAAACGGACAATTCACCAGTTATAACTGAGCATGTTAATGATGCTGGGATCCCATGTTCAAGTCGTCTACATGATTTATTTGTCAACTGTCATTGATAAACTTGCAGTTAATACATAGCATGTTAAAATGAGTTTTTTTTCTTTTTTTCACATTATAATAGCACAAATCTAAAATATCGTAAGTTCATCACATATCATTATGTAACAAGTGGTTACATTACACAATGAACTAGAGAGTTTATAGACACCTTACCCAGCACAGTCTGGAGAAACAATGACATGGGCAGGGTCTGTGAGCTGTAAATTTGATTGGTCACAATGACGTAAAATGCCGAAATATTTTGTCCGAGTACCGCGAGACAGAAGGGTTTTGAATGTGCCAAAAAGGTTATTTGTGTTCTACATTGTTCAAGTATATAATTCAATTGAAATAAAATAAAGATTTTAAAGGTCGTTTGATTTGGTTTGTTTGGTTCATAAACGACTTTTGGTCACCATTTTGAAAAATGTGCTGAATGCTTTTTTTTTCCAAGAGTGTATTGATATATGATGCAATATGTGGTGCAAATATTCGCTGCTGACCAATCCTCGAACAGAAAATCAAGATTTCATTGCCCGCGTGTCTATTTTATGTAGTCTTTAATCGCTACTTTGATTTTGCTTTTATAAAATAGTCCCAGTTCATCGAAGTTACTTCAAAATTTAGCATTCTCACATTCGCTCATGGTTACGAACTTGTTGGCCAAGACCATATTTAATACTGCGAAAGATTTGTTAAATGTAGTTACCAATCATTTGTGTAAAAAGCATTTTCAAGCTTTACGTCGTCATAACCTCAAAAGTTATGAGCATTTGTGTCAGGTGGCCAGAAACACAGAAAGATTCTCTTTAAGCCATTGTGACAGTCCTATGATGTAACCATCGTAGTACTGTTATGTTTGTATTTGTATATCGTTTTGGTTTATGCCTTTATCAAGCCAACATTTTTACTTGTTTATGTGAAAAAAAAATGAAAAAGTAAATTACGAAACAATGCATAGTCAACTAGAAGGGCATTCGGTGGAGCACATACCTCCGCCACGTAATGCCTGATCCATGAGAACATATCAGGCCCAATACATTTTTGAAATACCGTGACGGAGCACGAACCACTCGCCCAGGATTACGGAGCACGGACCACTCGCCCAGGGTGACGGAGCACAGACCACTCGCCCAGAGTGACGGAGCACAGACCACTCGCCCAGGGTGACGGAGCACGGACCACTCGCCCAGGGTGACGGAGCACGGACCACTCACCCAGGGTGACGGAGCATGGACCACTCGCCCAGGGTGACGGAGCACGGACCACTCGCCCAGGGTGACGGAGCACGGACCACTCGCCCAGGGTGACTGAGCACGGACCACTCTCCCAGGGTGAAGGAGCAAGGACCACTCACCCAGGATGACGGAGCACGGACCACTCGCCCAGGGTGACGGAGCACGGACCACTCGCCCAGGGTGACAGAGCACGGACCACTCGCCCAGGGTGACGG
>NC_140963.1:14615402-14660402 GCF_056783735.1 Eptatretus burgeri
GGACCAGGTTGGCAGGTGAGGTCTACGTCATGTGGGCGGAGACGAGGAGGTGGAGTCCGGGCAGCAGGAGGTGGGTTGTGTCAACGAGGCAAGTCGATAGAGAGGCGGAGAAACTCAAAAAGCAAGAGAGAGATGGAGGGACTTCTCCGACCTTTATAGGATTTGCAACTCGGAGGGCAGGGGCCACCCCAAATCGTAACTCATCACCTGAATCGGGCACTCTGATTGGCCCCTACCCCTCAGGTGGCCCACCAGCTTGGGCTGTAAACCGCCTCACTTCGTTTCCGGCAAGGCCATGCCAGACAGCGAACATATTTCGCTCCGACCCCACGACATGACACGAATCGCCCACACCGAAATTGGCACGCGTGTCATCCTGCAAAAAACCCCGGGCCGTGCCCTGGCGGCCAGTCGAGGGTCTCGCATTCTCGTTTGAGCGTTCGACCAGCGTCGATCAACGCGCTCGTTCCGCGTGCGCCAACGTGGCCCGCACTGTACATTCCTCGGCTCGATCGCAGCTTCGCTGGCCGGAGAGAAGAGAAGACGTTCACCATCCATGGAGAATCCACTGTTGCCAGCGAGGTCCGAAGGTATATCGCCATGGATAAATCCATGCACGTTTCACGAGCGGCATACGTGTCTGCTTTTGAGCACATTCCATAAAGTGCGCGCGGTTCTGCCATTATGCACGTGACCCGCGCCGCGTTCACACGACTCTGCTTGCGTGTGCGCGGGGCGAACACCAATATGTGTCGGATATTGAGGTTAAAAAGGAACAAGCCGCTTCTACTCGCACACTCGTATCCTGCCAAACATAGCGTGGAGTCATCTTTATTGGCCTCCGTACGCGTTTCGTGCAATGTGGGCGTTGTGCTGGCTATGTTTCACGTGCCGTGAAAAACACCATTCGTGCAGCCTCTTAAGAGGTATTTATTCGCATGCCTTTTAAATGCAACCGGCAATTATCCCCAGACCATCGGAAGCTCGAGTCGACAACCCCACACTGCCAAGCATACATGACTCGCCACACACGCCCGAGGATCTCTGTGCAGCAGTTTCCTCACTGCGGCGCCGCACGAGCTGGCCTCCATGAGGCCCCACCTTACAGCGAAGGTGCACGTGGCTGATTTACCTCAGGAATAATCAGACGGAAAGAAGAGTGGGGATGAAATTAAGAAGAAAATCATTTAAGCAACCCCAGCTCTTAGATCATCGCAACACACTCCCTTGTTGTCCCGTTAAACAAAAGAAAGGGGACTATCTACACGTATAATAATGGAATAACTGTCTTGGGACACATATCTGTTGTATGCATGCGATGCCGAGAACCGCAACACTACCCCCTCCCTTTTGCTAGACTCGACCCGAGTCATTAACGTTTGTGTGGCATGTAGGTGTAGGTTCCCCTCGTACATTTTACCTACGGATCCCTGTGTGCGACATTTCGAATGCATGTCCAAAAAATAAATAACCTCGTGCGTTGCGTCACTAAACTCAGACTCATACGGACAACTTATCTCCATTGCCGGAAATTGGAACTAAACAAACAAACAGGTGGGTTAGAACTATATACATTTCTAATATTAACATTTCCCATGGCCCAGGACCTGTGACTTCAGGGAAGATAATAAAGGTAACATTCGGGGATGAGTGCAGCAGCAGGCAATCACTTTGAAAGTCCTGTATTGTCTGACGATGTCTATATGAACACTCTCTTTCACGTTTATGGCGAACGGTATGCGACCCAGTGGCCAGGAGCGATGCGCGCAGCACATACACACGTGCAAGGTATATGTCGTCATTGACTGAACCACGCACACCCACAACTGAAAATCATTTTCCATTAATTTTAAACGCTGTTTTAATTAAATTCAACAATTATTTTCTGAACATTGTCAAGAAGTCATTATCAATGCAAGTCGCATGTCCCCAAACACCAAGCCCCAAGTCAGAATTTCAAGTCAATTTGGTCGTCGCAAGTTGCAAAATTTTCCGACTCGAGTCTGAGTCGCCAATTCAAGTCGTCAACTATACTATGAAATGAAAAACGAAATACGTTTCCTTTCCTTTTATTATGACATGACGGTCTAAGAACATATTGAACACCCCACATATGTTCCTCATAATTCCCTGTCATCTGCTGTCTTTTTTCTTTCTTTCTTTCTTTCTTTCTTTCTTATAATTTCCTTCATGACGTAATCATTACGTAATGTGAAGAAAAATGTTCCTTATGCTTTATCCATCTTTATTCCAGTAATTAAATATATAGTGGAAAGTGGAACTTGTAAATAGGCAAAAAGTAATCATCAAAATAAATGGTTGGCCAATTTAAACAGGTCTATCAAAGATGGTCAAAAAAGATGTGGGAAAAAGTGGGTTGGGTGAGGAAAAAATAATCACCACTTTATAATAAATATCACACTTTAACCATACCTTCATCTAATTTCCTGATCTTTCAGTGTTTCTTCACTGACGAGATTGAAGAAACAATATTGCAGGAAAGATATACATTATAATGTAAAATTGCATTTACTGATACACTTAATGTCCAATAAAAGGAGCAATATTCAGGGATTAAGTGAGATGGTAGTCAGACCAACCACAGAGGAAAGGGTAGAGGGGGCAAGGTCAGCTGTAAAGTAAAGACAGTTATTATTCCCTTACCCTTCTACGAGGTCACCGGTCATGAACAATTCCAAAGTCGAGAATTTACCCTTCAAGTGCCATGATTACAATGTAGGGTTCTGCTATATAAAACAACCCTTGACCAGGGTAGAAAGTTAGAATCTGTCCAGGGTAAGTTTCACTCTTTTCCAAATGCACCTTTGGGATATTTAACCTCCACAAGTGAATGTATGGAAAATGTACAACAAGCTTGATGTCCATTCCAATGTACAGCATACTCATTCATGCAACACCCTTGTCTGTGAAACACCAGGATGGGAATTTATAGCAGCAGTGACCATCAAAGCCAAACTAGTCAGCTCATAGACAAGTGTGCCCCCCTCTATGTTCCTCTGTCAGCCAAGTCAAGAGTGGTAACATTAACATAGGGTGTACCATCATGTCTTTCTGAACAAGTTGAACTTTTATTACGAGAAGTAACTGGAGTTGCAGCAGCTCTTGAGTAGAAATAACTTGACAACGTATGGTCTCGCCTCTCTTCTCAAAATAGACCAAGTCAGTCGTGGCAGCTACAATAGCCTTGAGCATTGATGTTTTCTTCCATTCAGGCTCGTTCACATCACATGCTTGTTTGAAGTCCCGTCTAGTCGATACAATCATTGTTCTTGTAGACAGCCAATACATTGAAAAGGGTGTTCTTTGTCTCTTTGATATTGTCCTCATAGTGATGGCAGTCTTTCAAACTTGAGAGCCACTCAAAGCTCGAGCCATGCATAACTGCTCCTGTATATGGCATCTCGTGTTGTAATTTATAGTATAACGTGGCTATGTTTTCAACCTGGATATTGTTGTTTGCCAAACATCACATGTAGTGATAATTTAATGGCCAGGCATAACTCTGATCTATTGGGTGTACCAATGGCCACCTTATTGTACAGAAACATTGAGAATACATTGTCATTGTTCTTTTTCTCTTTTTCTCTCTTTCTCTTTCTCTCTCTTTCTCTCTCTTTCTCTCTCTTTCTCTCTCTTTCTCTCTCTTTCTCTCTATCTCTCTCTCTCTCTGTCTCTCTCTCTCTCTCTCTCTCTCTCTCTCTCTCTCTCTCTCTCTCTCTCTCTCTCTCTCTCTCTCTCTCTCTCTCTCTCTCTCTCTCTCTCTCTCTCTCTCTCTCTCTCTGCAGGTCAGGAGGTGTGTGGGGTAGTTATGAAGTCACAAAATTATAGCCAAAGTCACTTCAACAGTAACTGCCTTTACACATGCAAGATGGTCAAACTTGGTTGGTAAAACCAAGTCCAGAAAATCTGTTGTCATCCATACCTAAACTTGATATTAGTAGGTAATTGAAAAGGCTTGATGAAAGGGAGGCTTTTGGGCCTCGTCAATAAACACAAGCACCAATTAAAAATCACTTGATGCATTAAAACAGCAGAGTATAGCTACGCAGAGTTGAGATTCTTGTTTCATTTGTATTCTGTCATCTTACTCTTGATGGACACCATGATGATGTTGCTTTTCCCTCTTTCACATCACATGTTTGTCTGGAGTCCTGTCTCGTCTACACGATCATTGTAAATCAGTGTTGAATCAGACTCTCTACTGTTTTCCCCCATGCTCAAAGAGAAACATTAAAATATATTACATTTAAGGCAAGTACATCAGGTGATATGAATTACAAGTGAAATAGGAGAATGGACAAATCAAAACGGCTTTCGGATACTCAAGATCCAGTGTCATGAGATATAGGCTCAGAATTGAATGACAAACAGACCATGAGCATATATTGTTCAGTAAACATCATGAAAACAGCCAACTTATATCTGCATTGAAGATTTGGTGATGAGAAATTTGCGATTTTTGCTTATCTCCTCCAAATAATTGATATCAGCAGTGTTTGCTTCAGTCTGCCTGGGTTTGAGGATTTTGAAGCTACCACCACCATCCAATGAGATTTTTGAAGCTGCCAGATCTCTGATTCATCTGTTTATATCAGAAAATTAAAGTTTATTTCCTTCCCTTGGACCATGTGGTGCTGTATGTCTTCATTTTGACTAGGATTCTGTTGCAGCCAATTGGAGAGAGCTTGGGCCTGGAGGACTCCTTCATGTTCTTTCATTCTTTGAAGGATAGCACGTGAATATTTTTTTTGTGTGAGATGCACTCCCACATTTGTTCCAATTTCATAGTCACTCGAGTGGTCTGTTCTCCAATGCATTATTATGTAATCGCACTGGATACATGAACACCATTTCCCCTTTGAGAAATTCGTTCCAATTTTCCTTTGATCTTCAGCACCTTTCTCTCACCTTTGCCGATTATACCTTCATATGAGGGTCGTTCAAGGCTAACCTCCACTTTGTTCTAGATAGCTATAAAACAGTGGCAGATTTAGGAAAATTTCCTCAAGTGGTGGTGACAACATCTGACACCTCTAGTGTGAAGTGACCTCAGAGCTGTGCAATGCATTCTGGGTATTGTCTGGCAATCTGTGTCATATTTGGCGAACAGCTTTGTGTCTTGAAGTTTCTGTTGCACGAAAATGAGGACACAGTTTGGTGATACGTGTCTCTCACACATAAGTGTGTTTGAGTGTTCAAAAGGTTTACTAATAGATGTGAATCATAACAAGTTAACATTGACCTGCCCTCTTCGAAGAACTGTGCTTGCAATCTTAATCATTCGTTTGGTCGACAGGAGATTTCAACGTAAAGCATATAGCATACATACCCTGATGGGAAATTGCGCAAAATTTTCATTACTTCGGAAGGAAATGTAGCGACATTTTTAATTTCCCCTTAGGAAACCGCACAAGATATTTATTGCATGATTTTTTTTGGGAGGGATTCCTTGCATTACTGTGGGATTGTTACATGTAACAGGATAACCCTGTGCATAACTACTACTGTGCAACTACTGGTACTCTGTTTCTACTCTGAGATTGAAAAATTGGTGTGTACATATTAACACATTTTGCATTTGTTTAAATACAGCAAAATATCCCTGTGCTGTTGTAAGCATATATAAGATTTGATCCGAGTCGTTGATGTTAGATTATATTTTAATTGTGAATCCAGTTTCAAACACAAAGCTATGGTTTTGCACTTTAGTACGATCAAGCTACATTCAGGTGTGCAAACACTATTTTTACAAGAACAGCACTTGGTAGAGCGCATATCTTTAGAACAGTTTATATTTTGTATCCCACTGATAGTGCACTCTACCAAGTGCCATTCTAGTTAAAATAGTGTTCACACACCTGAAGGTAGCTTGTTCGGCCAGACCTTATTAAAACGTCTGCATCCAGACCTCAACTAAAATTTAATCGGCTTGCTCTTGTCGCACACTCAACTCATCCACCAAGTTTTGTTATAATCCGTTCACAACTTTTTTGAAATATCATGCCATATATCATTTTTGGCCGCATCTCTCTCTGGTGAAGAAACGCCAGAAAAATAAAGAAAATTCTCATATCTGGATCCAGATCCAGGTCTTCACCAAAATCGAAGCAATTCGTCTTGTCGCACACCCAACCTGCCCAACAAATTTCATCCGAATCTGTCTGTAGCTTTTTGAGATATCCTGCTCAAAGACAAACAAACAGACAGACGGGTGATAACATAGCCTCCCCTCGTCCACCTTCGGTGGTGGAAGTAATCATGATGATAAGCATTTGGCAGCTGCTTGAAATACATGAGGCAGTGACTTCATAGCGGATAGGAAAATTAAATGTTGGTTATGCTCTTCTACTGATGACATATACAACTGCTTTCATGATGTGATGTTATAATGTCAGCATTTGCTTTTTCTCCTTTTACTTCTCCATGAGTTAGCAGAGCTGGGTGTGATAAGTAGCACAGTAGTTGCATTGTACTGTTCCCCTCTAGTGCTTTTATTAACTGAAGTGTCTACAAGTGTGCTGTCGACATTGTTCAGCCGTTCTATGAAGAGGATGAAAGCGAAGGTCAAAAGGTATTATTATTATTTTTTAAATCAGTGATCCTTTGTAGAAAGCTTATGTTTAGACTTGCACGTGGTTTGAAGGACATGTCTCGTTTTGGTGCTGATACAGCTGCAGAATTTCTCTTATTAATCTTCATTGTCTGCACAAAGACACTTGAATGTATTACCATTCAATGAAACTTAATTGTTTGGATCTTAATGACATAATTTGTAGCAACAGCTTAAATTACAAACTGAATGCATCTGATGACACTGTTTAATGACGTACATTCCTCAGCGAGCTCTGCAATGAAGAGAAAAATACTTGAACCTTTGTTGAAGTCCATATGTATGTATCTAATATATTTGTTTATTTATTTAATTATTATGCAGAAGTATATATATATATATATATATATATATATATATATATATATATATATATATATATATATATATATATATATTATATATTTATTTTATGTATCTATATATTTTTATGTATATATATATATATATATATATATATATATATATATATATATATATTATCTTTTATATATACGAGACGATCCGTGAACCCATTGGGTTCCCATTGTGACAGCAGTTGATGGGAAAAAATCATTTCAAGAAAAAGAAAAATGATAGCTCCAGCGAATTATACTGCCGAGGTTGTTTGCATTGATCAAATACTCCCGAAGAGTACTTGACTGAATCGGGAATTGATTTTTTAATAATTTTTTTTCGTTGCCAGATTTGAACGAAACTTGATACTGCACACCGCAGGTGAATTAAGAGTAAGGTGGCCCTAAATTTTTTGTGCTATCGTGTACCGTTTTGGCTGTATTTCAGGAACATACACACATATATATATATATATATATATATATATATATATATATATATATATATATATATATATATATATATATATATATATATATATATATATATATATATATATATATATATATATATATATATATATATATATATATATATATATATACATATCCATATCCATACAAGATGAGAGTTTTAGTTATATATAGATATTATATATATATATATATAGATATATATATATATATATATATATATATATATATATATATATATATATATATATGTTTATATATAGATATATATAGATATAGATATAGATATATATATATATATATATATATATATATATATATATATATATATATGTATATATATATATATATATATATATATGTATATATATATATATATATATATATATATATATATATGTATGTATATAACATATATATATATATATATATATATATATATATATATATATAAATAGATATATGTATGTATATAATATATATATATATATATATATATATATATATATATATATGTATGTATATAATATATATATATATATATGTATATAATATATATAAATAGATATATGTATGTATATAATATATATATATATATATATATATATATATATATGTATGTATATATATATATATATATGTATGTATATATATATATATAGATATAGATATATGTATATATATATATATATATATATATATATATATATATATATATATATATATATATATATATATATATATATATATATATGTGTATGTATATATATATATATATGTGTATGTATATATATATATATATATATATGTATATATATATATATATATATATATATATATATGTATGTATATATATATATATATATATGTATATATATATATTATATACCAGGCGTAGTGGCGTGCACCTGTAATCCGGCTACTCGGAGGCTTGGGTTGGAGGATCGCTTGAGGACGGGAGCTCTGCATTGGGCCGCGCTATGAGAGGGTGTAGGGAAGCCCGGAATCATGGCGAAACCCAATCCTTATCCCTGTGTCGTAAGAGGTGACCAGGGTTGCGTCAAGAAGGGCATCCGGCGTAAAACCTATGCCAAATCAGTATGCAGATCATAACGGATGATCCGCTGTGGCGACCCCGAACGGGAGCAGCCGAAAGACGAACAACAACATATATATATATATATATATCATACTCACAATATTGTGCAAAAAAAGTTTTGGTTATTTTCGCTTTTGTGGTGCTATTCACCATTAAACATTTGTGGGAAGTTATAATTGTGCAATATTGGTAAATTATAATTCAAATTTCTCTGAAAGTCAATTGTCAATTTAATATCACGATTCCCCTTTAAGTATGTATATAAACAAATTACGAAATGGAAAAGATGATATTTTTCCTCTACAAATTATGTTATCATGTGCTAATAATATTCATTCCTACAAAGAAAATATGCAGAAAACAGTTTGTGGACTTGGTGCAGTAAATAATAATAATCGAGCAAGCACTCGTCAAAATTCCACTTCATGTAAAATGTGACTTCAAGTCCTTAACTCCCTCCCCACTCCGTCTTCAAACTTCCTCCCAACCCCTAATGGGTGCTTTGGGGAATCCTGAAGAGTTGTGGAGTGCCTTCAAGACCAATATCCTTGACGTTGCCGGTGAATGTGTTGGAACTCACCATAGGGCTAAGAAGAATTTTCTGTCTCAACGGACACTGGATACCATTGACCAGAGTTGCTGGGCCAGGATTAATGGCAGAGCTGCGCTGTTCAGGATAGTTGAGGCATAAAACTGTACGTGCACTGAGGGTGGACAAGGAGGTTTCTGTGTGAGGTATCCGTGAGGGGGTAGAACATCACCGGTGGTCAAATGTTTCTCGTCCTGCTTACAGGGAAATTCGCGTACTGTACTGTCCCTTAATGTACTGCAGTTAGAGCGGAGGGCGGTGGGCTCTTGACAGAGGAGTGCGAAGTGAAGGCTCACTGGGCCGGTTACTTTGAGCGGCTGTGCCAGGCTGATCCACCAGCTGTTGAGTTGGATGTCAGGGGTGCTACTCTCCCTATTGCTGATCCTCCAATCAACTGTGATCCAACTTCGTTTGTGGAAACACAGGCTGCGGTGAACCGGTTGAAATGGGGTAAAGCTCCTTGGATCTGTGGCATCATGATGAACTTCTCAAGGCTAGTGGAAATGCTGTACTCATGCCGTTGCTTGCGGTTCTGTGCTCTGCTTGGAACACAGGCATCATCCCAACTGACTGGAAGAGGGGCCTTGTTGTCCCTCTCTGGAAAGGGAAGGGTGATCGCCAAGACTGCAACAACTACCGAGGGTTGACACTGCTCTCAGTGCTGTGCAAGGACTTTGCTCGGATAATTATTGATGGGGTTTGCCACCATCTGCTTGAGCACCAGTGCCCAGAGCAGTCAGGCTTTACACCAAAGTTGTCAACGATTGACTGTATCCTTGCTCTTCCAGTCCTCACAGAACGCAGATGAGAGTTTTGGCAGAGGCTGCTTGCAGCCAACGTTGATGTCTGCAAAGCGTTCCATTCAGTGAATCAGGATGCCCTCTGGAGGATTCTTGGTCTTCGTGGGGTGCCACCAAAACTGATCAATCTGATGTCTGAACTGTACTCTGGTACTGAGAGTGCTGTGAGATGTGGTGATACCATCTCCAACTTATTTCCTGTTGTTACTGGTGTTTGTCAGGGGTGTGTCTTGGCCCTTTTCAGCACTTGTATGGACTGGATTCTAGGGAGAATGTCAGAGAGATCAAGCTGTGGTGCATCGTTTGGGAATGTCAAGATCTCTGAGCTTGATTTTGCGGATGATGCAGTCATCTTTGCGGAGATATCCTTATCCTTTTCGGGGCCCTCGAGGTTCTGAATGAGGAGTCGGAGTTGCCTCGGATTACGGGTTTCCTAGGTCAAACCTAAGATCCAGGCTTTCAATGACATCTTGGATACTGCTCTCTTGTCTGTTCCTGTTTATGGTGAGGATGTTGAGGTCACTGAGAGATTCACTTCCCATGGCAGTGATATTCATGTCTCTGCTGGCTGTGAGTCAGAGGCAGTAGATGTCCTTTTTTGGACTGGGGAATCATGGATTCACTGGATCATGTGGTGTGGTGCTGTTGGTACTGTGCAGGAGAATGAAAGTCTGAGTCTTCAGGTCCTTGGTGCTTCCTGTCTTGCTCTACGGATGTGAGACTTGGACTCTGACCAGGGATCTGAGACGGAAACTTAATTCTTTTGGTACCAGGTCTTTTCGGGGAGTCCTTGGCCATTGCTCGTCAGACCTTTTGTCCAACGAGTGTTTACTGAGAGAGACTCAAATGAGATCTGTTACCTGCATAGTCCGTGAGTGTCAGCTGTGGCTGTATGGACACGTGGCTCGTTTTCCTGATGCTGATCCTGCTAACCAGATTTTCTCAGCAAGGGAGCCTCGTGATTGGAGGAAGCCAATGGGCAAACCACATGCCTCGTGGTTAAAGCAGGTTGATCAGCATCTCAAGGAGATGGGGACGGGCCAGGCATCTACCTCGGGGATGGCCAGACAGAGGCTTCTGGAGTTTTGGTGGAGAGTGGACGCAGTGACTTGCTGCTCTGGCACATGTTCCCGTACCTGACCTGACCTGGATGGCAAGAGTCAAATTCAAGGTTACGGTCAGTGTGAGTGAACTTTTTTTTTTTGGAAAACACTGTTGAGGCTCATGGAGGAGCTAACACACAGAACATATAACAAGAGGAGGAAGCTGAGAAGACACAATTGGGGCAGGAGAGGGAAGCATAAAACAGTGGGGAACAGAACGATCTGTGGAAGGTGGAGGAATGGGGCGGGATACACTGGTGGACACTTCAGGGACTTTTAGGAAGGAAAGCAGAGAATTTGAAGGAGGTGTGTTTGGTGTGGATTATCGTGGGGTGGAAAAGATCAAGGACTTGGATTGCAGAAGATATGAGATGGAGGTGAACAGCTGTTTTGAAGACCTGGAGGGAAGAATTGGATTAAAGAGAGTGTGGGAGTTTGTCACAGAGGTGGGAAAACAGAGGAATGAAAGAGTGAAGGTGAGCAGTGATTCTTCATTTTGGCAGTTTCATCAGAAGGGGGTTTCTGGCGGACCTTGAGTGCCCTGTGGATTTTTAGGGTGGGCTGAGCACAGACAGAGCAGGGGGGCAAGATGGCAGACAAGATGACAGACAGAGCAGATGCCAGTGATCCTAAAAGCCTTGGTTTCCACAGCGTGAAGCCGAGCGAGTTTTTTTTTTTGGCAGTTTCATCAGAAGGGGGTTTCTGGCGGACCTTGAGTGCCCTGTGGATTTTTAGGGTGGGCTGAGACAGACAAGATGACAGACAGAGCAGATGCCAGTGATCCTAAAAGCCTTGGTTTCCACAGCGTGAAGCCGAGCGAGTTTTTTTTTTTTGGCAGTTTCATCAGAAGGGGGTTTCTGGCGGACCTTGAGTGCCCTGTGGATTTTTAGGGTGGGCTGAGCACAGACAGAGCAGGGGAGCAAGGCTGAAGAGGAGACGGTAGAAGACAGAAAGACCACCGACCTGCCTGTGTTGAGAGTGTGAGAGACCCAAAGACTCAGCTTCATCGCAGAAGATGCCAGTGATCCTAAAAGCCTTGGTTTCCACAGCGTGAAGCCGAGCGAGGTGTGAAGCAGACATACCACCCCAGAGGGAAGAGCAGTACTCCATCAGACTGTGGATGAAAGCTTTGTTTGTGGTTCGGAGTAAATCAGCAGGAGTAAATCGCTTGAGAGTGAATTGCACTTCCTGTAAATCGACAGGTGTGTGGGGAAATTTCAAGCCTGTATTCACCATAAGACAGGCACTGATGCATATAAAGGACAAGCTGGCCAGGGGTGACCAGGCAGTGGTGGTTTACATGGTTCCCTGTTTTAGTGGGGCTGAATATGTTGTTTAGACAGGAGGACCATTAGGCCAACACATCACCGAGCATCGCAAGGCCTTCAAGTGCAATTATCCTCGGAGATCTGCTGTGGCCAAACGGGCTGAATGCTGGCCATGTTCCACTCTGGGATAACGTCAGCATTTTGGGTGCGACATGCCCCCTCCCCCCCAACCCCAGTAAAGCTGGAAGACGAATTTTGGAGGAATGGCATGTACAGGAAACTGTTACTTCATTGCAGAGGAGGTGGTTGACTTACGACTAGTTTGGCTCACTCATGAGGAAATGCACGATTGAGACGCCACCAGGATTTGGAGGATGGGGAGAGGTTTGAGAGTTCAGACTTGAGATTAGAAAGATATTTTCTGGCTCTCCTGAGGGTAGGTAGACACACACTTGTTCCGAGTTTTATGGAAGGAACTGAGATTACCCTCAGTTGGGTTTGCTTTCCATGAGGCAAAGGCAAGTTGCTTCAGGACAACTGCCTCACCACAAGCTTCAGTGAACCATGGGCGGGAGGAAGGGCAGGACAACTGAAGACGAGAGGGGATAAATCTGTGCTTGAGAGAGAGGAAGTTTCTTTGAAAGAATTCTCAGGACGAGTTGATGTTGGAGAAAGTAGTGATGAGAGACCAGTCTAGAAGTTTGATGGCTGCTTGGAGACCTTGCCAGTCGGCCTGAGTAAAATGCCAGACTCTACGGCACTGAGGTGGATCTCTGATAACAGCGAGAGAAATGTCCACTTTGACAAGGACGTGGTCAGAAGAATCGATTGGAGCGGAGGAAGAACAGCGGATGTTTTCAGGGAAATTTGTCAAAATCAGATCCAGAAGAGATAGGGCACCATTGGTTGAGATCCAGGTCAGGAAGCTGACCGATTGAGTCAGTCCCAATGAGTCGCAGAAAGCTTTTGATGAAATGCCATGACTGGTGAGAGAGGTACCCACACCGAGCCAACTGGCATGATGACAATTGAAGTCACCACATATGAGGAAGAGAGAGTTTGGATTAGAAGATAGAAGTTGGTCCATGTTTTCAGAGAGTGAGGTGTAAATGGAGTCATCAATGTTTGGTGGACGGTACAGTAAACTTATAAACGTGAGGTGGGAGTTGAGGGAAGCCGTAGCCACAGGTATTCCTGGGGGTGTGGGGTAGTAAGGGCAGTGCATGGAGGGTGAGGAATAGATTCTTTGATGAAGAGAGCAACTCCTCCACCAGGACGAGGCTCAGGTCTGTCATCCTAGAGGAGGGAGTAACCAGGGAGAGATACTTGGGATTCAGAGACGTCTTGAGGGAGGAAAGTTTCTGTTCGGCAGATGATGTCTGGTTTGTCAGTGGCAACCTGTATGGAAAGATCTGTAAGGTTTGATTGAAGGCCCCAGATATTTGAGGTCCACACTGTTAATGAAGAGGGAGGGGAGGAGGCTTTGGGTGCAGGGGAGGAGGAGGGTAGGACAAGGGAGGAGGGGTTTAGGTAAGGATAGTTGTTGAATGAGTGTGGGGGGGGTTGCAGAATAGCTCCGGGAGGGAGCCGGATGAGGAGATGAAAAGGCTCTGTGGTGCTGGGAGATAGGGGGGCAGGAGAGGGGGCAGAAGGCAGTTGAGGATTTGAGGAGGTGGAGTGATGAGATGGAGGTGAGAGGGCAGGGGAATGAGGCAGCTTTGTGGATGTGAGAGGTAGCCGCAACTTTGAGAAGGATGAGTGAGGGGGGTGAATGGTGGGAGAAGGGTGAGTGGGGGAGAGTTGAGGGAGAAAAGTGAGAGGGCAGTTTTGGGGAGAGGTGAGCGGGAATCTTGGAGGGAGAAGAGTGTGATGGTTGCTTTGAGAGGGAGGGATGAGAGCGGTGAGTTGGCACTGAAGTTGGAAAAAAGAATGGTTGATGGAAAGCGAACATTCGTTGCAAACTGGGTTTTTTTGAATTTTTCGGTCAGAGATGCGATTAAAGACATTTCTTGAGGGATGCAATAAAGGCGAATTAAGAGAATGGAGAGAAGAAACCCTGTAACAGTTGGATTTTTTTGACAAAGAATGGTGGAAAGGTCGAATTGAGAGCGGTCTGTGGAAATCGAAGAAGAGTCGTGAATTGTGATACAGTAATGAGAACCACACGTGTGAAAGAGAAAGATGAAACATGACAACAGATCGTTTTTATTTTTATTATAATTTTTTTTTTGAGAGTTTTCATCAGATTTGGTGATGGAAAGGTTGTAGAAAAAATCATGAGGTGAATGGTGAATTTGGATCGGTAAACACAGATTGTGGAAACAGATCGCATCGTTACAAGAGGTGTATAGTCAAAAGTGGATTTATTAATTTATTTATTTAAAATAAGGATTGCGTGACATTCGGAAAAGGGAAGGTTGAAGTAAAATCGTGGAGGTGTATGGTGAATATGGAACTGTAAATGCAGAATGAAGCTGCTGGGTCGATGAAAAATATCAGGAAAGAAGGCGGAGAGAGTCACGTGATTACAGGATGTGTGTCTATCGAAAGGATACAAGGGAAATTATAAATTTTTGATGGATGTTTTAGGATTAGGTAAGATTCGAGAATGGAAGGTTGTAGGAAGAAATTGTGAAGGTAATGGAGAGAGTGGGTCAGCTCAAATATGAGAAAGATGGTGTGCTGGCAGAAGGAGGAAGAAGAAGAAGAAGAAGAAGAAGAAGAAGAAGAAGAAGAAGAAGAAGAAGAAGAAGAAGAAGAAGAAGAAGAAGAAGAAGAGGGATCGGGACTCTGGATATGCAGTCAGGAAGGTAGTTTTTTTTTTCCTTTAAATTTGACAAGAAACAGAGTGTTTCGTTGGGGGGGATGGATGGGGCATTGGGAAAGTGGGGAAAATAGAAATTGAAGGTAATGGGGAGAGAATACAAATAAAAACGATTGTCCACCGAGAGGGGAAGGATGGGTTGGCCTCAAGGGACCCGGAAGACAAGGTCGACGAAAACTCACAAAATAGCACGATTTTTGAAACAAAACCAAACTAGGAACACACGTAAACATGTAGGTGAGAAAATAAACAGTTAAACAGGAGAAAAATCGACCGGAGACTTAACTTTGAGAAGGTCGGCAGAGACCCCTAAAAGAACCTGCTGACACTCCAAACCCAAAACTGGAAGTGAAACCCAGAACTCATGGTAAGAGTTCTCACAATTTTCTGAAACCCAGCAGCAATAACCCACCCCATCCACACATCTCCAAGCCTCGACACACAATCTCTTTGCTTATTATTGGTGAGTTCAGTATTGAGTACAGTACAGTACTGTACTCATTTATTTTTATGCCTACGCACCAAGGGTGCTGGAGGCATTATGTTTCCGGGTTGTCCCTCCGCCCGTCTGTCCGTCCAGATTTTCGTTTACGCGATAACTCAAGAAGCGAATTGTAGAATTTCATCAAACTTGATAAAAAGGTAAAGTAAGACGGGGCAATTAAGTGATTAGATTTTGGGCCAGATGTGATAAAGGTCAAGGGTCAAAGGTCAAGGTCAAACTCTGAAATTTTACTTTTTACGCCCTAACTCAAGAAATGTTGGACAGAATTTCATCAAACTTGGTACAATGGTAAAGTTAGACAGGGGAATTAACTGATTAGATTTTGGGCCAGATATGATAAAGGTCAAGGGTCAAATATGTCAATGCTCAAGTGTTTGTGTGGGAGAGTGGAGGCATACCCGTTGACTGCGCGCAGTCGAATTACTATAGTTTATTATAATTGAATGTATTTATGATTGGTATTCATTTAGTTATACATTTAGTGATGTTCTGTATTGATTTACTGACTTGTTATGTCTTTTGTATTTATTTAGTTTAGGTTTGTTGCATAAGTTGTCTGAACATCAGCCTCCCCTGAACGCATCTTCGATTTATAACACTATCTCTATGGGAGTTTTTTTCATGATACGCACTACTTTCGTAGAACGCATCAAGTTCAAAAAGCAAGGCGTGCCAGTACTTTTATGTTTTTGCAGTTTCTTTTTGTTCCTGTTTTTCACAAATATAATGCTTAAGCTCGTGTATGAGCTTTAGAAACGATAGAAACAAGGCTTTTTCTGATTACAGTGTTGTGCTGCAGACCACACAAGAAGCAGAGATATTTGGCCTCGCTCACACGTAATGGCAGTAAAGCAAGGCTGTTTGGCATTTAGTTGTCCAAGTGAAGTTTTTGGAAAGCAGGGTGTGATTGTATGCTTGTGCAGCGATTAAGGAAATGTCATGTGTACTTTGTAGATCTTCAACCTGATGCAGGGAATCACCAGCAGCTTCAAAAAAGAAACTCACTTGACCATTGCATATCTGCCACCATGACATATCTGGCTTTAGTGCAGCATAGCTGTTTATATCTTTAGTTTCGCTGGATAGTTTTCCATCCTTTGCATACCCCAAAGTAGATTAAACCTGGAGGATTGCAAACTCAATGATTCAGGAATAGTTAACCATATATTCTGTGACCTATGGTTCTCATTCACCTCCAAATATTTCTTGCCACTGCATGAGAAGCCACTGTTCATTTTGATTCATTTTACATTTTATCAATAAACATGAATTAACTTCACAGTATGACTTGTAAAATTCTTTTTGCAAGGGAAAGACATGCATCTGCATTTAAAGGAACAGTTGTGGAAGTTTAACACCCCCCCCCCCCAAAAAAAAACAACAACAACAAACAAACAAGCAAAACATCTTTTTCTGTTGCATTGACTTCACTAGCCCTATTTTTGCAGCATCACAATGTTTGTAAGAACAGTATTGCCCACATTAGATATGACAGAGCACATTTAATATAGTTCTAGCTGAGAGACGATCTTTGAGTTAAAGGCCTAGCAAGAGGACTAGCAAGGGATTGTGCACCCTTGAAAGCAGCCATTAGGTGCACCATGGCTTACACATGCAAGCATGAAAACGGCTGTAAAACGATGATGAGCAAATCATAGGGAATAATAAACTTAGATGTGATTTGTCTAGTTTAAACCCACTGAATGAGAAGACAAATGTCTGGTATTTGGCCAATGATCTGCATTTTAGTCTCATCTGTTTTGTTATTTTCTCTGAAAAATCTGAATCGACACATAAAGAAAACTGACTCAAGAATGCAGCGGAAGTGACTGTTGGATTTTTCAGATTTTATTAATGAGTGAAGAACCCATCCTTACAAACGTGTTATTTCTCCCAGAATTGTGGTATTTTAGTATGACCTGTAATAACCCCTCTTGTCGGGAGCAGCGCTATGCCACACATATTTACATCGAGAGAATTGGGGTCCTCCCCCACAATGAACCCCCAGGACTATGAATTATTATTTTTATCCCATAAAACCTTCCCTTGCACACCCAGAGTACAACCAGCAGTTTTCAACTCATGCCACCCAGCGGTTCAGGAGTGCATATAAGTCAAACAAACAAACAAGCATACAGACACTTCTCTAATTACAGAATTATTAAAAAACTAAAGTGGATAACAAAAGTTCAAGGACAGCATTTTCAAAGGCTTATTGGTAGTGCAATTATTTTCAGGACTGGATTAATGTGCTAATTGTATATAGGCATTCTTGTCTGGCAATAAATGAGGCTTCATCCTATTGGATTGTCTTAACATCAGGATGCAGACAAGTACGAAAAGTTTGAGATTATTTTCAAGGATTTTCTTGACAGACGCAGTAATTGTATAAACTTGATACATGAGAGAATATATTGTAATATTGGATAAAGTGTATGAGATAACAACCCATCATATACAAGTTTAATTTCTTGTTTTTGAGTCATTATTTATCTTATTATCTTATTGTATCATCTCTTATTGTTGATAATCTTTACCAATCTCATGAGAAATTATTTTATTAATCAATTTTTGTTTAAAAAATGTCATCACTTTCAATAACACAATATCCTGAAACGTTAAAAATAAATAAATAATATATTTGACGAACAATGAGCAACATCATTGCAAGGGGAAGATACAACCTTGCATTAACATGAGGGAGGAGGGTGGGAGTGGGCTACGGTAGTGTGGGGACAGGATCATGCTTCATCAAAATGAACATTATGCTGAGAATGATTACATTTCAGGAATATTATTCCCACAGCTTGTTTTAATTACGTGCCTTGCAAGCTAAGGTACATGGCGAAGAGTTGACATAGTGAGACATTGTTATTTTTTTTCTTTATGGTAAAGAGGAATGCATAAGTTTGTGATAAATGAGAATTAATAAATTGACATAATCATGGTGATTGTCCGGTGCAGAAGTGGCACTCTTACATTTGAGTTGTGAGGTGTGGGTTTGTTTCCTGACCGAACTATTAACTCTCAGAGCGGTGCTTTTCAAGCAAGAAATTACATCACAAAGCGTGCCATCCATCCGGGGGATATTTAGCTGGAGGACCCATTGCCACCACTGGAAGACATTGCAGATACTGTGGTATCTTTTGTTAAGAGTCGGTGAGTTATTACGAGTACTCTGGCCAAATTACAACTTCCCTCCACCTTTCGTCGAACATCAGGCTTTGTCAGCCAGTTTGTGAAAGTCAAAAACTTTCCCCGACTGACCCCACAAGATGATACGAATAAGAGGTCTGTGAAAGTTAATCATGAAACTCATAAAAGGGAAACGAAACTCATTCCAAAAAAAGGAGAACTACTTAATGTAGTTCTCCTCATTGTTTAATTCTTTCCTTCTAAGCAATAAATGCAACTTTATTAATTTATTAATAATTTATGTGGTGGCAGTCGTGTCTTGCCATAGGGAGTCCCTGATTGTGTGTGAAACTCTTCTTGTAAACAAGCGTTTTACAACCAATCGGTTATTCACAAAGGCCACACTTGCCTGGCCTCCTCAGAAATCTCAAGGAAATAAAATAAATTTCATTTACGTTATTAATGTTTTTTTCTCTTTTTAGTCTAAGCATGTGAAGTGAAACATTTAATACTAATCAAGTGCAGTAATTTTTATTTTTGGAGTTTGAGTTTAGTTTCTGTTGAAATACGTTTTAAACAAGCTAAAGTCCATTAAAAGTATTAATACACAATAAAAGTCGAACAAACAAAGCAATCTTACTCTGAAGTGAATACTATGTAAATATCAGCTGAAATATGAATCATATTTCAGTAAGTTAACACAAGCAAAGCCAAAAATTACTATAACAATAATAGATTTGATTAAAAATATGGTAATGAGACTAATAAAGATGACTGGAGTAGAAAAAGAGAATGTAGTGGTGAGTGGAGGAAAGCAAAGCTGCAGTTGAAGGGATAATAGATTGATTGGTAACAATTCAAATGGCTTTATTGAGTGACCATACGAGTGGTACTCGTTGTGGTCTTTAACAGCACTTCCTTATGGCCACCCTAAAGTGCACTAGCATCTATTGATATAAATGGCTGACATCATGGCCCAGCAGCATTGATGCATTTTGACACAACACAGGAGGCATCTCTGGTCATGAGCACAGAAACCACTCGGAGCTGTGGATAAAAAAAACCACTTGGATAAGCTTGTTGATGGCTTAGCGGTTAGGGTGGCTGGCTTAAGATATTAGGGTCTTGAGCCCCTGTTCTCTGTTGAATTAACACCAGCTGACTCAGCCTGTCATCCTTCTGAGGTTGGTGAAATGAGCACCAGTGTACAGTAGTACCTCTACTTACGAATTTAATTCATTCTGGGAGTAGTTTCGTAACCTGAAACCCTCGTAAGTAGAGACGCCTTTTGAATGTAAATGCGCTAATCCGTTCCAAGCCCCGCAAAATTCGGACATTTTTTTTTAATAAATCATAAAAATGCATCAGAACATGAAACAAATACATGTTAAAATTAGATTACCGCACAATAAACATAAAACGAGAGGCACATAATGTAAAAAACAAAGAATAAAGGAAATAATAAAAATATTCATTTACCTTTTAACTGCTATTCTCGTTACTTTTTGGCCTCTTTGTTTACTGGTCCTTATCAGCAGTGTTTTTTGCCTCGCGTTTCGTGAAGAATTGATCCAATGACCGTCTGCTTTTGCCGGCTTTTAACAATCCGTCGGAAATGCGCGAGGCAGACATCGTCATAGTGCACGATAGCCCGACTTGTGAACACTTTTTCCGGGTGATTCTTTTCAACAAATTCCGAGACTTCATGGAATTTTCCTAAAATGTCTTTGATTTGGGCTGATGGAATAATGGCTGCCTCCTCCTCCTCCTCGTCCTCTTTGAACTCCTCCTGCACCGCGGTGTGTTGCATCACCTCCAATTCCTGCAGCTCCTTCGTCGAAAGCTCCTCGTTGTGCTCCTGAATCAGCTCGTTGATGTCCTCGTCATCCACCTCAAGACCCATGCCCTTTCCCAGCGAAATAATTTCGTCAACTTCACTCTCCACCTCGAACCCCTCAAAATCTCGTGGGGAAACAGCATCAGGCCACAGCTTTTTCCAAGCTGCATTAAGGCTACGTCTGGTCACCTCCTGCCAGGCCATGTCGATCATCTTGAGGCAAACAACAATATCGAAGTGCTCCTTCCAAAAGTCACGAAGGGTAAGCTGGGTGTTTTCAGTGATGTCAAAACACCTCCTGAACAGGTGTTTTGTGTAGAGTTTTTTGAAGTTTGCAATGACTTGTTGGTCCATGGGCTGGAGGATAGAGGTGGTGTTAGGTGGGAGGTACAGCACCTTAATAAACGAGAACTCCTCCAGGATATCATCTTCGAGGCTGGGCGGGTGGGCAGGGGCATTATCGAGAATGAGGAGGCACTTGAAGGGGAGATTGTTCTCCTCTAGGTATTCCTTAACAGCAGGGCCAAAAACCAAATTTACCCACTCAACAAAAAATTGTCGGGTGACCCAGGCCTTGGCATTTGCCCTCCATAGCACCTTAAGTTTTTCTTTTAATATTTTGTGAGTCTTGAATGCTCTGGGATTTTCGGAGTGGTACACCAGCAGGGGCTTGATTTTGCAGTCCCCGCTGGCATTGGCGCAAAGGGCAAGCGTAAGGCGGTCCTTCATGGGCTTGTGGCCCGGCATTTTCTTCTCCTCTATTGTAATGAAGGTGCGGCGCGGCATCTTTTTCCAAAAAAGGCCCGTCTCGTCACAATTAAAAACTTGCTGTGCAACGTAGGCTTCATCGATCATCAATTGTTTGAATTTTTGCACAAATTCGCCGGCCGCTTCGTGGTCGGCGCTACATGCCTCGCCATGGCGAAGAACAGAGTGAAGTCCAGTCCTCCTTTTAAACTTCTCGAACCACCCACGCGATGTCTTAAACTCCTGGTGTAGTCCTTGCGCCGAATTTCCCTCGCCTGTATCCTCCTTCACGAGGTCAGTGAAGATGGCGGTTGCCTTTGCGCAAATTATGGCCTCTGTCACTGTGTCACCAGCGATCTCTTTCTCCTTTATCCACACGAGTAACAACCTCTCCATCTCATCGTTCACTGCCGACCTCCTCTTGGAAATGACAGAGAGGCCTTTGGAAGGAGCCGTAGCTTTTAGGGCTTCCTTTTGTTTTATTATCGTGCCGATCGTAGATATATTACGGCCATATTCTTTTGCGAGATCAATCAAACGCATCCCCTTTTCATACCTTTCTATTATCTCTTGCTTTGTTTGTATGGCCAGAAAAACTCTCTTCTTCTTCTTTTCTCCTTGTCCACTTTTCTTCATTGCTTTCTTGGGGTCCATTGTGAATAAAAGTTACTGTAATCCACACGCGTACTGTACTGTAACACTGTCCGAGCACTTCGTAGCGGGACCATAGACTGTATACAGTATAACTATATTTACAGAGCGGGACGGGGACACGAAGAGCATGCTGGGATACACGCATACGCAAAGGGTTGCCAGGCAGATTTTAGGCGATAGCCAATGGCAGAGCAGCTACAAGTTTGTTTACGTTCGGGAAACTCTGGGAGCAGCGAAAAGCAGCGCGTACTGTACTGTATTTTTGACTTCGTATCCTGAAACGCCTTCGTAACTAGAGGCAATATTTTCCCGTTCAGGCGCTTCGTAACCTGAAACATTCGTATGTAGAGACATTCGTAAGTAGAGGTACCACTGTACTAGTAATAGAGGGCACTGCATCATTGGCACAGCCCTGCCCCCAGAAAAATGATGCAACCAGCAGCTATAGGCTGCACACGATGGCTAAGCATGTTGGATTTCATCAGAAAAAGGCAAAGTGTAATGAGATATATGATGTGAAATTTAGTTTAAATACAGACTTATTATACAATGCAATAAAATATTTGAGGTTTTTTTCCGTTTTATTATTTTTTTTAAATCACAATTTTTTAATTTTAAATCACAAATTTTAAATTTTTAAATAAAAAAATATATATTTTAATTCTATTTTTAAATGTGGCAAAAAATTGGTCAAATAATTATTTGCATTCCATGCATCCATTTACAGTTTCTGAAGAGACTTGTGCATCAAAGAGTGAATGTTACTGCATTAGGATGCTGCAACACATTATCTTTGACATACCAGTATGTACAGCTGAATTGGACAAATAATTCATGTAGCTACATCTCTGATATTTGGCGATACATGAAAATAAATAACCTTTCTCTTTCTCGAAGGCAGGAGAATATGAAGGACACATGAAATGGTCTGTCATGACCAAGTTTAAAACAAAGCTTGTGACCTGGAAATTTCACTTTTGGACTATGTTTGACATTAAATTATTTGCCAAATGAAGTGACATAATGCTGAAATTTTGTAAAATTTATGAAGGTTCTGTTTTAAGAAATATTTTTGAAAAATTATCAAAATGATGAAAGCTCTCGCCATTGACCATTTCAATTGTTTCACACTCTCTAGCCTTTTATAAATCACTCTTGCTTGAAATGTACATCTGATTGGGACTTGAGAATTGCATTTGGTACATTCTTTTTCCATGTCATGATTTATATCAGCTCATATTAGGGAAGAGAATGACAATGAGTCCAGACATTCATTGGCTATAATATAGTGGCAAAGATCCCTTCAACATCAACTTATTTTTACCATTATTTATTGAAGTATAGAAAAAATGTTTGCTTTTAAATTTAAACAATAAACATTGATTGCAAATGAGCCATTTTTTTATCAATTGTATGCCTTAATCAAAGTATGCCTTCCTTCCTTCCTCAAAAATATGCCTTAATCTCTTGTGCGCACTTCTTCCACATTATTTTGAACAACAGCATTTTTCATAGGTGGTCTGCTTGAATTAAAGAAATGTTCAAGTGAATAAGCTTGCTAGTTAAAATGAAAAAGCAAAACAATGGTTTTACCATTTTGGCTCAGGTCACATCTCTTAAAACATTGTTCATCATAACATGGGTTATGTTGACAACTTTTTCATTACTTTTTATTTTCTTCTTTCTTTCTCTCCTGCACATGAAGGGTCATAGAAATATAAACGTGTGTGTGTGTGTGTGTGTGTGTGTGTGTGTGTGTGTGTGTGTGTGTGTGTGTGTGTGTGTGTGTGTGTGTATGTGTATATATATATACATATATATATATATATATATATATATATATATATATATATATATATATATATATATATATATATATACGTATATTGTTACGACCACGGGTACCAAGTGTATTATGAGGGGGTTAATCCTCATTTCTCCTCGGAAGAGCTGGACCTGCGGTCACCGCTCGCAATTAACTTTGTGGTGTGGTGGGTTGCTTAACCACGAATGCCAAATACTTTGTGGTGTGGTGTGTTGCTTAACCACGAATGCCAATCAATTATCCATGAGTTCCAGTGTCCACCGTCTAATTTGCCATTTAACTAGAGGTCACGTTGTCTCCTGACTGGGGAACGCGCCCTTGGCGATGCACCAATCCTATCTTGATTAGATCTTAAGTAATATTGTTACAAATCTGGGAGCCATTTGCACACAACAGCCAGAGTCCCCGCAGTATAGTTATTTCAATAAGTAGGTGTTTATAGTTGGGATCCCGTCCCTACATCTAAAGAGAATTACATGTGTGCTGCGAAGTTTCTTTCTAGTTAGATTTTTGCAATACCCAACGCCAACAAATCAATCCTCCACTTCTTCGCACCATCAACGCCATTGCCCACGTGCGTTCGACCACAGACGTGGGCAGAGGTTTCCTAACCTCAGAACACCGACTCCGCCCAGGAAAGGAGGGGGTTCCCCCCTCTCCAATCACGGATGGCCAGCACATCACCCCACGAAACCCTGTCCAATCAGGGCAAAGATTACCTCAGAGCTCCGACTCTGCCCCAGAAAGGCAGGGTTTTCGCCCTGTCCAATCAGAGGGGGACAGATATCACCCCACGAAACCCTGTCCAATCAGGGCAAAGATTACCTCAGAGGACCGATGACCCCACCCGACCGGGGGAGGGATAAGAATCGCTAGGCTCCCCTGAGTGTTCGCTGGAGTTGGGTTGGAATTGTCGGTGAAGAAAGGGGTCACTATTGCTCTTTTGGTCTGCAGTCGTCGTCGTCTGCGGTTTTGGTCTGCGGTCTTTTCCAGGGGACCTCGCTTTGTTGGTGGAGTGTCTGGTTCGGGGGTTCTTTTCGGTGGTTCCGTGGTCCTGTGCTTGCTGGTTCGCTCGACGCGGCTGGTCTTATCCTGGTTCACTCGTCTCGAAGAAACCGCACGAGGCGGACAGGTACCCGGCCAGACTCTAACCCTCAGCTCGCCTTCCCTCCCGAGCTGAAGGGCCGAATAAAGACCCGGTGGGGTCCATTTCTTTTTGGGTGTGTGTCTGTGTGTGTGGTGCCAGTTTGTTAAGTAGAAATTGTTAAGTGCTTTTGCTCACTGTACATTGCCCGCATATTCGTGATAACTCTGCTCTGTGTCTCCCTCCCTATTCTAAATAAACCCCTGTTAAACGTAGCAGCTCGTTGCCTGCCGTTTCTACCATTGAGCCAGCACGGTGTGGGCTTGAGAAATAGTGAGGCCATCTGTGCCGTAAGTTATTTGGACCGGCGCGGCTTTGGTAACTCCCGCTTGGTTATGCCGGATCCGAGTTGGTAACAGCGACTCGGTTCGGACAAAGTCGGCTGAGGGTGTGGCTTCCCCGGTAATTAGATGGGGTGGGTACTGAGGTAAATTAGAATTCGACAAGTGGACCCTACCTCACGCTGTCAAAATATTGGCGATCACGGTCCTTTAAGCGACCCGTCGACTCCGGAGTTATCCGGGGTGACGACCTTCCAATTCCGGTGTTCGGTGGGAGACGGCCCGACTGCTCCGTCTAGCGGTCATCCTCGCCACCGACCCCCGGCCCACAACAATATGGCCGAGCGTTTACCTTTGGTCCACACCGACTATGATAGGTTAATTAGTTTGGGAATTTTCTCCCAGTCTTATCTCGGTTCATACAATGCTGGATGAATGGAAGGAAATGGACAGGATGAAACATCAACAAGGAATTTATTATAAAGAAAAATAAATAAGCTGAAGGACTTTTCATTTCCTTGTCGATTAAATGGATGAATTCAAATCAAATGTTGAATCAACAAAATAATCTCAATCAAAGACAGAATTCAACAAGTATTTATTTAAAAATGGACAAAGAGCAGATGCTTATCACTATGCCTTACTTAACAATTAAACACGAGAGATGGGTACCCATCAGATCATTCATGGGGAAAATGAAATCCGGTGTCGGCTTACCAAAGCAGAAGTCATTATGCGTCAATTAAAACAACCCAAAATGTGTGAGCATGCCTTGGTCTACCTCTCCAGATGAGCTCTCCACAGCACAGCTCCACAGGAACCCCAATTGCCATGTACGCCAATTGCCAGGTACGCCAATTGCTAGGTACACCAAGACCCAGGTACCCCAAGATCCAGGTACGCCAAGACCCAGGTACGCAAAGAACCAGATACTCCAAGAACTAGGTATGCCCAGAACCAGGTACACCAAGAACCAGTTACCGAGCAGAACCAGTAGGAACAGTCCAACTGTCACCAACCGCCATTGCTGCTGTCCCCAACCGTCAGGAGCTGTTCGGAGCTGTCACCAACCATCAGCAGGATCTCTGACCAAGTCCGATCAGGATCTCTGACCAAGTCCGATCAGGATCTCTGACCAAGTCCGATCAGGATCTCTGACCAAGTCCGATCAGGATCTCTCACCAACTCCGATCAGGATCTCTCACCAACTCCGATCAGGATCTCTCACCAACTTTAATCAAGATCTCTCACCAACTCTGATCAGGATCTCTGACCAACTGTCATCAAGATCTCTGACCAACTGTCATCAGGGTCTCTGGCCAACTGTCATCAGGGTCTCTGACCAACTGTCATCAGGATCTCCCACCAACTCCGATCAGGATCTTTCACCAACTGTCATCAGGATCTCTCATCAACTGGCATCATGATCTCTCACCAACTGTCATCAGGATCTCTCACCAACTCTAATCAGGATCTCTCACCAACTGTCATCAGGATCTCCCGCCAACTGCGATCAGGCAGTCCTGCTGTGCTTTTATAGGTGACCAGTGTGGGCAGAGCCTCACACAGACTTCAGCCAAATCCAGCTTTCCAATTTGCGCATCGCTGCACGTGACCTCCAACCATCCATTCTCATGGTCATTCTCTCCTGAGATGAGATGCAACTCCCAATTAACACAGGCCTGGCTTACGACGCCATGTTCGGGGTGCTGGACGAATGCCAGAAAGCAGGCATTTGCCAGAACAACTGAGCAAAAACATGAAGCGCTCAAAACGTCAACGGGCAATTATCACCTCTGTTCAGCCCGATATGACTATGAGCCAGTTAGCATCCACAGAGCTGCTGAACGGGGTGTCGACCGTCGATGGGAAAGGGTGGGAGCCTGAGGTAAATGATCCAAGTCCACAACCATGTTTGATCATCAGAATGAACTAAACCAGGGAAAGCTTGTGGTGTGTTTAATGAATCAAATGTCCTGGAAGTCCAATGTGAAAAGGATAACCAAAATAAAATGTGTAAATATATAGTGTATTTCCAAGCCATTGTGCATTGATGGAAAGGGAAGAGACCAAGGGTATCCGTTGGGCTAACGGCTATCTTATCGCGTGCACGAATGATGAATATCGCTCATGCAGAAATTAAAACTGACGTAAAATCATACGTCGTGAACGTGTCGTGAAGAGGAAAAGGTTATCCCATAAGAAAGAGAGGGAACCTGTTCGCTACGCTTCTCCAATGCATCAAAGAGTTAGAATCCCACCAGACAAGGGGATGGGTCTATTCTGAACATGCATTTATGGAAATAACTGTCTGGGGACTTGGATATTGTGTGCATTACTTGGATCCGATTCTGATATCCACAACTATATATATGTATGTATGTATATATATATATATATATATATATATATATATATATATATATATATATATATATATATATATATATATATATATATATATATATATATATATATACACACACATAGGAGAGTGGGGAAAGATGGTCCCTTTTTTGGTTTTGTCCGTTTTGCCGTCAGATGATTTGCCAGCCAAACACCATTCAATTGCCATTCGTTAGTCCATCTATCGCCCCAAGTAACTGCCCAATTTCGAGAATATTAGAGATCATTGAATGTCTATAAAAGGCAATTCAAAATTTGTGCTCGAAATGCTCAACTGGCCCCACCCCTGGGGCAAGTCGATCATCACTACGGGGAAAGATGATCATGGTCCTAAGGAAACATGAGCACAGTCTAAATAAGCGAAGTGTTAGAATTTTAATGAACAGAAAATAATTCTTCATAAATATATACAGTATATGTATGTGTATATATATATATATATATATATATATATATATATATATATATATATATATATATATATATATATATATATATATATATATATATCCATCTAGGATACCAACATAATATTTCCTAAACAGTGTCACATACACGAACGGATACGAACGTCCATTTTCATGTCATTTTTATCTTTGTGTTCCAGTCTTAATGTCTAAATTCGCAACTCTCACTGAGATAAATTTTGAATACCAGTTGCTTTGATTTTCTCTGGCTTCCCTTTAAAAATGCGGGTGGAGGTAGTTTTTTAACGATGTCCTTCTTGGAAAAAATCCCACAATCTGTCTCGTCCATGATGAACGAAGGTCGATCGAAGTTCATATGAGAAGGTACTTTGCGGAGAAAGACTACCTCATATCCATCGTCGTCGATTGCCTCTTCACGTGCTATGTACAGAATTGATCGCGCTTTTTTCCCATCTATTTTTGTAATTACAAAGTCTCCTTCAATAATATCATTATTGTCATCCGATCACCTGATCAACTTGCCCCACAACCAAGTGATCATCCAGCCCCACCGCCGCCATTTTTACAAAATCGTCTGGCATTCATAAATTACAGCATTGAGCTAGGCAAAACATACACGCAATATGGGCATATAAGCTACGTATCTACCTATATACAGATACCATTCCTACTACACTTATTCATAGAGATAATACGTACTCACCGTTGATGCGAAAATTTTCTTTTTCAGGAGGAAAATGATGTTGTTCTGATAAAACGAACACAGCGTTTTTTTCTCGTCATGCGCCTTCCACAGTGGAATTGTAGTTAATCATTCTATCGTTGAGTGGCGCCACTGTCCAATGCGAGCTTTATTGGAGTCGTGAGAGGGGGGTGTGATCATCTTGCCCCACTCTCCCTGATGTGTGTGTATGTATATGTATATATATATGTGTGTGTGTGTGTGTGTGTGTGTGTGTGTGTGTGTGTGTGTGTGTGTGTGTGTGTGTGTGTGTGTGTACACATATACATATACAGTCATGTGCCGCATTGCGACGTTTCGGTCAAGGATGGACCGCATATACGACGGTGGTCCAATAAGATTATAATGGAGCTGAAAAATTCCTATCGCCTCGTGATGTCGTAGCCGTCGTAGCGCTGCCAGTCGTATAAAAGTACAGAAGAGCACAAATACTTATGTGCAGTCCATAAACCTTTATAATGATAATACTATCTACAGTGTGGCCCCATTATAATGCGATCGTTGAGGTCCAAAAAATGTCATCGCGAAAAAAACAGGGTCACGCTAAATCGGGATTCAAGGAAATCATCGTTCAAACTGACCCAATGTTGACCTAACATTCTAAAACACCCATATTTTCGCCATATTTGACCCGTTTTTTGCACGTTTACCTTCGAGCAAGTAACTTACCTTTGAAATAAAGAATTTCGCGAATAAATCGTTGTTGTTAAGGAAGAAATTAAAACACAAATTAATTTTTAGTAAAGCTTTTTATGTTGTTAAAACATGCGCACTGTTCCGAAAATATATCACACAACTGACAGGTGCTCGTTTCTTCATTTGTAAATTATAACATCGATGCAATGATTATTTATAAAATCCAAACACTATTTATTCACCTTTCTATAATCGATGCGAGAGGAGATTGTAAGCAGCCGCTAACAACACACATGGCCGTCATGAACAGCACAAAGGTAAAACTAACATGTCTTCCGTCTCTCTTGGATGTGGGACAGTGGGACAAGATGTGGAGGTGGAAGACAGTGATATTGATGATCCTGACCCTGTATAAGCTGATGCTGTGTGTTTGTGTCTTAGTTTTTAACAATAAAGTAAAAAAAGAAAAAATATATTTTTGTGCAGCTGCACAATGTGCTTGTGTTTTAGGGTTAGGGTTATTTTCAGTCAAAAAGTTAAAAAAAAAATTTTAAGTTTATAAAGTAAAAAAAGGTTCCAGTAAGCTCATGTTAATTTATTATTGAAGAAAGAAAAAAATATATATTTCAAAATTAAATGTAGCCGAAGTGTACAGTGTTTATAAAATCGACAGTAGTGTACAGTAAAGTCCTCGGCCTTCACATTCACTCACTCACTGACTCACCCAGAGCAACTTCCAGTCCTGCAAGCTCCATTCATGGTAAGTGCCCTCTACAGGTGTACCATTTTTTTTTTAATATTTAATACCGTATTTTTACTGTACCTTTTCAATGCTTCGATACACAAATGCTTACCATTGTGTTACAATTGCCTCCAGTATTCAGTGCAGTAACATTCTGTACAGGTTTGTAGCCTTGGAGCAATAGGCTATACCATATGGCCTTGGTGTGTAGTAGGCTATACATCTAGGTTTGTGTAAGTACACTCTCTGATGTTCACACAATGATGAAATCGCTTAACGACGCATTTCTCAGAACGTATCCCCGTTGTGAAGTGGTGTATGACTGAATATATATATATATATATATATATATATATATATATATATATATATATATATATATATATATATATATATATATATATATATATATTCCATTCCATTGGGACCCTACTCTGTGCAGAGCATTGGTGCTGCCGAAGCAGTCTCCTTGGCTATTGGGTGCAATCCTGGAGGAGTCCCCACTCTGACGCAAGATACCAGCAAGCTTGTACTCATTTTGCCGACCTCAGAAGGATGACAGGCAGTCACTCACATGCATTTATTTTTTTCATTCATTAATATTTTCATTTACATTTGTTTTCCAATGGTTCTGTGGTCCTCGTCTCCCCCCCCCCCCACCCCGTGCATCAGCTTTGATGTCCATCGACACCAAGATTACCATGCTTCTTCATTGTCTCAGGTTGCTCACCTGCATTTTCTTAATTTTTTTTTAATTTCATTCATTTATTTTTTCATTTATGGATGTTTTCCAATGGTTCTGTGATTTTCCCTGTGTATCAGCTTCGATGTCCATCAGCACGCAAAATTTTCTCGGTCACCCGAAAAGGACTGATCTTTCCTGTCAGTCAGTGGTTGGAATGAGCTTGATGTATTGGATTTGTTGGGTCACCTGACTAAGATCAGGTTATTGGATCTCGGCTCTAACTTCTGCAGAAGATGAAGAAAATGTGGAGGAGTTTTATGGAAATTTGCAGGAAGTGGAAGAACATGTGCCTGAATCAGATATTTTAATTATTATGGGAGAATGGAATGCAAAAATTGGAGAAGCAGGAGCACCAGTAATTGCAGGAAACCATGGACATTGTATCCAAAATGCGAGGTTGAATTTTGGCAAGAGGTTGAAGACAATGTAAAAGAAGAGGCCAAAAACAAGATCTAAAAGCAAGCAGAAAGAAGAAGGCTAAATGGCTGTCAGAAGAGGCAATAAATATGGCAGACAGATCAGAAGAGATGAAAGCCAATGGCACATCAAGAGAGGACATTCAGTGGCTAAATACTGACTTCCATTGACAGGCTCAGAAATACAAAGATAAATGTTTCAAATACTATGTATGCATAGAGATAGAAAGTGACAATAAAACGGGAAAAACAAGTGATTTTATAAAATGATCACAGCGAGCACAGGAAAGTTTAGGTCTCAAATTGGGGTCCTTTCAGAGTAAAAAAGGAAAAGATGTGAAAGAAAGATGGAAGGACTCGATAGATGGCCATTTTTTTTTTCCAAACTGGTATCTCCTCATTGTTCTATTTCTTCATTCTCTTTCTTCAGCATTTCCTTCACTGTGGAATCATTTATTCTGCATCTAAGTTGTCAAACATCACTCATATAAACATGAAATCTGCAAAACATTCAACTCGAGACAATTATCTTTGCTTGTAATTGTAAGCAAGGTATTTAAATGCATAATATTCTCTTCTATAAAGCTTTCTTGGGACCTAATCTCATATAAACAATTGTCCTGATTGTAAAACTAATTGCAGAAACTTCTTATTCTATCACAACAATGGATTCGGTTTTTGAGCTTCTAAAAGAGTTTGGCGTAATGTCTCCTGAGCAGTCTTATTATTTTGACAAAGTATGGCATCCAAGCCAAGACTAAGTTCACATCCTGCGAAATTCAAGGCTATCTCTGCACTTGTTGCACAGGTTTATTTTTCCATTTAATAAGAAGCTGGTGATGGCATCTTCCATTATATATTCCATCATCCACAGTGGCCTTTTAAATGAATAATGTTTCTGCATAATGTAAATGTCCTTTTTTTATCCTGATTAATATTCCCCTTCACACTATTGAGATGGTTTTACTTTTATCAAAAAGTATGAGAAAGGCAACAACTGTATTTTTGCATCAGATAGTCTTTCTCAGTGCAGGGATAGAAAACACAAATACTGGATTACTGACAACTGACTTGAGAAAATCTAAACTCATTGGAATCAAAGTTCAAGAGATTCAAACAAGGTAAGTGTCATGCTATCATTCCAGAAAGACCACTTTGGCATTCCTCCATTTACAGAGCAAAATCTAATTATCCTCAGTTACTTGAGATCCTGTTAATGTGGCCTAATGCTCATAATGGAGCGCGCCACGCACACACACACACACACACACACACACACACACACACACACACACACACACACACACACACACACACACACACACCTTGGGGGAAGTGCTATCACTGGGTTCCAGGAATATTATAACAATGGTGCCACTTTTCTCACCACACTCAGCAGGGGCATTTGCTCAGAAGGAATTTCCAACTCCTGATGGATGCCAACCGATGGGGATTGTCCGTGCTCTATCCTTTTAAATGCTGAACATCAAGCAATACAGTATTGTGTACCATTATTAATGTCTTTGACTGGGCTGGAATTTGAACCACCGACCTCTCAGACTCGGAGTGGGCACGCTAACCATGATACCACCGAGTCTGGTTTCTGGAATACTTTCCAATAATGACTGCCTTATTTGGAGAGATTCCACATATTATTTGGCCTAAATAGTCCACATTTCCAAGGCTGACAGGATGGCCAAGAGGTACTCACACTCACCTCAAAGTTGTCTAGCCTGGGTTTGACTCTCAGTCCAGCTATAAACTGTCATCCCTGTGTTTCACAGGCAGAGTGATTCACCCAATGCATGTACCATCCATTGGATGGACGTTAAATGGGTGCCCCATCTTCCAGCATTCGTTGGTGGATGTGATAAATCCCACGGTGTCCTTCACGAAGAGAAGGTGAGCTATCGCTGACACCCTGAATAAATTACAAATACCTACCCTAACCAGTCGAGGGTATTGAATCAGTGGCACAGCAACACACTCAGCCTATGATGCTGATATCCCACAGACTTGTGCTGCATACAAACGAATAATATTAAGTCCACATTTCCAAGCTGCATTCTAATACCAAGGATTGACTGGATATACTTGTACTCCAACAAGTTTTTCCTCAACTCCCAAGTTCTCACAATCTATAAAGCATTTTTGCAAAACAAAATATAGTCACACTCTGCCTTGCACTTTCAAATTGTGCATCATGTAAAACATAATTATTTTAGTAAATAATTGGAAACTCTTGCCCCCAGTCATTTGACATGGCAACTCACTTGTATTTTCTGTTGAGTCGATCACACTATATCGAGGATTCTTTTTTCAAATATTGCTACCCCATAACTACTTCCATTCTTCACTACACTTGCTAAGAGGTTGTTCTTCAGTGCATTGTGACACGCGTTTTTGTTGACTTTCTTCAAAGTACAGTATGTAAGTTGATTTATGTTTGTTTGTTTTTTTTTCCTTTCTGAATAGCTGCCATTTTATTTCAGTCAAGTACGTGCATCGTAACTAATCTGCCATTTTTTTTTTATGAAAATGATCTCATATTTTAGGCTTTCATCTGAGGCTCTTTTGATGGTCCAACTTCAAAAATTATTGTTGCTTTTTCTGGATTTATGATCATACGAAGAATTTAAAACAGAGCCCACGAAAGATATTAGCCATGAAGACTCTCAGAGAAATGATCATGCATTATATATAATATGCTGATTCAATATAAAATTATTTTTTGAAAAGAGTTGAGATACTTTTATTTAAAAAAAAAAAAACAATGTCATAACCAATGAGTACCAGCAAAACCGGAAGAAGTGCGAGACAAAAGTGGAAGCCAAAAAGCAATAATGGTGCATGGGAGAGGGAAGAACTGAATGTGGGATCCTGGACTCTCAGCCCTGCAGGGAAGAATACCAATGAGAAATTGGAAACAGATTTGCAGCACCAAAGGGGCACATTGGGGACCTTGAGGTGGCATTTCAATCTCAACAAAAGAAGTGCTTCAGGTGGCAAGGGAGTTTTGTGGCAGGCGACAAAAGCAGCAGTCGTGGAGGATTAGAACAGAAAACAAGGTTATTCGCAGACGAGATATGTGCAGTGACAATAGCAATGGGAAAACGATATAAGGACAGAAGGAAAGGAAGCTTTGGGGGAAAGGCCACAATAAATCAAGTGTTACTAACCTGGCAGACTACTACATTTGACATCAAAGAGATGATAACATATACAATGTATATTCTGCATTGTCACATCTCTAATTATATACACTCTTTTAATTGTTAAATATTTTTCGAACAATTGTTCTTCACTCTCACTCACATAGTAGTATAACCTCAACTGTAGAGCATGTAATAAATTCTCCAATGTATATGGAGCATGTTCATTCTTATTGCAAGACATACCTAAACGGCAGTTGGCAGGCATGTGTGTGTCTAGAAAGTAATGTACCTCTCATGAAGTTGGAGGAAGCATTATAGAGTTGATCAACAGTCATGCATACTCCATCTTGTTACCCACAGGTGATTGTAGAAACTATTGCAGGGGGTTGGGTTTTAAGGATCACCAAACATCATTGGTGGTGGTTTCAAAAATGTCGTATTGTACTTTCCTTGCACTGTTCTCGTTCTCTGTGGAGCCGGTTTGTGTAATTGTGTAAGCGCGTTCTCGGAAACGATTGCATTACTGATGGTTTCTTCTCATTGTATTTCATTTTTTTGCAGTTGTAAGCTCACTCAAGACTATCTTATGACAACTAAATGGGCATGTACTTCTTGAATCATTTACATTTTTGCCATTGACTCCTTTTTACATTTTCCCTTATTTGACTCCTTTATATTTGACTCCTATATTTTCCATTGACTCCTTTATACAGTACTTTGAACTCATCAGGGATAATGTAACAGAAGATATATGGCTGCCAATTTCTACAGGGGGAGGGGGGGGAATTACCTCGGTATGTGACTTGCTACATTATACTTGAGTACCATCTAATCCGATTGGATCACACGCTTGTGCCAAGAATGATTACTCGACAGAGCTGTTTCCCATCCTGAAAACAATATGTGCATGACAAAATCATCAGCCGCCATTGTTGCTTTATTGAGGTTGCTTTGCCAAAGATGGCTGAGCTGTACAGTGTTGAGCAAAACAGCCAGCAATTAATAGGGTTGCAGTTACGTTAAGACTGATTATGTAGACAGATCTAATGTCTATGTACAAATGTTTATCTGATATTTCCTCTCAGCTGATTTATTCGTTTTTCGTTTTGCTCAGCTGTGATATTCTTTATTTCATTCAAATAATATGGTATCCATCACGTGTAGTTCCATAAAAGCTTGAACGAGGAGATTATGCTGAATTCAAGTGATGCTGGCTGCCACAGCAGGCTTTCAACCTCTGACCTCTGGGATGTCAGATGATTGCCCTAACAGCTACACTATTATTCCCTTGATTGTACTTAACATTTTATTCCCTACGTTATTGCACCCTTATTTGAAGCACTCTTAGTGTTTTATTCACAAACTATCAAGTAGCTGCCTCTGAATATGTATTAGCAGCATTAACGTCTACACTGATTAATCCCAAGAGATGATCAAACTATTAAGTTACTGCTTGCATTTTTTTTGCCATGTCTTATGTGACACAGTAGTGGATAGCTCATTTGATGTGCAGTACAGAGGACTCACCTTACTTCCACTGCTGTTTTCTGCCTCTTTTGCTCTCATGTAAATGTGATAGCTGGGGAAGGTTAGTCTTGCTATTTGCAGCTGGAATCTTTCTTTCACTGTGCCATGTCCAAGATAATTGTAGTCACACATTAACAGCCAGTTCATTCAGCAACTCCACTGGAAATGGAGGTTACGGCGCGATTGCAAACTTTTCTGACAGCGAATATTTGATTAATAAGTCTAAGGTGAGATTGAAGGTCAAGTCAACCGATTTATCGGGCTCGAAGCTGCCTGGGTGCCACTTACTGTAGATAGAAGCAAAATTTGCCAACACACTAAGTGCGTTTTGTTTCAAACCACAAGGTATGACACTTTGATTCAAGAAAAATGCATGAATATTACAACGTGTGTGATAAATAGTTCAATATACATGTATATGCACTACTTAAGTAGGTTACCTATCTTCAGTTCATCAGAGAGAACACGACAAAGCACACATACATGCACATACAGTCATCACATACATGCACGGTCACAAAAATGCATGCATTTACAAAAATATGTACCATTAAACTTTCCTTTCAAAACTGCCACATGTGAACATCCTAAAGATGATGTATTTTCCTTTTGAGTGTTTTTTCCTCGTATTTGAAATAGTATTGTCCAAGTATCCCCAAGCATCGGTGTCATTGTGGATTTGAACGAGCACCTTGTAATGAAGGATGAAGGAAGACACTAACAGAAATGGAATAACAAGTAGGTGAAGCTTATCAACAGATCGGTTTGGCTTCTCCAGGTGGTAAACTGAAAAAATAAGCCTTCTGCTGTTGCTTGATAGAAAACAGATGATATTGCCTGCACTGGTTAAAGGATTCCAGCCAAATTGCCACATTTACTCCTCTCATAGGTTCGCTTGTTTAGTGTTCTCGTTTGAACCCGTGGCTCATGATGATCAAATACCGTATGTTATGTGTTCGTTCATTTTCTGTGAATGGTGTTGTAATCCGCATTAAAGTACAATGATGTCTACTAATGTCGTTACCGTGTGTGTGATTTATATGAAGCTCTAGCCACTTTGATCCTTAATGTAATGTATACAAAACACCTTTGAGGATGGCTAAAAGGGGTGTTAAAAATGTTCTCAGAGTAAGATACAATAGTCCAAGAAGCATCATTTTTTAAATTTTTCAACATATACAGTTAAATATTGAGAATAGAAATATGAAGGGACCATGTACTCCAAATAGGATATCTGCATATAAAGTAAATTCAGAAACATTGAGTGAATCACTGTTGCAGCGTTCAGTACTCGAACAGATTTTCTTGTATTAGATAACAAATGCACAACCTTCTGTTATAATCATCAGGACATGCCTTCTCAAGTTTGTTTGATATATTTTGAAACTATGTCGATTATCGGTACAGTTTGTGAACAAGTGAATTTTTTTGTATGCATTGTCAAGGCTCGTAAAGGAGTTAGAACACAGAACGGATCAGGTCGTCATAGAAAGAAAAGAACTGTTGAAAGAGAGGAAGGGGCACCAACAGCAGGGTTGATGACAAAATAGGGGGAGACTTTGCGAAATAAGGGACATGAGGAAAATGAGAGCAAGGGGAGGAGACGAGATTGATACAGCGGAAAACCCTCAAACACGGAAGTGGAAGGAAAAATTAGGAACATGGAAAAAGGTGGGCTTGGAGAAGGTTAACAGGGGTAGAAAATATCATGGTTTTGCATGGGGATTACGTGAGAAGGTGTGAACAGCCGTCTTGAGCCCCTGCAAAGAAGAATGAGATGGAAGAAACAAAGAAAGTTTGTTTCATGGGCAGGAGGGAAACGGAGGAACAAATTTTTGGAGTTTCATCAGAAGGGGGTTACTGGCAGACTGAGTACACCCTGCATAAATTTGGGGGATGGGGTGGGGGAGGGCATCAGGGTATGGAAAGGGCAGGGCAGGCAATACCAGAAAAGAGGTGGTAAATAACAAAGACCACCGACCTGTCTGTGAAGTTAAAATTATTGGTCCACAGACAGTTTCATCATGGGAGAGTCCATTTATTTTGATGGCCTTGGTTTCCAAGGTGTCATTCTGAGCAAGATGTGAGGCAGGGGCACCAGCTAAGAGGGGAGAGCATCACTCCATTAAGCTGTGAATTAAAACCTTGCAGGTCGATAAAAGTTCAGATGTACCAAGGAAACACTTTGCATGAAAGAGTATTCCCAATCAGCAACTGATTTGGAAGCCAACTTAGATATGTGGTTTGCCCAAGAATTATCATGGTTGAAAGTGAAGCCCAAATGTTTGAGTGACTGAACTTCTTCAAGGGAAAGTAGATGGGAGGGTTCATCAGACAGTCATTTTGGAGAGACAGAGTAAGAGTGTGAGATTTGTTTGGATTTAAAGACATGTTCCAAGTGTTTGATCAGCATGTGATTCTATCAAAGTCTCCAGAGAGGAAAGAGGCTGCTGCCTGCCTATTTGAAAAATTATTGATGGTAAACACAAGGTGGAGTCATCAGCAATGAGATAGATAATTTTCCAGTCAGAAAGACCATTGATCAAGAGTAGGAACAGGATTGGTCCGGTCCAGTTGCAGACAAGGGTTACCAGAAACTTTTTCACCTTCTCAGGAGCCACTGGGCAGGGTTGGTACAGACATCGAAGGCTTGGGGACACAAGATTTGGAAACAAAAACAAAATCAAGGAATTTGACCTTTTCATGAGCGGAGTTGGCTGTGGTGCCTTTTGAAGTGAAGGAAGGAATGGAGAGGGTGCATACTGCAGAGACAGACTGAACAAGGTGCCACCAGGTTTTTGAGGAATGAGACAAGTTTGAAAGTTTGGCCAGATGTTGTTTTCTTGTTCTCCTGAAAGTGGACACACATTTGATGCAGGCTCTGTGGAGTGAGCTGAGATTGCCTTCGGTTGGGTTTGCTTTCCAGGAAGAGAAGACAAGTTGATTCAGAGCAACTGCCTCACCAGGGGATTTGGTGTACTATGGGCAGGAAGTGTAGGCAAGGATAATTGAAGATGAGATGGGATGAATGTGTGCATGAGAGAGAGCAGGTTTCTGTGAAAGAATTACCAGGCTGAAATAATATCAGGTGTAGTAGATATGGAAGACCAGTCCTGAGGAGAGATGGCTGCCTGCAGTCCCTGCCAATCTGCCTGATTGAACTGCCAGACTCGCCAGCATTGAGGCATCTCTGAAATTAGCCAGAGAGATGTTGACTCTCACAAGCATATGATCAGATGAACCAAATGAAGCAGAGGAAGAGCAGGAGACATTTCCAGGGAAGGTTGTTGTCATTATGTCCAGAAGGGAGGATTTACCATTTGGAGAAATTCAGGTTGGAAAGTTTACAGATTGTGTCAGTCCAATTAAGTTTCAGAAATCCTTTGCTGGAGTGCCATGGCTGGTGAGAGAGGTACCAACACCCAGTCAAGTTTCATGGTGGCAATTTAATTCACCACATATGAGGAAGAGAGAGTTGGGATGAGTAGTTAAAAGTTGGTCCATGTTGTTTGAGATATATACAGTATATATGTGTGTGTGTGTGTGTATATATATATATATATATATATATATATATATATATATATATATATATATATATATATATATATATATATATATATATATATATATATATATGTACGTGGACTTGTCACTGAAGAACGGTACAACACACAATGGAGGTGGGAGTGGAGGGGAAGTCCTCCTAGGCGTTGGGAAGTGCAAGATCAATACCAGTACAGTGAGAAATTGAGTTATTGATGCAAAGCGCAACTCCACCGCCGGGGCGGTGGAGTTGCGCTTCACCACCTTATATAAGTTATTCATCGAGTTCTCAATATAAACTCAGATGAGCCAATAGCCAGGGAGAGACACGAAGGAGTCAGGGATGTCTTGTGGGATGAAGGATTCTGTTAAACAGATGATGTCCGTTCTTTTGGCATTGGTCTGGATTGAGAGATATGTCAGGTTGCAGTGGAGCCCTTGGCTCTTTAAAGTCAACAGTTGGGAACAGTGGAGAATGTGGTGAGAATGTTTAGGATGAGGGCAGGGGCAGGCTTTGTGGGGGCAGAGTGAAGGGATGGGGTCAGGGGGATGTTTTGAGAGGGAAACAATAAGGGGGTGGGGTGTTGGGGAAACATTGAGAAGGTGGGGTGAGGAGGGATGCACAGATGAGAGACATGAAGTTTTGAGTGGATGGGTTGAGGGGGGAAGCGGAAAGTGTGGACATGAAGTGAAGGGATGCTGATTCCAAATTCTCGAATTGGAAAAACGGAGATAAAGATCATGGAATGTGAGGTAAGAATTTTTATTGAAAGCACAGAGAAAAGCTGTGCTGTCGGTGCTGGAGTAGTGTTTTTGGACGAAGTGCTTGGAGGATTGACTGTTTAGAAAATAATAATAATAATAAGATACAATTTAACACGGAAAATTTGACGGAAACAAACAGCAACACAAGGAGGAAGATAGGACAGAAAAACATGACAAATCAGGTTTGGAAAACTTCATGGGATGGAAGCGGCAGCTGCAATTTTGACCAACGTGTGAAATCCAAGTTGGAAATTTCACAGATTGAGTAAGTCCCGTGGAGTCACAGAAATCCTTTGTTGAAGCACCATGGCTGGTGTGAGAGAGAGAGAGAGAGACAGAGACAGAGACAGAGACAGAGACAGAGACAGAGACAGAGACAGAGACATCCAGGCAATAAGCATGGTGACAAATTTAATCACCACATATGAGGAAGAGATTTGGGGTGGGTGGATAAAAGTTGATATATATATATATATATATTTATTTTATTTTTTGCGTTAATTAAAACACCCCTTTTGAAAATAATTAGCGGCCTTATTTAATTATATTCTTCATCAGACAATCCTCGGCCACCCCGCTGTCTGGTGTCTTAAGGTGTTTCCTGGGTAACCTGGCTGGGGTCTGAAGTCGCCATGTTTTTTTGGCCTGGAAGTAAGCTCCAGATTTGAAAGTATCAGCAGTTCCGACTCCCCCAAAAGTGTTGATTTCTCCAATGTGGACATTACACGGGCGTTTCCGGGTGCACAGTTGTCTCGACGGCAATTGGTAATCGCTTGCATTCCGTTGAATTGATTGAGCCACTTACCGAGTTGCACAGCACAGTTCGTGTCCTGATCGGGATATACAGTCAACAGTTACTACAAGGTAGGGGTACGAAAACAGCACACACGGATGTGGTAAATATGGGTAGATTTGGATCTGTATGGACTCTCCTTGAGTGTGTCGACATGCCATACCTGTTATGGGCGCTGTGGTGGCAAAGTTTCATCCCATATATTATGAAGGTTCTTTCAAGTTTTCCTTTGTCCTCACGCCTGTTTCTAAAGCATTTGGTTATCGGATTTGCTTTACAAAGGTGAAATGTTTCCCTTAAATATAGGTTAAATACAAGATCTCCACGTGTGGTGGGTGTCAGGAGGTGAAACAGATACCAATCAGGTGTGTGTGTGTGTGTGTATGTGTGTGTGTGTGTGTGTGTGTGTGTGTGTGTGTGTGTGTGTGTGTGTGTGTGTGTGTGTGTGTGTGTGTGTGTGTGTGTGTGTGTGTGTGTGTGTGTGTGTGTGTGTGTGTGTGTGTGTGTGTGTGTGTGTGTGTGTGTGTGTCTTATGGGGTTTCAGAAAGTGGAATGGATTCTTGCCAGGGCAGGCTCAAAGCATTCACCTTCATTTCAGTTAGGGGTCATGATTCATGGACCAAGCTGTGAAGTTTTCTGTTCTCAAAGTTTTGTGCCAAAGGCATTCTTAAGAATGGTCGCTGAGCTCTGGACAGCTTCCAAATATAGTTTGTTTGTTATAATATTCTCAGGGATGGTTTTTAGCTCACCTGTAAAGTAGTTCCAGGGAACTTATGGGATGGCATGTCGTCCGTCCGTCCATCCACAAATACTTGCAATTTCTTCTCAGAAACTACACATACGATTTCAATGAAATTTGACCACGACCTTCATCACCTGTAATGGCGTAAAAAAGGGGTCTGAAGGGGTCTACAGGGGGAGTTTATGTGGGGGGGGGATGGAGTGTGTTGCCTCCCCAAAGAGGTATTTGCTTTCTTCTCAAATGATACACAGAATTCCGATGAAACTTCACGACAACTTCATCACCCATGACGTACCAAGGTTTGTTAATGACATAAAAATTGCTCTAAGGGTATTTAAGGGTGATTTCCCCAAAACTATGTATTTTCTTTCTTCTCCAAAACGACACATACAATTCCGATGAAACTTGACCACCATCTTCACCGCCCATTGTGTACTTATGTTTGTTCACGACATTAAAAAAAAAATTGGGGTCGAAGGGGCTCTACAAGGGGTGGGAGGTGGTTGCCACCCAAATATGTATTTGCTTTCTTTTCTGAAGCCACACACAATTTTGATGAAACTTGACCACAACCTTTATCACCTGTGATGTACCAAGGTTTGTTCATGGCATTAAATAAAAAAATCCAGAGGTTTTTACTTTCTTCTCCATTATATATTTTGTAGGACATCCATGCCTACCAGTGGTTGCCTGGTTATCTTATCCAGCCAATAACAGGTGAGCACCTAGGGGTACTGCCCCTATGTTTAATATCTCTGTGTGTTTCTTTGTCATCATTCCTGCAGGTCCAGCTATCACTGGTACAACTTTGGCATTCTTTAGCTTCAGCATTCATATATCTATAGAGATTGAGACATAGAGACATATCTTGATGGAGCCGTCACTGTTCAGAGGATGTTACAACATACTGTTTCATATAAAGTGTGTATTTATATTAAGGGTATAAAAGGTGATTACAAATACGAGTACATGCCCGTAGGTGCGTGCCCGTAGGTGCGTGCCCGTAGGTGCGTGGCCGTAGGTGCGTGCCCGTAGGTGCGTGGCCGTAGGTGCGTGGCCGTAGGTGCGTGGCCGTACGTGCGTGCCCGTACGTGCATGGCCGGACGTGCAAAACAACAAAAAAAATTAATTGTGACGTTAATAGTGACGTCATCGCACCGTGTCCTGTCATTGGTTGATAAATAAATGGCCGTAACTTGGGATCTGCTTGTCCGATTAATATCAAACCTTGAAAAGGCACATCCTCAGGTCCCCAAGGATATTCCTGGCAAGTTTCAATTAGATCGGACCAGTGGTCGTCGAGAAACAGCGGTCGCAGACACACATACAGACAGACACACAGAGATTGCTGGAATTATAGATAAATTAAAAATATTTCATTTAATGATGAAATCAACGAATAAGTGGGAGTGGAGTCGCAGCAAAAAGGTACTCGTGGGGGTTTGGAGGTGTAAATGTGGTACATAGCTTGATGAGTGTGAAGGGAGAACATTTCGGATAAAAAAACAGGAACAAGGCATGTGTCAGAACTGAGACAAAATTGGCACTCCCACCAGCTGAGGCCTTGCACAGGGAGTAGACCAGACATTCACAGGGACACAAATTCGGCAATACGTGCACCATGACAACGTATGGTAAAACACGGAAAATTGGATGAAAGCACAAGCAACAACACAGAGGCGAGATGAAATGAAATGAATGGTGTCGCCTGTTCAACAACCAACAGCTATTAGGCTCCAGACGAATCGTAAAAGATTAAATGACCAGGGCTGGAGCTTAGAGGTGAAGGAAATCATCCTCCATTGCAAAGCATATTCTGTGCATGAAGCATGGTGGATTTGTGGCAAAGGAGAAAGATGCATGCATTGCAAACAAAGCATTGCGTCCGGACATGGTGCTCAAACACAAAAATTAAAAGACGACATTGATGATCGAGGTCTCGGTTCCCAATGATCTCGGACTCAATGCTCCAGAAATTTGGAAAATGACCAAATACCTGGATCTTAAAAATGAGGTCGAGGATGTGGAAATTGAAGAAAACTGAAATTGTACTCGTGATAGTTGGAGCTACAGGAATGATGAAGAAAACCTTGCGAGGCATTAAAAATCATTCCGGAGAATATCACCACAAACGAGCTGCAAGTGGAGGCTGCCAGAGGTTCAGTGAAGATTTTGAAAAGAGCCCTTGGAACGAGGCTATGAAAACGAAACTTCACAGTTTGGTTCATGAATCATGATCCTTTACCAAAAAAATAGGAGGTGAAGATTTTTAGTTCTGGGAGGAACTCCCTCCCACCTGAAACCCGCAAATGGAGATAACAATCAATTAAATGATAACAAAGACATGACAGATCTGATCCAGAAAATAAAGTTTGATAAACTGCACGAGTCATCATCCAACACGCTCAGATTCGGAACCGGAAGTAATTGTACACGGCCCTCCCTATTCCATATCTCGGTGCTGCACTAAGTCATCACCGTGCCACCAAGGCACCCACGATGACATGATCTTTATAAAGGGCGTACTCAGTTTTCATTCCATTTGTTTGTTTTCTTGTTTGTTTGTCTGGGCGATATCTCAGCCATCCTTTGAGCAAGGAAGCTGAAATTTGGGCACAATTATGAACAAGTGCTTCGGCCCAAAATTTTTTTGGGGGATTATTCAATTAATTGATAATTACTTAATTATTATCAATTTATCAATTACTTATTTATTTTCTTTCTCATCTGGGCAATATCTCAGGCACCTTTTGAGCTTGGAAGCTGACATTTGGACACAACAGTGAACAAGTAATTTGGCTTTAAAGGGTGTTTTTAATTTATTGATTAATCAATTGATTAATTATTCATTTTGCATTTTTAATTACTTTATCTTCAAGAAGTTACAGATTCAGATGAAACAGCGGTGGTTTAAGTATGCAATTAGCCAAATGAAGAAATGAATTATTTTAGGATTATTCTTTATTTATTTTAAATGTGAAATTAATCAATCAATTATTGTACACTGCTCCTTCCCAATTTGGTCTTCACGTGCTGCACGGTGGCATCACTGGGCGCCAAAGGCGCCCCGGCAATGTTAGGCCTTGGAGGATATGTTATTTATTTA
>NC_140963.1:14667902-14725402 GCF_056783735.1 Eptatretus burgeri
ATGACGGCGTAGTGTGTTACTTATGGTTTTCTTTGATACTGTGGTCCCAGCTCTCTTCAGGTCATTGACCAGGTCCTGCCGTGTAGTTCTGGGCTGATCCCTCACATTCCTCATGATAATTGAGGCTCCACGAGGTGAGATCTTGCATGGAGCCCCAGACCGAGGGAGATTGACTGTTATCTTGAACTTCTTCCATTTTCTAATAATTGCGCCAACAGTTGTTGCCTTCTCACCAAGCTGCTTGCCTATTGTCCTGTAGTCCATCCCAGCCTTGTGCAAGTCTACAATTTTGTCCCTGATGTCCTTAGACTGCTCTCTGGTCTTGCCCATTGTGGAGAGGTTGGAGTCTGATTGACTGAGTGTGGACAGCTGTCTTTTATGCAGATAACGAGTTCAAACAGGTGCAGTTCATACAGGTAATGAGTGGAGAATGGGAGGGATTCTTAAAGACAAAACTTACAGGTCTGTTTGAGCCGGAATTCTTACTGGTTGGTCGGTGATCAAATACTTATTTCATGCAATAAAATGCAAATTAATTATTTAAAAATCATACAATGTGATTTTCAGGATTTTTATTTTGGATTCCGTTATTCACAGTTGAAGTGTCCCGATGATAAAAATTACAGACCTCTACGTGCTTTGTAAGTGGGAAAACCTGCAAAATCGGCAGTGTATCAAACGCTTGTTCTCCCCACTGTATGTATATATATATATATATATATATATATATATATATATATATATATATATATATATATATATATATATATATATACAGTAAAAACCTCTTAATTAGCGGCCTTTTTAACCACGAAATCGGCTAATCCACAGGCCCCCACCATGGACCCCAAAATTTAAACATGAAATAGTATTTTTGGGGTGGAATGTGGGTCTTTGATCTCAACTGCGGTCTGAACCGTTGTACAAGTGTGAATGCGTGGATGTTGGTTTAAAACACACAATGGCTTGTCAAATCATTGACATATGTTCGCTAACCGCCGACACCTGCTATAATCCGCGGTTTAAGCCCTTAATCCGCCGTTTAACCCAACAATTGAGTCCTTTTTGACACGCGGTGAGCGAATCTGAGGTGGTGGGGTGTCATAAACTCACTCTCACCTCTTCTGTATAAAACCTCAGGCCAAATCCATCTCAATAATAACCTTAGACTACTTACTGCAGACCACACATTGATTATCCGCGATTCTACGACCATTCTGCAGCCTTTTCAAACATCGAAGCTGGCTTCTTCTTCATCTCCCTCCGACATTGCTGTGATGTCATCGGTCAACATGCCGGGGAGAAAAGAAGAAGCACACATCCAGAACTGTTTCCGAATGGTGGCAGGGTTAGTGTTGTTGGGTGAACGCGCCTCGCATGTTTTCTGCTTGTACTCGCTATCCGCGGTCTGTTGGTACAAGATTATATTTTATTAAAATTATTCGCGGTTTTCTTAATATTATTGACCGATCCACGGATCGTCTTAACCGCGGATTTTTATTTTATGGACCCCAACGGCCGCGATTTAAAAGTTTTACTGTATATGTATATGTATGTGTGTGTATATATGTATGTATATATGTATATATATATATATATATATATATATATATATATATATATATATATATATATATATATATATATATATATATCTGTGTGTGCATGACCAACTGAGTTTCATTGAACAATTTTGGGAAACCCAGATTGCAAAGAACAGGGCCCCCCAACAAACGGACGCCAATGTTGTCGGACGGAATGAAAACCCGTCATTCTTGTTACAAAAACAGCTAAAATTGATGAAAAAGCAGCCGAAATTGAAACCAACACAGTAATTATGGTCGCAATAGCAAATATAACCAAAACCAACACGTTTATTCTAACACGAAACAACACAAATATAACAAAACCAACACGAAACCAACACGAAACCAAAACCAACACGAAACCAAAAACCAACGTGCAAGAACAGTCGTGACGGACACAAGAACGGTCAATCCCCAAATAGAACGGTGGGGAATGGAAGCAACATCGGTTATTTCCGTCGCGAAACGGTGGAGACCGAAGTGAAAGCGATTCATTCCGGTTACCAGAACGTGGGAAAAATGGCGGCTTGAAAAGTTCTTGAAGTTATTGAAGGTTAACTTTAACGTAGTCTGCCTTGAATATATCATGTCTGTTAATGAAAACCCGTTTGTGGTATGGGATATTATACAAGCAGCGATAAATGCGCCCTTTGACTTAATGTGTGGCTGACATTTCGTGAAATTCGTGCCCCCGTGCTGCAGCGATCAGTGACGATTGATCGTTTATTTTTGCAAGAGGTAAAATTTGATAGTAATAATAAATTGCAAATTCCAATAAAATAACAAAGTTAATATGAAGTAAAAACTGTAACAAGATCCCATACACGATCCCCTATGTTGAACTGGGCATACACAACTCGCGATCCTACACTCGGGGGCTCGAAATATAGGCAAACCAAACATTATCAACACAACAAAATTCGGTTTAATAAATTGTTAAAACTACATCAGGTATGACCCACTCTCGATTATCTATATTAAATTTATGTTCGAGGCACAAGCACTAAAAATTTACATGCAGTAACAGGTCGTTCTACTGCATCCGCCATCTTGTTCGCACTACAGTAACCGGAATGAACCACTTTTGTTTCGCTCTCGGATGTTTCGCGACGGAAATAACCAATCTTGCTTCCGTTCCCCACCAATCTATTTCGGGATTGACCGTTCTTGTTTCCGTCACGACCGTTCTTATGTGTAGAATAAACATGTTGGTTTCCATTATATCTGCTATTGCGACCGTAATTACTGTGTTAGTTTCAATTTCGGCCGCTTTTTCATCAATTTTAGCTGTTTATGTAACACGAATGACGGGTTTTCATTCCGTTTGTTCGGGGGCCTGAAGAAGCATGATTGGTGTTCCAACTTTCAATTTCAGCTGATGAGGTGGCATGCCTGGAGGATGTCACGAGTACAGAAACTCAACAGAGTAGTGAATGATTTTATCCACATTGGGAACAGTGTCAATGGATTTATAGGCGACTTCTTCACTGGGCACACATTCCAATAGTCATTCATTCGGTGTATGAACATTGTCGTTTCATGTGGCTGGTATTGATTATTGTGACAACCAATCAGTGTCTCCATAATTTTGTGAAAAATGGGGGCAATACCCTTGGGCACTCACCTGGTAGAATAATGATCCTGAGTAGGAAGTCGACGTGGGACGGAATTAGCTAAATGTACCAATGAACCATTGTTATAGCAGATACCTATTTTGGTGAGCAACCGCCTCCCACTGCCATCCCCATAATACCCCATTCGACAGCAATATATATATATATATATATATATATATATATATATATATATATATATATATATATATATATATATATATATATATATATATATATATATATATTTCTCTTTTTAAAATAGCGTGAACAAACTTTGTTGCATCACGGGTGGTGAAGTTTGTGGTCAAGTTTCATTGAAATTGTGTTTGTAGTTTCAGAGAAGAAGTTGCAAATATTTATGAACGGACGGACAGGTGGGGACTGATTGACAGACGGACGACGCTCCATCCCATAAGCTCCCCAGAGCTATGTTCCAGGTGAGCTAAAAATTAGGAAATACGCTGCTTATCAAATCATTGTCGGAACTCAGCACTGCAGCCAGATTTTAGTGAAGGGGGATGAGGCCGTCACCGGTATCAGGCTCGATTTTACCATCACCAATGTCAAGCAGAAGAGTGGTGAACTGGTGTGCACTATGATCTCCCAATAAGTGCATGTGAATATTGGTATGTAGGGTCATTTTGTTTCAACATCTCGCCACAGCACTGATGTTTTTAGACTCGCGTTGATTTGATCGGTTCGAGTACCCTGCAGAATTTTGGGCAAAGTTTGTCTGAAATCACCGCAAGAAGAAATGTCACTCTGCCCATGGGTGAATTGTTTGTTCATATATCTTGCAGTGTTTGGTCAAGTGCCTTGAATGCTTGCTTGTGCGACTTGGTATATTCGGCCCAAATGATCAAGGTACAGCGTTTGAGGAGCACACCTCGTCTGAAATCATTTTCCACAATGCATATCACTTTGACCAGATTGAGGGGTAATTTGAAGGTGGAATGCACCATGCTACCGCCTTTGAGCAGAGTCGCCGCAATGCCCGACAATGCTGCGAGGGACACACACACACACACACACACACACACACACACACACACACACACACACACACACACACACACACACACACACACACACACACACACACACACACACACACACACACACACACACACACACACACACACTTGATTTTCCGACTATCTGGATAAATCATTTGGATGCTAAAGATCATGGATAATCACACAGCTGTCTGTGGAGATAATTGTTGGAAGCACCAAACTACAATTGTATTGAAAGATTAGACCGTAATGCTGCAGTACCAAATGAGTATCAGAATAATGGAAATAAGACATGATTTGTCCTTGTAGTAGTGGAGAAGAAGACAAAGTAGAATGAACTTTTATCTTTTCCTGAGGAATTTTTCTTCACGGGTCAATGTCAAAGCACTTCCTGGTCACGTGATTACCTCCAAAAGTCTCACGTTAACGTTTTCAAAGGTCATAAACGGGCACTTGTTTGCCAATATAGTCGAGTAAACCTGCCTAAAGCCTACTTGACGCATGAATCTCGGTTTTGACGGAAGTGGTTTTTGGCGTATTAGCCCTGATAGCTGAGATTACAACAAACACACAGAAACTCCTTTATCTTTTTTTTTTATGTGTATTATATATCTCCCATCACTTCGATGGAAGAGTTATCAACAAAACTTAAACAGAAGTCCAGCAAATTAGCTTTATAGTTGTTATTGTCTTGTATGGGATGAAACGCCAATTCTTGATTTACAGATGCGCTCGCAAATGTTGCAGGCATAGTTGCTGCTGGAAGGAGGGATTTAGGCACTGGCTTTGTGGCATGCTCACTTATCTGGCAAAGGTTGTGTCCCCAACATCCTGTCTGTATGTGTGTCTCTCTCACTCTCACTCTCACTCTCACTCTCGACCCACCGTTCCCAGTCTTACCCAACTGCTCCTGGACTCTGTCTTTTTCACCTGAGCAAGTGGATAAGTTTGCTTGCCGCATTAGTTTCACACCAGGAAGGTCAATGTCACAATAAAAACTTTCATTTCTAATCAAATGAAGTTTAAACTTGAAATAATGGTGCTTTGACAGATTGAGCATCAGACCTCACTTGACTCCCTCAGCCAGGAGAGGGGTGAAGCTTGGACTGCATTCGAAGGTCGATTCTCTCTTGGAAATGGAACATTTATTTTCTATATGTAGAATGCAAATTAATATGCAAACTAGCATATACCCGTGCTCCGCACGGAGTTGAATGGGTGGTAAAAGGTGGATGAGGCATAATAGTTGATGTTATGGGAAGCTGGGGAGGGTGTCATTGGAGATGTGATGCACTATGATTACCTGTCCTTAGTTTTCAAAAGGACCACCCTGTAGATGACATTTTGGGTGAGTGTCTTGTTGCTGAATAGTCCTTGTGAGGAATTATTGTCCACTTTGATAGATATATAGGAGTAACCTCTTGCACGTGAAAATGCAACATATAGTTGGCCATGGGAGAACACAGGGGCTGGGAGGTATATTCCGAGTTTGTCAAATGTTTGGCCCTGGGATTTGTTTATGGTCATCGAGTATGTGAGTCTGACTGGAAATTGCATCCTTTGCAGTGTGACTGGAAGGTTGGCGTCTAATGGGGCAAGTTTTACATGATATAGGTCTAGCCCGAGACTGAACAGGAGCACTGGAGGGTGACCGAGAATCAGAATGCAAATTTCAATGAACGGCACTTTTTGGCGCACATCCGACGATCGAACACCGCTTGGACGCTTTAATTTGAAGACCACACACGCAAGACACAACACAGGTAACGATGGCGGTTGATATTGACAATTAATGTCATGAACGGCAGTTGTTTGGGTGTATCTGACAATCGAACACCTCTTTAATTTGAACAGTTAACACGCTCGCATTCAAGGTGCACAATCTATTGTCGGACACCGTGCTTTCGAAGAACAAAGAAAATAAGAGAATCCGGGCAATGAAGGGATGACCTCATACCCGTTCCCTGGTTGCCCCTACCTTCAGATTATAGCCTTTGATGTTATCTGGACGTAGGCCTATTGCAACTTATTTTCGGGTGTTTTTAATATGTACGTTGCTTTTCAGACAGAAATTGACAGTCTAAGAGGGCGTGTTCAGTCCGGGAAAGAGCCAATTGGGGTACATCATGTTGGCAGAGCTCTGGCGTTCATCGTTCGCCTCCTTCCATGCTGATTTTTAAAACATGACAACCATTGCTGATGTTCTGAGCTATACTATTTATTATCAGTTTTGTTTATGTTCAGTGTTTGATGCAATGAGTACTCCCTTACTCGAGTTCATATTTTTTGGATAGATGGCAGCACTTACCCGCATACCACACCTGGACAGCAGTTCATCGATGGCGACCGAACGGGAATAAATGCGGCCGTGGATGGGTTGAAAATCTTGTTGAAGCCACGTTGTCATCCAATTCCAGCTTAGAAATTTAGTGGATCGTCTTCGTCACATTAAAAAAAACCCAAGTATATGGGAAATTAGCACATTCCTGCCAGCGGTTTCGGAGGAGAAACATCAAAATACGTGCAGACGTTAACAGATATAATATATTTTTTAAATAAATCTTTACTTTAAATACAACGTTTCTTGTTACATTTTTTTGTGTCAAATTCACCTTCTGAGGTAGTCAGCATGTGCAGAAGAGGGTTTTACATTGCAGACGCTGTTTTCGAGGAGTGGCATTACGCCTCCTGGTGGTGACGGTCTGTCGATGACAGACGTAATCATGTCAGCGAATGACCGATGATGTCATGACGGAATTACGCCTCTCAGCGGTGACGTCACACGTCGCCATGCAAACGAATGTAAAAATTAGAAAATCGCCCAAAATTCCCAAACCTGTCCGTCTGGCGCGATCTCACAAAGCCCATGCTGTTCATTAGACCACAGAGCACAGAGCATTCGATCTTTGTTTTTCCTGGGTGTTTCTTCCTCTCGCCATTTCTTCCTCTAAGTGTCCCTCTAGTCTGAATGTTGCTACTTGACAAAAGTCTAAGTAACCCGACCTTGATCGGGTGATCCAACTTTTTTTTTCTTCTTTTTTTTACATGATCGAAGGCTCATTGTGGATCTGCCACAAACACACACACACACACACACACACACACACACACACACACACACACACACACACACACACACACACACACACACACACACACACACACACACACATCTCACACACATAGATATACAGATGAATACACAAGATACAATACCTGACTGTTCGACGAGACAAACAGCCACTTCGCTTGAGGGGATTGCCATCACTTCCCAGGGTACTATGAGTACCAGCTACATCCCCACAATGGCACCACATTTCTCACCACACTCATTTTCTAAGGTGGAATTTCCTCCTCCTCCTCATGATTGCCAACCTATGGGAATTGTCTGTGCTTTATCCCTTTAAATACTGAACGTCAAGCAAGAAGCAGTTTTCGTATGACTCAGACAGAGTTTGAACCACTGACCTCCCAGACCCAGAGCAAATACCAAGTCTGGTATTGCTCTAATCATTGACATATAGTTTTTCAGCTGAAAGGCAATGATTAGCACTCGGTGTCCCCCCATCGTCATTTGCGATTATACTACAACTGTAAAGTTACAATGGACAGATTTGCCAGTCCAAACCAGAAGAGAAGAACCCATGTCCACGGAACCATTATGCCTCTTGAAAATAATGTGATGCGGTATCTTTGATTGTTGCCCCATAAAAGAGATCTGCCTTATTTAACAAAACTAGTGCGGGCCCGTAGGTGCGTGCCAGTATGTGCAGCTTCGTGCCTGCAGTATCAGGTCCCCAGCATCAATTGTGACGTCATATCAAACGAAGAAGAAGAATTGTGACGCCCCCTCTCTCTCGCCCCCCTCTCTCCGCCCTCTCTCCCTCTACTCTGTCCCTCCTCTCTCGCCCCACCTCTCTCACTCCCCTCTCTCACCCTTCTCTCTCTCCCCTCTCTTGCCCCTCTCTTCCCCCCTCTCTCCCCCTTCTCTCTCCCCCTCCTCTCTCCCTTCTCTTGCCCCTCCTCTCACCCCCCTCTCGCCCTTCTCTCTCCCCCCCTCCTCTGTCCCCCCTCCTCTCTCCCTCTCCTCTCTTGCCCCCCTCTCACCCCCTCTCTCACCCTCCTCCCCCCTCTCTCTCCCTCCCCTCTCTTGCCCCCCTCTCTCGCCCTCCTCTCTCGTCCCTCTCTCTGTAAATGTATTCACAAATGTCTACGAAGCACAACGATTAATTCCAACCTTGGGAAAAATAGCTTTAAAACCCTTGGGTAACAGCTGTTTCCCTCGGGAAAATTCAAACCTTGGGATTAATTAATAATTTGAATAATAATCAAACCTTGGGAGTTTGGCACATACCCAGGTATGGTACATACCCAGAGAAAGACACATACCCAGGTCCCCAGTGTCGATTGTGACGTCATACCAAACGAAGAAGAAGAATTGTGACGTCAATCCTTAAAAAAAATTAATTAATTAAATAAACATTAATTGTAACGTCATTCGTGATGTCATAGCACCGTGTCCTGTCATTGGTTCACAGATACATGGCCGTAACTTGGGAACCGCTTGTCCGATCGATATCAAACCTTGAAAACGCACATCCGCGGGTCCCCGTCAATATTCCTGGCAAGTTTCAATCCGATCGGACCGGTGGTCGTCCGGTTATTAATGATTTGGGAAAAAAATTGGCATGAGAAGGTGGAACGACACCTTCAGCTGCCATATATACACCTTTTCAACACTGAAAATGCAGTAAAATGGTCCTAACTTGGGAACCGCTCGTCCAATCGATATCAAACCTCGAAAAGGCACATCCGCGGGTCCCCGACAATATTCCTGGCAAGTTTCAATGGGATCGGACCAGCAGTCATCGAGAAACAGCAGTCGCAGACAAACAGACAGACAAACACATTGCTGGAATTATAGATAGATGAATGATAATACAGAAAATCCCATCATCTATGTCAGCCTCATTTACAAATAGAAGGAACTTTGGAGTGCATTTCGAGAGCATCAGCTTTGTGGAGATATCTGACTTGGTGAATGACTGAATTGAGAAGGTTTAGTCTGCAATCCCAAATTATTTAAGCTGGCAACACAGGAGTTATTTTTCACTGAGAATTCTGAGAGATGTGTGTGTGTGTGTGTGTGTGTGTGTGTGTGTGTGTGTGTGTGTGTGTGTGTGTGTGTGTGTGTGTGTGTGTGTGTGTGTGTGTGTGTGTGTGTGTGTGTGTGTGTGCGCGCGCGCACGTGTGTACACGTGTGTGCACGTGCGTGTATGTGCGTGTATGTGCGTGCGCGTATCAGTCACTTGAGGGTCGCCCAAGAATACTCGACTTTCAACAATGATGTATGAATGCTAAATGAGGCCCTTTGTACATGCGCTGTGTGTATGTGTTTGCACTGACTCGGTTCTTCTCGCCAAGCACTTTTTACCTGCCTTTGCTTGCGAGAAATCTTAAATTAAAATAGTCTTTTAACATAATTTTCACATTTAGACGAAAGAGTGGACATTTCAAAATGGTTAACCACAATTGTTCTACTTCTGAATGCAAATCGGACTCACGAAAATATAGGAATCAGATAAATATCCGTTGATGAGAGGAATCGGGTTCCATCATTTCCTGTTATGCAATTAGCTAGGGGTGGCCCTGGTTATAACACATACACCCACATGTGAACGGACACATCTCCTTTCACCAAAGGATGCAAAAATCGAGTAGCCCCAGAACCAAAGAAAAAATCGATATTTATAACAGCACTCACAGATCTGATCTTCACAGTGGCGTTACAAGCACGAAGGTTTATTTAGACTCTAGAGCATGCCCATCTACAATCCTTTGGGCCTTTCTCAGGCCCACATGGTTGGAAGTTTTTGTGGTGTGGGATGCAAGACATCAACTTTTTGGATAAGTTAATCAGGAAGTTCTCCAAATCTTTTGTTGTGCAGAAGCTCATGCCTTTCTTTCAGAAATGTTTCCAAATATTTTCTGATTCTTTAAAAGGTTGGTAAGCCATTCTATGCTACAATCCTTATCTGGCACATATGATGCACATCTCGGCCACCCCGATGGACTTCATCACTAAGGCTTTCTGCGCATGCATGCCGAGCAATCTGGTGCCAAATGACGTCATTTTGAAAGTCGTGTATTGCCTCAGATTATCCTCACAACCAAGGATATGCCACTTGGGCCTTGCCACGAATACCTTATTTTGCCTGAACATTGCCAGGCCCCTGATCAATGTTGAGTATGACATGCTTTGTTCTTGAAGTGATTTGTTCTACAGCAAATGTAGCAAAGCCGATTACATGATATCTGCATTCCACACAATAATGGACACTGGATTTCCAGACATTTGTCCCACTCGCGTCAGGGTGAGTTGAGCGATGTAGTAATCATCTCAAAGGATTCTTTTACAAACTTGTGTTAAAAACTGGATTAAGATGCACACCTTGTAAGAAGTGGTCATTACCTCTGCTGAAGGTGGGTGTTGGTTATGTTTTTATCCCGTCTGTCTTTTGAGCTGTCTGTCTGTTTGTCTGTCTGTCTGTCTGTGAACAGTATATCATAAAAAGTTGTGGACCGATTTGAACGAAATATGGTGTTGAGTTTGAGTGTGTAACAAGGACGAAATGATTATATTTTGGTCAAGATATGGATCCTGATACTATAATTTTTAAAGTGACTCTTCACCATTGAGTGATCTGGCTAAAAACAATATATAAAACGTCTCAAAAAGTTATGGACTGATTTGGATGACACTTGGTGGACAGATTGTGTGTGACAAGGATGAAGGGATTCAATTTTGGTGAAGTTCCGAATATAGATACGGATAGGAGAATTTTTTTTTATTTCTAAAGTGATTTTTCAACATTGAGAGATGGAGCCAAAAATGATATATAGCACAATATTTCAAAAAGTTGTGGATGGATTTGGGGTGCTCTTCGTGGATGAGTGGATAGTTGACAAGAACAAGCCAATTCGATTTTGGAGGTCCTGATCCAGATCCGGCCTATCAGTGGGATACAAAATGTAAACTGTTCAGACTGGCGGAGGTATGTGCTCTACCGAGTGCCGTTCGAGTTATGTTTGTAATTCTCCTGGAAAATGCTTGGGGTTCACACCAGGGAATGTTCTTCTTGCTAGCAATAATTTTGCAGATGTGTTAATGTCTCTTGAATAACCACTCAGGATACACCTGAATGAATCTCTCCAGTATTTGACCGGCTTTATTGCCCGGATATGCAAGCAAAGGTATAACTAACTCGCCGGTTTTGATGCCCAATCTTAAAACACACATCTGAATGAATAACTTTCATTTGTATCCACCCACGTGGGAAATACTCATATATTCATATACGTCATGGATTTTGTAAAACAATACAGTTAAAAAAAAAAAAATCAAAAACTGTGTTTATTAGCGTCAATAAATCTGGGTTCAGAGAGCATTTTGATTTTTTTTGGTGATACGGTTGCTCGTTTGTGCCTCTCAAATTTCTGATGATTGTTCTGCAAACGTAAACTGACTCAAAACACATTTGATATTGCGGCATTCTTGTCGTTGTTCTCTGTGTCATTTGCACATTTCAGCTTTAAGAAGGGAAATGCCAAGCTATTATAACCATCATTATAATGCAAGTCGAAGGCTAATGTATTTCATAATGACAAGCCATTCATTATTTTCTGGTGAGACAAGGTGCTGTGGCTCCATCCTTACACTCTTCCTCAAGCGTTGGGATAATGGCATTCTGGGACGATGCAATTAGCTTTATTTTGTGGAGCAACCTTTCTTTACATCTCGTTGGAGCAATTATTGACATGGTGATATAACAAATAAAGTAGGTTATTGTAACACTGACTTCTTGGAAGCCAATGTAGTGCACTCATAATTATGTAGTGGAGATTATTGCAACACTTTAACCAGTGGTGTCATGGTTAGACTTAAGACGTCCGCCTGGAGTTTGTGAGGTTGGCGGTTCCTCCCTGACCGAGTCATATGAAAATTTTTTTAAATGGTTCCTGCTGTTTCCTTCCTTGACACTCATTTAAAAGGATAGAGCATGCACAAACAAGACTGGGAAGGCAATGGCATACGACCCAGTGTAACCCTTGCCAAGAAACTGCACCTGCAGCATCAATGCTATCCACTGGCCATCTTGTGACAATATCGTTTCCCCCTTTCCATGTTGTTCTCTTCCATTCTGCTCTAGCTCTTCCACAAACCTCGATCATGTACAGAAAAGAACACTCTGCAAAGAGTTTCAAAAATAACAAAGATTTGTGTTTAGTTGCAGAATTTAGAGTTTTGAGAAACTCGTACCTCTCTAAGGATATGCACCATGGGCCCTTGGCCAAAGTACACACTCAAACAAAACTTGACCATCTCGTGCACGCATGCACTTCAAAGCGTCCGCTGAGTCTGGGAGATCGGCGGTTCAAATCCCATCGGTTGGCAACCACTGCGCAGGCTTGATGCGCCAAATTGCCTCCTCTTGCAATTTTAAGTTCCTTGTGAGGAACTTATAATGTATAGTACTATTGAGTTTCAATTGATTAAAGACTGGCGACTTAAACATATACCAAAAACTTAATAACGATTAATTCATGTTAACATTTGATCAACAACTTGCTTTTGCCTCTGATCTTACAATACCTTCATACTCTGACCCTCTATCCAGTTGTATTTTCTTTTTCCATCATGTGTCATCTTTTGTCTTTACTTGCTTTCAAACTCTTTTTATTTCTATATTTTATTTCTGCCTTTACTTCTTTATACCTTTGCCAGTGAAGTTTTTTGTGGTATACACTGCCATGTGTTCTTGGTGTCCTGTATGCTTCAACAGCTGCAGAAAAGGGCTCATTTACTTATGAATCTAATGAACTGTTTAGTCTTGCTGATGAGAAATAAGTCCAATCAATGCTGTCTACGACTAATGCTGATATAACTTGCACAAATCCCTTTGACGGTTGCACCTTCCACTTCCACTTTTTTTACCCACACGGTAATGCTCTGTGGAAATGTCTCCACTCTTCTCTTTTCTACTCGTACCTCTCTAAGATATGGTTTAGCTTGTTGACAAGAATATGAAATTTGACATCGTGTCATCCAAGAATAATCAAAATAAACTTTTGTAAATCCTCCTTACCTTTTGCACACTGCCTTTCTATTGGCTGTTGGTTCAAGGTACTGTCTTGAGGGGATTGTTATTTTAACCAAACCTGCATGTGTCAAATTATCGTACAAATCTTGTAAATATTTTCAAGCATTTGAGTGTTTCTTTGTGTTGTCTGTGTGTTTGCTTGTTCGTGCATTTGTATGTTATCTTTTGACGGCCAAAATGTAGTACCAAGAGGTGCCAAATTTTGGGTTTAGGTACTTCGGAATCTGGGAAAAGATTTAAGATGACACACGTTAGCCTTCATGCCTGTTTTGAGGCTACTAAAGGCCACTATAAAAGTGTGTATTGGGATGTTGGGTCAGGCAGTGCTACCGCCGGCAGGCAAAAAGTAACCACCGTGAGACCGATAACTCCACATCTTTTCAATGTCCAACACGTCCCAAAACCACCGCCAGGAAAAGCTCACCCAGCCGAGCAGCGCCAGTTATACCCTTCTACCCTGGGCAGTGCCAGGTAACCCCCACAACAACCCGATTTAATTTTGGATGATTACAAACTAAACAACTTTAGCAAATCCACTGCCTGTATAAATTATGCCTGTAAAGATTCAGTCAATAAACTGGAATTTAGAGAAATTGCAAATCAAAAATTGACATTGTGAAGAATATATTGTTAATTTTTACGAGCATTGTTTGTTAAGAAAACTAATTTTCTGAAACATTGTTCGAGTAGCAGTGCATTTCTTTAATCTGAAATCTTTCTCTTTGCATTGCATGAGTTGGACATATCAAACTTCGAACAATTAATTTGCACTCACATTTGTTCATGTCTTTTTGTGCATTCTTCCATGATACCACCCATCACTTTGGCATAGATAAATACAAATATAAATTAAACGTTTCGTTTTTAAAAGTTTCTTCAACTGTTTCGTGGATTGCTTGGTGAAGCCACTTGGCGTGCGTTCTTCAAACTTCAATCAATGGCGATACCATGGTTCTATACAGGAGGTAGGAAGGTAAAATAAATTATATGATCACAATCAGTGAAACATGTTTTCAGTTGTGACAAAGCAATGAATCACCACATCACGGCAAGATAGCCGAGAATTACGCATGCTCACTCCAAGCTGTTTAGCCTGGGTTTGAATACCGAAACACAGCTATAAACTGTCATCACAGTGTTTCACAGGCAGGGTGATTCATCAATGGGTGTGCTGTCTTTCGGATGGACGTTAAATTGGATGTTACATCTCCTGGAATACCACCCCCATCTCTCCCTCCTCACTCTCCCATCCTCTCTTCCACCCCTTTCCCTCTCTCAACCTTCTCCCCCTCTCACCCTCTCCCCTCTCACCCTCTACCCCTCTCACCCTCTCCCTCTCCATCTCCCTCTCTACCCCCCTATCCTCTCTCTCTCACTCTCTCTCTCTCACCCCTCTCCCTCTCTGCCACCCCTCTCCCGCTCTCACCCCTCTCCCACCTCTCCCCCTCCCCTCATCCCACACCCCTCCCCTCTATTGAGGGGACTGTTAAGGACTAACATTTTAGTTTTAAATTTAAAACGGCTTCCCCAGAATGTAGCATGTACAAATCGGATTTGGAGTGAGTCAACTGGAGGGGTGCAAAGGTCGCTGCATGTGCGAGCATGCATACATGCAGGCAGGCCTTTGCCAGGTTGATAGCATGGGTTTTAAATTCTCCTGCCCGGTTTTATCTAGAACATGGTGGTTAAAAAGAAAATGGTGCTATTTGGGTGCGTTTTTATCGCCGTTCCTTCCCCTCCCCTCATGCTGCCTTCCCTTCCCCAGCCCTCACACTGCTTTCCCCATCCCTCACACCACCTTCCCTTTCCCTTATGTTGCCTTCCCTTCCCCTCCACTTGCACTGCCTTCTCTTCCCTTCCCCTCACACTGCATTCCCTTCTCATCATGCTGCTTCCCTCTCCCTCCCCTCACACTTACCTCCTCCAAAACCCCTCCCCTCTCCACCCCCCCCAATTGAATCTCTGGGCGGTCACCCCATGCTGTATTAATGTTCTGTTTTAATGTACCCCATTTTGTTCAATCCTGTACTACCCCTCCCCCCATATCTCCCTCAAGTCCCCCTACCAAATGCAAGTCCAGAACCCCCTTCCTTCATGCTTACATCCTCCAAAACTCCCTCTGCCTCCTCGCTTCCCCCTTCTCTCTCCCCCATCATCCTCACTCCCCACCCCACTCGCAGAGTGTATCGTGATTTTTGGCGAAGCGTTGCTCTCCACGCTCCCCCCCCTCCTCACTCTCCTCCCCCACCCCTTCCTATCTCCTCCCTTTCCTATCTCCTGCCTTCCTCATCAAAACCCCCTCCTTGCTCCCACACCCTTCGTTGCTCCCCGCTCCTCACTCCTCCACCCCTCCTTGCTCCCCCTCCCTCCTCTTCCCCTTCCTTCCTCTCTCCCTCCTCGCTCTCCCTCCTCTCCTCTTCCTCCCCTCTCTCCTCTCCCTTCCCTCTCTCCTCCCTCTTCTCTCCCTCCTCTCTTCCTCATCCCTCTCCTCCTCCTCTCCCTCCTCTCTCTCTCTCCGTGTCCTCCCTCCTCTCCCTCCCCCTCCCTCATGTCTCTCCTCTCTCTCCTCTTTCTCCCTCCCCTCCTTCTTTCTCTCCCCCCTTAATATTCCCGTCAGCGAAGCAACAAGTTGTATTTGCTAGAATATAATATTTGAGGTCTCTTGACAGAGTGCTGGAGCTGTCCAAGCAGTCTCTTGGCGAGAGTTATGCTGGATGGTTCGCCATTGGCTTCTAAGCAGTCAATTAGAGCAGGAATTTGTAATTTGTTCAGGGTGCTGGTGATAACTCGTCTCTTCATCATTCACTGTGGGATCTTTAACGTTTACCACCAACAACCAGTGCTGACAGACAGGTCCTCTGGCTTAACTTCATTTTGATGAAAAGACTCTGCACTCTTCCACACTTGCACTCGTGCATGCTCTTGCAGAGTCGTGTGTATCTGCTTGGGGAAGGAGTAAACACAAAAAGAAGAGGATGTACAGCTCAACTCTGCCCTGTGAGTGATCAGTGGCTGCCTTTGACTGACACCAACTCACAGCTTTCCGATGTTGGCAGATATCCCACCTCACCATCTACGATGTGAAGCTGAAACCAGACTGGAGCTGCCTTCAAAGCATCTGAGCAACCTGCACACCCTCTTCATCACAGAATCCTCGGATAACTGCTTGTATCACAATTCAAGAGCAACAAGCCCCTCATCATAGCGGCTCAACCCTTTACCCAGTCGAACAACAGGCACGGAAGAAAACATTGGCTACTCGGTGAGTGGAGAAGGAAACAACCTATTGATAGATTGAAATAAATGCTGCCAATCTCAATCACACTTACAGGCTACCACCTACCATGCAAGGAGTGGTGCCATCTGAACAATTCCCAGATGGGTGTTGGGTGCTTCATCGCATGCATGCACTCCTGGAACTTGGTCGACACTGCAACTTGTGACTGCGATGAGATACAGACAACAGACCACTTCGTGGAGGAGTGCCCCATACACCACTTTGATGGAGAATGGAATTTGCTGCAACAGCTCACTACCCAAACCCAAGCGTGGCTGAGGACTGCCAATTTCACGAGTTCTTTTGCTCAACTCGTATCAAACCATACATATCAAACTTATCACCATGCATGTGGAACACCAGAATGACAGTCTATAGTTGGGTTAAGATTCAAACCCAGGCTCGATGGCTCATAGACGACTGCTATGTTGAGGTCAACAGTATAAGGTGGAGTCAAAGTTTTTTTTTTTCCTTTTCAAAAATTTTCAGATAAAAGATCCATCATCTATTCCAATGACATTAGAAAATTCACTTCGAATTGGAAAGTACGTTTGACACTGCATGCAAACTAAATAACAAAGGACAAACATTTGTGCCATTTCAATGTAGGACAAGATCATTCCCTCACTGTTGGAGAAAATATTGTTTTGACTTCCCCTCACAAATGAGATTTTGAATCTGAAAAACTACCGTCATGATCAAATTTCTCAGATTGCAACACCTATCACAGGTCAATGCAGTCTTGAGGTGAGAGAGAGAGAGAGAGACAGCCAGACAGAGACAGACATTGGGGATATAGAGAGAGGTGGGGGATATTGAGAGAGGTGGGGGAGAGAGAGGAGAGTTACGAGAGAGAGAGAGAGAGAGAGAGAGAGAGAGAGAGAGAGAGAGAGAGAGAGAGAGAGAGAGAGAGAGAGAGAGAGAGAGAGAGACAGAGACAGAGACAGAGACAGAGACAGAGACAGAGACAGAGACAGAGACAGAGACAGAGACAGAGACAGAGACAGAGAGATATATATGTATATAAACAGTGGGGAGAACAAGTATTTGATACACTGCCGATTTTGCAGGTTTTCCCACTTACAAAGCACGTAGAGGTCTGTAATTTTTATCATAGGTACACTTCAACTGTGAAAGATGGAATCTAAAACAAAAATCCTGAAAATCACATTGTATGATTTTTAAATAATTCATTTGCATTTTATTGCATGAAATAAGTATTTGATCACCTACCAACCAGTAAGAATTCCGGCTCTCATAGACCTGTTAGTTTTGTCTTTAAGAAGCCCTCCCATTCTCTACTCATTACCTGTATTAACCGTACCTGTTTGAACTCGTTATCTGCATAAAAGACAGCTGTCCGCACTCAATCAATCAGACTCCAACCTCTCCACAATCGGCAAGACCAGAGAGCTGTCTAAGGACATCAGGGACAAATTTGTAGACTTGCACAAGGCTGGGATGGGCTACAGGACAATAGGCAAGCAGTTTGGTGAGAAGGCAACAACTGTTGGCGCAATTATTAGAAAATGGAAGAGGTTCAAGATAACAGTCAATCTCCCTCGGTCTGGGGCTCAATGCAAGATCTCACCTCGTGAAGCCTCAATGATCATGAGAAAGGTGAAGGATCAGCCCAGAACTACACTGCAGGACCTGGTCAATGACCTGAAGAGAGCTGGGACCACAGTATCAAAGAAAACCATTAGTAACACACTTCGCCGTCATGGATTAAAATCCTGCAGTGCATGCAAGGTCCATCTGCTCAAGACAGCGCATGTCCAGGCCCGTCTGAAGTTTGCCAATGACCATCTGGATGATCCAGAGGAGGAATGGGAGAGGGTCATGTGGTCTGATGAGACCAAAATAGAGCTTTTTGGTTTAAACTCCACTCGCCGTGTTTGGAGGAAGAAGAAGGATGAGTTCAACCCCAAGAACACCATCCCAACCGTGAAGCATGGAGGTGGAAACAGCATTCTTTGGGGATGCTTTTCTGCAAAGGGGACAGGATGACTGCACCGTATTGAGGGGAGGATGGATGGGGCCATGTATCGCGAGATCTTGGCCAACAACCTCCTTCCCTCAACAAGAGAATTGAAGATGGGGCGTGGCTGGGTCTTCCAGCATGACAACGACCCGAAACACAGCCAGGGCAACTAAGGAGTGGCTCCGTAAGAAGCATCTCAAGGTCCTGGAGTGGCCTCGCCAGTCTCCAGACCTGAACCCAATAGAAAATCTTTGGAGGGAGCTGAAAGTCTGTGTTTCCCAGCGACAGCCCCGAAACCTGAAGGATCTGGAGAAGACCTGTATGGAGGAGTGGGCCAAAATCCCTGCTGCAGTCTGTGCAGACCTGGTTAAGAACTACAGGAAATGTCTGATCTATGTAATTGCAAACAAAGGTTTCTGTACCAAATATTAAGTTCTGTTTTTCTGATGTATCAAATACTTATTTCATGCAATAAAATGCAAATATTATTATCTATCTATAATTCCAGAAATGTGTGTGTGTGTGTGTGTGTGCGTGCGTGCGTGCGTGCGTGCGTGCGTGCGTGCGTGCGTGTGTGTGTGTGCGTGTGTGACCGCTGTTTCTCGACAACCTCTGGTCCGATCTAATTGAAACTTGCCAGGTATATTGCTGCGGACCTGAGGATATGCCTTTTCAAGGTTTGATATTAATCGGACAAGCGCTTCCCAAGTTATAGCCATTTATTTACCAAACCAATGGGAAGACACGTTGTTGCGTGGGCATGGCCGATGCGGAAGGGAAGCACAGCCACGTTCCCCATTACGGGTTACAACGTACGGGCTTCCGGATAATGATGACTTCGTGTATTCTAATAATTTCTCGATTTCTTATGCGCATTTATAGATAAACACAATGCCCCAAGTTATGATCGTTTTCATATTAGACGGTGTATAAATTTCGGGAACATCAGAGTGCTGGTATGCTCCGAACCAGGAAGTACATTTTTTCTCTCTCTTCTCTTCTCTTTTTGTTTTTCCTTGCCACGACATTGCGAAAAGGTAAAATACGTTGGCGCTAATTGAATAATTGGGTATTGAAAATAAATTGCGAATAATCCTAACTGCGAATAATATCGAACTTCTGGGTCACGCACGTGCGGGCACGTGAGAACAAAGAAACGGCCTGTGTGGTTTATTTATTTATTATTATTAATTTTTTTATTATTTATTTTTTTAAATTTTTTACGGGCACGTACTAGTTATTTTAAAATCATACAATGTGATTTTCAGGATTTTTGTTTTAGATTCCGTCTTTCACAGTTGAAGTGTACCTTTGATAAAAATTACAGACCTCTACGTGCTTTGTAAGTGGGAAAACCTGCAAAATCGGCAGTGTATGAAATACTTGTTCTCCCCACTGTATTTGTAAATATATATATATATATATATATATATATATATATATATATATATATATATATGTATGTTGTTGTTCGTCTTTCGGCTGCTCCCGTTCGGGGTCGCCACAGCGGATCATCCGTTATGATTTGGCACAGGTTTTACGTCGGATGCCCTTCCTGATGCAACCCTGGTCGCCTCTTATTACACAGGGATAAGAATTGGGTTTCACCATGATTCTGGGCTGTCCTACACCCTCTCATAGCGCGGCCCAGCGCAGAGTGCCTGTCCTCAAGCGATCCTCCAACCCAAGCCTCCAATAGCCGGATTACAGGCGCACGCCACTACGCCTGGTTATTTGTGTGTGTGTATATATATATATATATATATATATATATATATATATATATATATATATATATATATATATATATATATATATATGTATATATGTATATGTATGTATATATACATGTATATACATATATTGGGTCGCTGAAATAGGTGACCCTTATTGTTGGGTCGCCAAAATAGGTGACCCTTATTGTCAGTAATTCTGTCTGTTTGTTTGGATGTTTGTTCGTTTGTCATCAGCATAATTGGTAGTAAACTTGGGCGGATTTTGAGCAAACTCGGGTGGTAGGTACATCTTATGACCTTGTGCTTTGGAAATTGTGATGGTTGCTAGGGACGCTTTGGTTCCCGAACAACAACCGAAAAACCTTCAAAATCGGTACCGTTCACGCGAAATCAATTCCGAAAGCCATTATCCCACGTAGGGTTATGAAATTTGGCAGCAATGATCTACAGGCGATGATCTATCAAATATATTCCGGTTTTAGTGATATATGGAATACTTTACCCGCAGCGCCCCTACAATTAGGGTATGCGTGAAAATTGGTGAAAATTGAAGGCCCCCTAGCGACCAGGTGAGTGCATCGATACGAATGAAACTTTGCAGGTTCATGGTACTCAATGAGTACTACAACTTTGCCTTAGGACAGATTGACAGATTTTTCTTCGGTCAGGGGTCAAATGTCAATTAGTGCAAAAATCGATAATATGCGAGAGCTGGAGGTGCCTTAGCGCCAAATGCTACTCCTCCTAGGGTTATGGTCGGATGGTCATGAAAATTCACACTAATCGTCTGGAATACATTGTGCACAAACGATCGAGCCGGATTTTCGATTTAGATCTTTGTTCACCCACAGCACCCCCTCAAACTTTGGGGATTTCCGATTTCAAACAGCATTTCCCGTACTTTTCATTCAAATGGATACCGAGTAGTTATTGGTAGATGGAACTGGATGAGATTTGATATGCATAATCTTAAGGTGATTCCCTATCCACTATATGACATCCATTTTACTCTATATCTTATAGTTTCCATGCTCGGCAACCCATCGCCGCATACCGGCTTATATGATATATATATATTTTTTTATATACATATATATATATATATATATATATATTTATATATATATATATATATATATATATATATATATATATATATATATATATATATATATATATATAGGTGGGGGAGAGAGAGGAAGAGTGTGAAGTGGTGGGGCGGGGGGGAGGCAGTGGATTCTGGTCGGTGTGACGTCCAATTTAAAAAGATTTATCCTGTTGTAGGCATTTCAAAAATATCATGCATAACAAGTTAGTGTGGACGTTTGTTTAAAAATTCTGTCAGTCCCCCAGACATACTTGGGAATGCAATTATTTTTATCCACAACAAATGACAGCGCTTAGTTGAGATTATGTTGACATCCTCATGCATCGATGTGGGTTAGAGATAATTAGGTAGATTTTCATAAAAACCATAGTGATGAATAATCCGTGTTTAAAAGTGAAAAACTGTCATTCGAGGAAATTTTAATATCGGTGCAAATGTTCCATCTGAACCATGCCAGGTTTTTGGCGGATTAGCTTGTTTGAGATGGACAGTGGGAGATCTTTCACAATGCAAGGAACTTGCAAAAAAAAAAGCGTGTTGATCAAGGTGTAGTTGTAATTAATAACATACGTTTTCTATAACCCATGCTGTTTCATTGCAAAGGATTTATTAGACTCCCTTTACACGATCTTGGGAACCTTTCTCAGGAGAATTTGTTTGACACAATTTCCCTCGATCTCCTCTTGAGGATTTTCCTCCATATTTAACTTTCCTTTGAAGCTATGCATAATTTTATAAGTGCTGTACTGTTTTTATTTATAAATCGTTTTATCACCTTTTGAAGGTTTGTTTCCCCAATAGAATTGACCTGTGAATTGCGGTTAACAACTTGATCTATTCTTTATCTTCAACTAACTTATCCTCTTCGTTGTATTTTCTTCGCAGCAACAAGAACAAGACCCGACAAACCTGTACATCTCAAATCTCCCTCTTTCTCTGGATGAGCAGGAACTGGAGGGTCTGCTTAAACCCTTTGGCCAGGTTGTGTCCACACGCATCCTCAGGGATGCCAACGGCACTAGCCGTGGTGTGGGATTTGCACGGTGAGCACAGATAAACTGATTAAGCTTTCAAAAATGAGGTGAAGAAGTAAAAATCTGGACAATTACTTGTACTGTTCATTCCCTTCATTCAGATAAACTATCATTATGGAAACTGTAAACTAAAATTTATGAAATCCTAAATGCTGGCACGCATGCGTCACCGGGCTTATCGTCTTTATGGGGTTGTGAAAGCGTGCAAATGTCAAGGATGTGGAGAATCGGGATAACAACTTCCAACTTGTTAGGACCTAGGAAACCACTTCACAAGCAATTGAATAATATGTTTTGCCGTTTCCCTGTCTTCACAGCATGGAGTCAACTGAAAAGTGTGAGGTTGTCATACAACGATTCAATGGGAAGTTCCTGTCCAGTCCTCCAGGGGTGACAGGTAAGTTTGCTTGGATGTGTTAACGATTTCTTTCACAGTTCCACAAAAATATGTAAGAAACTGAGATGAACCTTTTGAGATCAACTTTATGCTTTCAATTGTGGAGGTGCATTTGTGCTTTCAAAAGTTGCTCTTTTTGAGAATTTTTTTTGTACACTTTGGGTTTGACAATACTTCCGTCTATTCGCTGTGACTTTTGACAAAGGAAATGCAGGAATAGACTGATATTTGATATTCCAAGCACTTCATATTCCATAGCTTGTCTGCTTTCAACTCTGTTTGGCACAATTATATCGTGACAAATACCCAGAGCTTGGCCCAATCTCCATGCTTTGCTGCTGCCTGGTTTGGTACAACAGGCCAAAGGGGCCATCAGCCCCCATGGTGCATACACTGCTTGTGCAGTAATTGGGCATGTCGCGGGCGTTCGTGATCCCTCACTCAGTGCCCAGCGAGCCCCTCCTGTGCAAGTTTGCTGACGGTGGTCAGAAGAAGAGACAGAACCCAAGCAAGTACCTTCCCAATGGCCGTTCATGGCAGCGAGAAAGTGAGGCGAGAGTGGTATGTTGCTCACGCCTTCCAGCAGACCTGTTAGACACTTCCTAAAGCCCCATGCACGTTGTCCTTAAATGAAACCCCTCTGGTCTAGTCTGCTATTGCAGTTTGAGACAGATTCCAAACAGGACATCGTATAACATTTTTTTTTAACTGTTTTATTTTTTTTTTAAATATTCATTTCACTTTGAATCATGAATAAAGTGGAGATGGTTGTAAAGCAATTGTATATTGTTGTTACTGTTATACTTACAGGCTGGAATGGCTCTGGCTTACGATCCAGCTGGTATCCCAAATGGGTATGTGATGCCTGCTTCTTCTTCTTCTTCTTCTTCTACTTCTACATTGACAGGATTATCGCAAAAAGTTTAGCAGCTCCTGTATTAATTTTCACTGTTTACATGTCTTTTTCTGTTAACTTATTATCTCATTCGTCCACAGCTTCACAACATTATAGGGAGATTTAAAATGCAACCCAAACACCAAAAGCCATACTCACCCTGACTGTCCTTCGCTGTGACAGAAATTTGACATGATGCGTCATTTTTCATTCCGGATTGAAAAATAGGAAATTTTATAATGGTGGTCATATGGCAGCTTAGCTGCTGGGGTAGTTATCATTTCTTGAAGCGCGACTATGTCGCTGATGCAGTGCCCCTCTACCAGTACACACACTGGAACTGGTACTCATTTCGCCGACCTCGGAAGGATGACAGGCTGAGTCAACCCCCCTGGTGTTTTAATTCAGTGGCCGACGGGGCTTGAACTCAGGACCCTAGGATCTCAAGCCGCCACCCCAACCACTGAGCCAACACCAGGCTTTTATACTGATAAAACTCGTTTTTCTCATCCGTCATTTATATCCGTGCTTTCTCACCCATGACATCACGGAGTGAATGCAATCTGCCATTATTGCTTTTCCCCATGCACAGGATGCAAATCAATCGGCTAATTATTTTCAAATTTCCATGCGATTCTCAGCTTTGTGTCGCACCAATGTGTCTTTGGTGGTTGAACTAACACAAGCAAAGGATGGTGTTGTTTATTATACGAGTACATACATATAACAATGCAGAGCCCAATTTATTCACCATTGTAATGAGGTTTATTGACCAATATCACAATGGGTATGACTATATTTTGCATAATTATATTTTTATTTGACATCCAAATTGTCTTACCTTTAAGTCTGTTTCATTAATATTGGACTTTGGGAACAAGTTAATGATAGGTCTGGAACTTAATAACATGACATTATTTCTTGGCAGCAAAGCTTCGCTTGATTTCAATGCCACAACAGTATAAGGTTGCTTGATTTCTGGTCTAAGCATGAATATATTTCAATAGCTTTTTGAAACTGACAATTAGTTTAAAGATTTTACTGATGCTTTAGTTCGTAATTGTTCATTATGTGTACAATTAATCAAAACAGCATATGTCAGTGACCTTGACACGTGCCGACGCAAACAAGGATGCTCTTCTGCCTAAGATCGCCAAGTACGTAGTCGCTCCTCGGTGAACGAAAGCAGTTTTTCAACATTCAACAGTCGGTCTTTGTTGTACTGGGTTGCCATTTTCATGAATACATGAGCAAATCAGCAAGGGAATGGATGTATCAAATGAGTGAATCCTTGCATGAACTAGAAGGGGCATTCGGTAGAGTGCACACCTCCACCAAGCTGATTAGTGTACATTTTGTATCCCGCTGATGGGCCAGATATGGATTCGGATCTGAACTAAAATTTAATCAGCTTGTTCTTGTCACATAACCAACTCGTTCACCAAGTTTCTTCTGAATCCGTCCACAACCTTTTGAAATATTCTGCTATATATCGTTTTAGCCCGATCACTTCAATGGTGAAGAATCACTGAGAAAATTCTCGGATCCGGACTCGGATCTTCACCAAAATGGAATCAATTCTTCCTTGTTCCACACACAACCTGTGCACCAAGTTTTGTCATAATCCGTCGACAACTTTCTGAGATGTCCTGTTCACAAACAGACAGACAGACGTGATGACAACGTAACCTCCGTCCATCTTCAGTGGCCGAGGTAATGAGTGAATGAGTGAATGGTGGAATGATATAGGTGAAAATATAACAAACAATTAGCTCGCAATGAAAGGCAATCTATTTGTAAATGAAATGTAAACCACGAACTCGATGTGAACCACGATTAACTGAAGAAACTTGCGATTGAAGTGGTTAACTGTAAAACCCATGACAAGGATTGAATACCTTCAACTCAAGAAACAAAATCCTACCAATTAATTCACAGCTCACGATAAAAGCTCACAAACAATCCCTCCAACACAGTGTCCTTGCCAGCAGCACATGCAACGGCTGACACAACAGCACAATGCCATGGACAGCAGGGCATGCGATCGGTGACACAGACATCATACCTGCAGGGTGAATTGTTTGAATCAAGTCGCTTTCACCGACGCATCTATATCTTGCCTTGACATTAACGATGGATGCAACAGCAAAGATTTATTTAAATAAATAAAAAATTATGAATGTACAAGTGCAGCAAAAGGAAAAGTTCGATTTTCAAGAATAGGATGATCAAATAATTTAATCAATTTATGATTATAGAGTGGGGACATCACATTAACATGAAATGTTGGCCTTGTGTGATTAATGTACATGATGGCATTGCCCTTTTAATGCTTCTTAGCCAAAAAATACATACACGTACAGTCATACATGGGGAGCATGCGCCACAGCGCATCGTTGCGTCCACTCTCTGTCGGTACTCCAGGGGCCGGTGCTACACGTCCATACAAACCTCCGAGGAAGGTTTGGACATCCCCCAGGCAGATGCCTGGCCCATCCTCATCTCTTCGGGATAGGACATTCCAGGCACCCACCCGACGGGACCGCTTCAGGTTAACCCCAGGAGACCGCCTTCTGGTGGACGATACCTCAGCATCACCCCCAACACACACCACAGCGTGTTTCACGGAGTGAAGTGTTTTGAGGTGTCCAGAGTGCAAATCCCAACACCAACCTCCTAGGGAAGGTAACCAACTGCAGGAGGACATTTGGCACCACATATGGTTGGTGTAGCTCCTCCACAATCCCACCAGATATTGAAGGCAGATATCATAACAAGCTCCTCCACCCTTTGACAGGTTTTGTATTAAATCCTGCTGGGTGTCCATCTCCATACACCATCCACACCAGGGGAACCTTGTGGGGGGAACCGGTTTTGTCACTGACACTCAACCATGAACAGGTTAGTATGGGTTTTACATGATACCCATAGCAAGTCACAGATCTGATCTAGCCTGACCTGACAATCAGGGTTGGGTGCTGCCATATCTTTGTACCGTCGATTTATGTGGCACAACACAGGGCTCCCATCCTCAAGCAATCCCCCAACCCCAGTCTCCATGTCACCAGATTACAGGCACACGCCACTACACTCAGCAACAAAAAAATGACATAATTGATGTGATAATTTGAATTGATACAATGTGAGTTTCCACCAGTTACTGCGATTCAAAATTACAATACAGGCAATGTGACGCATTTCCCCACTTTCTTTGGACAACATCAAACTTTAATAGGATAATAACATACTGCACATTAAACCTCGAAGAATATGAATTGTAATCATAATAGATCATCGTTCATAGTGCCCAGATTATGCGATTTGTAAAAACCATCAAGGCAAAGTTAACTAGAATTTATTCCAAAAGACAAAGACTCGGGTCGGATGTTTAATCCACATCAGAGGACTATATGAGAAGAGTGCACCAGATTTAAATGTATCCGCATGGCGTTTGGTGATACCGATCCATGCAATGTCCCCCCTTTATGTTTCCTCTTTTTTGCTCTTTGTCATTGCTGACCTCTACAGTTTATTCTTCCCTTACCCAATTTAATTCTGGCAAATACTCTAGTGTGCTCTACTTTCACATTCCATTTGACCGACAAAGTGAGTAGATTTAACCACTTTATTGAGTAGACAGACTATTTGTGGGTTCATGTTGTGGTGCTGCACTCATTATCAGCTACAGTTATTTGTGAGGACTCACCCGCCATGCCGCAGACCCATGAAAGCTGGGCGCCAAAACTTTGTAAAGTGAATAAGCATCCTTCCAATTGTTTGAGACTTGTTTTTTTTTTTAATATTGTTGTTGTTCCCTTTCCTCATTGCAGGTTTTATTCTGCACCATACAGTGTTGCCACCAACAGAATGCTACCACAGAGCCCGATTACGCCTTATCTAACAGCGAGTCCTATCTCCACATACCAGGTACAAAACCATGTGGCAAAACAATACCGCACTGGACGTGGTGTGGCATCAGGTTATTTGGCAATTTTCAGATCAAAATGTTCATTCTAACAATGGAAGCAGCTCTGTGCAGATTAGAATTCTGCATTTCTGCAATGTGTTTTGCAAAACGTAATCCCGATGAAGTTTATACGTACCGACGGCCTCAAATCATTTTAGTCTCAACTGTTCCCGAAGGGGGAGAGGCTTTTGTAATGGGTCTGTGTGTCAGCGAGTGAGTGTGTGAGCCCACATGCAAATCTACTGTATTATAGATCAATCTTCTTTCGATAAAATGCAATATATATATATATATATATATATATATATATATATATATATATATATATATATATATATATATATATATATATATATATATATCCTAATGAGGCTTTGAATTGTTAAATGCTGAATGTTGTTATGGTGGACGAGGTTACGTTTTCACCCTTACGTTTTACGTGGCTGAGCAGGATATCTCCAAAGGTTGTTGACGGATTCAAACGAAATTTTGTGGGCAGGTTGGGTGTGTCAAAGAGGAATTGATTCATTTTGGTGAAGATTCGGATCCGGATGCAAGAATTTTTTTTAATTTTTAAAGTGATTCTTCACCGTTGAGAGGGCCAAAAAAGATATGTAGCATGATAGCTCAAAAAAGTTGTGGATGGGTTATGCCAAAACTAGGTGGATGAGTTGGTTCAGGTGACAAGAACAAGCTTATTAGATTTTGGAGGTCCGGGAACTGTTCAGCCTAGCGGAGGTATGTGCTCTACTGAGTGCCAAACTTGTTACTTCATAGTATTCTTGTGGAAACTCCTCAATGAGATTCAAACACTACTGAAAGTTAAACATTGTACTACTCCTGCCTTTCAAACAAAGCCACAACCCTGTGCTCCCATGTTGCACCCATCACTGCTTAACACCTGCCTATGCACCTCTTTATTTCATATATATCCCTTAATATAAACAGTGTGTAGTTCGTTTAATGTAAGAGTTGCAAACAGGAGAAGTCACTCATTCCATGCCATGGTGCCATTAAACTCCCTTGGCAGAGCTTTGTGAACTCACAGATTGTTTCACATTCCATAAATTCCATCTAATTGCATTCCCTTTTGCTGCTTTTGGCTCCACTTCTGCTGCCTGCTGCTTAACTAAATAAGCAAGGAACCTTTGCACATTTTCAAATATTCACTTATTAAGCAAATATGTTTTTTTTTTTTAATTCATCTTTGTTTCTCAGTGAATAAATGTAAAACCCTGACGCTAATAAATCTAGAAATCAAAGTAATTCGAACGATAATGCACTCCAGGGAGTTGCTGACTCGCACAATTCTATTCTACCCGACCCCATCACCTGCCCATCGATATGACCGTCTGTTTTCAGGCAAAATAACTTGACAACTTGAGCACTTGGAATCAACTAGTTTGGCATGTAGCTTCTGATTATATATCGTACACACAGATGTGATTATCCAATGCCTAAATATACTGTATAGTCTTGTATAAAATTTCATTTTATGTTTTTCCTTGTGACCTCAAACTTGAACTCGTTTGAGACATTCACAATATGAAGCTCTGTGCCAAATTTGTCAATTCTAAGTGGCCTTGTTGTCCAGGTATTGTGCTTCGGTCGTACACAGCACAACGCTGCGGGGTAACATCATTGGCTGAGGGCACGGCCATGCTGCTAATGCAGTGCCCTCTGCTGATTAGCGCAGGCATTTATGATTTGGTCACGGTGCCGGTGATGGAATGACCTACTCTTCTCAAAGGACACCGTGGGATCTTTAACGTCCATCAACAAATGCTGGCAGAGTTTAACGTCTATCCGAGGGATGGCACGCACATTGATGAATTTCCCTGCCGATAAAAAAACACCAGGATGACAGTTTTTAACTGGGTTGGGATGCCAACCCAGGTTAGACAGCTTAGTAATTGAGGCAAGTGTGCTTACCTCTCAGCCATCCTGTGAGCCCAGCTATTCTGCTGATTTACAGACAAACAAACGAACATGTGGGATCATCGTAATACTCGCACACTAAGCTTATGAATGCAGACTTACAAAGTAAATATGACACTTTTAATGAAATACAGTATTTTATATTAGATAACAAAAAATATTAAAGAAGTTATGTTGACAGCACATCTTGATTCTTATTGCATTTGAAGACAGCCTGTTGCTGCTGAGTTTTTGTATGCTTGCTGGCCAAAACATGACTGTTAACATCCTATCTGATTATTAGCTATGACCTCTCCTTTTAGAAGCAGCCATCATTTATTTCATAAACAATATTGTTTTTGCTCAGAGGTTTCCACTCCATCTCTTCCCCCAAACCCTCCCTTTCTTTTCTCTTATCTCCTTCCAATCTCCTTTACCTTCTCCCCCCCCAGTCTCCCACATTCCTCTGCTGTCTTTGTTTTTTCTCTTCAATCATCTTCCATTCTCTCCTTTTGCTTCAGATTCCTTTCAACTCCTGTCTGGAAGTAATAAGTATATATTTATTTTTGTTTTGCTATTTTCGAGTAGAAAATATATATTTTTCTTTTTGAGTTGAAAATGCACAAGCGTACACTGTTTATGGGTTTTTTTAACCTGAGTTCCCAGTATCATGAGACATTAGGTGCTTTTCTACCATTCCTCAAGGGTTAATAAGCAGGCCGGCTATAATTTCCATTTACACCCACAACAAATGGCCATGAGCGCGTAGTCGAGTGGTGAATCGGGGCTCACTGAGCTGAGGCCAACACCATCACGCTGAGTTATCACACTAAATGATTTGGAGAAGAAGGAGAAGACGAAGACGACAGTAAAACGGCAAATGAACCAAAATCTGTTCATGTTGTGGCAAACGGCAAGTGACGTGATTCAACCATTTCGGTTTGCAGGCAGGATGAGAGAGTTCGTAAAATATGTGACACTTGCAGGGGTACACGGCGTTTCTCGGTGCTGTTGTTATCGTGGCATTTTGAAGAAATCAATTTTTTTTCTATATTTTTTTTTTGTGGGGGTGTAAAACACTTCTCCACACCCACTAAGACTAAATAGTGGGATTGGGGATCATTTAATATTACCTTGCACATCGCTACAAAGGCTTAGGCACTCCAAACTGCATATCTTAGGCACTTCAAAAAAAACCCAACTTTTTTATTTTATTTTATTTCAAAAGCAATTTTGTCATCAAAACACTCCCCGACACTCACTGATGAACCTCTGAATGTTTGATGAAGATTTGTTTCGCCATCTCTGAGAACAAGCTCAAATGAGCTGAGATCCTCGTCCTCTTAATGCTGACGTCATAAAAACGAATATGACGTCATTGTGATGTATCAGGTTTGCGATAAATTATCTGTGCCAATGCCCGGCTTGATTCCCACAAACAAAATTCAAACAGCTTGCCTAGTTTCGGAGATAATGGTATAGGCGATTTCCATTAGCGGCGATATTATGACGTCAACTTTTTTTCTCGGAAGAATTTCCAAAATTGTAGATGGTTACTGCCTGCGCGTGGGCTTTCTGCATATACATGGCAAGTTTCACGAAGATCCGATGAAAACTCTGGGTTGTGAAACAAAAAATAGGAATGACGTCATAAAATTGATATTACGTCATAGTGATGTATCATATGTGCGGTAGTTCATCTCTGCTAATGCCCTGCTCGATTCCCGCAAACAGAATTCAAAAAGCTTGCCTAGTTTCGGAGATAATTTTTTCAGCGATTTCCATTAGCGGAGATATTTTGACGTCATAACCTTTTTTCTCGGAGGAATTTTCAAAATCGGAGATGGTTACTGTCTGCGCAGGGTATTTGTACATATATATGCCAAGTTTCAGGAAGTTTCGATGAAAACTGTAGGCTGTGAAACAAAAAAGTCCACAAGAACAACAACGTGAGTAAGACTTAGAGATCCTACACGAGGATCTATAAACGGTGACAGACACAGACAGACAGACAGACAGACAGACAGACAGACAGACAGACAGACAGACAAACACCTCTGTAAAAGTATCGATAACACATGGAAATGCACATCATATTTATTTTCTGAATGGCCATGCATGGTGTACGCGCAAGTCAGATCCTCAAGTTCTCCCTGCTCGGTCCCGTTGGCGGTTAAGGTGTCATGCAAATGCCCCTATTCGTCCACATTGAAACACGAGACGGCCGATTCAAAGTCCCTCCTGACTTTCCAACAACGAACTTCAGTTCATTATGAGAAATAAAAAAACACACTCGCCTTAAAAATCTGTTCATAAACTACTTCCTTAATAAATTGCCAAGCAGTCTGAACATTAGATATGAATTTAAATGAAATCTCACTTTTCCCCTTTGGCTTGTTTCTGAATAATTAATGATATTTTACAACTAGGTATTTTTCCCACTGGCTTTCAAACGTCAGGTGTGACATAGCACATTTGTATTTCAGCACCTCATGGCTTCAATTAAAGTCTTGTGCAACAGCAGCATCTCTTGGTATGAGATTGAACTTCATTTGTGGGCAAAGACCCTTCTTACCATACTTTAATGTTGAACCACTGATCTCTTGTCATGCCCAATAGCTTCATTTTTTTAAAAAAATTTTGATGCTCTATCTTTTGTTTTATATTCATTTTCTGCAAGCCTAAAGCAGCAGTCACACTGTGATGCACACCATGAGACCGCTCCGGTCTTACAGCGGTTGTCACATTCCTCCATTGCAGGTGCATAGCACATCCTGGATGCCGCAACAACAATATGTCATGCAACCCACGGTAAGACACCAGCACTCATCATGTGTGAGGTTATGCCAAACACACAGGCCTGAATATTCACTTTGAAGGTTGTTCAGCTCCACAGATTTGTTCATCAGACAAATGCATTGCCATTGAGAAATCAGCCATAATCTTTTACCCATATTCTACTTTTTTTTTTTCTCCTTCTCCTTCTCCTTCTCCTTCTCCTTCTCCTTCTCCTTCTCCTTCTCCTTCTCCTTCTCCTTCTCCTTCTCCTTCTCCTTCTCCTTCTCCTTCTCCTTCTCCTTCTCCTTCTCCTTCTCCTTCTCCTTCTCCTTCTCCTTCTCCTCCTTCTCCTTCTCCTCCTTCTCCTTCTCCTCCTTCTCCTTCTCCTCCTCTCATTCATTTTCACAGTTGGATGCTCAGTTGTCCTTCTCCATGTTGTTTTGTCTGCTGCCTCTGTGCATCCACAATCCTCATGCCCACAGCTCCATATCATTTAAAATAACATGCCTCCATCACAGCCTTTGCCTCAACCTTCTGCTCATGCTTTCCATTCGCTGGTTTCTCCATATGTGTATGTGTCTGCACATGATGACTACAATTCATTCCGCAATCTACAGCAACACCGTGATGTCACCTCTACGACTTGCTCACTGCGACCCCATTTCGAACTTCATTTCGGAATTTTCTCTGTTTGTGGCATTTTGAACCATTGCTCATAAGGCTTGATTAATGCCATGAGATGGTCCCTACGGGTCGCGGTGGAGCGCAACATATGACCGTGACGTCACGATATTGCAGCATGTTGGAGAACGGATTAGTGTCGTCTTTATGCCACACCGTAAAACTTTTGTCCTCCTCGTGGTGCTGCATTGAGGCAATTGACAATGCATTTGTGTGACAGATGATGCTTGTTGGTCACAGATCGTGCAGCAATGGTTGTAATGGGACACGATTGGTCTTATCCTGACTATACACTGTTAGGAGGGCTTACCCTATTTGTATATGCATGTGAACCAGTGGGGCATGCTTGCAGAAGGCAAACTGATATTGGGGTGGAAAGGGGGGGGTGGGGTGATGGTTGATGGGGAGGGGGGTTATGAGATGATTTGTGGAGCGATGGTGGAGGGGGGTAAGGGAATGTGGGGTGGTGGTGGGAATTGTGGGAGTGATGATTGATGGGAGGATAGTGGAGGGGTGGGGGGGGGACCCTAGTGGGAAGGGGCCCTGAAAGTTTTAGCATCCTAGATCAAATCCTTTTGGAGGAGTAGATGATACATACATTGAAGTAGAGCAGTGTATCAACACATACAAGGAGGAGATGATACTTTCTCTCCACGCTAAATAGATGGTGATTCATTTGATTTGTAGAAATTTGTGTGGATAATGGAGAATTATTTTCCTGTGCTCTTGTGGGAACTGCCGGGCAATGGCAACAGGTGTTTGATTCACTGCTTAAATTTTCCGTGTACATGTGCTGCTCGCTGGGTAGAGATGGTCTTAGTTTCAAGCAAAGGCTGTTTCTTCCTCTTAATCATGTGTATGGCATCCTCTCTCAATTGTGGCAGATAACCACAAGATCTCGCCATCTCTGTTGTTTCATAACGGTGCTCTGTAAAATGTTCCGATTTTTGTTGGCCCAATAGATTTTGTAGGCCTGATCCACACTTGGGTATTCCAGGCAAACCTTGTCCAATTTCTGGCAAACTTATGGTCTTTTGGCCATTGGTGTAGCATTAAACCATCTCAGTTTGGATTGCTATAACTACCAAGGATGCATTGACTTGGCATATTTGTGGAAATTCGATGATTTTTTTTTTGCCACTTGAGTTGCATCGTACCGCAGTGTAATCCATAAACAGCATGGGAGTGGCGCTCGCCTTCGTGGTGTGACGTCAAGGATAATTTGAAGAAGAAGATTTCGACTTTATAATTCAGGAATCGCAAAAAGACACATCATATCTCTTTTGTAGGGTATCAAGAGATAGATTAGCGTCAAGGTGGTCTGAGCATATTTGGGTTCCCCTTTAGTAGTTTATAGGTAAAGTCATTTTTAATGTTAAACGGTCAAAAGTTTTAAAATAAAACTCTTGTTTTCATTCTCATGGGTTGCTGCGAAATGTGAAGTGTTGGACTTCTAGATTCTAAGTCGAAGATGAACAGTGATTGTCATATTCTGTTAGCTATTCTAAGGTCACTTGACAACAGCGGATTTGAATTATCATCCTGTTAAGGCAGCAGCTTTCCTTTTGATATTTTGATGAACTTAGAGTAGTAACGATTGTGTAATTGTCTGGAAGAGAGACAGTGATTCTAGGTCTGTTCTGGGTTCAAGTCATAACCTGATGATGAACGCAGTACAGTATTACAGTCATTTGGCATGCTTTCAATAGATTATATGTAACGAAGAAGGCATGCCTGCTTACGATTGTTTATGGCTTTCGACCACAGTACACCGTCCATAAGGAAGAATGCTTATCAGTTCATATCACTGTGAAATGACCATAAAGGACCAAACACACAGACACCTCTCGAATCGTAACGCCATAAAACCGAGATAAAAACCGCCTCCTTTGGGAGATCATATGACCCACCATTGCATTTCATCACGTGACCCTAAGTGCGGTGGTGCTCCACCAGTTATCTTTTGTTTATGGATATTTTCGTCTTTAAACATTTACAGTTTACGTCTATAAACATTTAAGCTACATTACGTCAGTGTGCAAAATCTCAACCTTCCAACCCTCCTAGAAAGTAAGAAACATTTATATGAGTGAGTCAGTGTTTAGAAAGAAATATGTATATATTGTTACGAGTTTGGGGTCAGCGTGCCGGGCTCACGAGGTACTTACTTGGATTCGCTGCTAGATCACCGAACCCTGAGGCCACCACACCACGGATAACTCCATGGCCCGACAGGTTGTTAACCAACTGTGGAGAAATTTAATTGAGCTGGGTCCTCTCGCCCTCGGTCGTGTTACCTTACTCATTCATCCAACTACCTTAACTGGGGGCTGTGCCCTCAACGTCCACCCGTCCACCAATTACGGCCGAGTGAAACCATGTTGGACTATGGCTAAACCAGTGGAGCATTAACTTCCCACCTATATATTACATAGTACATACACACAATGATGGAAAAGGCACAATCGAGCAGGTTTGAAAGATGCTGATCAAGTCAAAAACAACAATCATTTATTTGCACAAGCAATGAAGGAACAGCATTGATTTACAGTCAAGCAATCAAGTAATACATCCACAAGCAGTAAAGACACAAAAGCACAGACTTAACCCCGAGCACGTATGTTTTTCCCCTTACACAAACTCATTTAGACACAGGACATGGTGCCAAATTTAGAACAGAAAGAGACGAGGAGATGAGAAAGCAAAGCAGAGCGGAGTATGGGTTTGACTCCTACCTTACCTAACACAGCCAAGCGGGGCTGTGTCAATCCCAAATATGCGGGGTGTTGTGAGGATGTGGACGATGGGTGGTGGAGTGTCGATGTGATTGGTGTGAGAGGTGCAGCATAGTGAGCGTAGGCTTGGAGGAAGGATGTGATGTATGAACAATGCCTCATCCATGTGGAGACGGAGGGAAATTATTGATTACTCATTAGAAGGATTGATTCTCTTTGTGCGTCCAAAATAGATAATTAGGGGTTCTTGAATAAATAGAAAGTCTGGTGTTAAATTTGGGATTAGGTTGGCTAGCTTGGGATCTTAGGGTCCTGAGTTTGAGCCCTGTTGGCTGCTGAATTAGCACCAAGTGGGGTTGACTCAGCCTGTCATCCTTCTGAGGTCGGCAAAATGAATACCAGTGTCCTGGTTTGGGGCACAGCATCAGCAGCATAGTCATGCCCCAACAAAATGATAGCTACCAGGCAGCCAAGCTTCCCATATGCAAGAAGAAAGAAGAGATATAGAGAAGGATTGATTAAGTCATTACGGAGCTCCAGTGCACTAAGAACCGGACTAAAAAATAAAAAAACTTCAAAAAAATTTGAAGTCACAGCTGGCTGAAATTCTTGAAGCGAAAGTGAACATCCCAGACAGAGAACCAAGGGGAGATGCAGTCATCATTGATGGCTCAGCACTTATCAATGCCCTACCTCCATGTACTTCAAAGATATTTGATGACTATGCTAAAGAAGACATCATCCCAAAGGTGGAATCCTATGGTGCCAGGTACGAGAGGGTGGACGTAGTGTTTGATGTGTACAAGAAGTCAAGTCTGAAGTCTGAGGCAAGGTCAAAAAGGGGGCAAGAAATCAGAAGCAGAGCGACAGGAACCAGTAAGACCCAAAGTAACTGGAGAAGCTTTCTTCGAGATGACAGCAACAAGACTGAGCTGCTTTACTTCCTTGCGGAAAAGATGTGTGAAGCACATACGACAAGCACAGTCATTATCACAAAAGGAGAAGATGCCATTAGCAACACAAGGAAGTCATTGGATGCTGTGTCTCCATGTTGTCATGAAGAAGCTGACACTCGAATATTTGTACACACCAGGGATGCAACGACGGATGGTAGAAAATCCATTATCATTAAGGATAATGACACGGACGTACTAGTCATAGCAATATCTGTACTGCCATCCTTACAGGAACTAGGTCTTGAGAACATGTGGATTGCCTTTGGCCAAGGAGCCAAGCCAATGGATTCCAGTCCATGAGGTAGTTTCTACAATAGGGCCTGAGAAAGCTCGAGGGATCCCATACTTCCATGCGTTCACTGGATGTGACGTCGTGTCTGCCTTCCGCGGTAAAGGGAAGAAAACTGCTTGGCAGACTTGGAACGTCTTTGATGATGTTTCTGAAACATTCACCAATCTCAGCCAGCATCCAATATTGATTCATGATCTTGACTTTTTCGAAGTTTTTTTTTTTTTTTTTCAGATTTTTCAAAATTTGGATTTTCAAATGTCCAAAATCAGGCAGATTTGATTAGAATCCCCTGGAGAACAAATGTGTCAAATTTGATGCTTGTATCATCATTTGCACGATTCCTCTCAAAAATTGCTGTTATCTGCCCCACTATATGCGTTTAGTTTGATCTCTTCAGTTGTGAATGAAAAGGTTAATTTGGAAAAACTGTTTCTACATCATTCGCAATTCATCTAAATGTGGCATTATTGGTAGGGGTTATATACTTTTGCAGAGCACTGTATACCCCTCCCATGCTCGTCCAGCCTAATAAAGCTGCAGAATGCAATAGTGAAAAACTACACATGATAACTCCTATGCTGTTTAAAATTCTACCTGAGTACATCTTCAGCTGCAAAATATTCACAAATAGTACATGCATGAGAATCCAAATGCTACACATCCCCTCCGCCACCAGATCGATGAAACCCTTTAGACCCATTTTATACGTTTTTAGACCCCTTTTAACCTTTTTAAGACACTTCAGCTTCCCCTTAAGACACTTTAGCTTCCTTAGAAAATAGAAAAAGACCCCCCCCCCACCCCACAAAAAAAATTATAAATCGGTTTTGACAAACTTTTTCGTGCATCATTCGTGTCTCATCACAAATTTTCATGACGAATTGAAACTGATATCCCAAAGCAAAGCTGATGTTGAAAACATAAACTGAAACTACTGATCTACAGATTATGGAATGGGAAACCAGAATTAATTGCTGTGAAAAATATCAAAGAGAAACTGCTGAAATATAAGCCATGGGGAGTACCGATAGACGGGCAGGTTGTGGCTGAAGAAGGACCATGTGGAGGGATAGGTGCCTGGAGGTGGGCGGTTGGCACAGAAAGAACTTCGGTAATCTTTGGTTAGGCGGTCGGCCCAAAATGCACTGAAATCCATTTCTCAGCTGAGCGTCCATAATTTCACCCTCGCTACCACACTTTCAGTTCAATTTCAAGCCTGGTGTTGGCTTAGTGCTTAGGGTGGCTGGCTTGGGATCCTTTGGTTCTGAGTTTGAGCCCCGTTGGCTGCTCAATTAACACCAGATGGGGTTGACTCAGCCTGTCATCCTCCCAAGGTCGGTGAAATGGGTGCCAGTGTACCGGTAGAGAGGCGCAGCATCAGCAGCGCAGCCACGCTCCAAGAAATGATAGCTATCTGGCAGCCAAGCTGCCATACGCGAGAACAGAACAAAGTTCAATCTCACTCTTCCATGATCATTGCCCTTGTAGAGAGAAAAAACAAAAACATAGAAATGTTAACTTTTTAAACAAATGTAATTTTAATTTTCATAATTCAATCTAAAACTATTGCTTGATGCAGAAACAACAACCCAACAAAGATGATCCTTGCTCTGAACTGCAGAAAGAAGGTTATACTGGAAATGTGGTGTAAAATATTTGTGATGTCGTGACAGTGCCTTTAACATTTCTCATCTGGAAATGACTTTCCCTTTCCTAATGCAGGCAATAACTTTGTGTACTTTGCATCAAGCAAGGTGAGACAATAGCACACTTTAGTGCTATGCAAGGCCAAGCATTGTCATCTACAGTGCATCTCATGGCAATGTCAATCTCGTTCTGCAATGTTGGCTTTTTTGCCAAGTTTTCAGTACCCTGAACACAGGTTTTGTCCAGGGAATTCCAAACCATTATGCAATGGATGCCATTCCCCATACCAATGCCATGCATCATTGGAAATGCAATCACGCTGCCCCTCACTCGTTTCTTCTTAGCATGAAGGGTAAATGTTTTGGAAGCTTGCATCAAATCTATCCCCAGACCAAGCATTATCTGAGTAGTTACAGTCGTTGTTGTTTTCTCGTAAGTCCCTATTTTAGCACTTTCATTAAGCTCACATCACATGGTATTGTGCTGATGCTTTCCAATCGTGATGAAACGTGTTCACTGCCATACTCCTACCTGTGTGGCATAATGAACTCACCACTACGGCTTTTAAAAACGCTGCAGGAGCCCATGACGGCACAAGGTATTACAGTTAGATCATGGTGATATCGTGATAATGCTTAATGTTGGAAATGTCACCTTTCAACTATTTTATTCCCAACCATAAATTGTAGCTCTACTGCTCCAGTAATGCAGCAGACGATGTGCTTGTGTGGCAGGTGATGCTCGTTGGTCACCAATAGTGTGGTCATGCCATAACGGGACCGGATCTGTTGTCTTGCATGCTCGGGGGTTGGGCTATGAGATATATGTTCTGTAGAATACCTTATCTTGGCCAAACACTATGGAAAGAACAGGTTAATCCCCTGAAAGTATTGCACTATTTAAGCTTCCTCATGTTTGCATTGAACATAAAAGCAATTTCCTTTGGTTCCGAACTCACAAATATCAACTTTACTGTTGCAGTAGGGATTTGAAAACCATATGCAGTACATTTAAATAATTGTTATTATTATTATTATTATCATCACAGTTGTCATTAATGATACAATGATAATGTTTTCTTTATCACTATTCCTGATAAAATACAATTACTATTGGGTAGCAAGCAGTAAGCTAGCTATCACGTGAAGCCTGTAGATTGCTGGTTGCATCGTTTTCTGGGGGCACAGCTGTGCCACTGATGCAGTGCCCTCCATTACCAGTAAACTGGTACTCATTTCGCCAACCTCAGAAGGATGACAGGCTGAGTCAACCCCACCTGGTGTTAATTCAACAGCGGACAGGGGCTCAAATTCAGGACCCTAAGATATTAAACCAGACACCTTAACCGTTAAGCCAACACCAGGCTTCGCAAGCAGTTCATGCAATGCGACTTTCATCGTTAGACTTAATTGCCTTTATACGGCTTTGATAATATTTTTTTTACCAGGGGACCAGGTGGTAGAGCACTTGACAGTAAATGGGGGAATAGTTGAGATCAGATCATGGCAGGGGTGTTTTACACAGGGACAGTAGATAGATTAAAATGGAATTGGATAGGTACACTTGAGTACACGTGAGGCAGAGAGGGGTACAACAGTGATGTAAGCAGAAATACAAGGTAGACTGGAATTGAATTGGGTGATCTGTGGGCATTGTATGCATCTTCTTCTTTTGTCGGTATTTAGAGATACCGATTCACCTGAGTTGCAGGTGTCGTCAAGTGCATTTGATGTTGTCTTCATTCATGCAACTCTCACCTAATGAACCTCCCAACTCATCACCAAAGATAAACTGAAACAAACAAAAACATCATCATACATTGTAAATGTTGACGTCCTGTCTGAGATGTACGTGTTTGCTCCTGCCCTCTTTATGGCATGACCACACTATTGGTGACCAACGAGCATCACCTGCCACACGAACACATCGTCTTCTGCATTGCTGGAGCAGTTGATCTACAATTTGTGGTTGGGTCGCTTGTCCTGGATGTGTCCATTCTGCTGAAAAATTATTTTGCACTTCTCGTGTGTTATTATGTTCAACATCTCTATCAGATCACCTCGCAATTGTCTTCTTTCTGAGGGAAAACATCCTGTCGCTTTCAGCTGCTCCTCTTAACTTGGTCTAGCTGGGCCCGGGATCAATCTAGCTGCTCGATGCTGAACCCTCTCTATGGCAGATGTGTCCTTCCTCGGATGTGATGACCAAAACTGAACACAATATTCCAGGTGGAACCTCACGAAATTACTCGATGTTGTTAAAACCATTTCTTTGATTTATAATTTATCCCCAAACAAATACAACTGGAAACATTATTAGCTTTGTCCTCCAGTTTCTTGGCAACGGGGCTGTACACTTGCTCCCTATATCTATTACCACCCCTAGATCCTTCTGTCGAGTCACATGCTCCAATACTTCCCCTTGCATTGTAGAATCCCTATTTTCATATTATTCGTACCGAAGCCAAGCACTTTACATTTCCTTGTGTTGAACTGCATCTGCCAGTCTTTTGGCCAGTACATTAAAGCATCCAGACTTTCCTGAATCGGACAACTCCCCCACCCGGTCACCTCCATCTCTGCTGTCGACCTTGCCTCCAAGCTTCCTGTAATCTGCAAATTTGGAAAGCCTAGCATTAACCTCACTATTCAAACCATTGATGTAAACGATGAATAGTAATAGTCCTTAAACTGATCCCTGAGGTACCCCATGATTTACATCCTTCCAGTGGGATTTCCCTCACGTTCACAGCCACTCATTGCTTCCCATCACTAATCCAGTTTCTAGTCCGGTTAGTTACTCCACCAGCCACACCACAAGCCCTCACCTTGGCCAACAACTTCATATGTGCTACCTTATCAAATGCCTTCTGAAGGTGGAGATTTCACGACATCCATTGCACTTCCCTCATTCTCAACCCAGTCAGAAACTGCTTCGTAGAACTCTAATAAATGTGTTCAACATGATCTCCATTTCTTAAATGCATACCGATTACCTTTAATTAGTTTGAAATTATTCAAATCGTTCCCTATCTGTTCCTTAATTATCTCCAACACCTTGCTCATAATGAAGTCAAGCGAACGGGTGTAGAGTTCCCAAACTCTTCTCTGCATCTTTTCTTAAATATTAGCATTGCATTTGCTAACTCTCCAATCCACTGGAACCTGTCCTGACTCCAACAAGCTGTTAAAGATATCGGATAACATCACGCTTATCTGCTCTGCCACCACGCTCCATACTCTTGGATGCGTATTATCTGGTTCCAGAGTTACTTTTACTTCGTGTTCCGAGCTGTTTCCTCCACTCTTCCCTTGATGTCCTTAAGAAGCCCTTTACTCACCCCTGAGATAGATAATCTCAGCTATTGGAAGTTCCTCTGAATGTTGTTATGGAAACGTAGAAGTAATTTTTTTTAAAATAATTTCGCTGTCTCACCACCATCATCCACTAATTATCGTGTGTAATTATTAAATGGCCCACACTGGGTCCTACCTTTTTCTTTACCCCTTGTATATGCTTAAATGACATCTTGCTGCTATGTTGAATATGTTTGGCTATATCATTTCCATGTTCTCTTTTGGCTTACCAAGTTATTTACTTAACCAGCCTCTGTTTACTGCTTTACCGAGGTGAGTCACATTCTATTCCTGTTATTTTGTATTTAATGAATGCTTTCTTAATTTCTGAATGCCTTATGGTTATCTTTACTGACACTGCTTATCTCCTGATTCAACCACCCTTGTCTCAACAACCCTCTACCTTTACACCTCACTCTAATATACTTACCCCCTCACTCCACATATTCACTCCTTGAAGGTTCCCATTTATCTGATGCAGACCGCCAACGCTTTGGCTTTTCCCAAACTAGATCATCTTACATTCAAAGTTTGCCTTCTTGAAATCTAAAATCCTTACCGCACCATCCCGATTCCACATCTCAACAATACAGTTGTACACACTATCTTATGGTCACTTGTTCCCAGATGTCCTACTACTTTCATCTCCTCCACCATATTTGGATCATTGCTTTAAAATATATCTAACACTGCACCCAAATCCCAATCCACCCCCTCGCGGGCTTTTACACACATTGGCTTGAAAAGCAATCCTGGAATTGATTGAGAGAATCTTCCTCGGTTCTGCTCTTCCCCCTTTGCTGAACCAAATCAAACTCCCTTACAATAAACACTCCACCTTTTCCACTTGCTTTCTGTGTTCTTCATGAACCCCTTTATCCTGCTCCTCCCTCACACCACGATCCCGAGAAATGCATTCTTCAAGTATCTTACTATCCATACATTCACTAATCTCAATCCATGCTGAATCCTCTACATTATGTCATTCATTATTGATGTCATTCATTATTCTCAATTGTCTTTCACCCATATTGCCACGCCCCATCCTATCTTCCCTTCGCGATCACACCTTTACATCTTATGCAGTTGCCTTCTCGTGCTGTCCTCCAACTACTCTCCTCATTAAACCAAGTACTACTTACTCAAAGTATATTGTACTCCTCGCTATCTACTTTACCTTCAAGCTCTCCTATCTTGTTAGTTAAACTCCTGGTGTTGGTATATAATATCCATAAGTTAGCCTCCTGTAACCACCCTTTGTTGCCTGTCCACACCAACCATGCCATAAGCAGCAGTTTCTCCATTCCTCTTTTTTTCACATACTTGAGGTCAATCAAGGTTCTTCATCACTTCCACACGTTTCTCTAGCCTGATATTCATCTTTTTCATCACTGTTTGCAGGACGAACAATGACAATGAAGAAATACCGTGATGTAAAAATAAATAACATGAGAATGAGGGCAGTTGTGTTGGTACAGTGCAGCCGGGTCTAGCTCTCGTTGTCTATCTCTCGTTGTCACTTGATAGATGTAAACTTCAGCCAGCCAAAGTGCGATGCAGTTTGTCCTACCTCTCACTATCGGGGAGGATATTGTCTGCTTTAGTGGGACATAATTCCCCAAATTTGTCGTCCATCCTTCATATGGAACACAAGGCTGCAAGTGGCATCACTGGCTGGGAGCACAGCTATGCCACTGATGCAATGCCCTTGTTACCAACACGCTGGTACTCATTTCGCCAACCTCGGAAGGATGACAGGCTGAGTCAACCCCACCTGATGTTGATTTAGCATCCAACGGGGCTCCAACTCAGGATCCTAAGTTTCTAAGCCAGCCACCCTGACCACAAAGCCAACACCAGGCTTACTTGTTTAGGATGACTAAGAAAAACGGTTGGTACCTTGTTTCAATGTCCTGACCAATGTAAGGTTCCATCGGTGACAGCAACTACTGCAGTGAATTTCATGCTCAACAAGGATCTATTTCAGCATTTTTGATTTTTGCATTGCAAACTGATGCAGAGACAGTCTTATTCCCGTTATTGTGTCTAACCCGCTGCAATTTGTGCGGAATAACTCATGACTGGCACTTATTTTGCGAAAAACAAACGTGGTGATGAGTTCTTATTATTTAATAACAAGGGAATGTACCATTTTGAGGAGAATGTGGAAAAATAATATTGACCTTCTTGAAAATAAGTTCAACTACCGTGGTCTTGGAATGCGTCGGCAATGCGGTGACCTGGCATTTTGCTGAATGACTAAACACTGCAGGCAAGATCTAGAAAACCTGTTCTTTTGTGTTTCCTGTCCACAGCCTATGCTGAGTGGAACATTGTTGCCAGCTGGTCTTCACCAGCTGGAATTCACACAATGGTCACCCACATGAACTTCAACCTTCACCATAAGGCTGGAAGTTACAGGCATCCGAGACCAGTGCAATAATTCACTGATTAACTTTACTCCAAACTTTGAGAACCTTACACACAGAATGGGGTCTAAAATATATATATATATATATATATATATATATATATATATATATATATATATATATATATATATATATATATATATATCACCGGGCGTAATGGCGTGCGCCTGTAATCCGGCGACTCGGAGGCTTGGGTTGGAGGATCGCTAGAGGACGGGAGCTCTGTGCTGGGCCGCGCTATGAGAGGGTGTAGGGCAGCCCGGAATCATGGCGAAACCCAATACTTATCCCTGTGTCGTAAGAGGCGACCAGGGTTGCATCAGGAAGGGCATCCGGCGTAAAAACTATGCCAAATCAGGATGCGGATGATAACGGATGATCCGCTGTGGCGACCCCTAACGGGAGCAGCCGAAAGACGAACAACAACATAAAATATATATATATATATATATATATATATATATATATATATATATATATATATATATATATATATATCACCAAATCCAAGTGCGCACACTTATTTGCAAAGTAATGACACTTCAAAGAGCAACGTTTAGGGTTTGTGATGAGGGTACATCACAAGTATAACTCAAAGGAGGCAAAAAGCAAGTCGAATAGAAACTAAAGAGACAGGTGCTGAAGAATAAGAAAAAGGATAAGACAAAAACATGAGAAAATTCAAAAATTACAGCAGACATTGACTAAATGTGTGCATTTCGTAAACTGTCACTAATATTACAACCAAGCTGACTAATAAACCCATTTCTTAGGTTTTTTATATATATATATATATATATATATATATATATATATATATATATATATATATATATATATATATATATATATATATATATATATATATATATATATATATACAATGTAAGGGCTTATGTAAGAGTGAACACACATAACCTTTAACAAGGGGAGCAGGAGACAAGAGGGATGGGACAGGAAGCACGAAACAGAGGGGAAGAGATGCATGAGGAGATCGGTGGAAGGGAGAGGGATGGGTCGGGGTACACGGGGGGTAAACAAGATGGACACAACAGGGATTTTCAGGAAGGAAAGCAGGGAATACGAAAGAGGTGGGTTGGAGTTGGATTAACGGGAGTAGAAAAGATCATAGTTTTGGATTGGGGAAAAATAAGAGATGGTGGTGAACAGCGATTTTGAAGACCTGAAGGGAATAGGTGGATTTAAGAATATGGGAGTTTGTTCCAAAGGTTGGGAAAAAAGAGGAATTAAAGAATGAAGGTGAGCAATGATTCTTGATTTTGGAAGGTTAACCAGAAGGGGTTGCTGGCAGACCTTGAGCACCCTGCGGAAGTATGGGGGGGGGGACAGATAGCAGAATGAGTGTGGGGGGGGGGAGAGGATGGAGAGGAGATGGTTGAAGACAGAAAGACCACCGACCTGCCTGCAGTGAGAGAGTGAGAGACCCAAAGACTCAGCCTCATTATGGCAGATACCAATGATCTTAAATATCTTGGTTTCCACAGCGTGAAGCCGACAAAGGTGAGAGGCGGGAGCACCAGCCCAGAGGGGAGAGCAGTACTCCATCAGGCTGTGGACGAAAGCTTTGTCTGTGGTCAGGAGCTCAGGTGGGCCGAGAAAGGACTTTGCACGATGGAGGATTCCCAGTCAGCGACTGGCTTTGGAGGCCAGCTTGGAAATGTGGCTTTCCCAGGAAAGATCATGGCACATAGTGAGACCCAGAAGCTTGAAAGAAAGGACTTCTTCAAGATGATTGTTGAGAAAGTAGATTGGGGTGGGGGGAGGGGGTTGGGTTTCCAGACAGTCCTTTCAGAGAGACATAGTGAGAGTGTGAGATTTGTCAGGATTGAAAGATATGTTCCATGTGTTGGACCAGTTTGTGATTTTATCCAGATCTGCAGAGACTGAAGAGGCTGCTGCTTGCTCATTTGAGGGATAGCAGGTGGTACAGCAGAGGGTGGAGTCATCAGCAAAGAGATAAAAAAAAGATTTTCCAGAGTCGGCCCAGAACACTGCCTTGAGGAACTCCAGCCTGGACAGGTAGAGGGGATAAGAGAATTCCATTCAGGGTCACACGTTGACTGCGATAGGAGAAGAAGTCTATGAGCCATGAGTGGAGATTGCCTTGGAGACCAAAGGAAGAGAGTTTGGTGAGCAGGGTTGGGTGCCCGACCATATCGAAAGTACATGATATATGTATGGCGATTGCTGTGATCTCATGTCTAGCATTGAGGACCTCCATTCATTGTTGGGAAAGCAGGAGTAGCAAGTCCAAGGTAGAGTGACTTGGTCTGAATCCAACTTTATGATTGGGAATCAGGCCATTGGAGAAGAGGAGGGATTTAATCTCAGAAGTGATGATGGATTCCATAACCTTGCTGATGATTGGGAGAAGGCTGATTGGTCTGTAGTTGCTAGGGTCTGTTTTTGCACCTTTTTATGCAGAGTGGTCATGTTAGCTGATTTCCAAGGAGATGGCAGATGACCTTGAGCAAATGAGAGGGCGAATGGAACAGAGAGAGGGTGAGCAAGAGTGGAAGAGCAGGTTTTTAGCACACAAGGGCTGTTGCCGTCTGGACCGGTTGCAGAATCTGAGTCGAGGTTTGAGAGGAAGCTCTCCACCTCACCAGGAGAAAAGGATGTAGAGTCTATGAACAGCTGGATTCGGTTTGTACAGACACCGATGGGTTTGGGACACGATTGAGAAGCAAACACAGTTTATGCATTCAGCCTTTTCACATGCAGTGTCAGCTGTGCTGCCGTTTGCGGTAAAGCCACTGTCACACCTTGACGATTTAGCCAGCGTATGCCGACGTATGAAAAATTTGTCTAAAACGCTGGCACACGTCGAATACGTTATGGGTAAGTTTTGTATACGTTAAGAGCACGCAGAAGCACGCTGGCATACGTCGTAGTACGCCAAGCTCGTCGACAAATTTTAACATGCTCAAAATTTTTCGACGTATGCCAGCGTATGACGCACACGTTCCGCATACGCTGGCCATAAGTTGTAGGCACGTTACGCCATCGTTGACACACGTCGACACACGTTACTTGTAAGTTACTCATAAGTCGAAACACGTTGAGGTAATGTTTAGCGTCAGTGTTCCAGACTCCATGGTTTTTTTTTGGTTTTTTTCTTCGGCATGACGGTGATGTTGACACTTCGATTTATAGTGCATTTTTGAAATATCATGCTTTATATCGTTTTTGGCCCTATCTCTCAATGGTGAAGAATGACTTTAATTATTCTAGTAGCCGGATCCGGATTCCGATCTTCACCAAAATGTAATCATTTCTTCCTTGTCACACACCCAACATGTTCACCAAGTTTCATCCGAATTCGTCCACAACTTTTTGAGATATCCTGTACACAAACAAACAAACAATGAGACAAAGTGGTGAAAACATAACCTCCTTCACGTTCAGTGGCAGAGGTAACTAGATGCCACGAGGATTTGGAGGAGGGAGACAGGTTTGAGAGTTATACACCAATTCTTAACACTGGGGACATGGGCTCAATCCAGGCTTTTCTTCCTCTTCGTTAACTTACCTCTCAAACACTAACCGACTGCTGCTGTTTTTGTTGTTGGTGTTGTTATTGTTACCCTGCGCACACAAAGTAAAAAGCGGGGTGAAGCAATTGCTTAATTTCTGTCTGTCCATGCGTCCATCTACAACGGTCAGTTTATTATCAAAGAACAAGTTGATTTCAATTTAATGTTATATTTTGAACACGAATCGGAGCACTAATCGGAAAACAAACCGGCCATTTAACAGTACTTTGTCTCTGAATTTGTCCCAATCACACATGCACACAGAGGAGCGAAATAATATTTTTCCTCCGTCTGCCTGTCTGGCAGTCAAACAAAATTGAAAATCATTCCTAACAGAAAACTTACTGTTTTTAAGTGAGTCATGAAGGACTCAAACAACAGGCACAAATAACTAAAGTAATGTGTTTGATAAGGTGGTGTAATCGCCACTGCGTCAACAGCGGAAAAACCCGGAATCTATCTTTTTTTTTTTTTTTGTCCGACTTTTACAACCTTTATTTTATTTAGATGTAACGATATAATTGAACGCAGTAGAACACAAATCGTATTCTTATTGGTTCCAAAAACCTCGAGTTTTGCAGGACTTGGACATGATGTATAAGACGATCAAATGTGCTAAGCTTCTGGAATATTTTTATGCATCCTTTAAAATCATTATTTTATTTCAATTTCATTATATACTTGAACATTGTGCGTGGTGTCATGTTCTCTGAACTCTCCAGTTGTTAATGTTATTTTTTTTGTTGTGGTTGTGGTAATCTATATATTACTAAAACTCTCATCTTGTATACATGTATGTATATATGTATGTATATATGTATGTATGTTCCCGAAATACAGCCGAAACGGTACAAGATAGCCCAAAAATGTTAGGGCCACATTACTCACCATTCTCCTGCGGTGTGCAGTATCAAGTTTCGTTCAAATCGGGCAACAAAAAATATTTTAAAATCAATTCCTGATTCAGTCAAGTACTCTTCGGGATTATTTGATCAATGCAAACAACCTCCGTGGTACAGTTTGCTGGAGCTATCTTCTTCTTTTTTTTTTTCTTTAAAATAATTTTTTATCAACTGCTGTCACAACTGGTACCAAACGGGTTCACGGGTCATCTAGTTCTTCATAAATCTATTGGTTTTTTTTTTTTTTTGGTCATGCTTTAAAATTGCGTTCATACAGTTGCAGTGATTTCGTGTTTTTATAACGTTTTCTTTCATGAAAAGCAGCTTGTAACGTTGTTTCCTTTGAACGTTTGAGGAATTTTGACATTTGTATAAAACAAAATGTTCTCAATCATATAAAAGTTATCAGAGCATTGCAGTGTATTCTCTAACCCTAAATGAAGACTCCATCGCCGTTAATGTCTGGTCTAGCGTAGCTATTTTGTGGAGGAGGCCATCGTTGGTCAGTTTTTAATGATGCTGAACCAACAGGAGCGATTAGTGATGTGGATGGATGCCATTCAATGGGGATTTCGTGGCTCATACTCGCTGGAACTGTCTATAAGGTTCTCCAGAAGTAAAAGCAGATTCTTTTATAGCTGCTAGGAAGCCCTTTGGAAATAGGACATTGGAAACCAAAGAGATGGTGGAGAAAGATTAAAGTAAAAATTTCCATATTTTCTTAAGTTCTATGTATCTCTGATCAAAGCATTTCGAATATGCAATAATAATGATAATAATGCTTCATCTTATATCATCTTGCTTTGAGATTATTACCTCCACCACCAAAGGTGAAGGAGGTTATGTTTTCACCTCTTTTTGTCTAATTGTCTGTCTGTTTGTTTGTCTGCAGGATATCTCAAACAGTTGTGTACGGATCTGGATGAAATTTTGTGAACAGGATGGGTGTGTAACAAGGACGAACTGATTAGATTTTGGTGAAGATCTGGATCCGGATCTAATAATTTTTAAGTGATTCGTCACCATTGAAAGATGGGGCTAAACCGACATGTAGCACGATATCTCAAAAAGTTGTGAATGGATTCAGACGAAACTTAGTGGACAGGTTGGGTGTGTGACCACGATGAATTGTTTTGATTTTGGTGAGGATCTGGATCTGGATCTGATAATTTTTTTCAGTGATTCTTCACCATTGAGAAATAGCGCTAAACCGATATATAGCACGATATCTCAAAAAGTTGTGGACAGGTTGGGTGTGTGACCACGACAAATTGATTCGATCTTTAGTGAAGATCTGAACCTGGATCCGACTACTCGAATTTTTAAGTGATTCTTCACCATTGAGAGATGGGGCTCAAAAATGATATATTGCATATTTCAAAAATGTATATGTTCTCGTCGATCAGGCATTACAGGGTGGAGGTATGCGCTCTACCGAGTGCCCTTCGAGTTTGAAATAAGATTTCCATGTTCCAAGGAACTCGAATGAAGGCAGTCCAAAGTAGTTGAGTCCTGGCAGTTTTGTCTTAAACCCAAATGGCATACATGAATGAATTAGTCTTTTCTACATATACTGTATCAGGTTACTGACGCAGTATTACTTCCGGCGTTACAATGTGTGTTGTTTTTAACATCTCTCGTTGCATGCAACTCAGGTGCTTGGCTGAGTTGATTTTCTTGCAACAACAGTTTGATACTGTAGTTGTTTGCAACAATCCATGTACACATTTTCATCCCTGACAGACTTCTCATCGTCTTATTGCCTTCCTGCAGTTTGTTTTCGATGCCCTTTGCGGCTTTGACATTGGCAGTACTGGTAGGTAGCTTAGGTATTTTGTTTTTTTGGAATACAATGTTGAGGCTCGTATGAGAGCTAACACACAACACACAGTAAGTGGGGCATGAGACAAGAGGGACAGGAGAGGGAAGGACAAATCAGTGGGGCACAGAGAAATTAGGAGATATGTGGAAGGGAGAGGGATGTGGTGGGGAACATGGGCTATACAAGATGATGTATACCCCGTGTTCCCCTTATTGATGTGTGATTGTGTACATACTGAATGATTGCGATATATATTTGTCTCGTCAAAAGGTGAATGTGCTTTCAGTGTTTGTTCAATCCTCACCACAATCCTCTTCCTCCCCACCTTCCACCCCCTCAATTTATTTTTAACCCCTGTGATTTCCCTGTTCCTGCCCCACTGCTCTCCTCCCTACTCTTCCTTCCACGCACAAATACTTCTCCCCCCATAACCCACTGAAAATAATAAAACAAACTGATATGAATAATTAATATGATGTTCATAAAGCACAGGCATGATGGGCCAAATGCCCTTCTCCTGTGTCCAGAACAATGCATGATGAGTAAGGTCAAAAGTTCTGTGACTTTTTGCAACATTAAAATGTGTGTCCCATTATTGTGGAATTATGCCGGTTCCAAAATCACAAGACAAATTATTGTACATTGCTGTCAGTGACGTCCTCTTTAAAACTGTATGGTATGGTTGTGGTTAAGATTGAAGTACTGCAGTTTCAATGTTTATCAGTACGTCTAGCCTGGCATAGAAGTATAACACGATATAATTGGGATTATCATTCATGTAAAATATTCCCATAGTTTCAAGAACACTATGTGCAATTAGAACGGCACTCAGGAGAACGCGTACCTCCGCCAGGCTGAAAAGTTTAAGTTTAGCATCTCATTGATACATAGGCCAGATCTGCATCCGAACCTGAACCAAAATCTAATTGGCTTGTTCTTGTCACCTACCCAGCTCATCCACCAAGTTTTGTCGCAATCCGTCCATAATTTTTTGAGATATTATGCGAGACTGTCTGTCGGTTTTGGTCCCATCTCTTCATGGTGAAGAATCACTCAAAAAATTGTATTAACCGGATCCGGATCTTTACCAAAATCAAATCAATTCGTCCTTGTCACGCACCCTACCTGTCCACAATGTTTTGTCATAATCCGTCCGTAACGTTTTGAAATATCTTGCCATATATTGTTTTTGGCCCCATCTCTCAATGGTGAAGAATTGCTTAAAAATTATGGTAACCAGATCCGAATATTCACCAAAATCAAATCAATTCATCCTTGTCACACACCCAACCTGCCCACCAAATTTCGGCCAAATCCGTCCAGAATTTTTGAGTTATCGTGTTCATTTGATTCCAAGCGTTATATTCGTGTTCGTCGTCTTCTTCTTTCTGCTGTTCGTATATTGTTTCAGTAGTGCTGTAAAGAAAGGGGCTTGTGGGGTCACTTACTCCACTGGTCAAAAGTTTGAGAACACCCCCATTTTTCCTGTTTTTACTGAAATTTAAGCAGTTTAATGTTTCAATGTACTCTGAAAATAAAGCAGAGAACAAACAAACAAACAATTGCAGATAAAAAATAAATCATGGAATCGTTTTGTTGAACAAATTTTAATCTAAAGTTTTTGACTCATCAAAGTTGCCACCTTTTGCAGATATAACAGCCGAACATACTCGTGGCATTCTTTCTACAATGGAAATCAAATATTGTTCAGAAATTTCTTCCCAACACTGTTGCAGAAGTTCCCACAAATGTGTTGCACTTGTAGGTTGCTTTGCTTTCACCCTTCTGTCCAGTTCATCCCAAACCAGCTCGATGGGGTTTAAGTCTGGAGACTGTACTGGCCATTCCATGATTTGAAGCCTACCGTCTTGTTCTTTTCTTCTAAGGTAGTTCTGACATAGCCTGGAGGTAAGTTTTGGGTCGTTATCTTGCTGTATGATGAACCCCTGACCAACTAGGCATAGACCAGAGGGTATTGCATGACACTGCAAAATGCTGAGATAGCCATTTTGGTTCAGGGTGCCAGTCACTCTGTGCATGTCGCCAACTCTGCATCCAGTAAAAGAGCCCCAGATCATCACGCTTCCTCCTCCATGTTTGATAGTTGGTGTCGCACACTGAGGGACCATCTTTTCACCTACTCGACAGCGTACAAAAATCCTGCGTGATGAACCGAAGATTTCAAATTTTGATTCATCGGTCCATAAGACCTTCCAGTTTTCAGTTGTTCACTGGCGGTGCTTCATGGCCCAGACAAGCCTCTTTTTCTTATTTTGCCATCTTAGCAATGGCTTTCTCACTGCCACTCGACCTGTCAAACCTGCAACTCAAAGTCTTCTCTTCACAATTGAAACTGAGACTTCCTTACTTCCAACAGTGTTAAGCTGTGTTTGAACTGCTGTCCTGTGAACCGCCTATCATGCAAGCTGTTGACTCTCAGAAACTTGTCTTCTGATTGTGTTGTGGCTTTAAGTCTGTCAGACCTCTTCCTATCAGAGTTTCCTCCAGTTTCCAAGTGCTTTTTGATGGTGTAGGAAACTGTACTCACTGACACCTTGGCTTCTTTGCAATTTCTCTAAAGGAAAGACCTACACTTTTAAGGGTGACTAGTCGACCCGTGAACCCGTTGGGTTCCTGTTGTGACAGCGATTGATCAAATTCTCCCGAAGAGTACTTGACTGAATCGGGAATTGATTTTTAAATAATTTTTTCATTGCCCGATTTGAACAAAACTTGATACTGCACACCGCAGGAGAATGGTGAGTAAGGTGGCCCTAAAAATTTTGCACTATCTGTACCGTTTTGGCTGTATTTCGCGAACATACATACATACATACATACATACATACAAGATGAGTTTTCGTAATATATAGATAGATAATTGTCTGTTTGTCTTCCTTTGTTAATTGTCTTTTTCTTGCCATTATAATACTTCCTGCAGTGCAATATTCTCAAAATAATGCTTCAGAGGGTGTAGCAACACAGTCTGTTCCAACACTGCTTTTATACAGATAGAGGGTTTGGAACTAATCAACAAAAGTTGGGACACCTGTCGGAATTGTTTGCATCAACTTTCAAGGTTTAATGTACTTCCATTGCTGAACAGCTGCAGTTGCTAACCCATTACTTGTTCCCTGAAACGGGCCCTTTTTAACAACTCTGAAATTTGCATTATTTTTCAGTTTTTGGTAACCTAAACTTTTTTTTAACCTTTGGCAGTTTACCGCTTAGCTTTATACCATTTCAGGTTATTCACTGGACTTGAACTGCTTAAATTTCAGTAAAAACTGAAAAATGGGGGTGTTCTCAAACTTTTGGCCGGTGGAGTATTCGAACAGAGCTCCCTGCCAAGTTCCACATTCAATAAGCTGCAATGTACCTTTATAAATGGCTGGCATAGAGAGATAAACTGTACCGATCTTGAGATTCAAACTGGATTTTGATTCTCAACAAATTATTCTCAGCATTGTTGATGGTGTTGCTCTCCATGACATTTTTATTGGTAAATACCTTCACCAGAACATCTAACTATTCATCTGAGTCACAATTTTAAAGTAACAGAATTTCAGGCCAGCAATAAAGTCATATGCATTCAGTGTTTCACGTAAAACTTTACAATCTCGGTGATCACACTTGGAGCTTCTTATGATCCGCCCCAGCGTTATGTGAACCATGACCTTCAAAACTTTTTTGTGGACACAAAATGGGAAACAAAATGTGAAGGAAAAATCAAATTCCCCGACTATTTTTATGACCACTCACGGACACTGTGTTGCTATATTATTTTTGATGCCTGTGGATAAATTAAAGGGTAACTATTTCATGCATACTACAGATATGATGCCCGTGTGCATCCATTTGATTTATGCCAGTGAGAGTGATGGAATAAAATGTTGCATATGATTGGCCAATCACTCATCTAAGCAGAATTGAAACTTTAATACAAGTTTACAACTAACGATTTTTGTTTTTCCTGCCATGATGGAATGTAAACACAGTAATCACTTACTGACCATGTATAAAGCAATTTTGAATCTTACATAACAATCATGATAAATTAAGGCAATTCTCTGTATATAGTGTATGTGTTACGTTAGTGGTTAGGGAGGCTGGCTTAGGATCTTTCGGTCCTGAGTTTGAACCTCTACATACCTGAGCAGGCAGTTTACCGCAATTCAAACCTCCATGTACCCAAACAGGTGGTTTACCAGCTGCTATTCAACCCTCTATATATCTGAGCAGGCTGTTTACCAGCCGCTATTCAGACCTCCACATACACGAGCAGGCAGTTTTTAATATTTTTTTTTGTATACCTTGTCAATGCTCAGGTAAGAGCCTGGCTAAAGAGTTGTTTTTTTTAGTTTTGTACCATGTTGATTGCTTCTTTTTTTTGCCAAAAAACAATTCAAACCTCCATATACCCGAGCGGGCAGTTTTTTTATTTTTTATTATATATATATATATATATATATATATATATATATATATATATATATATATATATATATATATATATATACTTTGTTGAGGCTCATGGAAGAGCCTGGTAAGACAATTTTTTTTTAAGTTTTGTATTATGTTGATTGTTACTTTTTTGCCAAAAAAAAAGCAGTTCAAACCTCTATAGACAGTGGGGAGAACAAGTATTTAATACACTGCCGATTTTGCAGGTTTTCCCACTTACAAAGCACGTAGAGGTTTGTAATTTTTTTATCATAAGAACACTTCAACTGTGAAAGACGGAATCTAAAACAAAAATCCTGAAAATCACATTGTATGATTTTTTAATAATTAATTTGCATTTCATTGCATGAAATAAGTATTTGATACATCAGAAAAACAGAACTTAATATTTGGTACAGAAACCTTTGTTTGCAATAACAGAGATCAGACGTTTCCTATAGTTCTTAACCAGGTTTGCACAGACTGAAGCAGGGATTTTGGCCCACTCCTCCATACAGATCTTCTCCAGATCCTTCAGGTTTCGGGGCTGTCGCTGGGCAACACAGACTTTCAGCTCCCTCCAAAGATTTTCTATTGGGTTCAGGTCTGAAGACTGGCGAGGCTCCTCCAGGACCTTGAGATGCTTCTTACGGAGCCACTCCTTATTTGCCCTGGCTGTGTGTTTCGGATCGTTGTCATGCTGGAAGACTCATCTTCAATGCCCTTGTTGAGGGAAGGAGGTTGTTGGCCAATATCTCACGATACATGGCCCCATCCATCCTCCTCTCAATACGGTGCAGTCGTCCTGTCCCCTTTGCAGAAAAGCATCCCCAAAGAATGATGTTTCCACCTCCATGCTTCACGGTTGGGATGGTGTGCTTGGGGTTGTACTCATCCTTCGTCTTCCTCCAAACACGGCGAGTGGAGTTTAAACCAAAAAGCTCTATTTTGGTCTCATCAGACCACATGACCTTCTCCCATTCTTCCTCTGGATCATCCAGATGGTCATTGGCAAACTTCAGACAGGCCTGGACATGCGCTGGCTTGAGCAGAGGGACCTTGCGTGCGCTGCAGGATTTTAATCCATGACGGCGTAGTGTGTTATTTATGGTTTTCTTTGATACTGTGGTCCCAGCTCTCTTCAGGTCATCGACCAGGTCCTGCCATGTAGTTCTGGGCTGATTCCTCACCTTTCTCATGATCATTGAGGTTCCACGAGGTGAGATCTTGCATGGAGCCCCAGACCGAGGGAGATTGACTGTTATCTTGAACTTCTTCCATTTTCCAATAATTGCGCCAACAGTTGTTGCCTTCTCACCAAGCTGCTTGCCTATTGTCCTATAGTCCATCCCAGCCTTGTGCAAGTCTACAATTTTGTCCCTGATGTCCTTAGACAGCTTTCTGGTCTTGCCCATTGTGGAGAGGTTGGAGTCTGATTGATTGAGTGTGGACAGCTGTCTTTTATGCAGATAACGAGTTCAAACAGGTGCAGTTAATACAGGTAATGAGTGGAGAATGGGAGGGCTTCTTAAAGACAAAACTAACAGGTCTGTGAGAGCCAGAATTCTTACTGGTTGGTAGGTGATCAAATACTTATTTCGTGCAATAAAATGCAAATTAATTCTTTAAAAATCATACAATGTGATTTTCAGGATTTTGTTTTTGATTCCATCTTTCACAGTTGAAGTGTACCTATGATAAAAATTACAGACATCTACGTGCCTTGAAAGTGGGAAAACCTGCAAAATCGGCAGTGTATCAAATACTTGTTCTCCCCACTGTACCCGAGCATCCAGTTTACCAGCCGCTATCCAAACCTCAATACACCTAGGTGGACAGTTTACCAACCGCAAAGCAAACCTCCATATGCCCGAACAGGCGGATTTTTCTCCAGGGAGCCCAGGGTGATGGTTTTCAAATGTTCAATGAGCTCAGTGTTCAAAGGATTAATGCTTCTCGAAGCAATATATAAAATATATAAAAGTACACACAATATTAGTTGAACCAAATTTGATAGTTAATCCCAAAATGATCTCCGTACTTCTTCCCTCAGACTTGCTTCGGGTGCATACATGCTAAAAATATTCAAAATTTCTTCTCCCATAATAATTTTCATCATCATTATTCTGTTACTGAATCGTTTTACTTCTATCTATTTTTGATATCTCTCTGCAATGATAACATCAATGCCACCAATGCCCTTTT
>NC_140963.1:14732902-14862902 GCF_056783735.1 Eptatretus burgeri
TCTATCCAGCCTTGCTTTTTTCCGTCGCGGGATCAGCAACATTCACCGCGGGCGTTTCAGGACCGGGTTTCACTCCCGCAAGCACGCACGTGGCGGCCTCGTGCGCTGCACGGCACGAACCTCGCGCTCGCCACCGTGCAAACTCGGCGCGGTCCCCATTACGACTACGGCCGCTACTCGGCTTTTGTCCCTCTCTCACCATCGTCGTCTCCATTCCATCCACGCACTCCTGCGTGTTACGACGCTCACACACCATTCCATGACATTTACACCGGGAGACGCGGCTGCGTGCTTGCGCTTGCCGACCGTCATCTCCCTCACATACAGCGACCTCACACACGGTCTCGCTCACACACAAACTTTCACTCACACACACCCTTCTACTCGCACATGCAGTGACACTCACACGCGGTGTTTCATTCATACAGACCGTTTCACTCACACACGGAGTGTCACTCACACACGGCGTGCCGGGAAGCACGCACCCTGGCACACTCTCACCCACACCACTCACACACAGGCTCTCTTCCACACACGGGGTCTCATTCACACCCGGTGTTTCTTTTACACACGGGGTCTCATTCACACCCGGTGTTTCATCCACACACGGGGTCTCTGTCACCCACGCGGTCGCTCTCACACACGCCCTTGCACCCACGCTATGCGTGCGTTGCAGCACACACTTCACCACGCTCGTGTACACACACCTCGACACCACACACGCCGGTACAATCACGCTTGGGGTTCGTGCCACCTCAATGGGTTTCGGGGCCTCCATACCCCCCAAGCTCCTCGTGCACCCGTCTACAGCACTCGCCTCCTCAACTCCGCTTGGCACGACCGAACCAACCTGGTCGTGAGTCGCCTCAAGGGGGCATACTCCCTCCACTCGTTCCTGGAGGAGGCTATCCAGCTGCTTGCACCGGGTCCCAACACGTTCCACGAGCTCGCCCCATTGTCCTCCACTACCTCTGTGTTAGTGTGCTCGTCTTTACCCCCGTCTTCATCGTGTAGTCTCTCCTTTACTGTTCCCATCTCCCGCGTCTCTTATTAATTGTCTCGTCTCACACGTTTCGGTCTCCCCATTTAATTTTTCCCTCTTGGTCACCGTCACATTTTCCGTCACCTCCACGCTTCTCGCCCAACACGTCTCCCGTATTATTTCGCCCTCACCCGCCTCCATTGCGGGCCTGACAGCCGCTGCACTCCCCCTCAGCTCGTTCGCCCCAGCACGTGGCGTCGCCATTTTTTCGCCCGCGGTCCGCGTTTCGCTGCACACTAATGCCATCATGCCCGCCCGCAGGCCTCTGCCTATTTGCTGCATCTCACCCCGCATTGCTTTCATTTCTTCTTTCATTTGTTGCGCATTCGTTTCCATCTTGCTGTGTATATTCGCATTCATTTTGTTTGTGTTTGCTTCCATTTTGTTTTCCATCTGTTGCGCATTCGTATCCATCTTGCTGTTTATTCCTTTTATTTCGTTTCCCATTTGTTGCGCATTCGTTTTCATTCCATTTATGGCCTGCAAAATCATGTCGAGTGTACTTGGCTGAGCCGATTCGGCAAGGATTGGGGGGGGTTTGGTGGAGGAGGGAAGGGGAGGTGTCATACACTGCTGCCGCGGCCGCTGCCGCGCCCATTTCGGGTTCTGGGTCCGTTTGTGGGGGGAGAAATCGTTCCTGCACCATAAACATTTCCTGCTCGGGGATTTCGTCCTGGGCCATGGATTCTACCAATTCTACATCCATCTCTAATACCCCCGGCTCCCGTTCGCCTTGAAATGCCATCTTGTCCCGTGGAATAAATAATTTTTAAAATCGCTCATGTTTGGTGGGAATCGGGGGTCACTCCACTCACCCCTGAACCGATTCCCGTGAATTTAGTTGGAGACGGGGTGGATTCGAATCTCACACCCGGACACCACTGTTACGAATTCTGGCCCGCCTGGCGTGTGATCGGCCACGTAACTCTAATCGTGACCGTGTCGCCCACCGGTTGGACAATTCAGTCGTGACCCTCCTTGGAACTACCGCCAGGAGCCAGTCACGGGTGGGGGTTTAACCTCATCACAACCCAGTCCGCATTCTACCTGCGCAAAATAGGGTGAATCGCCGAATGTCGATTTTCCTAAATACCCGCGCGGGTAACCTACCGAGGGGTTGCACCACGCCGCAGGTCGGCTTAGGACACGAACGGCTTAAGCGGTTCGTTCCGTACTACAGGGATAACCGAGCGGTGTTATCGCCGACCTCGACGGTTCAGATTACTTTACCCGGGTGTTCAAACCCTCACTAATTATTCCACGAGGTAAGGTGGCACTTTCAATAAAGGAGAGGACGCAACGATGGAGAACAGTTCGACAAGCTCATTTATTATTTACACACACGTAAGGCAGTCATGCAATATGTACAGCAAGAAAACAATACAACCGAATAAAGCAGGGAATGCTGTACAACACAGTCACTTTAACAGGTTCCACTTACAGACGGCGCCACACCATGCAAGCAAAAGTAAAAAGAAAAGAAAGGACCTCCCTTTCTTGGCCGTCCAGTCCCCCTCCCACGACCGTTAGCGGGGTCACTCCTGGTTCCGACCTCCCACGCGGCCGGCGAACCCTCTCCGGCACCCCTCGTTTGGACACGCAGGTCCACCACAGGCCGCACTGCGGCGCCTCCCGTCCGCGTCTCCACCAACAGGCCGCGCCGGGCCACAAGCGCAGGAACGAGCGAGGAGGAAGGGAGCGCAAGCCAAGAAGAGCGCATGAACCGTGAAGAGAGGAGGAGGCCCAACTTGAATCACCGAGAGAGACAGGGGCGAGCATGAACCAAGAAGAAGAGGAGGAGGCCCAACGTGAATCACTGAGAGAGACAGGGGCGAGCATGAACCAAGAAGAAGAGGAGGAGGCCCAACGTGAATCGCTGAGAGAGACAGGGGCGAGCATGAACCAAGAAGAAGAGAGGAGGAGGCCCAACGTGACTCACTGAGAGAGCGAGCCTCGCGTCTGTTCGCCTTTTGTAAGGCGGGGCTCCGCCCTTCGCTCCTCCCCGTTTTCGGCTCCGCCTCCCTTCGAGAAGCTTCTCGAAAAGGGGCGTGCCCTCACTCCGAGCGCCTCATGCCCCGTGTCCCACCAATGGGAGCGAGCTGCCCCGCCCCCTTCCCTTCACACCAAGCACGGGGAAAACAGGCGGGAAAAACCCCACAGGCTTCACAAGAGCTTTTGTTCTGCCAATCCTCCTCGGACGGTTTCCGACGCGGAAACCGTCTTACCGCTGTCCATGGAGGATGGCGTTCATAAGCGGGCCTAGTGGCGAAGATGGTGGTGATTGTTGTGGGGGTGGTCTGAGCATGGTGGGCGTAGTTGGTGGCGGTTGTTGTTTGCGTGGAGGTTTGTTGCAATGGTGGCTCAAAATAACGATAGATAAAGAAAAACGGCTTTCTCAAAGAGTCGCAGCCTGGTGAACACAAAGAAATCCCTTTAAACAACGGTTGGGACCTATCTGAACACTCACTTACTGGAATAGCTAATCTAAGGAACCTTGATGGTGTAGCGTGAATTTCCACAGCCGTAACAATATATATATATATATATATATATATATATATATATATATATATATATATATATATATATATATATATATATATATATATATATATATATATATATATATATATATATATGCAATTTCTGTACTTTTGAGTGTCATGGGACCTTTAAGAGGAACTGCCACAGTAAAACTATTACCTGCTTTTGTATCATCATTATACATTCCTTTCCTTTGACTATATCTAGGGACTGTGTTTGTTCCCGTTGCCATATCAGGAGTAAAACCTTCGACAGCCCCCTTTCCCATTCTATCACTAAATGAATATGGTGTAAATTTCATCATTTCAGATGTAGCAGAGACATAATCAACCGCTTCAACTTCTTGTGTTCCAATATACAAACGAACACCATCAAACATTTTCCAGAAGAAATCATTTACGAGTGTAGCATTTATGTTATTCGCAGCCTTGGTGAATGTAAATTTACACAACAAGAAACTTTTGGATCGATCCAAATAAGTTTATTGAGTATTTATTTCAAAACTTTTTGTTCCATTTGTATTTCAGTCTGTTCCTGTTACAGCATTTACCTTTAAGTTATCTTCTTTTTTAGTAGAGTATGAGATGACAATGGTATCATCCAAATCATAGATACTATCAATTGCTTCCATACTTGTATTTATTAAGGAAAAAAAATATAAAACTTTTGAAACCCTGACCCAAGTATTTGAATTTTTTTCCCCGTTGTTCTTGGGGAGACAACTGAGTTTTGCCTTTCTTAATTAATTTTATTGCTTGCAATTTATGAGATTCCTTTTGGGCATCTTTTATACTCTTTATAGCACCCGCTACATTTCCCACAGCAGAAGCAGTTGAACCAATTTGGTCTTTATGTTTAAGAATAGTTGAACCGATACCCATTAGAGTATCAATTATCCCATCTCCTTTTTTTTCTAAATTGATGTCCTACACCCCGTTGTCTCTTAGGTTTATTGTTTCCTTGACCAAGATACATACCTTCACCCTTATAGTATGGGGAAAGGAACATCTCATCCCCTATACTTATTTTATATTTTCCCAACTCGTGTTTCCTCACAAAAACCATCGTATTTATTTATTAGAAAACTTCACGTCGGTGAATTCTGATGGATATAATTTCTACATTAAAAGAAGTCACGCGATTATCTTGGTCGGTTATCTTAAAATTTACTCTGTATATGGTTTTTCTGGACACGTGAAGATAAACCAGATTTTTTTGGTTCCATATTGAATTTATAACCAATTGGGGTTGAGTATGCACTGAATGAAAATATTGTATTTGTTCTTATTCCATCATTATAAGCACCATCAATCAAATCACAGTGAATTAAGACCGAATTTATGCCTGAGGATATTTGAATGACATTATCACTATAAAACGTCCTATTAGTTTCAATCTTTTTTGAGGAGAAACCCAATAACTCTCCAAATGAATTATCAATTGTGAAATCAACCTTGTAGTTATTTTTAAGTTTAATCGTTGATTTTGAAGTATGTTTTTGAATATCTATAACAATATTTTTTGGTTCATCACCCTGTTCTTTCGGAAGCTATTTGAGAAATCTCGTATGCTCACGGTGAAACTGTTATAGTTTTGTAACTGCTTCCTGCATTATAACTAAACTTGTCATTTTTCTCTGTGATATTTAACAAGGTATTATAAGTTTCCATAAACAATATAGGCGCCTCATATTCTTTTGTTGCGTCAAGTTGAAGTGGGCATTGGAACAGAGATGTGTGATCACTCGTGAAATTAAAACGAAGGATTGTGCTTCTCATCTTCTTCAATGTGGGATAAAATGTCTTTGTATTGACATTTATTAATTATTTTCAGATTCATTAACCAGTCAAAAATGGCTGATGCTTCATTGAAACAATTATTATTTCCAGCCTTCTTACTATACTACCTAAAACAACAATAGCAGTCTACTAATTGTGATGGGTCATTTGGAAGAAAACAAACACCTGAACCAAGCCTACTTAAAGCCTCAATTATGTGTTTCTCCTTTTCATTCTTCCTTCCTTTACTGGCAACAGAAACTCCGTAATTAAGCGAGTTTAGTAAATTAATTTATACTCTACCATCCTCATTTTTTATATTCAATGGTTTATCGAAATAACTTGATTCACCCCTCACAGTTGAACCTTGCCTTCCATCTTTTGTAATAAGAAACATCAATCTCAGAGTTAATTTAACAGGTTGTTGAAGGGTCATTTCTCGGTATTTGGTTCGTTACGGACGGAACATTTAGAGAATTTGAATGCCTATATTTTTTTGACCCTGATATGTCAAGTCAAATTGATAGAACAACGTTGAAGGATATGGTATATGTATATATGTATATATGGGATATGGGCAGTATAAATGTCCAAAATTTGAATCAATTTGAACAAGAGTGTCATATGCTAATTATCCAAAGAAGATGCGTTTCATACGGGACATGCTGCTAATGACTTTTGAGCTTTGATAAAATCAAAAATTCTCTTCTGTTCGGCGAGATATCTGGCACTTACCAGTCTATCCAGATACCTTAAGAGTTTTCTAAGGTTACTTGATCGACGGTCAATGGAAATTGTCACTTGGCAAACAATAGTGTAATTAGAACTGCATTTCGGATGGGACATCAGGAATCGTTAAGGACAGGACTATTTTTTCGCATCAGGAAATTCTATCAAAATGTCTTCTAGAGTCTGAATAATTGCAGAAAATAACTCAGCAATGAAATGCACAACAATATATTTAGCAGAACATTCTTATATATACATAAAAAATGAAAATATATTTGAACAATGTTAAAGAATGATGGTGAAGTAGAAATCAGAGGCATTTAAAAAGTATCATTCCTGAACATGAATGGTGCGAGGGAATATGTGTCTGTTTCGGTTGTCCATTACTGGTGGGTCCAGAATTTGTATGATGTCACATAGCCCAATCCACGAAATATCGTTCTTGGTCAGGAATGTGAAGATCCTAGTCGGAGTCCTTCGATCGGAGGAATGAAACGTTCGCTTCGGTCTCATCAACTTCCAGGCATTGTCCGAGGAAGACTTTGACTGATCTTCCTGTCTCAAACTTAACGAGGATAAAGTCGCCGACTTTACAGTTGTTGATCTTTTCGCGCTTCGTGCCTGTATGCATCGCTGGCTCATCAGTCGAGACACCTGGTGATACCACCACTCTCCTCTCATAAACTTTCTGTGTACCAGTGAATGGCGAATTTCTTGAGACATGGATCGGCGCCACGTGGTGGTGTCATCAATCGGCACCACATGGTGGAATTGATGAGCTCCAGACACAGCCGGGGTGTCCTCAAAGCAGGCATCAAGGTGTTGTGTTGCTGCCTCGATGTCCTCCGACGATGGCCACAGCACCATGATCTCCTGGCTGAGGGATGGCGATGCATTGTAGAAATCAATGGGAGAAGTCACGGTGACTTTCTCCTGCAATACTGCTCGCCAGACTGATCATTTGACGTGTCCGCCAATGCCGTCACTGGGCCCTTTGCCGTGTGCGGTGCAAAAGTAGCTCCAATCTGCTGTGCAGTCAAAGTCCTTCTTGTGGAAAACAAGATTGGCGAAGGTACAGCGATTTTTGAATTGGCTGGCGGCTCTGTCAGACCAGTAGTGGACATGAGCCTCTGGCCAAGGCAGCACAGTTTTCAATTGGTCCATAAGTTTGGAATTGAAGGCATAAATGGACTTCTTGCCATGCGCCATCTCGTCCGACACAATCGCAACTGAGAGGTGTTTCAGCTCTTCCATTCCAGTCTCTCGGAAAAACACCACAATGGTGAAAATGGTCACCCCTTCAGCTGACCAGTGGGCCAACATGATTATCTTCTGAGTTTTATGCTATAATTCTCAGCGAAGTCTTCCTGCACGATGATGACGCCCGATTCCAGTGTACCTTTCAGATGACGTAGTTCAGCGTGTTGGTTTCGTACGTCATTAACGTGTTGACTGAATTTGACTAATTGTTCACGCAGATCATTCACCGCAGACCGAAGATCGTTTTTTGTCACCGTTTTGACAGTCTTCCCATCCTTCGTCGTCCACTGGTGATATTCGATCGTGGTTGACTCATCGATACCATCGAGATAACCTTCAATATCATCAATGCCACAAATGTCACAGCAGCGGTCTGCGCAAGACTCACTGGCTAAGCCACAGACGGTATATGAGGAGTCACTTTGCGTAACCCGGCCACCAAAAGTCCAACATTCTCTTGGTATCTGCACATATATTTTGTGGTCTCAGTGGTTTACTGTTCTGATGTGTGTGGGACAGATAAGTGAGAATTTAGTGAAGCCGATGACGTTACCGTACTCACCGCAGAAAAGCTGGTGAGCCTCTGACAGGGTCATCAGTAAATACCGCTTCTGCCGGTGCCTGCGTTTACCGTCCGAGTCCTTGATGGAAACATAGCCCTTCTTTCCGGGACACATACAACTGACGTCATCACATTGAAGAAACGCCATCACGTTTTCAACGGTATGCTGGGGAATAGAGTCGCTGCGAGTTTTTCTGTCGCTGTGAATGATGCTTCGTCGAACACGGTTCCGAACGACATCTTGCAACACACTTTGATTTTCTTTCGGCAACGAAGCTGTGATGGATCCAATGACGTGAGTCTGCTGTCTGGGCGTCAATGGCAGGGCGTGGTTCGCACGTGAGATGGCCTTGCCGAGCGTCTTGGTATTAGAAAAGGGACTAGGTCCTCCGCGTTTTTCGGCGAGAATGGTGTTATTCTTCTTATCACGTTGGAGTCTTTTCCTCTCACGTTCTTTCTTGTGAATGGCTTCTTTCTCTTCCTCTGTTATGGTTGCCTTCTGCCTCAGTCTTGCTGCCTTTTTACATTCTCGATCGTGTTTCTTTCCACACATATATATATATATATATATATATATATATATATATATATATATATATATATATATATATATATATATATATATATATATATATATAGATACATACAGCGCATACTGCCTACCAGTCTTTGCATGGATTGCTGCTGGATTCTGTCCCACTCAGTCCTCAATGACTGAAGCCATCTGACTAAGGAACATCTGCCTGTCCTGCCTTGCAGTGGTGACTCTTGGCCTCCCTCATCGAGGTCTGTCATCTGCAGAGTTGTGGAGGGTGTCTCTGTCCACCAGGGCCGATATCGTCTGGTGTGAACAGCCAAGGCGACGTGCCACCTCACGGTAGCTCAATCCGCCTTGCAGTATGCCCAAGGCACACTGCCGTTGATCCCTTGACAATCGTGGCATGTTGATTGAATTGCCCATTTTGCACTGGCCTTTTTAAAGCCAATATCAAGACATCACGTGCAGCTCATTAAAATCATCCCATACCCCTTGGCTTATCACTGACAGTCAAAATGGCTGTTCAAAAGCTGTGCTATGAAGTGACCATTGAAGGTTGAAGTGACCATCCGTGACCGTTTTGTCTGACAGTGAGGACACTATTGTCCACAAATAAGTTCACACATTTACTACACGCAGTGTTATTTTTGATATTTGAAGGTTTAAAAGGTGGTAAGTTTCTTTTGCGTTTCAGTATATATACATATGCATATATATATATATATATATATATATATATATATATATATATATATATATATATATATATATATATGTATATATATATATATGTATATATATGTATATTTATATGTATATATATATGTATATATATACATATACATATCCAACCTTGGAAGCAACCTTCATCCTTTCCACCGATCCAATATTACGTCATCAAAAGGAATTTGTACGATCTCAGCGTCTCTTTCAGCATGGAAAGATCAAGGGAAGTACGGTAACAAATGGTGAATGGACCTTCGGGGAAACCCATCCCCCCCCCTCTCTCTAGGATGCGGTTGCAAACGTCAATCATTGACAAACTCTGCTCCAGTCAATGGGTACTCGAGATGAAGATGATGAGCCGACCAATGGGTGTTCGGATTAACCGTGACATCATTACGGTTGAAACAATCAATGTCTATCTTATTGAGACTTGCGTATATAAGCACACGCTTTCATTTCCTCCTTCACTTGCTGCAATTTTTACCCTGAAGAGTGCAGCACAAAAAGCTTCGGTGACTATTATGTCATGTTTGTTTGCATCCATATTGAAGTTCTGTAGTAACAAACATCTGTTCATATATATATATATATATATATATATATATATATATATATATATATATATATATATATATATATATATATATATATATATATATATATATATATATATATATATATATATATAACCGTCCATTGGAACCATACTCTTTGCAGTGTTGGTGGGCACAATCCTGGACGGGTCGCCACTCCAACACAGTATCCCAGCATGCTGAAACTCATTTTGCTGACCTCGGAAGGATGACAGGCCGAGTTAACCCTACCTGGTATTAATTCAACAGCTGAGCGGGATTTGAACTCAGGACCCTGGGATCCCAAGCCCGCCATCCGAACCATTGAGCCAACACCAGGCATGTATATATACACACAGCGAGTGCCCCGGAAGCAGCAGGGGAAAGAGAGTGGCACTTGTATATGTGGAAGAATTGCGTTTCTCAGCCGGTGGGTTGCCCAAATAGCTCAGATGGCAGAGCACTGGTAGCATTTGCCAGAGTCCCTGGGTTCGATCCCTGCTCTGGGTCCGTAATTTTCCGCATACACACACACGCACACATACGCACGCACACCGCACACACATACATACACTGTAGACAGTATTTACAATCATCCGTCAGCATCCCTGCAGATGCCATTGGGATTGAGCTTACATGATTTGGATGGGCAATGGAAGTTGCTGAAGTTACTCTCATATCTCTAAGCCAGTTAAGTGCAATCTGGGCTCAATGTTTAATGGTATATCCATCTTGAAAGATTCTGCCTTCATTCTTCATTTGTATTCAGCACAAGACTGCAGGGTCATAGGCTGAGGGTGTGGCTGTGCTGCTGATGCAGTGCCCTCTGCTAGTTAGAGCAGGAATTTGTAATTTGTTCAGGATGCCAGTGATGACTCGCCTTCTCTTTGTGAAGGATACCGTGGGAACTTTAACGTCCACCAACGAATGTTGGCAGACAGGACACCCATTTAACGTCTACCTGATAGATGGCACACCCATTGATGAATCACCCTGCGTGTTAAACACCAGAATGACCGCTTATAGCTTGGTTGGGATTCAACCCTGGGCTCGGCAACTTAGATGCAAGTGTGTGTATCTTTCGGCCATCCTGTCAGCTCATCCTGCCCTCATGTAAATGTACAACATGTAAACGTACAATAAAATTACATCATTAAAATATTTTAACACAATTCATCATTATTCATATTGTTGCTGGCCGGGGGTCAGCCGCCAACCGACCACTCTGAACGGAGCCGCAAGTCGAGTCGGCCCGACCGATCGCCCGGAATATAGATCGCCGCCCGGATAACTCCGAGCGACGGGTCCTTGTACAAGAACCGAAATATGCCAATCGGCAGATCACGTGGGGTAGGGTCGATTGCCAATCTTCAATTTACCGAAGTACCCACGTGATCCAACTACCGGGGTATTCCACCCTCGACGGAACTCGTACGGAACAAACCGCCGAGGCGAGCTTGTCCGTGCGCGATTCCGAGCGGTGTAATCACCAAGAACCGTCGGTCCAAATGTCCCCCTATTACGGCAAACCAACGGCTTTCTAACTCCCAACACACGAAATGTTCAGTCAATGACGGAATGGACGCAACGAGCAGGTTTACATTCACACAAGGACATTTATTATAATGAAACACGTATGCAATTAAATAAGGCAAAACACGTATGCAATTATACAAGCAACAAAAGCACGACAAAAGAACTACAACCGTCTACTTATTATGCACAATCATTTACACTTAACAGCAGTTCCTACTTATTAGATGGGCCCACGGACTCACGTACGCTCACACACACACACACACACACACACACACACACACACACACACACACACACACACACACACGAAATGGTGGCTGAGGCCTTTAATCACGAGCTCCAGCTCGGAGGACAGGTGAGCTGAAACTCAGAGCTTGACTCGAACCTTTCCACCTCGTGTGGTCTTCAACTTGTCCGGACCCGGGCTCCAGCGAGAGCGAGCTGGATCCAATCGCCGCGATCCTTTCCGAGCTCCCGCGAATCCTCCCGCGCTTCTCAACACGTGCCGGTGAGACGAGGCGCCGATCCTTCCTGTCGATCGTCGCTTCCCCGTGGATCCAACTCCAAGAAGAGGCCGATGCGTCGCACCAAGCCGGGAAACAAAATGGAGAACGGAAAGCTCCACGAACCAAGAAGAAGAGGAAGAAGAGGAAGAAGCCTCCACTCGCAGCTCGAGCCGAACAACCGGCTCATGTTCCTTCCAAATCAAAGCAGCAGCCGAAGCTCACTGAGCCAGCCGAAGCTCACTGAGCCAGCCGAAGCAAAAAGCTTCCGATGGCCTCAAGCCACGCAAGCCAAGCAGGACCCGATGGCCTGCTGAACGACTGCTCTCTCCGAAGCAAAAAAGCTTACTCCTCCCACAGGACTCAGCACACGAACTCTGCACACGGGACCCAGAATGGGACTCTTCACGAACTCTGCCACGGGACTCCCACGAACTCAGCCCACGAACTCAGCCCTGCCACGGGACTCCCACGAACTCAGCCCTACCACGGGACTCCCACACGAACAATGAAAGGTTCTCCCCTTTATCCTTCCCACCCCCTCCCCCGCACCCGGCGTGACTCATGCCCTCGTGATCCACCCCCCCCCCCCGCTCAACCACGGGTGGGAGGGAGTTGTTGACGTCACCGCAGGGTTTTTCTTCCTCTTCGCAGAAGGGGGGGAGTGACATCTCCATTGTTCGCTCCCTCACTATTAAATCGATCCGCAGCGCATCTTAATCGATCTCTGAACATTTAACAATGAAAGGTGAGCTATCTCGGGAACATGCACTTATCGACATGGCTGACTAAGGGAACCTGTATGTTGTGTGCAATTGAATTCCAAATTCGTAACAATATATTACTCTCTCGTCTTTGGCATGAGTGGAACAAAAGCATTCTCCTTAAATATGTTTGACCATGGCATGTCCTTGTGCAACCTAAATTGTTGGAATGTTTGTATAGAAGTTGGTATTCATTAGGTCTCTCACACTAAAATGCCTCCATTTTTTGCAAATTAGGTTTAAAAAAAAAATTAACAAAAAAAAATCTATTTCTCGAAATGTGCCAACTTCTTACACTGGTATATTTCTTCAATCAACTCCACTTAAGAAAAAAAACTTCATTCAAATTTTGTTTTTCTGTTGATAACAGGTTTATATGCAGTTCACATGCATCAAAGCCCATAAAGCTGAGTAAAGGTCACGGGAGGTCACCAAACTTTGAGATTATCGAAGGCATTGAAGAAATGTCAGTCACCAAACAAAGGCGAAACATTTACTTCATAACAACTACTGATGGCTCGTAACATTCAGATAGTGAATAACAGGTTACATTAACTTGATTTAATATCTATATCTTCAGAAAACCACTCCACAACTGACCAGGTGCCACCAAGAAAGCTTCCTGGAATATTACCAAGATCAGAAATCCCAGTTTCAACATTGCACAGCAGTCTTGTTCACTGATTAATGTCATTGGTCACCAACAACTGACATGTTATAAGTGTGATGGGCCTCTGGATGACATTTGGCACAATGCAACATCATCAACTATGATAGTTTTTGAGCAGTCACTGATGTCCTATGCAATCATGGCTGTACAGACCTCAGAGTACTTACAAGGAGTGAATTGCAGCAAGATATATTGCATCAACACATCGCTTGACCTTTTTGTCAGACCTTTTCCTGCTGACTTTCATTCAGTATTCATTCTGATTGAAAATGATGTTCGATGCCATCCTGCGAGAATCATCAGGGCGTAACTTGTGTAGGAAACCAAAACATAATGGTGCCCAGCAAGAAGCACACTCTTTAATCTGATAGAACATCTTCATAATCTTCTAGGCCGTTGTATTTGCCAATGTCCTAACCCTCCACATGACCTCAGGGAACAAGTACCGGGGCTGATGGAAGAATAGAGTGGGATCCCTTAAAACATCATCCAGCATCTGGTGAGAAACACTCCATGGAGATGCAGGAATTGTGTAAATGCCCGGGGAGCTCTTACTCAATACAAACATATCTTATGATGTTTATTTCAGCAACATGTGCCACAAACATCCACTTTCAACATTTTTCTTTTAATACTTCTGTTAACACGCTTTCAACAGGTGTTGACATACACAATGGCAAATTGAAAGCTCAAATTATTGTGATTTGATGACGTTTCCATGAAATACTTCAATTGGTTGTTGCCAATTACTGTTCTGTATGATAATACTGCATTTAAAGTAGTCGTATTTGATTTCTAGTTTTGACTGGCTCCACTGATTTGTACATTTGACTCTTTATATATGTTGCTGAAGTATTGTATTGTTATGAAAATGACTTCGGACTTGCTGAGGGGTTAATTATTGAGTAATTATATCCTATTGAGTGTCAGCATAAGCATTTGTGAACCCCAATTAGCAGCAACAAAAATCGTATGTCTAGTTAGATTCCCTGTCTCCCTTTCTCCTCATGTTTTCCTCTTTTTCCCACCTCCAATCCATGTTTTATCTTAAATCACCCCATTGTCCTTTATTCACACATCAACATGGATGGCACATGTATGCTTTGTCAAGCCTTGAACATGGGGTTGACAGACATGGCACAACCATGTGTGATGCATCACATGCAACAGAGCATGCGCAAGACCCATTCAGGAGGGGCCAGAGTGCTACCTAAATAAGGCAGGACAAAGCACCAGGTGTCAACACAGCCAGGACACTCAGCCACACAGAGTCCTCTCAGAGAGCGGACACCCATCCCAGCGGCTCACAGCTCCCAGCCATCGGTCACACAGCCATGGGGTCCTCAGAGAGTAAGTGCACAGGCAGCCATGCATCAATGGGCAGCCAAGGACGAGACCAGACTGGCAGTGGCATCCAAAGCCATGCCTGTATCTCACCTCTCGGTGCTCCAGGAAAGGCCATGCACACCAGACCTTTTAACACTGTCATTCTCCTGTTTGTCTTGTGTTCCCAACTGAGTCTGTCCGTGTTAAGGTGACCGTGGAGATTGTTACCGCCCATTAAATGTGTCGTTCGGTCATCTCACTTTCTTTGTGTAAGTGCCATTTTTACTTCCTATGTCCCCATCCCCATTATTTATTAAAACTGTGTTGCTTCTAAACCGATCGCTGCGTATTTGAGACGCAATCTAGTCCTCATGCTTGACTAAACCCCCCTGGTTAAGCCCACCACACTGAAACAGCCATGCAGTTAAATTGAAAAGCATATCCACAACATGGTGGATTATCTGTGCATGCGCAGTTTTGCTTCCACTCAGCGTTTTTGGAGATAATTATTCGGCAGTCTTGCATCACACGTAAGGAAGGCTGAGTCCATCACAATCTCAAGGAAAAATTCATGGAAGTGAATAGATTTGGCAATGATCACATATTTACAATATGTTTGTCTTTTACACCTTGTAAAGTTGTTTCAAAGGTCAAAGATTTACAAATTTGAAGAGAAAACATAATTGTTCGTGTTTTTTTTTTAAACAATTTGATGAGAATTAAGAGTAAAGTGTGCTCTGGGGTCAAGTAAACTATTGCCCCAATATCTCCTTACTGAAACGTATTTATGTGATCATTTTGAGGCATTGTTATTGAACTGTACAATAATTCTACTTATATTATTGAATATGAGCAATGTGGGGTGTGTTGGAATTGGTCATAAAAGGTGGTTATGGTCTGGTGATTAGAAACGATGGAAGGCCTTATTGCTGATATAACAGAACATGATTTGATTCGTAAAATTATCATGAAATTCTAAAAAGTAGCCACTGGAGCAAACACAAGATTGAAATGGCATCATTGTTATTGTTGATACTGCATGATAAATTGGTCACATGACCATATAGGATATCTCTGAATTGGAACATGCATTATTCTACATTGTACCATGGAGGTTCTATATGGGTGGTTACAAAATTTGATAAAACTCATGACTGCAAGCTCCTCAGAGTTGTCTGCCACAAGCTGCCTATTGGGTAGAGGTGACTGTAGAGGGCATAAAAGTTTGCTGTGCAGTGTATGGCTCACCGCCCTCAATGGCAGCAAGCACTGCATGAAGCCAAGCTTGTATGGCTGATCGGCCACAGCGGATAGAAGTGGTTTGGCCTGGTGGGTGGGCTCACCTTTTAAAAGTATCATGCAGTGATGGGTGATCTTTGGGTTTCTGCTCTTTTCCTTTCATGTCTAGTGCTTGTCAGCTATGTTGGCTTTACACACTGATGGTTGTCCAATTATTGTGCCCCTCTGGAAAATATATGTGTTTTCTGCAGGGCACGGTACTATCTCCAACCATGGACCACGCGCTTCCAATGCAAGCACCAACCATGATGCCCTTAGCACAGCAAATGAGCCAGCTGTCTTTGGGAAGCTCAGCCAATGTAGGTTTGTTTTAATCTATAATTGCACTCTTTCAATGTCGATTCTGTTCCTACTATATAATTCCATGCAGACTTGCGTACCCTTCTTCCCCACGCAGCACTCACCTCAGTGCCTTTATTTCAGCCTGTACCCAGTGAAGTGTAACATGTTGGCTACGTCTGCGTTTTTTCACCCGCTCTGCCAGCAACCATGATTTACTACCAAATGAAAATTGTAAGATAGAAATGAAGGATTTGGGGGCTGCTGAAGGGAAGATGGGATTGCAATCCAACCTTGCCAAGCAGTAATTCTTACATTTCCCAAAATATGACATGCACCTGATGCTCTGTCATGTTCCACTGACTGTTTGTTCCTCGGATGTTTCCTCATATACTTTCCACTTTTTTTCTTATTGGACACTTCTTCAGGCTGACTAATGCTTGGCAAAGCAATATTCCATTGAATCATGACTTCTGAAACAAAATTGCCTTTGTTTTTATCAATAATATTGAAATCGAGCTTTGATGAAAATTTAACAAAACTATAAGTGGATTTAGTTCCAAAAGGCATGAATTAAAATTAACACATTACTTTTCACTGGTTTTGCATCGTTGCTCATGTGACATTATGCTCATTCATTTTTATAACAACTGAAATATATGGGACTGGCAGGATTACCTCGAGGTATGCATACTCGTCTCTATGCTGTCTAGCCCGGGCTTGAATCCTGACGCAGCTATATAACTATCATCCCGGTGTTTCACAGGCTGGGAGATTTTGTCCTTCGGATGGATTCTGTGTGCTGTCCTTCGGATGGACGTTAAACTGGACGTCCCATCTGCCAGCATTTGTTGGTGGACGTTAAAGACCCCACGGTGTCCTTCACGAAGATTAGTCGAGCTATCGCTGGCACCATGAACAAATTTAAAATTCCTGCTTTCTTTGACTTCCTCTGTCGGAGTGGCTAGCCATCCAGGATTATAACTATAACCCTACCCATAGAAACTGCTTCAGTAGAACCAATGCTTTGTATCGTATAGAGCGTACCCAGTAGTTCATGATGTGATCTGAAAAAGATGGCAGAAGAATTACATCCACAAAATCTCCAAATTGGACTTCAAATGTAAATGACAAAGACAAGGGTGATGTGCAGCATGTGATGTGATAGAGAAGATATCACAATAACTAGAGACAATTTAATTGGTTTAGATGTACACATTCAAGCCAACAAGTTCTTTGATGCTGTGGATGAAAGCCAAACAAGAAACCAAAAGGAAAATATTTGATGGTTCAAATAAGACCTCGACCTTTGTTTATAAAAGGCAGAGTAATAGATTAATAATTTGAGGAAAGTTTGCACATTGGTAACTTTCGATGAAGTGAGCTGGTGATCCTCGTATAAGGAATTGGAAAAGATCAAAGAAAGAGGAGTAGGCAGAACAGGTGAATCGGTCATGAACATTAAAGTGCTGATTCAACTGGCTCCAGGAGCACTGGAGGACTCAAACTTGGTGAGGAATATCTCCACCTTGGCTTCACTGCAAGCTCACTGTGCGGGCAGAAGTGCAATGGCAACAGAAACAGAGGGAGTTTGGATTTTTTTTCTGTGATGACAGAGTTAAGGCAAGAGCAGTGCCCATCTTGACTGCATCGCTCAAGAGTGAAGGAACTGATGAGGTACATGTTCTGATGATGAACTTGACCGACTGTACCAAGTATTTTGCAGCATAAGAGAGACATGAGAGATCAGACCTCACATGAGTACCAAAATGACATTACTGTTAATCTCTGGCTTTTCAAGGATATCCATGTTAAAGAACACCTTGATGATTAAGAGATTTTGTTGAATGAATCGGTTAAAAATGCCCCACACAGGAAAGCTTCATAGTCCGAGTGTTGGCCAGAAAAGCGTACATTAGGGTCTGCACAATGTTTTTCTGCATTTTTGTGATCACCAGACCATCTGAATGAATATTCCGATTGATGCCACTCTGGCACCCTTGAGCATTTTTGTAGAAACCCATTAATATGCAAATTAGTGGTGACCATTGTCGAAATTACTATTTTTCTTAATATCTCCAGAAGTAAGCATCCAAATAGCCTGGTTGAGGTGTCTACACCCATGTTTTTATGGTCACTGGTCATGATAAACCCACTTACAATTTAATAACATTTAAATTTAGCTCATTAATATGAAAATTAGCAATCACCATTATTGACAATGCAGATAAATAGACATATAGATAGGAAAAAAAAAACACTTAAGTCTTTGTGAATATAGATCACTTTATTATTCATACAGATTCAACAATTCGACAGTATGCAATGAAAGCAGCTAACAACATGAACAAAAGAAGACATTCCTGTGTAAATCAAATGTCCATATATATATATATATATATATATATATATATATATATATATATATATATATATATATATATATATATATATATATATATATATATATATCAGGTTTGTAAACCTTATGAAGGCTACTTCAGTGCTTGGTGTCTCATTCAGTGTCATCATCAAGGGAAAATGCAGCAGCTGTCTTGGTGCGCTCATTCCTGCAGCCAGTATCTCCATGGCACGTGCAGAAAACTGTGCATGGTAACTTGGCTGCTGTGCAGCGGCATTGAGCTGTGTAGCATTGCTTGTTGGAGGAACATCCACATCGTATTAGCTCCAAGATCTCTGGTGGTGCAAGAGTGACGTTTGGCAGCAGCATAATTGGAAGTAATGATCTTGATGCTTCATCACATTTCCATCCGTACTGAGTGGGATCCAGAGGTGGTGGCTGCAGCTCAGCAGCTGACTTCCATATTGCTGTCTGGATATGAGCATGTCACATGTTTTGTTCAAAGGACTCTGTAGTTGGTGGCAGAGCCTTTAGGTCTGGTGCTTTGATGGCATTTGGTTTCACCATCTTCATAGACCACACCTCTTTGCGAACATCAGACATGTTGCTTCTCTCCTTGCTGCCATAGCAAAAAGCCATGAACACAGTGGCTTCGGCGATGACATCGTCAATAGATGCATCCACATTCCGAAGTTTTTGAATTGAATGGCCTGCTGCGAGTGTCTTCTTGCCAGTCAGTTTACCTCTACCATACATCTGGGAAACGGTGTCGCAACCTGTCAGTGCATGTAAAGCTAGTCGGTCTTGCACCATCCCGGCATGCTTTCTGGCAGTGGCCCCAATGTTGATCAACGATCGGCCAGGACATGTTGCTTCCGTTGTTACGCAGCATTACAGATGAAGTTCTGCGAAGTGATACACAAGCAAGATGAACACATCAGTATCATCACAGATGACTGTGATGCATTTTGCACCATCTTCGGCAACTTTTGCGACTTGCTGAATCATGATGACATCTGCCTCCTCATGCGTCGTCTTCAAATCAGTGTGATACCTTTGGGCTCCGTGGTGTATTGTCACTGGGGTATACTCCTGTCCCATAATGACGAGCCTGTGTTGGCTCTGCTTTCTCTGTTGACTAACGTCAATCAAATTCTGGCAAATCAGTTCTATCAGCTGAACTTTGTTCTCAGTTACTGACAGAACCACCAGCTGTGGAGGCAGTGGAGTCTGGTGGTTCAACCTGTGGTGCCTGCAAGCTTGCTGCCCATCTCTTGCTAATCTTGTTCCACTCTTGATGCTGAAATCATGATATCTGTCAAATACCTGATATACATCTGATTTGTCCACCTTTGCCATGATGTAGCTCGTGAAGTTGTCAACAAAGTCTTGCACAATTCCCCTGTTAGGCCAATGAATAACCCAGAGGATTGCACAACCATCGAAGATGGTGACTTCAGGTTGTGGACCCAGTCTTGTTGAGATTTCCACTTGGAGATTCTTCTTCAATGTCGACTTGGTCTTTTTGCTATTCTCATCTCCCCCTTTTCATCGAACATTGATGTTGGCACAGGTGCAAGCTCGTACTCTAAGACATCACATAGTTTGATGTTTCGACTTTGTTGGAATACCATGACCCTGGAGTAGATTAGATTTATATCACAAACCTTAGTAGATCCCACACGCATGACTTTCCGTGTCACTGCCATAGTTATGACTTGTTTAGAAAAGGGAGCGTTGAATCCTGCTGGCCAGCTTTCTTCATACGAATGCATCTGTGCTCGGTCAATGTCAACTGCCCTTGACGCGTTCACCTTCTCCGGTCCAATTCTGCCAGTTACAATGTTGACAACTCTGTCTGCATGTTCGTTTCGGTCAAGTGGGTCGATACAGGACTGGAGTTTTCTCCTTCTCTTATCTCGGTCCTCTGCATCAGATCGTATGCATGATGGCTTCTCTTCCTTGTGAATGGTCACCTCTGTGACTATGTGCCCCCCAGACATATCTGTGAGATCGTGGACTATCTGACTAAACGTGTGCATACTATAGGCCCACTTCTTCAGTGTAGAAGGCTTCAGTGTAATGCCAACGATTCCATGTATGCCATGACCATAGTGCATGAACGTGGGCTCGATGGACATATCCGACCATATGCCGTTCCATAGGCCCTTCTTGTGCCGCATCACGTGATCTTTTAAGAACATTTCCAGAATGTCTCCATGAAGCCTTTCCATCGATCGAAGGTAGTGGAGCCCATATCTAGCATAGTTGTGATGTCCAGCCGTGAAGAAGTATGGGAGCATCTCCTTCATAGCCCAAAGATGCAATGGTCAGACTCCTTCACGCTCAGCACGAACAAACACTATCATGATGAATACAGGTTTCACAAGGTTCTGTACCCATAGTTGTGTGGTCATGCTCTTTGTCGCTTTGGTTTCAAGAGTGTCTATTAAGTCTTCATGACTTTCTGCCTGAGCCACGCTGGAACGAAGGACCTCCTCAGTCACCAATTGCAGGGCCCTGAAGTTTTGGGGAAACTTTTTTCCACCAAGCATATGAGCAACACCTCCAAGGGCAGATTTCATCACGTCTTCCAGCCCACTTTCAGCCATCAAGTTCCCCACACAACCGATGAAACTCATAAGGGTGTGCATGCCGCCCAGCCTTGGTATGAACTGGGTAAATCGCTCAGGATAAACCCATTTAACATTAACGGCCACTCGATACAGCTGTTGGTCGTTTGTAAAGATGGTTACGATTTGTCCACACTCTGCGGTCAAGCGTTTTCCCTCCTCCATTGCTGCAAACATCGTGTCCAGATCAGCTGGATCCATATCTATGAGTGGTGTATAAATGGCCCTCGTTGCAGGTTGGATGGATTGTCCTTGCTCTCTGCAGAGCTTCGTATTCAAGCCACCAAACTCTGGTGTGTTCTGATCAGAAGTGATTTGCTTCAGAAAAGAGAAATCCAGATCTTGAACTCTCCTAAGTTGTATAGCTTGATGAGGTAATATGCGGAGAGGTAACACAACACGTGTGGCTTCTTCCACTGACATCGCTGGTTTCTCAGGTCCCTTGTACCTTTGAACCGAAATGTCTTCTGTCACAGGTGTCTTCATTTCATCACGGGTCAATCGTCTGATGGTGGCTTCATCTTCAGATGTGGAAGATATCTCCTGATCTTTTATGGTAAGTAGTACTGCAAGAGAACGTGTTGAAACAAGTCCGTTCTGGGATGAGATATTTGTGTCGAAGTTGTCAGCAACAACCTGAACGAGGCCACATTCAGCTTTGGCGGTTCCCCTAATCCCGGAGTGAACAGTTGCAGCCTTTGCTGCTGATCCCTTGAAATGCTGAAACTCATCATAGGAACAGGTCACACAATAGTTGTACAACTGCTCGATGAGACTTTTACGACTGACTAGAACTCCCAGTGCTATTTGGAGTGTAGTTGGTCGATTGGTGATCATATTCGTTATGTTTCCTATCAGAGCTCTTGGAGGTGTGCAGTCCAGTTTAGCTGATATTTTGGAGAGTAGCAATTGAAGGGTTGAACTCACTGCTTCATTAGCAAGATCTATATTCTAGTCTGATAGGAACTGGGGTCGGACGAAAACTGCTTAGATTTCTGTGCAACCTTCTTGGCAATTCGTTCTATGGAAACATCAATGGCATCATCTTCATCTGATGCTACTAAGTTGATCGCAGTCGACGCTCTGCTGCGAAACAAGATAAAACTAGCGACACCTTCACCAGACAGAACCAAATCCAACAATTTGGATAACAGGGTTCGTCGAGAGTATAGCTTTCCTCCATGATCCTTGTACATATTGTAGACTTCTACTGAATTCCAGATGCGCAACATGTTGTTTTTCATCAATAGGATGGTAGAACTGACAGCTGGCTCAATGTCCTGAGTTTCTCTGCCACTGTGTGCTGCTGCTGCAACAGAACGGGGTGCCATGAAGGACTTTCTGCAGTCATTGTGATATCTCGCATCAGCAGCATGAAGATCGCTAATTGCACCCATTAATCGTATCTTGACCTGGCGTCTTTCTTCATCCTGGCGGGAATCGATAACATATCGAATAGTTTGTTTGAAAGTTGTCCGATCAAAACGATCTGCAGTCCAACAAAGGACAACTCGCCGCCAACGATTAGGATTCTTCTTATCAAAGTCCATGATGCACTTTTCTCCGCAAAAAATGCAATGTTCTTTAAAGTCAAATACTGTCGTGTTTGAACGGCGGCTTCTTTTGCTTGTTGAAGCATCTTCCAAACAGACATTACTCATTCGTTTCAAGTGTCTTTCTATGTGTGAGCGTGATGTGTACGTTGACACACAGTCTCTATGGCATGTGAGCTCGATAGATTTGTCTGCCTGTTAACTCTGTTCAAGCTCTTAATGTATACCATCTTGTCTTGCTTTGCTTGACCGGATAATACTTCGCACTCTGTCTGGACCAACTGTTACCAGAGGTTTTCCAGCTTTAGTTGCATCGCAGGGACTGAAGAAACAGTCTCCCATGGTGATGGAGCCTCAACCTGTAACAATAGAGGTAATTATAAACATCAGTAAACATTTAATTTCTTTGTTCGTATTTTAAAAAATTCTCAGGAAACAGGTTCCACCCTGTGTACTTTCAAAAATCAATAAAACACAGTTGCTTTCAGACAGATCATGTTAAATAATTTAAAAAAAAAACTTGCTTGCAAATAATATCGATCATTCTACTGTATCAGAAGACATTACTCTTACTTAAAACTCAGTTCTTCATGTTTCTTTCATTACATTACAAGCCTCAACTTACTTGATCAGAAACAGTTCATGCTGTTGATCTTCTGAGGTCAGCCACTTCTTCACAACTGTACTGGGGATAAACAGCTCTGCGCAAGTTATTTTCAAACAGTTTTGTTGTTGTTGTATAACTGTACTGCAAAAACGCCGATCGGCGCGGACAAATTCAGGGGGTAGGGTTATGCTAATTTGCATATTAATGAGCTAAATTTCAATGTTATCAAATTGTAAGTGGGTTTATCATGACCAGTGACCCTAAAAACATGGGTTTGGACACCTCAACCAGGCTGTTTGGATGCTTACTTCTGGAGATATTAAGAAAATTTGTTATTTTGATAATGGTGACTGCTAATTTGCATATGAATGAGCTAAATTTAAATGTTATTAAATTTTAAGTGGGTTTATCATGACCAGTGACCATAAAAACATGGGTGTAGACACCTCAACCAGGCTATTTGGATGCTTACTTTTGGAGATATTAAGAAAAATAGTAATTTCGACAATGGCCACCGCTAATTTGCATATTAATGGGTTTCTGCAAAAATGCTCAAGGGTGCCAGAGTGGCATCAATCGGAATATTCATTCAGATGGTCTGGTGATCACAAAAATGCAGAAAAACATTGTGCGGACCCGAACGCACTATCAATATAATCATACACTGGATATAAATGATATCTTCCACTCTGATGGTGTATTCTCCAAAGGTGAAGAAAATGTCTTGAAAGTGTTGTAATCGTTTTTTCACATTGACCTCTGGTTAATAGAGGAGCTTGTACATAAATGTTATGCAGAACAAATATATTTATAGAAACTAGTGTACTTTATATAAACAACAGGGACACTTGGTTGTCATTTTTTGGTGTTTTTATACAGTATAAACTTAGGTGTCAGTTTTGTCAGGTCAGATGAGATCTGTGACCTGCTACAGGTACCAGGTAAACCTGTACTAACCTGTTTCATGGTCAGGTTGTCGGCGACTAAACCGTCTCCCTTACCAAGTTTCTTGGTGAGGAGGGTGGATGTTATGGACACCCAGCAGAATTAAAAACAAAAACCTGGCAAAGGGCAGAGGAGCTCCTTGTGACTTAGCGGCCATCTATATATAGTGCCCTACTGTATCTGCAGACATCCTCCGGCAGTTGGGTTACTTTTTATTTGGAGGTTGGCAGCAGGATTTGCAATCCGGCCACCGTAAAACCCTTCATTCCGCAAAACATGCGAAAAGGACAAAAAAAGTTGAAAACACACTTCATGGAAGTACCTCCTGTGCAGCTGCCCTTCACAGGACAGCTCACCGGATGATGGGATTGGGGCAAAGACTTTGGGATGCCCAATTTTTGATGATAGGAGGGAAACCACGGGGTAACCTTCCCGGGTCAGATTGCGGTAGTGTGTGTTGGGGTAGTGCTGAAGTGTCGTCCACCAGAGACGGACTCCTTGGGTTAAACTGAGGCGGTCCCATTGGGTGGGTGCCTGGAATGTCCTGTCCCTAAGAGAGGATGATCACCTGTCTCTGTTATCATCTGAGCTCAAGCCTTTGGACATCGATATTGCAGCACTCTCTGAGGTTTGGAGACCAGGTAGTGGCGAGATCATGGCGGGTGGTTACGCCTACTCTTGGTCTGGTCACTCTGATGGTTACCATGCCCAAGGAGTTGCTGTTAGTTGTGTCCAATATGCTGACTCCAATGATAATTGAGGTCACACCAGTCAATGAGAGTATTATGAGACTAAGGATTCGTCACTCCTTGGGCGTCATATCCCTGTTCTTTGTGTATGCTCCGACTTAGGCGAGTGATCTCACCGTGAAGGACGCATTCTATGCCATGCTTGAGTCTGTGGTTGATCAGTGCCCCAGGCGAGATACTCTTCTAGTCTTGGGGCATTTCAATGCATCGACTGATAGGGATGGTTATGAGACGTGTGTTGTTCCCCATGGGTCTGGAACTGTGAACCAGAATAGCACTAAGTTCCTTGACTTTCCAAGAAGTCATGGACTGAGGGTGGCTGGTTCATGGTTTCAGCGCCAACAGGCTCATCGCTAGGCTTGGTATTCCAATGCTGGTGGTGTGGCAAATGAGATTAACCATGTGCTCGTTGATGGTCACTGGAGGATGATCCAGAACTGCAGGGTCCACCGGAGTGCTCACTTCCACAATACTGACTATAGACTTGTTGTAGCAACTCTGAAGTTTCAGCTTAAATCCAGGAGAATGGTGCCATCCCAGTCTAGGCTGGATGTTGGCAAGCTGAAGGATGAGCGAGTTGCTGAGGAATTTGCGAACAGGCTGAGTGGAAATTTGGGGGATCTGGGTGCATTGGGGGATCCTTTGTCTGGTGTTGACTTTGTGGTTAGGGTGGTGGGCTTGGGATTCAAGGATCCAGAGTTCATATCCCACTCAGCTGTTGAATAATACCAAGTGGGGTTGACTCTGCCTGTCGTTCTTCCGAGGACAGCAAAATGAGTGCCAACTTGCTGGTATCCTGTGTTGGAGTGGCGACCCATCCAGGATTGTGTCCAATAGCCAAGGAGACTGCTTCGGCAGCACCAATCCTCTGCACAGATTATCACTGAGGAACAAAGTCTTTGTTGCATTGATCCCATTACTTAATCTTACCTAATTTGAGTGTGCTGAATTCAAATCTGAAGTTAGTTTCTCTCTGTAAGCTCTAGATTTTTTGCAATCCACCGTTATCAACATTTATTTGGTAAGTTACAATTTGAATTAAAAGCAAATTTAAATTAACATATATTTCGACATAAAGACGACAGGTGATTCAGAACAATTGATAAGGATGGAATGCAAAGTTCAAATAGGTCTTATTCAGGCAGGAATTTGTGCTTGCACCTCTTGCATTTGTGGTCTTCCACAGGGCAATCTCGTTTGCTCCAGCAGTAGTCTGCCATCATATTTTTATCCCATCGCCCTTGGGAGCGCTCTTCCATCGTCATGAGGTCCTGATGGAAGCGCTCTCCCTGTTCCTCACTTCCAGCCCCAAGGTTCTCAGGGAATTTATCAAGATGACTTCAGGAAATGGAGCTTGACACTCATGTTGCACCCAAGATCATGAAAAGCCAACAGCATTCTCGTAACCAGAAACTCATAGTTATCTGCCTTTTTGTTACCAAGAAAGTTTTGTATAACTGTGATGAAAGACAGCCACACTGTCTTATCCTTGTCATTCATCTTCCTTACAAATTCCTCATCACATACAAGGGCATGAATTTGAGGTCCATCGAACACACCTGCTTTGATCTTCTCGAAAGACAAAGCAGGAAAAGCAGAAACTATATGTTGAAAACATTCACCATCAGTACTCAATGCCTTCACGAACTGTTTCATCAAGCCGAGCTTGATATGGAGTGGGGGTTAAATGATCTTCTCTCGGCTGACGATTGGGTCATTCACAATGTTTGGCATGCCTGCTTCCAGAGTTTCACGGATGGGCCACTCCTTCTGGATCCAGCGTTTCTCTCGAACTCGGCTGTCCCACATGCAGAGATGGCATGGAAACTTTGTGAAGCCTTTCTGTTGACCAAGGAGAATATTGACCATTTTCAGGTCCACACAAATGATCCAGTTGTGCTCGTGATATTTGAGTAAGTCAATGACCATTTTTATGTCATTATGTTCTTCTCACAAATGCACTGAGTGACCAACTGAAACAGCGCCATAAACATTACCATTGTGCAAGAGAATACACTCGAGGCTGCGCTTCGAGGTATCCAGAAATAATCGCCATTCTGTTGGATTATACGAAGTAACACATAATTGCCTGAGAAGACCTGGGATATCGTGACAGTAAACAAACTGCTTGTCTTCTGAGAAAAAGGCGACAAAGATCTGGTGCCGCTTTCGGAAATATGAAACATTTGCAGAGTGGTCAAGTAGATATTTTTTCTTGCAGCCTAGAGGCTAATACCTCAACTGCTTTCTTGGAGAGCCCCAAATCACGCACTAAGTCATTCAATTCCGGTTGGCTAAACTGCTGAGGGGCTGATAACTGTTTGGTATCAGATGAGGAGGCTTCGGATTCTGAAACCATTTCTTGAAGCCCGTCATCACGACCCTCGTGCTCTTGCTGATCATGTTCACTGCCTTCATCTTCAGATAAGACAAAACCATTAAAGACTGGAACGGGGAGTTCCTCAGAGTGCGGAGTAGGTCGAATTGCTGAGGGAATAAAGGGATGGGAGATATTTTGCCGGTTTTTCTTGCCGATACCCTTTGTGTTGACCAGGCAAAAATAGCAGTCAGTGACGTGGTCACTGGGTTCTCGCCAAACCAGGGGAACTCCAAAAGGCAGACCCTTTCGTTTTCCTTTTGTCCAGTCACGAAGCATTTCCTCACAATTATGACATACAATATGAGGAGCCCATTTCTTGTCTTGGTCGCCAAGGGGAACATCAAAATAGGCTTTATAGGCACGCCTTACAAACTATGTTATATTGCGCTTTTGACTAAGTAGTGTCTCGCAGCCACATACATAACAGAATGCATCAGGATTATTTACACATTTATGTCTTATTGAAGAAGCCATGATCAGATCTGAAACAAAGAAAAACATAAAGTTAAAGAATATATATCAATAAAGATAAAGAAAATTGATATCAAATAAATTGTGAGCAAATCATTAGCAGCAAAACGAATACGGTCTTTAGTTATTTAGCAGTTTAGACATCGTATATTTCCACTAAAGTCCGAAATCGCACCCCGAGTTCTCAAGTTATCCCAAGTACAAAAAGCAATGGGTGTCTTTTTTTTTCGAAAATCGCAAGTTTCAAATTGCATGAAACTAGAGCATGTAGAGGAAAACCGATTGCAGATTTGAAATCAGCGTTGGAGAAAATACGTAGAATAAGTTGAAAAATCTCATGCAACAGATAATAAGAAAAAATTTGTTCCCCAGTGTTATGTCCCAATGGATGGATGGATGTGGGATCCTGAAGAGTTGATCCTGAAGAGAAAAAAACCACCATCCTTGATGTTGCCGGTGGATGTCTTGTTACTCACTGCAGGGCAAAGAAGAATTTTGTCTCTCAAGGGACACTGGATTCTATTTACCAGAGTTGCAGGGCCAGGTGGAATGGCAGAGCTGAGCTCTTCAGGGAGCTGTGGCATAAAAAATGCGTGCACTAAGGGTGGACAAGGAAGCCAATGCATGAGGAATCTGTAAGGGGGTAGAGCATCACCTGTGATCAAGTGATTCTCATCCTGCTTACAGGGTAATTCATGCATTGCATTCCTTCAATCCCGTCCCTCGGTGTACTGCAGTTAGAGCAGAGGAAGATGGGCTCTTGACAGAGGATTCCGAAGTGAAGGCCCGCTAGGCCGGTTACTTTGAGCGGCTGTACCAGGCTGATCTACCACATGTCGAGTTGGGTGTTAGGGGTGTTACTATCTCTATTGCTGACCTTCCACCTGTGGAACTGTAGTCCACCTTCGTTTGTGGAAACACAAGACTGCGGTGAACCGGTTGAAATGGGGTAAAGCTCCTGGGATCTTTGGCATGCATGCCAAACTTCCCAAGGCTGGTGGAAATGCTGTACATGTGTTGTTGCACACAGTTCTCTGCTCTGCCTGGAACACAAGCATCAGGCTTTACGCCAAATAGGTCAATGATTGACCGTATCCTTGCTCTTCCGGTCCTCACCGAACGCAGACGAGAGTTTTAGGCAGGGGCTGCTTGCAGCCTATGTTGATCTCTATAAAGCGTTTGATTCAGTGAATCTGAATGCTCTCTGGAGTATTCTTGGTCTTCGTGGGGTGCCACCAAAACTGATCACTCTGATGTCTGAACTATACTCTGGTACTCAGAGTTCTGTGAGATGTGGTGATACCATCTCTGACTTATTTCCAGTTGTTATTGGAGTTTGTCAGGGGTGTGAACTGGCTACTATCGGCTATCCTGTCTGTACCTGTTTGTGGCGAGGATGTTGAGGTCACAGAAAGATTCACTTTCCTTGCCAGTGATATTCATGTCTCTGCTTGCTGTGAGCCAGAGGTCAACAGACGTCTGTGTCGGGCCTGGGGAGTCATCGATTCACTGGATCATGGGGTGTGACACTGCCGGTACCTGTGCGGGAGGACGAAAGTCCGAGTCTTCAGGTCCTTGGTGCTTCCAGTCTTGTTCTACGGATGTGAGACTTGAATTCTGACCCGAGATCTGAGATGGAGACTTAATTCCTTTGGTACCAGGTCTCTTCGGAGAATCCTTGGCCATCGCTGTTCGGACTTTGTGTCCAGCGAGCAGTTGCTGAGAGAGACTTAAATGAGATTTGTTACCTGCAAAGTCTGTGAGCGTCAGCTGCGGTTGTATGGACATGTGGCTCATTTTCCTAACGCTGATCCTGCTCACCAGATTCTCTCAGCGAGGGAGCCTCATGAGTGGTGGAGGCCAATGGGCCGACTACATGCCTCCTGGTTGCAGCAGGTTGATCAGCATCTCACGAAGATGAGGATGGGCCTGGCTTCTGCCTGGGGGATGGCCAGACGGAGGGCTCTGGAATACCGACGGAAAGTGGATGTAGCGTTCGCGTTGCTCTGGCGCATGCTCCCATACCTGACCTGACCTGACCTGACCTGACCTGACCTGACCTGACCTGACAGGGACAATTGTAAACAATGAACAAACAATACATGTGGTATATAGTATTTGAACCTGGGTTGTCTACCATCATGAGTCAGGTGTTCAGAAAGGCACACGAGCAAGCCAGATCATACTCGATGTTATCATCAATTTCTCACAGTTTTTGGAGTAATTTTATAATTGTTATAATATTCCTACAACCTTGCCAGAGTTATGAATCTAAACAAACGTCCAGGTGAAATCCTTACAAAAAGCTTCAAGGACAGCACTCAGAAAACAGGAATGTTATATGTGAGCAGGAAGTCCTCCTTTGTCAGAACATAAATGTTTTTGATCCGTCAGCCCTGCTGGGGGCTTATATTTTGGTACAGTATGTCTGAAGCCTCTACTGGAAAATGACGACGCATTTCTTTCATATTTGGCACCGATATGCAATAATATCTAGGTATGAGGAATGTGAAATTATTTAGAAATCAGAGCTAAACGTCATGGGACACACCATTTTATCTCCAAATTTTGGCAATTAAAAATATATATATATATTACGGGAGAGGATAATACAGGGTTGTCGATACGAGGGCATGTTGGAAAGTAGTGCCTCCTTTTCTTTTTCTCCAAAAGAGGTAAATGTATCTGAATGACACAAAGTGCAGTCCACACATTAGTTCTTCCCACTACTGGTTGAAAAATTTTATGTTTCTCACAATTGATGTTTCAGTGCTGCATTAATCAAGATGGCAGAGGACAGCACGAGTAAGAGACGATCAATGGAGTACCGCCATAAAGGATCACCAGCAATAAACAAAATTCAAGGTGCAAGCATCTGCAAAGAAAATCGTGCTTATAGCTTTTTGGGACATGAAGGAGATAGTCCATTTGGAGGACATGAAGGGGATAGTCCATTTGGAATTCTTACCAAAGGGTACCGCCATTAATTCTGAGTGCTACATTGAAACTTAAAAGAAAATGAATGAACACATTCGGAGGGTTCATCCTGACATGCAGATGTTTCTTCTCCAGCATGACTACACAGCCTCACATGAGTGCACCAACGACTGAAGCAATTGGTCGTCTCCATTTCATCGCCTTACATCACCCGCCATACAGCCCTGATTTGGCTCTGTCAGATTCTCTCTCATCTCTTCCCCAAACTTAAAGAACACCTTCGTGGAGAACATTTCTCTTCTGATGATGATGCCAAGGCCAATGTGAAGCACTGGTTAAGTCGGGAAGACAGACAATTCTGTTGTGACGTCATGAAACGGGTTGAACGGTGGCAGAAATGTGTGGACTGCAGTGGTGATTATGTTAATAAATATGCACCATGGTGGAATAAAGATTGATGTTAGTATCTATCTGTTTCATTCAAATATCTTTCCTGTTTTTGAGAAAAAGAATAGGATTCTTCAACTTTTAAACATGCCCTCATGTATGTGCAGTATATATATATATATATATATATATATATATATATATATATATATATATATATATATATATATATATATATATATATATATATATATATATATAGTTGAATGTGTGTCTGTGTGTGTGTTTCTCTGTGACCTATGCACGCGAAAAGTACTGGACTGATCCTCACCAAACTTCACATGCTGACAGAACATGTACCCGGGAGTGTCCCGATGTAAAAGAATTGTACTTCCGACTTCCGGTTTCCGAATTATGATGTCATCACCTGATTTCGTAACGTTAATTTTTCAAGTTCAGCCGATTGACATGGGGCCAACGCCATTTGCAATAGAATGAAAAAATAATGCTACAGTTTATTCCAAATTCCCGTTTCCGAATTATGACTTATGCATTCGACACACTTATCATTGGCCCTATTCACATCAACAAACGCCTCTTTTAATGCATGATTCACACAAGTCATATTTTATTGTACATACAGGTAGTCGTTGACTTACGACAGAAGAACCTCCAATTTCTAACTTACTGGCGTTTTTCAAACTATGCGAAATTGATGACTTTGCTCGAACTCTACTGTATGCTCAGGTGCCAACGTATTTTACTTGGAACTCGAGTCAGAAACGTTGGAACAGGAGGAAGCAAGGTTCAGAAGTTCCAGGATATCCCGGTATTTACAAATCTGACGCATTGGGTCGAGTGTACACAGTACATCCCAATAATTTTGAGTGTTTCTGCGTCCGCCTCCTCCTGCATGTGAAACGAGGTCCAGTGAGTTTCATAGACCTGAGAACAGTGGACGGGCAAATTTGCAGCACATTCCGTGAGGCTTGCAATCTCCTCGGACTCCTAGAAGATGATGCCCATTGGAACGCCACGCTTGAAGAGGCAACTGTTTCTCAATCCCCATCGACCATGAGGTATCTATTTGCTATTATGATGACTGCGTGTGAGATGTCAGATCCCAAGAACCTATGGGACATTCACAAAGAGGCCCTGTCTGAGGATGTAAAAAACAGAGTCCAAAGAGAACATCCCCAAGAGGACATCCAGTACACACCAGATGTGTTCAATGAGGCTCTGATATACATTGAAGATTTGGTATTATATATGAGCGGGAAAGATTTAACTAAGTGGGGACTTCCCTCTTCTAATAGGTCTGAAAGCGCAACCATCAGTGGAGAATGGTTCCGTGAAACAAACTACAACACAAACAAACTACAACTCGCCTGCCTTTCATTTGATAATTTCTTTAACCAAATTGAGTAGTCAAATCAAGATCCTATAAATATTTGTTTGTTTTATTTTCAGGAATAACTTAATTTATTCACCAGTAAAAAAAGGCAGTGGTAGCCCATTAAAACTCCCAACCCCATTTTTTATTAATACTTATACTTGAAACCCATAAGGTGTTTATTGTATTTATGTACGTATTTATTCCATCACTCATTATAAATCTTTTATCATCAAATGCTGTTGGAGCTTTCTTACGAACAGTCTCTGCCAATATTTTGTGTTTATGAATTATATTAAGATTCATCTCTTTATAAACATCTTTTCTGTTCCATATATATTCAAGGTAATGTTGAAAGTTCATGGTCTCCTTTAATACACTCTTCTTTCGACCTTTAAGTTTCTTTTCACAATTGAATTCATTTAACCCTCTCGTTAAGTATTTATATGCATGTGCCTTTGATCTAACACCTACAAATTCACTTAGTATCTTTTCACCTAATTCATCTTTAAATTTACCAATAACATTTTTATTCTGATTTGAAAAGAGTTTTTATTCGAATCATCTCTATTATAATACCAAGCTTGCACACTAAAAACTCGGCTCGCCGTCACACGATCCCTATGAAATTGCTGTGGGACTTAGCGGACATGCCGACAATGTTTGGGAAGTCTTGGCGTTCCATAGTACCACTTGAATTTTGCACAATGCGTATTTTTGTCATTCCCCGTGTATGGTCTGTCGTCTGCTACCAGCTATGTTGTACGCTATCCCGTGCATGTGCACGGGTATCGCTAGTAATTACTTATTTCATAAATATCTTCATCTTCTTTCATATCCTTAGAAACACCATCTGTAGTTATCTATATTATGAAGCGATCCATATCCATCTATAGCAATACAATATTCTCACTATATCTCCTCTTCAGATGATTATAAAAGTAATCAGACATTAAATACTTTGAAAGATCTAAAACAGATGTTCCCACATAAATCGGTTTATCCATCTTTATACTCTCTTTATTCACATGAACAGCACAAAAATTATCTGTAAATATTGATACTCTTTTAAAGCTTGGCTTATTTATCAACTTCTCTGCCTGCTCCCAAGTCGTAGCAAGTCTTACATTTTGTCTATTCCTTTTATTTTTCCATTGTTTACCAAATGCAGAATTATTCATCAACTTATAAAAGTCCTTCTCAAAATCATTATTAGCCTATGTTCTCATCCTCATATTATAATCAATATATTTACCCAAACAATGACTTAGTAAACTTTGGTGCCTGATGTACCTTTTTAACTTTTCATTCTGCTTCTATAAATTGCTTTCGATTTCTTTGATGTAAAACATACTTCTCTTTATCAAACATTCTTGTTCGTAATTTAGTTGGAGGAACATATTTAAACTTGTATGAAGAATTAAAGAAATGTTGTTGAGAACCACTGAATAACTCTTGATTGGGGATCTCTTTTTCAGCTCCATCAGGAAGGTGTTTATTTTTGTTATGAATTTTCGCGGATAGTTTAAATATACTTCAAAATAATACCATAATCCCGTTTATCTAAATCTTGACTTGTAGAGATTATATCATCTTCGATAGATTTGTGCTCGTATTCTTTAATCCATTTAAAATCAACATAGGGTTGAGATTCAGACATTGTCCAGCCATACAAGTTATAAGCATCAAAGTACATGAAGTAAGATGTGGACTTATTAGGTGAGAAGCCAGGGAGATAAATATTATTTGCCTCAGAATATCTCTTGAACAAACTTGTGAAATTCCTCCTTTTTCTCTCAATCATCCTTTCTCATTCCTTTCTCAATCATCAAGAGCTTATCGACATCACTTAGAAGATCAAGGGGTTGTTTAGTCATTTTTAACATAGCAATCCAGATTAGTCCAGTAGATGTATAATAATGGACAGGATCAAGTCCATAGGAATCTTTATTATAACAAACTTCTCTAAATGTCTCAAACACATCAGCTAGTAATAAAACATCATTTATTAAATGAAGGTCATGATATTCACCCATATTCTCTATCTCAAACTTTCCAAACTTGTTTCGCTCTTTCATATTCTTCACCCATAATTTGACATCTTCCTAACTTGTGAAAAAACGATTTTTCGGAGGAAGTCTTGTTTCTCTAAATCTTTCAAAGGAATCGAGATAATCTTATGGGTAAATGCCCTTTTTAGTAAGAAGAGAAAATTCAAATCTAATGAGCTCTTCAAAGATAGGAGATTTAGGGAAGCTATCAGTTGATGTAATAGGTGTGGTAGATTCTTTCTCATATATTTTTCTTCAATAACATTATCTTCTCTTGAGAAGGTGAAGGAGGCTCCAAGATATATTTTAAATTATTTATGCTTTTTCAACATTCTATGAACAGCCTTGATAATTTTTTATCCCTTGAGATATGAATTGCTACCCAAATGGATCTTACACTAATATTAAATCTTATAAGTTTTAACTCTATCTGATTTTTAAAACATTTTTGAAGAGTTCTTTTTTCTCTGTTATTTTTTTTTTATATATATATATATCTCTTTTATTAGATCCTTAGAACAGACATCACAATGTTTTGTTTCTCGTTCAAATGGAGATACTTATCTGAAAAGATTGAATGTGTGTGTGTTGGTCTGAAAGGGTTTTTTTTTATAACATTTATATTCATGATTAAAAATGTCGCAGTACGTTGTATTCACCATATTTATAGAGAAAAACTTTGCTTAAAATAAAATTTTCTTGAAGAAAATCTTACCGTAATTTAGAGATACTTTTCATTTCAACAAAGATTTTCTTGATGAAAATTCTGTTTAATTTATAGTTCCGGTTCTGGGTTTTGATGGACGGCTGACTCTCTCAGGGGTCTCTGCCGACTTTCTCAAAGTTAAGTTTCCAGTCGTTACATGTCATGATTTAACCGTTTAAACCTCCACTCCCACCTCATGTTTAGATGTGTGCTGTACCATCCACCAAACAGTGACGACTCCATTTACACCTCACTATCCGAAAACATGGACCAACTTCTATCCTCTCATCACAACTCTCGCTTCCTCATATGTGGTGACTTCAATTGTCATCATGCCAGTTGGCTAGGTGTGGGTACCTCTCATGTCATGTCACTTCAGTAAAAGCTTTCTGCGACTCATTGGGACTGACTCAATCAGTCAACTTCCTGACCCGGATCTCAACCAAATAGTACTCCATCTCTTCTGGATCTGATTTTGACAAATTTCCCTGACAATATCTGCTGCTCTTCCTTCGCTCCAATCGTTTCCTAAAAACTTGCTCCTCTGCTCTTGCTCATCCTCCCTCTGTTCTATGCACCCTCTCGTTTGTTCAAGGTCATTTGCCATCTGCTTGGAAATCAGCAAACATTGCTGCTCTGCATAAAAAAGGTGCAAAAACAGATCCTTGCAACTACAGACCAATCACCCTTCTCCCAATCATCAGCAAGGTTATGGAATCCATCATCAATTCAGACATTAAATCCTTTCATTTCTCCAATGGCTTGATTTCCGATGATCAGTTTGGTTTCAGACAAGGTCACTCTACCCTGGATATGCAGCTTCTGCTCTCCCAACAATGGATGCAAGTAATCAACGCCAAACATGAAATCACAGCCATATCCCTCAACATATCACATGATTTTGATATGTTCTGGCACCCTGACCTGCTCATCAAACTCTCTTCCTCTGGTACCCAAGGCAATCTCCACTCATGGCTCGCAGACTTCCTCTCCTGTCGCAGCCGACGTGTGGCCTGAAATGGAGCTCTCTCTCATCCCCTCTTCTTGTCCAGGCTGGAGTTCCTCAAGGCAGCGTTCTGTGCCCTGTTCTTTTTCTGGTTTTCATCAATGATCTCTCTGACTCTCTGGAAAATCCTCTTTATCTCTTTTCTGATGACTCCATCCTCTGCTGTACCACCTGTTATCCCTCAGACTGGCAAGCATCAGCTTCTTCCCTCTCTGCAGATCTGAATAAAATCACAAACTGGTCCAACACGTGGAACATGTCTTTCAATCTTGAGTAATCTCACACTCTCACGATGTCTCTCCGAAAGGACTGTTTGGAACCCCCATCTGCTTTCTCAACAATCCTCTGGAAGAAGTCCTTTCATTCAAGCTTCTGGGTCTCACTATCTGCCATGATCTTTCCTGGGAAAGCCACACTTCCAACCTGGCCTCCAACGCCAGTCGCTGACTGGGAATCCTCCGTCGTGCAAAGTCCTTCCTCGGCTCGGCCCACCTGAGCTCCTGACCACAAACAAAGCTTTCGTCCGCAGCCTGATGGAGTCCTGCTCTCCCCTCTGGGCTGGTGCCCCTGCCTCTCACCTTTCTCAGCTTCATGCTGTGGAAACCAAGGCATTTAGGATCATTGGTATCTCCCACAGTGAGGCTGAGTCTTTGGGCCTCTCACCACAGGCAGGTCAGTGGTCTTTATGTCTTCTACCATCTCTTTTCAGGTCTTGCCCCCCTCTGCTCTTTCTGCGATATATCCCCTCCATATTTCCGCAGGGCGCTCAAGGTCCGCCAGTAACCCCCTTCTGGTTATACTAGCAAAATTACGAATCACTGCTCACCTTCACTCTTTTATTCCTCCTTTTTCCCGCCTTTGGAATAAACTCCCACACTCTCTTCAATCCCTTTCTTCCCTCCAGTCTTTCAAAACAGCTTTTCACCACCACCTCTTATCTTCCCCCATCCAAAACCAGTCTTTTCTACCCTTATTAATTCACCCCAACTCCCACTCCTTCAAATTCCCTGCTTTCCTTCCTGAAAGTCCCTGAAGTGTCCATCTTGTATACCCCATGTTCCCCGCCCCATCCCTCTCCCTTCCACAGATCTCCTCTTGTCTCTATTCCCCACTGTTTTGTCCTTCCCTCTCCTGTCCCCCTTGTTGTGCGTTGTGTGTTAGCTCTCATACGATCCTCAGCAATGTATACAAAAAAAATAAAAGGCGAATCTGTGCTTAAAACCTATTTACCTACCAACTGTTTTTTTACTTCAAAAATACAATGTATGAAGACACAAAAGACAAGTTTCACTCAATCTCGAGTCTACATTTGTAAAATATACTGAGAAATATGTCGAGGATATAAAATTGAATAAAGATAAATATAACAATGATTGGATAAAAACAATTATAACTGTATAATATGAGTTTTTCAATTTCCTTCTTTGGAAGGGTTTTTACTATATCTGGAAGAACATCAATTTATGTCGCTCTAAGAAAAGTTTTTCCTCTCCGTCTGGCATTATATTCAAAACAAGAAAAAGCAATGAAACAAGAAAAAGCATAAAAAAGAAAAACCTAAGGGATGAAGCTTCAGAAAGACATGATAAGACCATCTTGATGTTTTGTTCAGTCATCGTTAAGGACCATTTTAAAATTACCTTTAACATATAAAATAGTCGTAGTTGAATATTTTAATGAAAAAAAGTATATAGATATACAAGTCTGAAGACTACGATGGTTCACGAGCGGTATTTGACGATGCAGATTGTTTCAGAAGTCAAGGATGAGACAATGTGATCATGTTTGACCAAGTTATAAAAATGATCAACATGATGTGGTACGAGTGACAGGTTATTAGCTGCAAAATGTCGAAAACCCGGTTTCGTTCAACAACTTTAAAAATTTGACCTCTGCATAACCTTTAAAGGTCACAAAACAATGTTGTGGACATTAAAATATGGAAATAGGATACGTGCTATAGCTTAATGGAGTTAGTTCGTCGAAGAAGGTCGAAAACCCGGTTCGATACCCACAACTTTGAAAATTTGACCTTTGTGAACTTTAAAGGTCAAAGGTCAAGGATTATGTCCTTTGGTGCGAAACTTCCTCTGGAACATTCCAGGAACAATATAACGTCATACAGGCTATATGGCAATTCGCACTCCTCGGATTATCCATACTTTGATGAAATAAGCGTAAAAACAAACGACACGGGCAAGGTGTTCAAGATAGAGCAAAATGGTTTCAAGACTAGGTGGCGAATGACCTCAAGATTATGCATAAAAAATATTGTCATCCTAGCTCTCATAGTTTGGGCGGTTGTCTGATTTTTATGTCAAAATTCGAAATTTTCTAAGTTCGTGACCTTGACCTTGGGACGAAAATGAAAAATCGAGCTCTGTGGGGCTATGCAAGTGCCATTGGGCTAACCAAATACCGAAACCCCTGCCAGATTCAACAAACCTCTCGGAGAAGATGGATTCTTATGTTAAAATTCGCAATTTTCTAAGTTTGTGACCTTGTGACCTTGACCTTGGGACGAAAATGAAAAATCGAGCTCCGTGGGGCTATGCAGGTGCCATTGGGCTAACCAAATACCAAAACTCCCGCCAGATTCGACATACCCCTCAGAGAAGAATTTTTTATGTCAAAATTCGCAATTTTCTAAGTTCTTCACCTTGTGACCTTGACCTTGGGACGAAAATGAAAAATCGAGCTCTGTGGGGCTATGCAGGTGCCATTGGGTTAACCAAATACTGAAACCCCTGTCAGATTCGACACACCCCCTAGGAGAAGATGCAAATTGAAATCGGCTACCCTCTAAAAACACATGTTTTTTGGGCGTGGCTCCGCCCATAATGGGCGCACCACGCCCATTTTCAGGAAAACACAACTAGATCATGATATAAACCTCCCACTAAAATTTTATCAGGATCGGATCAAAACCCACAGAGTTATGCTCGGGACAGACAGACAGACAAGCCAGTCGGCGGACATGGTTAGTCGGCCATTGCTAGGCAACGGAGGGGTCCATAGCAACGGTTCTTTCTCACACATAACTAGGACATACCATGAACCTACCATACCAGTTTCATGTATGTCTGACTCATAGTCTCTGAGATATAACGAACTTCATTTTTTTATTGTTTTCGACCAGGGTTCATTCAAAGTCTATCTTCCCCGACAGTTTTCATAGCATCCAGCTGGAAATTTTTGACAATATGGCTGAATGTACTGCCCACAGTCGGTCGTGGCCGATTTTTGATTTTCGAAAAAATTAATTTTTTATGATTTTTCAAAAATTTCAAAGTCCCGTTGCGAGGCAGCCAAATGGGCGTTAGCAACCAGTATCTACGCTGCACAACGAGGTCATAAACTGGTCCTACCACCCAAATTTCATCAAAATCAAACAACTGCAAGGGGGTCAAAAACCCCCGACAAACACACACACGGACAGACCGACACCACAACCAACAAATAAGGGTAGATCAAAAAAAAATTTTTTTTTAGACTCGATCGACTACCCAGCATACAGACAGACAGACAGACACACAACAATAACGAAAGAGTGGTCACTTATTTTTTCCGTGAAAATATTTTTTCGTGAACCAATATGGTGATGTTTTTTTCTACTCAGTAAATATGAGTCATGATTCTAGTGAAGATTTTGAAGATTATGAGTGATGATAGTATCTCTGTTGGAACAGAAGACAGTTATGATACCGTGTTCAAACGATAGTTATGAAAGTAGTTTTATAGATGATTGTGAAAGCACCAATGAAAGTACCAAGGATGAATTTTATTTGAAGTGAAGTTTTACTTTGTAGATATGAATAGTATACTCGATCCTGAGCCTCTTGAATTCCCTGATTCTCCATATGACAAATTTGAGAATTGGCCTGCATGTGATAATGTGGGATTAAACACAGAGTCAAAAGCCCATAAACAATGTATGTTCTGTGATTATCTTCTAATTATCGAAAATTATAAAAAGGAACATAACTTTCAAAATTACACCAAAAATGAATTACTTTACATTCATTTATCTTATTAATTTTGTAAAGTATGAGGGTGATGGATAATACACCTTTTCTCTCAAGAGAAGAGACTGAACAAATGACGGTCATGTTTCATGGATTTATGATGTATATTATTCACGATTGCCATTTTCAGGGAAATATCAACACAGGATATTGCATAAATAAATAATGGATTATCTTGGAATTAAACCCGAACTTTGGATAAAATATAGTTTCGAAAAAAGCCAATAATAAATTAAATAACCTGTTTTCCAAATATATAAATGAATGATTTTTTACACATTTGGGAAAATAAGATTAAAATTTAACTACCATAAAAATCTTCCAAATTCATGAAGATGTCTCATAGTTGGTTCAAGTGGATGTGGAAAAACATGCTTACTTTTAAATATGCTCCTTACTCCCAACTTTTTAGATTATGATAATTTAATTATTTTCATAAATTCAAGTTTTCAACCTGAGTATCAACTACTCTCACAAGGTTTTATTACAGGTCTTAAAAAAGAAGATATAATCGGTATATTTAAACTTCAAAAGAAACTAAATGATTACAACATTGAAGATATAATACAACTATTTTGTGATGCACAGAAATGTAAAAAGAAATCAAAGCCGATAACTTGTATTCTTAGTGATAATACGGATGATATACCTTCTCCCCAAGATTTGGATAAATCAAAAAAGAACCTCATTATCTTTGATGATTGTGTTAATGAGAGAAACCAAACGGTAATGGATAGCTACTACACAAGAGGGAGACATTCTTCTTGTAATTGTATTTATCTTCGTCAATCATACTTTCAACTCCCTCGTCGCTCAATAAGAAACAATGCTTATACTTGTATTTTATTCAAGTTAAATTCAGTAGGTCTAAACAATTTTTGGAGAGACAATTGTTTTACATTATGTAGTAAAAGGTAATTTGGGGATTATATGAAGCACACGACTGAAAAATATGAATATATTGTTGTGAAACAAGATGAGATATTAAAAGATATATTTTTTATTTTATATACAATTACATATATAAAAAGGAAACTAATAATTATATCCAATCTTTTCCCTCAATTCCTGACACAGATCAGGGCTGGTGCCGCGCACACCACCTCTTTTGATAAATGACTGAATGCTCAATGGCGGCGGACCCACACGCATCCCCGGGGTAATTTATTATCGTACACAGCGCGGGGCACGAATGACACACATCTTGCTCGGGTCTGTGCATGGGTTCTGTGCACAGCATCTTACCGTCGGTCTTCACTGACCACCGCGGCCACGGGTGTCTCCCACGGACGGTGGACGTCTTCTCGCCTCTCCGCCTGGTGAGGCTGCTCCCAGGCAGAGGCGTACTGTGCTGCTAAGGCCACATGGCGTGCGGACAGGCAGCGCATTGACCGACGTGGACCACCGGTCGCCGGGGTACGGCCCAGGGGTTCGATGCAGGGCGATTCGTGTCGCGGTGTTCAGAGCGGGATGATTCCGCAGCTCAGAATCATTTTGCCAGATGTAAAGTGGAGCCGCTTCCGGCCATCACGGCTGGGCCGTGTGCTGGCCGGGGTCCAACCAGGGTGCCCGATTTGGGTGACGACATCGCTTCAGGTCGTCGCCCAACCCCGCACCACAGGGTCTATAAAGGGATGGGTCCCGGGGCCGTTCGTGCGTTCCCCATCTGCTGGTGGTTTTCCATCCCTGCTCATCGCTCCTGGTTCCTGTCGGCTCATCCTCTCTGTCTGGCCCGGGATCGACAATCCGCCCATTCGCTGCTGACTCTGCCTTCCTTCACCAGATTGCTGCTGACTCCACCTTCCTTCACCAGCTCGCTGCTGACTCCGCCCTTCTTCACCGCCTCGTCGCTGGCTCCATCCACCCACCTAATCCTGTCTGCCACTATGCCCACTCGCTTTTGACTCCGCCTTTCTCTGCCCAAAGTCCTTCCTTCACGCCTGACGGTCACGCCCCATTCTCTGGATTGACGCTTCGGTGCACGAAGTGCCTCGAAGCGGGAGATGACGCGCCAGCTGTCGGGGAGGTATCGCCCAGTGGAGCATCCCCCCAAAACGTACGCGTGGTGCGGTCGGTCAATCGTGCGAGGTATTAAGATAGCGTTTGCCTCGTCTCATCTCCTCTTTCTTCTCATTAACTCTTCTTCATCGGGTGTGTGTGTGTGTGTGTGTGTGTGTGTGTGTGTGTGTGTGTCTGTGTCTGTGTCTGTGTGTGTGTGTGTGTGTGTGTGTGTGTGTGTGTGTGTGTGTGTGTGTGTGTGTGTGTGTGTGTGTGTGTGTGTGTGTGTGTGTGTGTGTGTGTACATCATGGTGCCTGTCCTTATTTAAGTTAAGAGTGTAGAAGAATTACATCGGGATAACTCTACTCTGTCTGCTTTTTTTAAGTTGCTTGTATTATTGTCGCACCACACTTTTCTTCCCATTTCTGCTTCCACACAACAATAAACTACATTCACTGTGCCACATATCTTTCCTTGCCTAGCTGTTAATAAATTATTAGTAGAAATATTCCCAGCCCGTTTTTGTCTTTTCTGTCATTGATCCAGCATGGACCGTATCCTAGCCTAGCCGGACTTTCTTCACAATGATCCGTTCCTTTTAGCCAGTCCGTCCTTGGCAGTGTCGCTTGGCTGCATCTGATCCGGTAAGGTGATTCAGTTTGGACAAGGTGTACCGAGGGAATGTCCCCTGGTAGTTAGGTCACATGATTAATTAGGTAACCTGTTTAACCCATAGAAGGAGGACCCTAGGTCACGTGGTTGAGTTATTGGCATTCACGGTCGGTTAGCAACCCGCCGCGTCACGCAATTATCCGTGTGCGATGGCCCGCAATTCCGTGGAGTCTGGTGGGAACCCGAGATAGCTTCCCCCCCCCACCCCCGGTGGTCTTCTCATCCGACCCCCGGCCCGCAACTATTTTTAAAATTATGATTCAAATGTACATGTTGGAAGCTAAAAAGGTTTTCACACACTGTAGAATATTTTTTCTCATAAATAAATAAGTTATTGTCTCAAATGTAAAGAGAAAGCCAATACTAAAAATATCTTGTATGTTAAAAGTAAAAATAATAGGGTTATACAAAATGAGATTTGTTCGGTGTGTCGCTCTAAAAAGAGTAAATTCATCTCCAAACAAAAATGTGAGGGAGATGTACAAAAGCTTTTATCAGGAACTACAACTGGAATACCAGGGGAATTACATCTACCAGGGTATTATTTCTGTGGTTCAGGAACAAACTTGCATAAAAGATTAGATAAGGCAAACAAACCGAAACCTTGATCTAAACCTACAAACAGAGTTGATGAAGTGTTTTTGAAGCATGATATTGATTATGGAAATTACATGACATTAGAAGAAAAACACGAAGCGGATCGATGTATGTGCAATTTGTCTTTGATACAAAATCCAACCTTGAGAGAAAAAGTTGATAGGTTCATCATGAAGAAGATGTTCAATGCTAAATTGAAACTTGGGCTTGGAAATTCAAAAAATTTATAGGCTCTAATGATGTCATTAAGATTGAAGAGCAATTAGCTGATGAATTTCATAAACCAATCATCACAGTTTAATAGAAGGAAGATTTATTCCAAAGAAGTTGATTATATCTGGTCGGCAGAGTTGATTGAACTCAATAATGATAAGGGGTACAAGTATGCTTGAGACGTTATTGATTTGAGGAGTAGATATACATGGGCTGTCCCTTTGAAAAACAAAACGTAATACTGTTGCGGGCCGGGTATCGGCTGCGAGCACGACCGCTAGATGGAGCAGTAGAGTCGGCTCCACCGATTACCCAGAATTTATGTCGTCACCCCGGATAACTCCGGAGCCGACGGGTCCCTTATCGGACCGAAGTTCGCCAATAGGTCGACCACGTGGGGTAGGGTCGATTGCCAATTTCAATTTACCTAAATACCCACATCGTCCAAACTAACCGGGCGTAGTGGCGTGCGCCTGTAATCCGGCTACTCGGAAGCTTGGGTTGGAGGATTCGCTTGAGGACGGGAGCTCTTCACTGGGCCACGCTATGAGAGGGTGTAGGGCAGCCTGGAATCATGGTGAAACCCAATCCTTATCCCTGTGTCGTAAGAGGCGACCAGGGTTGCGTCAGGAAGGGCATCCGGCGTAAAACCTATGCCAAATCAGTATGCGGATCATAACGGATGATCCGCTGTGGCGACCCCTAACGGGAGCAGCCGAAAGACGAACAACAACACAACCCACATCGTCCAAACTACCGGGGAAATTCACCCTCGACGGCGCCCGTACGGAACGAGCCGCTAGCGTACTCGAACCGTGTGTGACCCAAGCGGACGGTCACTGAGCTTCCGTCGGTCCAAATGTCCCTTTACAGCGGCAACAGCCTGGCTAATTCTCCAACACGCACTGTGTTAAACCAATAAAAGAAAGACAAAACGAACTGATACATTTAACACATGGGTTTATTTATAATGGGGGGAAGGAGTGAAGCACGCAAGAAGCAGAGTTATCCAAATATATGAGATGCACGTATGTACAGCAAGGCACTTATACAATTTATTACTTACTAGACTGGCGCCACAAACACAGACACGCACACACACCCAAAATAAACCATAGCCACAGCCTTTATTGAGGCCTCCAGCTCGGATGGAAAGGCGAGCTGAAGACCAGAGCCTGCCTCGGACCTGTCCACCTCATGTGGTCTTTGAGCTGATTCGACCCCAGACACCAGCGAGCTGTGAGCAGCCTCCCGAGCTCCGCTCAGCACTCGTGCCGACAACCAAAACCTCTCCTCGATATCTTCAAAGAGACGGCGCGCACTCCTTCCGGTTCTTGTCGGCGGCAGGATCTCGCAATCTCTCCTTCTTGGTGTTGTCGGCAGGGACGCGGCACGCAACCCTTGCGGCTCTGGTGGGGGATGGATGGAAGCAAACAGGGGACGCCTCCACCCCCCCCCCCCCGCTCTCCCTCACTCTCCCTCACTGGATGGTTTTGGTGCGCAGAATTGCTCGTCACCCTGTCATTGGCCAAAACGAGCGGCAAGTCCGTCGATTGACCCGGGGGTGTGGTGACATCACGCAGACCCCTTCCTCCCTGTCGCGGCACTCCTCCTTGAACTCCGCCCACCAAACAGGCAGAGCAACATTATTCTGCATGGGCTCCGCCCCCAAACAGGCAGAGGAACTGCATTCTGCGTGGGCTCCGCCCACGTACGTGCTGACACGCACGTAGGCTATGGCATCGGCCAGAGCGAGGCGAAGGTGATGCTGGCGTTGTCGTAGTTATGAGGGGTGTAAGAATGAAAGAAAACACTGACTATCAAAGTAACTCACAGCGCATTTACATTTATTCACCCATTAGACTAGGGAAAGGGAGCTATCTATCCACATTCACTTATCAAAATAACTGAGCTATAGGACCTGAATGTTGTGTGCTCATGGCTTCCAGATTCGCAACAATACTCTTATGTTAGCCTTCCAACAGATATTTGATAAAAGCAAGAGAAAACCTAAAAAAAATTGTAGACTGATCAGGGTACAGAGTTCTACAACAAAACATTTATGAATTTTCTTTAAAATAACGGCATTACATTGTGCAGCACCTTTAATGAAGGAAAAGCGGTTGTTATTGAGCATTTTAATCGCACTTTAAAAGAGAGACTATCTAAAAAATTCACTTAACTCGTTGCTCAACAATAGTTTTCTTTAATTCAGGACATTGTAGATAAGTACAACGATACGATTCATACCTCAACAAAATCCAAGCCATCAGAAACATTTACAAAATTAGAATATGAAAAAGAGATTAATTTCAGAAAGCCTAACTTCAAAATTGGTGATGTAATAATAATATACAGGTGGAAATCTCATTTTGAAAAAAATTATACTAAGTGATGGACAAATTAACTTTTTTAAATCGTTGATGTAATAGATACAGTTCCTTGGACTTACAAATTATATGATGTAAAAGGAGAAGAGATTTTAGGTTCATTTTATTCAGAAGAATTACAAAAGACAAAGATAATAAATTGAAAAAAAAATTCAAAAATTGACTCCTCCCCTTTTTTGACCCCACCTACAACAAACCACACCCATGCAAACCACACCCATGCAACCCACCCATACAAACCACACCAACACAAGCCACACAAACCACACCAACACAAGCCACACCCATACACCACATCCACATCCATCATACAATGACTGGTTTATTAGTTCCCCGCACAACACCTTTATTTAATTTTTTTTTAATCACTCCACCCCCTTCTTTGTCTCCACCCACACAAGCCACACCACCCTTCCCCACACCCATTCATCCCACCCCACCTCCCCCCCCCCAAACACACACAGACGGGGAGGGGAGGGTGGTGGGTCGTTGGGGAAGCGCACCTACCCCCTCCCCTATCCTTTTTTTTTACACCTTTATACTTTTTTGGAATTAAGAATTAAATAATTGTAAGCAAAGCATATATAATTAATACTTAAAACATACAATATATTACACATTGAAATATCTACAACAGATTTTATGATATAATGTTTATTTGAGTGAGAGAGTGAGGGGACTTCAATCATCTGAGTGTTTCTTTCCTGTTAAAACGCGCTCACGCACGCACGCACGCACGCACGCGTTTCAAATTTTTTTTTTTACTCCATCTACACATAAATCACACCCACGCAAGCCACACCCATATTACATCACACACCTGTGATATGACACCAAAGGAGGTGTCGGAGTATATCGTATTGTCAATAAATAAATATATCCTAACTCTCATATATTTGATTCAATCAGAGAGATGAATAATTAATTACCTGGGGTAGCCTGTGATGACTCAGAGTGTTAAGAGAGCTATGTGTTTTTTTTTTTCATCTCTGCTCAACAAAGATATTTAAACCAAGATCAAAGTTCAGGTAATACTCTATAGTAATGAGTGTTATCAGAAAATTAAGCAATTCCCCCCCAGAAAACAACAAATATTTATAAGATCTCCATTTGACTACTCAATTTGATTAAACAAATGATCATATGAGAGGAAGGCGAAGCCCCAGCCCCCAGCAGGGAAGTAGTGTCAAAAGTGAGGTGCTTTTTTTGTCTTTATGTTGAAGGCCCCAAGTCATGGATTAAATAGTCCTCATCGAGGCCAGGCCTTAAAATAAAAGTTAAGTTAAGAAAAATAAAAGAGAGACTGTAAAGTGATGAGTGAAAATGAGGAAGAAAGGTGTGTGATGTTTGTTTTCAAGAAAGAGATATTAAAGCTAGCCAGGTAGCTATAGTTTAAGTGAGACATAAAGTAAGACCAGTAATCCTGACATGGAGAGTGTAAGATGGTTCCCGGCACCACTTTAATGCTCCAAAGTTAGAACGGCAGTACTACCCTGCGCAGTTGCTGTCGACTACCTAAAAAAACCAGTCTAACCAGATGGGTGTTTTTTCGGAGACACTATCTCCTTACTGGATGGCCGTTGGCTCCCGAAAGGAGCTCATCCACCATCCACCCTTTAGCAGGTATTGTTTTCAGTCTTGCAGGGTGTCACAGTCACTCTCCCCACTGGCGAGCCAGTGAGGGTAGTCAGTTTAGTTGCCGACTACCCGACCATGCAGCAGGTAGCACTAGGTTACATTGTTACCATTGGCAGTCAAGAAACCTGACTGACCTGAAAAAATGAAGTAATGACGAAGTAATGTATTCCAATTTGAAAAGGAGAAATATGAGTGAGGTTAAGCGAGCGAATATTGCCACTTTGAGAAATGGGACACATTACTGCATCAATCCCTCCCTTTTTACACTACTTGTGTATCTATAGACATAATTGGGAGCAATAACTAAGGTGGAGGAAATGCCTCATACACAAAGTTATGAAAATGAATCAATGCCAGATGAACAAGTGTATATCAGGTAGCTTTTTAGGTCATCTCTTCGAGCATGACCTAATAATATGGGTGTCGATGTCCTTCGATCCGTCCGTCCATTCACGATGAAGTTGAAGCGGGAGATCTGGTCATTAGTGATCCTGATAGAGGTCGATGAGACGTACACGATGGTATGACTTTCAAGGTCACCGAAGGTCAAGGTCACGAGGCCTTTGAAGTTGCGAAAATGACGATTTTCAAATTCTATCTCCTCCGCCATTTCTCAAGCGATCTTGAATTTGATTGTAGCATATGAATCTATGGGACAATATCTAAATTTGTTTGGGCCGGATTTTCGATATTCGCTTTCGTTTTCGCGTCACGTGACTTCAAAGTTGACCAGAAATCCCTCCTGACCCGAGAACACTACACCCTCGTAACAGGAACTCATGCTTGTTTCTCGCAGAGATGACCATCACTCCCGCACGGGTGTATTTTTTTAGGTTATAGCTGCCATATGTTGCTGTGACTGGGTATTGCTTTCCTTTTTACAACTCTATAGTTCTGGAGTTTGGTTGTAGAATCACCAATTGAAAATACATGAATTCTGTTGATGGCTATGTGAAATATCATGCAATAACATTTAAAAATTGTGAAATAAGCTATGCTGTAACAGTTCAGAAATCTGCGAGTTATGTGTGTGGAAACCATGGCTATTGAGGAAGGAACCCCAATCAGGAAACTGGATGTTTAACATGTAATGTTATCATTATCCTCACCTGAAGTGAGCAATTCTGTAAATGAACATGAAAATCAAGTCTTCTATAGAACCTGTGTATTGTACATGACAAATATCAATACCTTCTTTAAATTGGCCACCCGTGCGATCTCATTTAGTTTACGAATGGTTAGGAATTGTTTCACAATAATGAGTTATCAGGATGGTTTAAGGACGGTTGACTGCTAATGTTTCCGAGTACACTATTCATCAAGGTGTCAATTTAGGACCACTGACGTCATACCATCAGACTGGACAGTTCGTATAAATACTTTGTACAGGTTAACCATAGCCGAGGATCCCTAATGAAGATCGCTACCTCATAATCCTTTCCATAAGGAACTGCTTTTGAAAAGCACGATCTTTCCAGAATAACCTGCAAAGAACAAAAAATAAAATTCATTCTGAGCCAGACAGTTCAAACAGGCTTCATGCCATTGGTATGAGAGGAAAAAGACCAGAGTCCATAACATAACAATGCACATGTTATCAACGTGACATTTCAGGACCACAAAATCCCTCGTGTGGACTGGCCTGTAATAAATCTTCGGCCTTAAAATACAGTCGAAAATACTTGTGACATTCTAGAGAGGCATGTTTTTGGTGGCGAAGTCTACCCACGGTCTCTAAATCACCACCTGGAAGTGGCTGTGGTCAAGCAATGGCACAACATTCCACACTGATGGCTGTATCCTCTGATTTTCTCACAAAGACAAGATGTGTACAAGCCTGCGTCGATGTTGATGCTGGTCACACACTATCAAAGGCATTTCTTCCAATGTAAAGTTTACTGTGATAATTTGCATGTTGGCGTTGTTGCCAATTTGCACACTCATTTCAGACAGCCATGTTGTTTTCACATAATAACTTAACATGGGTTTCTACTGACATTATGTTTGTTTCTATGGTGTACAGATTAATGTGCTGGCCTATTCAACCAGAATATGAACATCTTTGAAAAACAGTGCAAGTCTCGAAAGTTGTGTTGCTTAATTTTTGTGTGGCGTACATGAAGAGAAGCTGCAGTGGTGAATGTCGTTACCTTCGTAACATGTCCATAACTTTGCAATGGCGATAATAGTCCATGTCGATTAACTATCTCTCAAGGAATTAACTATCCCTCAAATAAATACAGTGGCACTTCTCGGAGTTGGCAACTTCTCCTACTTGGCGGATTTCGGCCGGTCCCGACCGAAGCAAATGCAATTTCTTCTTGACAGAACTTCCTGGACTTAGCACTTCTCGTTTCTAGCACTTGGCACCCAAAAGCCGGTCCCAATTAACCAATCAACTTCTCAGACTTGGCAGTGAAGAAAACTTTCACAGTGATAGGCCCAATTAACAATGTAGGCGTGGTTTAATGACAGTTCGACTCATGTTTGATGTTTGGATTCAAAGAACGATATAAAAAAGGTTTGATGCCAGGTTTGACGAACCAGTCAGCTGGCAACATGCCTCGCAAACAGTTCAAGCAAATGACCCCAGCAGAGAAGGTGGAACTAATCAAGAACAGCGATGGTCGATCACAAGGAAATCTGGCAGAACAGTACAGCATCGCCCGAGGTACGATATCGAACGTTCTAAAGTGAAAAACGGAGTTCATGCAAGCCTACGAAGAAAATGAGCCGAGCAAGAAGAAACGGGCCAACATCTGTCATTTCGAGCCTGTAAACGACTTTATCTGGGAGTGGTTCTGCAGGATGCGAGCTTCGAATGTGCCAATCTCGGGACCGATTATCAGGGAGAAAGCACTCGCCTACGCTGAATCGCAAGGAATACGTGACTTCAAGGCCTCGACGGGCTGGTTGGACAAGTTTAAAACTCGCCACAACATAAATTGTGCCGTTCTGAGTGGTGAAGGGGCCACCGTCAAGTTTGAGACTGTAGACCAGTGGAAAGAAAGATTGCCCGGAATTATTGAATTGTACGATCCAAAAGACATTTTCAACCTTGACGAAACTGGACTGTTTTTCCGAGTTCTGCCAGAGAAAACACTGCGCGTCTGTGGCACAGACTGCAAAGGCGGCAAACGATGGAAGGAACGCCTGACTGCGATGCTTTGTGTCAACATGAAAGGCGAGTTTGAAAAGCCTTTGATCATTGGAAGGTGTGAAAAACCCCGCTGCTTCGAACACATTCACACAAAGACACTGCCTGTCGTGTGGAAAAGCAACAAACGAGCCTGGATGACTGCAGCCCTATTCAAAGAATGGTTGGAGAAATTCAACGAGAAGATGAGGCGACAGAAACGAAACATCCTTCTGTTCTTAGATAATGCCACGTGTCACCCCTGTACGGAACTGAGAAACGTCAAACTTGTTTTCCTCCTGCCAAACTCAACTTCCCACTCACAACCGTTAGATCAAGGCATTATCAAGACCATGAAGACCCACCACCAACAGATGCTGCTCCGTAGGGTAATCAAAGACATAGAGAATGGTCTGGAGACAACACATGTGTCCGTACTCGATGCCTGCCTGTGGGTCGCAGAAGCAGTCAAACGTGTGCGTTCGCAGACAGTTACATCCTGCTTCTGTCGCTCTGGTTTCACGTATACTTCACTGATGATCCGGAAGACTAGGTGCCTTTGGCCAATCTCGTTCGACGGTTTCAACGCGCAACCGGTTCGGGAGACGATACTCCCATCGAATACGTGGTGTGTGACAACTAACTCGTCACCAGTGACGTCAACTGTACGGAGTCACTGCCCGCTGCCCACTGATGACAACGATGACGACGATGCGGAAAACGAACCATCCCCGACAATAACGACGAGACAAGCAATTGAAATGACGGACAAGCTCAGAGACACTTTTCTACGAGAGAATATGCCCAATTATGTGCAGCTTATCACACAGATGAATTCTTTGCTAAAAAAAATTTGTGACTTCTTCCCGACAGACGGACTTGATGTCTTATTTCATTCGCCAGGATAGCAAATGAAATTATTGTGACATGTAGTAATGAAGATACAGGTACGTAATTTGCTAATTTTAAATAAACACTATTGTATTTCCGATCTATATATTACTAAAACTCTCACCTTGTATGAATGTATGTATGTATGTATGTATATTCCCAAAATACAGCCAAAACGGTACACGATGGCACAAAAATTTTAGGGCCACATTACTCAACATTCTCCTGCGGTGTGCAGTATCAAGTTTTGTTCAAATCAGGCAATGAAAAAATTATTTAAAAATCAATTCCCGATTCAGTCAAGTACTCTTTGGGAGAATTTGATCAAAGCAAACAACCTCAGTGGTATAGTTCGCTGGAGCTGTCTTTTTGTTTCCTTGAAATGATTTTTTTCATCAACCGCTGTCACAACGGGAACCCAATGGGTTCACGGGTCATCTAGTTACTATTAAAAAGTGCATTTCCAAGACTTCCGCAGCATGTTGCCGACCAAAGGTGGGCCGAGGAGGGTGGGAGTGCCTGCTAATATCTACAATACATTCACTAAGGGGTGGGGATGGAGGGGTTTATCCAAACGCCAGCTATAATACAGATCCAAAAGGAGTACCACAGACGGTGATTGCTGATGATGCATTGTGAAGTCACAGCCATGTGCAGTCGTCACGTAAATCTCAAGAATATTTAATAGTGGACAATCCCAGCATTCACAAGAACAAGATAAGTCCATTGGTGTAATAACACACTATTTAATGAATGTTACATTCCAACCCCCTCCCTGATTACCATCGTTTCCAAATACCAAATTTTTTGAGCATTCTTGATAAATATCAGTTCTTTAAAATACAACTTGTTCACAGTAGTCTAGATGCCAAACAGCCATTTCAGGGAAAGTGTGCTTTAGCGTCATTATGAAGTTTTTTTTGGTTGATTCATCATCTCTGAGCTATCCTGAATCAGAACCAGCCGGGTGCCAGACTCGCATCCTTGAGGAATTTTTTTTAGAGGCGAAAAACAAAATGGCCACCACAGACTTTTGATAAATTCTGTTTTGGGCTATATCTTCACTTCTAATGCACTTACACACAATTTTGGTATCTACTACTATGTTTCATGCAACAAACAAGGTAAACGTTGATGATTCTCTCAAGATTGGCCGACAACAGATGGCGGAATTTGAATCTGGATGGCCAACAAGCTTCAACAAGACACTAACCAAGAATGTGACCCTGATGACTTCGACCAAAAAGAGCATCAAGCTGGATGGAAGGCCAGTATATGATACCGAATTGATCTACACCCGAGTCATACGTCTCCAACAATACAGGGATATTGATATCAAGGATGTCCTCTCTTACAAACTGTCCCTTGTCCCAGCCTCCTTGTTTGATGAGAGCGGTGAGATGCGGGCTCAGTCTAAAGCAATCCTGAAGACGAAACTCCAAGTTGAGCAATCAAGTCCAATCTAAGGTGTTCCAGATGCTGTCATCATCGATGGATGCGCCATGTTATGGACTCTACATTGGACAACAAATGGTACAGTTGAGGATGATGTGATCAACTTCATGGGAACCATCAAATACCACCTGGAGTGTTGTGACGTATACCTGATTTTCGACAGGTACATCAAAATCAGCACGAAACAAATGACGAGATCCAGTCGCGCAGGTCATGATTCAAGTCGAAAACATCAACTCAACTAACACACAACACTTCCAGTGCAAAAAGTGGTCCTAAATGTTGCCTACAACAAAGTTCAACTGATCGATTTGATCTGTCAGTATCTGATGACCCACATTGTGGACAATCAGACCAAACTGGTGATCACCGTAAAAGATCCTACACCAGTACAAGTATGGAACAATTCCACTCTCCAGAAACAGGATCTGAAAACACACCATGAAGAAGCAGATGTCATCATCATCCATCACTTAGTTAGAATTGTGTCAAGTGTCAGTGGTGACACACATCAAAGTGGTCTGCGACGATACAGATGTCTTTGCTCTGTTGATTCATTTCTACATTGAGGAAAAGATGACTGTGGATGTCAGCATGGAGAGTGCGTGTGCTGGGAGGGCTAACGGAGAAATTCGGAAAACAGCAATGAAACACAAAAGCATCGCCAAATATCTGCCTGCTGTACATGCTCTGACCGGATGCGATACTGTCGTATTTGTTTAGCATTGCGAAGGCCACAGCGCTGAAGGTACTAATGGACAGACATCATCCCACCTTACTTGGTCAGCTGGAAGCAGACAAGGAAAACATGATATCTGAGGCAACTACCTTCATTGCTGCCTGTTATGGTTCCAAAGTCGAAGGTGATATATCCACACACCGGTATCAGTTGTGGAAGTCTAAGATGTCCAGCTCCAAGATTACCTCTGCTCAGAAATTGAAGTCGTTGCCCCCATCGCGTGATGCCTTTGTTCAACATGTACATCACGCTCATCATCAAGTCATTATATGGAAATCGGCCACTCAGTCAGACCCTCCGAACTTGGATCCCATCAAGTATGGATGGCAAGAATGTGAGGACGGTGCGATGTTGTTTCCAACCACACTTCCACCTGATGTGTCTGCTGCACCAGTCACCATTCTGCAGCTGATCAAGTGTGGATGCTCCACCAACTGGCCATGTTCCACTGGGAGGTGTGGTTGTGTGGCAGCACAGATGTCGTGTTTGATGTTTTGCAGTTGTAATGCTGGATCAGACTGTTGTAACGAACAGACAAGGGCAGTTGCTGCTAATCACGACGACGATGATGAAGATTGAACATAATGTAGAACATTGCATCCTTAACAAAGTTAATATTTGTTTGCCTAAAAATAAAAGGTAATTTCAAAATCATATACATGTACATACTTACTTTAAGACATAACCCAAAGTCATAGTCAACTATTCACACATATCCGGATCTATTTGTGTGAAAATCGTATTCCAATATAATCATCAATTCATTGATAATTGCAAGTAAGTTACTTCAGCTGTCATTGACTATTATTGTACGTAGTGTTAATATTTGAGGGTTCATCAAATTCAATTTCTTACTCGAAGTAATCAGTGGAACTGCAAAATAGCCATTTTTCATATTAAAATGGTGGCCATCTTGAAAATATGAGACAGGTCTTGTATATACACCTTCAATTTTATCATTATCGGATTCCTTGACCATGAAACATAGTAGTAGATGCCAAAATTGTGTGTGTAAGTGCATTAGAAGTGAAGATATAGCCCAAAACAGAATTTATCGAAAGTCGGTGGCGGCCATTTTGTTTTTCGCCTCTAAAAAAAAATTCCTCAAGGGTGCGAGTCTGGTACCTGGCTGATTCTAATTCAGGATAGCTGAGAGATGATGAATTAACCAAAAAAAAACTTCATAATGACGCCACAACATGCTTTTTCACATTTCTGCTGGACGACAGCTATAATCCTCCTTGAAGCTATTATCCTCTGGCCTTCTTGAGGAATAGGATCAAATTGATGTCATTTATAATATTTTGAAGGCCATTCCATGTAATGTTGCTGTCTTAAAAACAGCTTATTTGCAATATGTTGACTGTCTACTACCTGCCATATTGTTTTCTGTGATATGACACACCTAAGGAGGTGTTGGAGTATATCGTATTTTCAATAAATAAATATATCCTAACTCATATATTTGATTCAGTCAGAGAGATGAATAATAATATGCACTGGATTCACTATAATTATTCACGATAAATTATAATTAATGAATAATAAATGATGTGTTGAGGGCTCATATGAGCAACAAGTCCCTGTTGCTGAACTTTTTGTTCCACCAGTATATTCCCTCTGCAACGGCCATACAAGGTGCCTACATTCCTCAATACGCACCTCTTCCAGCTACCCCAGTTCCAGTGGACGTAAGTGAAGCCTCACTTCACCCTCACATGTCATGGGCACAAACTTGTATGTCCACAATGAATGTGGCAACATGTTAAATCACTCTTAACACTGATAATTAGATCCAATTAAACTGGTATTTTAGTTTCTGAATAGCTTATGAGATATGAATATTTTTCTTTGCAACACAATGTATTGCCCTTTGTCATATTTTTGCTCACTCAACTTTCACTAGAATATCCAAGGAAATGTATTTCAGATTATTTAACCTTACTCAACCAAAAGGAAAAGTTTTGCTAAATATTTTGATGAAAGTCTTGCATGTCGATTTTTATTTTTTTTTATTTTTATTTTTTGCTAGTTTTGCCTGGTTTCGGGTAGAGCAAGGGAAATAAGTTAACCAAATGAGGACTGCCTACTCACTCATAACCACGCCATGTTTTATAAAGGCCACACTCTCATGATAAAGTACTATAGCATTCACAAGAACAAGATTTATTTTACTTTTGTTGTGTGATTGTGAATGACCCACGTCAAAAATATTGTGATGCTGAACCAAAAGAGTATTGTTGTATCATATTGTGGCATCATAATGTAGTGTCATTCCTCATTGTTCTTCTTCTTCGTTCTTCTTCATCCATCACAATCCCACAACAAAAGTAAAATGTCAAAAGATGTCGAGATGGTAATCCATAAGAGGATTGTGGTGTCTTATTGTGGCATCAAAATGTGGTGTCATTGCTACCTTGTTTGGTTGTTGTTTTTTTGAGATTTCATCCCTTAATGTTTTTTTCATATTTTTTGAACGTTTTTTTTTTTCTTGTTTCTGTTGGATTTTTTTTCAGGGGAAATAAATAAAAGACTTTATAAAGAAAGCAAAATACACATACACAGATCAGTGAGATAATAATTATGCAGGCATCAGAATGCATCACCCAATGAGCTGTGTGTATGTATATATATATATATATATATATATATATATATATATATATATATATATATATATATATATATATATGTGTATATGTATATGTATATATATATGTATGTATATGTATATATATATATATATCTTCTTCTCCTTTCGGCTGCTCCCGTTAGGGGTCGCCACAGCAGATCCTCCGTATGATCCGCATAGTGATTTGGCACATGTTTTACGCCAGATGCCCTTCCTGACGCAACCCTGGTCGCCTCTTACGACACAGGGATATGGTACACCTATTTTAACCGGGGTATACACTGGCCCAGTACACTGGTACTCATTTCGCCGACCTCGGAAGGATGACAGGCTGAGTCAACCCCCTGGTGTATTAATTCAGTGGCCCAACGGGGCTTGAACTCAGGACCTTTTGGATCCCAAGCCGCTGCCCTAACCACTGCGCCAACACACCAGGCTGTATATGTATATATATATATATATATATATATATATATATATATATATATATATATATATATATATATATATATATATGTATATGTATATGTATATATATATATATATGTATGTATATGTATATATATATATATATATATGTATGTATATGTATATATATATATGTATATGTATATATATATATATGTATATGTATATGTATATATATGTATATGTATATGTATATATATATGTATATGTATATATATATGTATATATATATATGTATATATATATATATATGTATATATATATATATATATATATATATATATATATATATATATATATATATATATATATATATATATATATATATATATATATATATATATATATATATATATATATATATCTGGAGCGAACCCTGCAGCACGTGCTTCTGGGGCCAAGCAGCAGCCATGTTGAAATACCCTTCCCTTTCTAGAACATGAGAGGTACAGGCATAGCTGGGTGTGATAAGCGCTGGATTTCATCGGGTTCCGTTGACAGATTGATTCACGTTTGTTTCCACATTTCCACTTTTGTTTGTTTTCCTTTGGAGCCTTGTAATATAGCTACAAAGGTGATTGACAAACCTGAGATTCTGATGTGTGTGTGTGTGTGTGTGTGTGTGTGTGTGTGTGTGTGTGTGTGTGTGTGTGTGTGTGTGTGTGTGTGTGTGTGTGTGTGTGTGTGTGTGTGTGTGTGTGTGTGTGTGTGTGTGTGTGTGTGTGTGTGTGTGTGTGTGTGTTTAAATAACAATGTTCCTTGCGGATAGAGTCCATTACTATGTTCCTTTTATTTTATAATTATTATTTTTAATCCAATATTGAGACTCGTATAAGAGCAAACACACACATTGTAAAAACAAAGAGAGCAGGAGAAAAGAGGAGCAGGAGAGGGAAGGACAAAACAGTTGGGGAACAGAGACATGAGGAGATCTGTGGAAGGGAGAGGGATGGGGTGGGGAACATGGGGAATACAAGATGGACATTACAGGGACTTTTAGAAAGGAAAGCAGGAAATTTGAAGGAGGTGGGGTTGAGGTGGATTAACGAAGGTAGAAAAGATCATGGTTTTGGATGGGGGAAGATAAGAGGTGGTGGTGAACAGCTGTTTTAAAAGACTGGAGGGAAGAATGGGATTGAAGAGAGTGTGGGAGTTTATTCCAAAAGCAGGAAAAAAGAGGAATGAAACAATGAAGGTGAGCAGTTATTTTTGATATGGTACTTTCACCAGAAGGGGGTTGCTGGTGGACCTTGAGCGCCCTGTGGAAATATGGTGGGGACAGATCACAGACAGAGCAAGGGGGGTGGGGGGTGAGGCCAGAGAGAAGACAGAAAAATCACTGACCTGTCTACGGTGAGAGTCAGCTTCATCATGGGAGAAACCAATGATCCTAAATGCCTTGGTTTCCACAACGTGAAGCCGAGAAAGGTGGGAGGCAAGAGCACCTGCCCATTAGGGGAGAGCAGTACTCCATTAGGCTGCAGATGAAAGCTTTGTACATGGCCCAGAAGCTAAGATGTGCAAAGGAAAAACTTTGCACGACAGAAGATGCCCAATCAGCGCCTGGCTTTCGAAGCCAGCTGAGAAATTTGCCTTTCTCAGGAGAGATCATGGCAGATAGTGAGATCCAAATGCTTGAATGAAAGGACTTCTTCAAGAGGATTGTTGAGAAAGTCGATGGGGGGGGGTTTCAGACAGTCCTTTCAGAGAGACATAGTGAGTGTGACATTTCTCAGACTTGAGACACATGTTCCAAGTGTTGGACCAGCTTGTGATTTTATCCAGATCTGCAGAGAGTGAAGAGGCTCTCGCCTGCCGATCTGAGGGATGACAAATGGTATGACCGTGGGTTGAGTCATCAGCAAAAATATAAAGAGGATTTTCCAGAGAGTCGGAGAGATCATTGATGAAAGCCAGAAAAATTGCAGGGCCCAGAACACTATCTTGAGTAACTCCAGCCTGGACAGGAAGAGGGGATGAGAAAATTCCATTGAGGACCACATGTTGACTGAAACAGGAGAGGAAGTCTGTGAGCCATGAGTGGAAATTACCTTGGATACCATAGGAAGAGAGTTTAGTAAGCAGGGTGTTGTGACAGACTGTATCGAAAGCACGCAATATGTCTCGGGAGATGTCTCTCATCTCATGTCTGGTATTGAGGACCTTCATCCATTGTTTGGAAAGCAGAAGCAGCATGTTCAGGGTAGAGTGACCTGGTCTGAAACCAAATTGATGAACGGAAATCAAGCTATTGGAGAAGAGGAAGGATTTGATGTCAGAAGCGATTTTGGATTCCATGACCTTGCTGATGATTGGGAGAAGGCTGATTGGTCTGTAGTTGCAGGGATCTGTTTTTGCAGCTTTTTATGCAGAGTGGTAATGTTTGCTGATTTCCAAGCAGATGACAGATGACCTTGAAAAAATGAGAGGTTAAATAGAACAGAGAGAGGGTGAGCAAGAGTGGATGAGCAGGGGTTTTCGGACACGAGGGCTGATGCCGTTTGGACCAGTTGCAGAATCTGAGTCGAGGTTTGACAGCAAGTTGTCCACATTATCAGAAGAAAAGGATGCAGATTCCATGGACAGCTGGGTGCGACTGGGTAAGGTCCCATAGCAATAGAAAGCGATGGGTTTGGTACACAGGATTTAGAAGGAAACACAGAGTTGAGGCATTCACACAGAGTTGAGGAAATTCCTAGGATGAGTTGATGTCGGAGAAAGTAAAAATGCAAGACCATTCTAGAAGTTTGATGGCTGCTTGGAAATCCCTGCCAGTTAGCCTGAGTGAAATGCCAGACTCGTTGGTGCTGAAGTAGTTCTTGCAATCTTCCTTGCAGATGGACAGAGTCCACAACAATGTTCCTTGCGGACTGACACACCCCGTAGCAACGCTTCTGGCAGACGGACGCACCCCATAGCAATGCTCCTTGCAGACGACGCACCCAATAGCAACGCTCCGTGCAGACGGACGCACTCCCTTGCAATGTTCTGTGCAGACGGACGCACTCTTATCTTGTTTGACTGCCTATCCAGCTCTGTATGCGTATTTATATAGTCATAGGTTATATGGTTATATAGTTATATAGTATCGAGATGCTTGCATTTGAATGTTTGTGTGAGATAATGCTGCTGTCTTTTCTCCCTGCAGGACAGCAGCACTCAGCAGCAAGGAATGCCCCTCGAAGCTGCCGAACATGCTCAGTACTCGTACCAGCAAGCTAAATGACCAATTTTGGAAGGTGGGATCTCAAAGATCGTTCACTTTACTTGTAGAATTATGTAGGTCGCTTAATGGATTGCACTGTTAGATTCAACTTGTACATATGTTTTTCATGTAAGAGGTATTGGGGCTCATTGAACAGCAGAATGACAGGAGACAATGGATCCACAGAGAAAATTGGGAAAAGGTAAAAAAAAGGGGGATAACAATAAATTGGAGTACCACAACAAAAATGAGAGGAATTGCAGAAGGGTGAAAATGAAATGTGAAATTCAAAAGTGGAAATGGGAGAGACAATGAATAGTCGCAGTGGACAGTGGACTATAAATGTTGTTGGAGGAGCTCGAACAACAGAATCAGGAAGACTTCCACATCCAAGAAAAGAGGGTGGGTATGAAAGAATGGCGATGATCATTGAGCTTATATCTGGGGAGGGTAACAAGGAAAGGATTTCTGACAGCATGCTTGTAACCTGGAGAGGCAAGTCGTAGGTAGTGAGGTGAGAGGGCAGGAAGACAAGACCAGAACATAGCCAATAAAGGTCAATGATCTGCCTCCGGTGAGAAAAAATCATACCAAAGACTCAGCTTCCTGTCATGATATTCAATTGACTGGAGGGCTTTAGGTCACAATGGGCAACATTGGAAGCAGCAGCACCAGTCTCCAGTAGGAACCCAAAATCTACAACACTCCAGATAAAGGTTTTGTCTGCCATTATTATCTAAGGACAGCAGTTCTCAAGGCAGCAGCTATATATGGAGGACAACTTGGAGATACATCTGCCCAAACCTGGTTATATCTTACAGTGAGGCCCAGCAGCCTGAGACTACACCTCTCCTGAAGGGTGACCAGAGAAATATATTGGTGGATTTGCCTGTGGTATTTCCCAATGATATTTGGTCAGGACCAAAGCGAGACACAAAAAGGCATGTTCTCAGTAACTTACCAGTTGCATGTTTTTTCCACATTGACAGAGAGGGATGCTGCCACCGCCTGACTGGCCTATGGGTACAGAAATATCCTGCACAGAGTGGAGTCTTCTGCAAAGTGGTACAATGGATTTTACAGTGATGACAACATGTCATCGATTGACAGTGTATCTCGAATAGGATTGGTCTCAGAACACGACCTTTAAAGACACCGGCCTCTTGAGTTACCTACCGCACGTGGTTAAAATTCTGTCAAAAGCAAGCATCTACTTACAAATAAAATCTGATAGTTTGGGAATCAAGATGGGGTGCTAAACAGAATCAAATGCATGGGAGATATCCAGTGAGATGACTCTCATCACTTATTTAAGAGTGAGGGCATCAATCCATTGCTGACAGAGGCAGCACTATGTCCAAGGTGGAATGACCTGAGTAAAAGCTAAACTGGTTATTGAAGATCAGGGAGTTGCAGAGAAAAGATCTGAAGGTTGCTACAATTATGGTTCGAAAAATTGGTTGGTGTGGAAGAGATGTTGGAATGTAGGTCAGATCATTGTGCCTGATTAAACTCATGATCAAGACAAGCAGAGGTTCGCCACCAGCAGGGAATATATGGGTTGGAAATCCAACAATTTGGGCAACACAAGAAGTGTCACAAAAGGTCTTGGTTGCAATAGCATGAACAGTGATGTGACGAGCAACACCAAGCCAACTGGAATGGGGTGTTGAAATCGCTGCAGATTAGGAAGAAAGAGTTGGAATGCAAGGATAGGAGGTGAAGTTGGCCAAGACAGCCTCATGCATGGAGGGGAAGTAGACCACAGTGTGACCACTCATTTTCATAAATGCCAAGGTGAGCCAATGAAAAAAGCCAAGAATTCACAAGGTTTCGGAAAAGCGATGATGATAGAAAACCTATACGCCAAGAAAACCTATAGAAAACCAAGACGCCAAGGTGAACAACGAATAGCCAAGATCTTGTGAAAAAAGCCAAGGAGTGGTCACACTGGTAGACCATGCACGTAATCAAGACTATCCTACAGAATTGCCAAGCACATAAACAAGACATTGATAGTCGTATGTTTCCCTGGCTTTGTGGTGAAAGTGGTTCCATGAATTTGGTTGTAAATCTGTGTTGCAGAGAAACTGCCTTTCAAGGTGGATGAACAGATCAAAGTTGCCTTCACCCCAAAGTGCTTTGGCCTGGAATGCAATCCTCTGTCCGTGTTGCTCATTATCTACTCTCTGTTCTGGGTCGCTAGTGAGTGTCAGTTCATTTCAGGTGTGCATCAGCCGAATGCATGGCCACACGGTTAGTTTTCTGTTGCTTTCACCAGTCAAGCTGATACTTGAAGATCATGCGGGACACTTTTACAAGTCTTTCGCATGTGGGTGGTGCTTTTTTTTTGGATGTTAACTCTGAAGTCTTGTATGATTAGCTTCCTGCAAAGCCTGATGGTCCAATTTATGAATGTGGCGTGTAAGATAATTGTTATGAATTGCTCCTCTGTTCTTCCTGCTTTCCAAAAGCTATAATATCATGCAGGACTCATTGGGATACTCTTACTACCTTCCAGGTATTGTGTTTGTTCATCGAGTCCTTTGTGTTCTTTTGTGTAGGCGATTCGAAAGCAGCTAACCCATGTTCTCCGTCATGTATAGACCTTACCAAGATTATTGTTCTGTTTCAAAACCTGTTCATATTAGCCGTATTCATTGTAAGAAGATTTATTTTTATTTGCTCATTTTGTTATGATGAATCTTTGGTATTTTTCATGCTTATATTTGATACTCAAGCTTAAAAAACACTTTGTTTTCTCTATTAGATTAATTGCAATAGATTTTAATGCACAGTTTTATTGGGGGGAGGGGAGATTGAGGAATTCAATGGTGCGGGACCTTGAGCATGGTGTTATTGAAAAATAATTTACAAATATGCTTATTTTTTTTTTTTTTAGAGTAACTGCAACAAAAACGATTTTACATTAGTTGTACAGCAGACCCGGTCGGTGCAGTGGACAGATGTGCAGACTGATGTTTTGTCTGTAAATGGCATAGCCATGGGGAAATTTTGCTTATTCATCCTTTGGGATGTAAATGATGAGCACTTTCTGCCTGCCCATTGTGGTCGGGCTGCACGGTACCAGCGTATACTTGATCGCATTGTGCCACAAAGATTACTGGTGGTCTGTGCACATCCAACAATTTGCTTTCATCTAAACAAAAGTTTTAAATTAACATTTTGAAAAGTAGAGGTTAATGTCTTGAAATTCATATTTTCAACCTCAACATCGCTCCATTCACTTTTAGTGATGTGTTGTCATGTCATGGTCACCTCATGCTTTTTGTGTTTGTTTTGCATCAGTTGGGTGAGGAGTCGGGGAAGAGGGTGCGGATGAGGGAGTGTTGACCACACTGGCCTGTAAAATACCCCCCACACTTTCACCTGCAACTAATTTTGTGCTTTCACACCATCAGATTTGTTTCTTCAGGCAAATTACAGTTCCTTTCTAATTGGATTGTATTTTAAAGATTATTTTACATTTTTAAGACACTATATCAGTTGTATTTTGGATAATGCCAAAATCAATGCAACACTAAACCTTGTTCAATTGTAATATTGCTTTACAAGTCATCTCTGGATAATACAAAAGTAAATTATGTGGAAAGCAATTTAATTTTACATCATTTTCAGTTAAAATTTCATCTTGCATGCTTAAAAGGCTAAGTATGGCAATTTGTCATTTTTAGCCTCGTTTGAAATTGAAATTTTGAAGCAAGAATGCTGTTTTGATGCACTTTGCATACGACAGCCAGACAATCACTGTCCGTTGGAATGGCGAACACCTTTTCATTGATTTTGAATGAAAAGTAAAATTCAGAATATATATTTCTTGTGATAGTGTCATTGTAAAACAAGGATGCTAAAAAAACACTTGCAGAGCTTTGTATCTAGTTATATATGTATGTATATATATATATATATATATATATATATATATATATATATATATATATATATATATATATATATATATATATATATATATATATATATATATATATATATATATATATATATATATATATATATATATATATATATATATATATATATATATATATATATATATATATATATATATATATATATATATATATATATGTATATATATATATATATATATATATATATATATATATATATATATATATATATATATATATATATATATATATATATATATATATATATATATATATATATATATATATATATATATATATATATATATATATATATATTGTATATGTATATATATGTATATATATATATATATGTATATATATATATATATATATATATATATATATATATATTGTATATGTATATATATGTATATGTATATGTATGTATATATATATATATATATATATATATATATGTATATGTATATGTATGTATATATATATATATATATACTGTATATATTTATAATTCGTTTTAATGATAATTTGCGATTGATTGAAATCACCCAGTAATTTGACCGCTTGTTACGCACTTAGTGCTAAGTCTGCGGCATTACCACAGTCTATTGACAATTTTTTTTTTTTTTGGTGTGCATCATTTCGGTCAAAGCAATGACTCCACTGTTTAAAGTATCTCCGAGACACTCCCATTTACACAAACATTATTTCCCCCACAAGACCGGCCAGAAGCACCTGGCACATCGTTACATGTGGAAAAAATACTTGATTGGTATTTGCAAAAATATCAGTACATGCAAACATGGGTCTGTTTGTGGTGAATAACTGACAACAATCGGCAGTAATGTAAAAAGAAAATACTCACTATTGTTTTACAGCATTTGCAAAAAGAAAATCGAATTTCTTTCATTCTCAAATGCAGCAATGACTAGTCTGCAATGTCAATCATGTGAGCAAAATATTTTGTTCTTTTGTGGGTAACTCAATCCATCTCCCTGTTTTTGTTATTTTTCAAAGAAGCAAGCACTATTATATTCCAAGTTATGAAGCAGCTGCTTTTCTTTGTTTGTTTGTACTGTACTTGCTTAGGTGAGGTAGAGGTGGAATTGAGGTTATGGGAGGTGGAAGTGATTATCTCACCAAATGTTGTGAATTTTGGCAAAAAAATCTTACTTGAACAGCATGTGGTGATGTTATTAAGGAATTTGAAAGAAACAAACATTTTTACTGACATTCATCACTAAAACATTTTTCTTTTCATTTTTGTATTTTTCCTTTTTGGGGGTTCCCAACAGCCCCAGTTGCTGTTGAAGCAGATTTAAGAAAATCATTTCATGACATTTTTTTCACTTTCATGTCAGTGCATCATCATAAAAACATTTCTTGTAGGACTTGACAGAAAATGTGGTCAAAGAATCTTTACAATGCATTAGAGACGTGAAATAATCCCAAATACAACAAACTTGGCCACACCAGATAAATTGCCGCATTTCAACAAATTTTGTGACTCTTTATTTTTCCACAAATGTTGCTTTGCAGAATCATGAGTTGAGTATCAATTTTATTTTTCCACCATTGATTCTCTGTGTAAAATAAGTGACGACCCCTTTTCTCGACAAAATTGTGCACTTTGTAAATGTCAAGTTGTTCTTCTTTTTAAACTCCTAACGCCTCCATGTGTTGCATTTGCGGTTGTCCAAGGAATTTGCTGTCAAGCTCTTGTTTTGCAGCAGAACTTCTTGGGCAAAAGCTGAGCTCAAACTGGCTGGATGACAAAGTGAGGCTTCCCCGCTGGCTAACCATGGGCCCCACTTATGTGTGCATCATGCGGGTTGCTTTGAGGTGGTGTAGCATGATAAGACATGTAAAAGGTGCTGATTTGTGCTGCTATCATTGGCAAGAACGAACTGGACATAAGCAATCGTAAATTCTTGACGATAACGTTTACGTTTGCTCAACTTCTGAGCCAATGTTTTGATGAAATTGATTTTCTGCTCTCCCATGTTGGTCTTTCAAGTCTTTCATTTCCATGAGTCGAGGCTCATGATCGCTAGGGTGTGAGATTGAGTCACACGTGTAGGGTATGAAAGTGTTGTTTTTTTTATCCTTTTAAAAGTGCTGTAAATGTTGTTTGTTTGTTTTTCTTTCATGGTGTTATTGTTACTTGCAAAGGGCATTTTGACCATGTTTATCTTGGACTGTAACAGGAGAGTTCACAGTCATAAAACTTACGAACAACATTCACCACAATTCCATGTCCACTGCCGCAGACTTGTGGCTAGTTTTCAACTTTGAGGCCAGTTGCGTGCATATTCTATAATCGCGGAACGATGGAGCAATACGCCACTGCACCATTACCAGGGTCATTTTTGTACATAAAACAACATTGTCTGTGTTACAAACACGGCTGTACAGTTCAACAGTTTAATTTATGAGAGGCCTTTTGTACAGTTTTAGGAAGTTTTGAAAAGCATGTGTGATCCGTCTTTGTTGTTGGTACAATTTTTTTTTAATGAATAACTGCCGGTAATTTTTGTTTGGTCTGCTCTTTGGATGTTGAACGATTGGCCGGCCAGTGCTAACGGCAGAATGCCTTTGCCATGAAATTTAATTTGAAATGATGTTTGTGCACAGTTACTTGCTCTGTGCACTTTTTCAATAAAAGTTCTTTTACAACACTTCTTTCAAATGTTTGTTTCTTTTCTTGGCAGTGAAATGTTGGAAGATGAAATGCCCTAAAACAATTGCTACAAAATTGTGATGTGGTTATGACAACCCCACTTGCATGACAAGAGATCTGCAATTTTCAACATGCAGCTCTCCAAATTTGTCCCAGTAATTCTGAAAAATTCAGGGTGAAACCACACAAATGTTCCCCAAGCCTTGGAGATATTAGGGTGTTCACAAATATGTAATTGGTCGCATGGTCTGTCAGCGTAGGTCATGATATAGCAGATGGTTTTTTTTTTTGAAGAATAAACCTTTAAAAATCTCCTCCAAAACGGCTGAACAGATCAAGGGGAAACTTCACACGTTCCACAAACCATGGGAATACCAGGTTGTTCACAAATAAGTCATAGGTCACATAGTCTGGCAGCTATGATTTTTTTGAAGAATCATGAAACCATCAAGAAATATGAAGCAAAACCACACATTTTGTACAAGAAAACGTATTCATGCAAGAAATATCTTATTTGCCTAACAAGTGTTTTTCACACATTAGCTTGTTCTGACACCGCTTTTTGTTCTCTATTACAATTCTAATGAGAAACGTTTTTCATCAAATAGCTTGTATTTTAGCTTGTTCTAAGCAAAACAACAAATCTTAGACAACAAAAATTGTTCATGCAAAAACAGTCTTATTTGCTTAAAATAAGGATTTTTCTCAACACGTTACATTGTTGTGACCCCGTTTTTTGTTTTATATCACCATTCAGAAATGCATCTTTTTCATCAAGGAGTGTGTTTCTTAGCTGTTCCAAGCATAACAACACATTTTACACAAGAAACTTTATTCATGCAAAACAGTCTTATTTATGTAAATAGAGCGTATTTAACAACACATTAGCTTGTTCTGACCCCTTTTTTTTGTTCTAAATCACTATTCTGATACAGAAACGTGTCTTTTTCATCAAATGGTGTGCATTTCAGCTTGTTCAAATCAAATCAAAATATTTTCTATAACAAAAGCTTATTCATGCAAAACGGCCTTATTTACCTAAAAGGGGCGTATTTAACAACATATTAGCTCAGTGTTTCTCAAACGGGGTTCCCCGGAACCCGAGGGTTCCGCAAGAGGTCGCTAGGGTTCCGCGAGAAGCAGTAATAAATTGGCTAATGTATTTTTCAGTAGTTTTTGTTTGATTTAAGATTCGTAATTTTACTATACACGTATGGCATCTTATTGGAAACTCCTTGGTTATTATAATAGAGGCTTCAACCTCTTATATTATTTACAATTATAACAACCATAGGGAATGTATTTTACGATGTCTATATGGCGCCAGTGTGAAACCGCCCTCACTGGTTAGTGGACGTCCTGCACGCGGCGGATTCGTGGATCATTGAGTGACTGACTCAAGTACGGGACGCATGCACGGTGTCCATCTATCTTCTCTGTGCTTCCTAGCGCGAAGTCTCTCTCTCAAGGTTAGTTCTTCTGTTTACCTTTATTGCTTCAGCTTTATTTGTTTAAGTTTTGTTTTTCAAGTTACATGAGGTGTGTTTTTTTTATTTTTTTTTGATTTAAAAAAGATTTTTTTTGTGTGTGTGAATTAAAACCTCGGTGTGAGGTCTCAGTAGACCGAGCAGTATGTTTTTACATAAACATACATAAACGAGCAGCATGTTTTTTTTTTCATTGCCATTAAATTTTACAAAAAGTCTGTCATTTTTTCCTTAAACCAGGTATCCGAAAAAAAATATTATATTTGCCACGTGAACGACAATAAAAATATTAAAGAGCTAGATATTAATAATGGTATATAATAATTTTTATGCAGGGGTTCCCTGAGACATGAAAACTATTTCAAGGGTTCCACAAGGGTAAAAAGGTTGAGAAACGCTGCATTAGCTTGTTACCCTCGCCAAAGGATTTGGAGAGGGTATTGCATTTGGGTCCGTTTGTTTGCTTGTCTGTTTATTAATCTTTGTCCGCACAGAACTTTCATGTTTTTCTCTGCAACCGCTTATTGGAGTGAGAGATTTTCACCATTGGTGCGACTTCGCATGTAGAATGTTTTTTTATGATAATTATGATATCATAGGTCACATGGTGTGGCAGCCATATTGGAAAAACGGAAAAACGTTGGACCTCCATCTCAGAAACTGCACCAAGGAAAAAATTGAAACGGCACATAGCAAGTACTCATCATGGGGAATGAGTGTGATTTTTATGACATCATAGGTCCCTCGTTATGACGTCATAAATGCACATGTAGAACGCCACATCCAATCAGTATGAAAATTTTTGAGGGTCATCTCGGGATAAAATAGTCCACAGAAAAAAAAATTCATGACATTATGGGTCACGTCATTCGGCAGCCATATTGTTAAAAATATATATATATATATCCTTCAAAAATCTTCCACTCTGAAGTGGCTGAACAGATCGAGACAAAACTACATGTATGTATGACTGTCCATGAGGAACAAAAGGTTCACACATATGATGTCATTGGTCACATGGTTTGAAAGCCATGTTGGATTTACCTAGAAACCTGTGAAAATGCACCACTCAAAAGAAGTCCCAGTGAGGGTTTACAATCTCTGATTGCTCTTTTTCTTGTTCTGTATATGTTGTTGTTCTATATCAAAAAAACTAATGCAGAAACGTAAGTTTTTCAAAAAATAGTGTGTATTTTAACTTGTTCAAAGCAAAACAATACATTTTACAGAAGATAACTTAGTCACACAAAAGCAGTCTTATTTGCCGAAAACAAGCATTTTTAAAAACACATGAGGCTGCATTGACCCCAACTTTTGTTCCAAAGAACTATTCTGATGCAGAAACGCATCTTTTTCATCGAAGAGTGTACATTTTAGTTTGTTTGAAGGAAAGCATATGCCTGGTATTGGCTTAATGGCAAGGGTGGTGGGTTTGGGATTCTATGATCCTGAGTTCAAATACCACTCGGCTGTGGAATTAATACCAGGTGGGGTTGACTGCCTATTATCCTTCAGAGGTCGGCAAAATGAGTGCCAGCATGCTGGTATCTATCCTGTGTCGGAGTGGCGACCCGTCCAGCATTGTGTCCAATAGCCAAGAAGACTGTTGAGGCAGCACCAACGCTCTGCACAGAGGGTGGTCCCAATGGATGGTTTTTCACAAAACAAAACCATTGTCTGACTCAATTTTTTGTTCAAAATCACTATTCTGAAGCGGAAACACGTGATTTTCTTGAAATAATGTGTATTTTAGCTTCAACTTCGCAAAACGATATATTTCACAGAGAAAACTTATACATGCAAAAATGGTCAAATTAGCCTAAAACAAGCGTTCTTCACAAAACAAAAGCATTGTCACACTCAATTTTTTGTTCTAAATCATTCTTCTGAAGCGGAAACAGGTGATTATCTTGAAATAATGTGTGTTTTAGCTTCAACTTCGCAACACAATATATTTCACAGATAAAACGTGTAAACGCAAAAATGGTCAAATTAGCCTAAAACAAGTGTCTTTCACAAAACAAAAGCATTGTGTGTCTCAATTTTTTGTTCCAAATCACGATTCTGAAGCGGAAACGCATGAAATTCTTGACATGTCGTGTATTTTCGCTTCAACTTCGCAACACAATATATTTCACAGATAAAACTTATAAACGCAAAAATTGTCAAATTAGCTGAAAACAGGCGTCTTTCACAAAACAAAAGCTTTGTCTGACTCCATTTTTTTTGCTCGAAATCAATATTCTGAAGCGTAAACACGTTATTTTCTTGAAATTGTGTGTTTTTTCGCTTCAAATTTGCAAAACGATACTTTCCTAAATCAATATTCTGAGGCGGAAATGCATGATTTTCTTGAAAGTGTGAATTTTTCCTTCAACTTCGGAACACGATATATTTCATAGATAAAACTTATAAACGCAAAAATGTACAAATTAGCCTCAAACAAGCCTTTTTCTCAAAACAAAAGCATTGTCTGACTCAATTTTTTGTTCTAAATCAATATTCTGCAGCCGAAACGGACGGTTTTCTTGAAAGAGTGTATTTTAGCTTCAACTTCGCAAAACGATACATTTCACAGGAAAAAAAACTTTCAAAACAAAAGTGGTCAAATTCGCCCAGAACAAGCGTCTTTCACAAAACAAAAGCATAGTCTGACTCAATCTTTTGTTCTAAATCACTATTCTGAAGCGGAAATGTGTGATTTTCTTGAAATAGTGTGTATTTTATCTTCAACTTCGCAAAACGATACATTTCACAGAAAAAAACTTATAAATGCAAAAATGGTCAAATTAGCTGAAAACAAGCGTCTTTCGCAAAACAGAAGCATTGTCTGACTCCATTTTTGTTCTAAATCACTACTCTGAAGCAGTAACAGGTGATTTTTTTGAAATAATGTATATTTTTGCTTCAACTTCGCAACACGATACATTTCACAGAAAAAACTTATAAACACAAAAATGGTCAAATTTGCCTAAAACAAGCGTCTTTCAGAAAACAAAAGCATTGTCTGACTCCATTTTTTGTTCTTATTCATAATTCTTCAGCAGAAACGCGTGAAATTCTTGAAATCGTGTGTATTTTATCTTTAATGTCACAACACGATATATTTCACAGACAAAACTTTTAAACGCAAAAATAGTCAAATTAGCCTAAAACGAGCCTTCTTCACAAAACAAAAGCATTGTCTAACTCAATTTTTTGTTCTAAATCACAATTCTGAAGCGGAAACACGTGATTTTCTTGAAATAATGTGTATTTTATCTTAAGATATGCAAAACAATACTTTATTTCAGAAAAAAACCTTATTCACACAAATATGGTCAAATTTGTCTAAAACAAGTGTTTTTCACAAAACAAAAGCTTTGGCTCCAATCTTTGTTCTAAATCACTATTCTGAAACAGAAACGCAGAACTTTCTTGAAATGGTGTGTATTTTCGCTTCAACTTCGCAAAACAATGCATTATTTCAGAAAAATTCTTATTCACACTGAAATGGTCTAACTTTCCTAACACAAGCGTTTTTCACAAAAACAATCACAAAAAAACATTTGCCTGAAATGCGTTTTTCACAAAACAAAAGCTTTGCCCGACTCAAATTTTTGTTCTAAATCACTATTCTGAAGCAGAAACGTGTGATTTTCTTGAAATAGTGTGTATTTTAGCTTCAACTCTGCAAAACAATACATTTTATAGAAGAAAAAAACGTATTCAAGCAAAAATGGTCTAATTTGCCAAAAACAAGCGTTTTTCATGAAACAAAAGCATTGTCTGACTCAAATTTTGATTCTAAATCACTTTTCTGAAGTGGAAACATGTTTTTCTTGAAATCCATCCATCCATCCATTGGGACCATCCTCTGTACAGAGCATTGGTGCTTATTCAGCAGATCTCCTTGGCTATTGGGCACAATCCTGGACAGATCACTCCAACACAGGATAACAGCAACATTTGGCTGACCTCAAAAGTATGACAGGCAGAATCAATCCCACCAGGTATTAATTCAACAGCAAAGCAGGATTTGAACTTAGGATCTCTCGATCCCAGGATCCCAAGCCCACCAACCGAACCATTTAGCCAACACCAAGCATATTTTCACTCACCCTCCCCAACACACTTATTTATGGGAGCAAGTGTTTATAGTACTTACAAGCAGAAGCCTAAATCAGATCTAAAGCCCACCACCCTATCCATTAAGCCAACACCAGGCATTTTTTTTGAAATCGTGTGTATTTTAGCTTGAACTACACAAAACAATACATTTTACAGAAAAACCTTCTTCACACAAAAATGGTCTAATTTGCAGAAAGCGATTTTCAGAAAACAAGAGCTTTTCCTGACTCCAATTTTTGTTCTAAATCACTATTCTGAAGTGGAAACACTTATTTTTCTTGAAATAGTGTGACTTTTAGCTTGAACTATGCAAAATCATACATTTTACACAAGAAACCTAATTCATCCAAAAACGGTCTTGTTTTAAAATACAGACTGTTGCGTAGTTCAAGTTAAATACACACTATTTCAGGAAAAGCACACGTTTCTGCTTTAGATTAGTGATTTAGAACAAAAATTGGGGTCAGAACAAGCTAATGTTTTGTTCTAAAAGGTGCCACTAATATTGTCCGGGCCAGTTTCGGGTTTCTTTGTGGAATAAGCTAAAATTTAGCAATTTTTTCCAGCTTTTTTTTGTTTTGTTACACAGCAAACCAAAGAAATACATATGTGGATACCAAAAGATTTCTTAATTTCAACAATTTTCTGGAAGAAATGATGCGTTATTTTAAAGAAGTGCAAGGGTGGCAATATTTTTGGCCATGACATGCTCTTCCCAGCTCTTACTCCTCATGTTCTGCTCTCAACACTTTCCTGTCAGGCCTGAATTGGTGTTTGTTTGTTTTTCTTCGTCATTTAGTCTTTCCACCTCCATATTAATTTTATACCTTTCCCTTGCAATTCGTTTCCAACGCTGGCTCATTCCCAAAGGTGTGTGACAATATTAAAAGTCACAAGTCTGGAGATGGCGATGGTTCACGAGCAATGTACACGGTTCGCCTTTTTTATTTTTTGACCTTCGAGGGGACGCCACGGGCAAACTTGTGGGAATCGGGAAAAACATAAATGATGAAAGTTGTAGTACTCGAAGAGCACGACTTGCATACCAACTTTCATTCGAAACAGTTTAAAACCCTAGGAACTCGATGCCCAATTTATTGATTTTCTTGACATTTTCTAAGTTCGTGACCTTGTGACCTTGACCTTGGGATGAAAATGAAAATCGAGCTCCGTGGGGCTATGCAGGTGCCATTGGGCTAACCAAATACCGAAATCCCTGCCAGATTCGACAAACCCCCTCGGAGAAGATTTATCTTGAAATCGGCTACCCCCTAAAAACACGTTTTTTGGGCGTGGCTCCGCCCATAATGGGCGCAGCATGCCCATTCTCAGGAAAACACAACTAGATCATAATATAAACCTCCCACCCAAATTTTATCAGGATCGGATCAAAACCCACGGAGCTATGCTCGGAACAGACAGACAGACACACACCCATAACGAATATAGTGGTCACTTACTGACTCGTGAACCAATAATTATGTTGAATTATGCACTATAGAATACTGCACATCATTTGTGCATCACTGTGTGCCTCCAGAGTTCGCAGACTTTCCCTTTCCTTCATCTTTTTCCTTTCACTATTATCTCTAATCTATTTTTCTCATTTATTTCTTTCACTGTAAGACCTCCCTCTTCCCACCTTCCCCATGTGTTTTTACATGTTTAATTAACAGATAATTTCATCGATTTCAGACTCCAACACAGTATTTATGAAACTCCATTTATGCAAAATCACTGGAATTTTATGTAATTTCTAAGTTGTATTACCTGGCAATGAATTGAGTGTTTTGCTTCTCCTGATATGCACCTCCAAGGAGTTTCACAAAGAAAGATAGATAATTGAGAGCCAGAATAACATATATCTACACCAAGTATTTATGACAACTTGGCAGTGATGTGGAATGCTACAAATAAGTCAAAAAAGAAAATAAAAACATTGAAAAGCCTTGGTCAAATTGGCTCCACTCCTGCCAGAGAGCATCCACATCCCCAAGGAGCTCGACCTGACATTATGATTCAATTTGTGGGTTCAATGATATTCGGGTTCGGTACAACCCTGGACAATCCATACTGACAGTGATTTTAAGAAACTCCTGGACTACTCTAAAAACATGAAGTGAAACATCATCATCCATCAGGACGAAGTTCAATCACAAAGGCAAAAGGACAAACAAAACCATCCTTGAACTCGTCAATGGGTAACATGGGTTCCCTCACAAGGAAATGAAACACAGGGAGAGACCATTTGGCCCATCAAAGCCTGCACTCGTATTATCAACATGTGTTTTTTCTCAGTGCTCTGTCCTTTTAAAATTCTGAGCATCAAGCAAGTAAGTAGCAGGGGTGTGACTCGGCCAAGGTTCAAACCTTTGACCTCCCAGAGTAAACACAAAAACCATTACACCACCAAGTCTGGTGTCAATTATTTCTTCTAAATTCCTCATTGTTATGCCATGTACTGAAGTTTAATCTCAGCTATTCACGTTTGTTCTGATGTATATGGACTTGTATTTGATGTCATATTGCTCAATTAAATTTAATTCATGCAGACATCCTCCTACGGTTGGGTTACTTTTTATAAGGAGGTTGGTGGCTGGATTTGCACTCTGGCCACCGTAAAACCCTTCATTCTGCAAAACATTCTAAAAGCATTTTTTAAAATCTGAAAACCCGCTCAGCGGGAGTACGTCCTGTGCAGCTGCCCTTCACAGGGCAGTTCACCAGATGATGGGATTGGGGGCAAAGCCTTCAGGACCCCCAATCTTTGATAGGAGGGAAACCACGGGGTAAACTTCCCGGGTCAGATTGTGTAGTGTGTGTCGGTGTGGTGCTGAGGTGTCGTCCACCAGACAGCGGTCTCCTTTGGTTAACCTGAGGCGGTCCCTTCGGGTAGGTGCCTGGAATGTCCTATCCCTAAGAGTGGATGATCACCTGTCTGTTATCATCTGAGCTCAAGTGTTTGGACATCGCTATTGCAGCACTCTCTGAGGTTCGGAGATCGGATAGTGGTGAGTGGTTACACTTACTATTGGTCTGGTCACTCTGATGGTTACCTTGCCCAAGGAGTATTCGTCACTCCTTGGGTGTCATTTCCCTGGTCTCTGTATATGCTCCGACTGAGGTGAGCGATCTCACTATGAAGGACGCATTCTATGCCACGCTCAAGTCTGTGGATGATCAGTGCCCCAGGCGAGATACTCTTCTCGTCTTGGGGCATTCCAATGCATCGACTGGAATTGATAGGGATGGTTATGAGACATGTGTTTGGCCCCATGTGTCTGGAACTGTGAACCAGAATATCACCAAGTTCCTTGACTTTGAAAGAAGTCAAGGACTTAGCGTGGCTGGTTCATGGTTTCAGCGCCCACAGGCTCATCGCTGGACTTGGTATTCCAATGCTGGCGGTGGGGCAAAGGAGATTGACCATGTGCTCGTTGATGGTCGCTGGAGGACAATCCAGAACTGCAGAGTCTACCGGAGTGCTCAGTTCCTCAAAACTGACCACAGGCTTATTGTAGCAACTCTGAAGTTTCAGATTAAATCCGGGAGAATGGTGCCATCCCAGCTGAAGCTGGATGTTGGCAAGCTCAAGGATGAGAGGGTAGCTGAGGAGTTTGCGAAGAGGCTGAGTGGAGACTTGAGGGCACTGGGTGCTTTGGGGGATCCTGCAGAGTTGTGGAGTGCCTTCAAGACCACCATCCTTGATGTTGCCGGGAGATGTCTTGGAACTTACCGAAGGGCAAAGAAGAATTTTGTCTCTCATGGGACACTGGATACCATTGACCAGAGTTGCAATGCCAGGCTGAATGGCAGAACTAAGGTGTTCAGGGAGCTGAGGCGAAAAACTGTACGTGCACTCAGTGTGGACAAGGAGGCCTATGTGCGAGGAATCTGTGAAGGGGTAGAGCATTACCTGTGGTCAAGTGATTCTTGTCCTGCTTTCAGGGGAATTTGCGCATTGGGTTCCCCCAAGACAATCCCTTGGTGTACTGCAGTTAGAGCAGTGGGTGGTGGGCTCTTGACAGAGCATTCTGAAGTGAAGGCCTGCTGGGCCGGTTACTTTGAGCAGCTGTACCAGGCTGATCCACCAGCTGTTGAGTTGGATGTCAATGGTGTTACAATCCCTATTGCTGACCCTACAATCAACTGTCGTCCACCTTCATTTGTGGAAACACAGGCTGTTCCGAATCGGTTGAAATGGGGTGAAGCTCCTGGGATCTGTGGCATCCATTCTGAACTTATCAAGGCTGGTGAAAATGCTGTACTCATGTCGTTGCATGCTGTTCTGTGTTCTGCCTGGAACACAGACATCATCCAAACTGACTATAAGAGAGGCTTTGTTGTCCCTCTCTGGAAAGGGAAGGGTGATCGCCAAGACTGAAACTACCAAGGAGCGACACTGCTCTCAGTGCAGGGCAATATCTTTGCTCGGATAATTCTTGATCGGGTTCACCACCATCTGCTTGAGCATCAACATCCAGAACAGCCAGGCTTTACACCAAAGAGGTCAACAATTGACCGTATCCTTGCTCTTTCAGTGTTCACCGAACGCAGACGAGAGTTTTGGCAGGGGCTGCTTGCAGCCTATGTTGATCTCTGTGAAGTGTGATTCCATGAATCAGGATGCCCTCTGGAAGATTCTTGGTCTTTGTTGGGTGCCACCAAAACTGATCAATCTGATGTCTGAACAATACTCTTGTAGTGAGAGTGCTGTGAGATGTGGTGAATACCGAAGGGTTTGGGGATTGTGGAAAACCATCTCTGACTTCTTTCCATTTGTTACTGGAATTGTCAGGGGTGTGTACTGGCCCCCACACTTTTCAACACTTGTACAGACTATATTCTGGGGAGGCTGTCAGAGAGATCAAGCTGCAGTGCATCGTTTGGGAATGTCAAGCACTCTGACCTTGATTTCGCAGATGATGCAGTCATCTTTGTGGAGACTCCAGATATCAAAACGAAGATCCAGGCTTTCAATGACATGTTGCATACTGCTGTCCTGTCTGTGTCTGTTTGTGGTGAGGATGTTGAGGTCGTGGAGAGATTCTCTTACCTTGGTAGTGATATTCATGTCTCTGCTGGCTGTGAGCCAGAGGTCAACAGACGTCTGGGTCGGGCCTGGGGAGTCATGGATTCACTGGATAATGGGGTGTGGTGCTGCCGGTACCTGTGCGGGAGGACAGAAGTCTGAGGCTTCAGGTCCTTGGTGCTCCCAGTGTTCCTCTATGGATGTGAGACTTGGACTCTGACCAGGGATCTGAGATGGAGACTTAATTACTTTGGTACCAGATCTCTTCAGAGAATCCTTGGCTATCGCTGGTTTGACTTTGTGTCCAACGAGCGGTTGCTGAGAGAGACTCGGATGAGATTTGTTACCTGCATAGCCCGTGAGCGCCAGCTGCTGCTGTATGGACATGTGGCTCGTTTTCCTGATACTGATCCTGCTCACCAGATTCTCTCAGCAAGGGAGCTTCGTGAGTGGAGGAGGCCAATGGGACGACCACATTCCTAGAGTTTGCAGCAGGTTGATCAGCATCTCAGGGAGATGGGGATGGGCCAGGCCTCTGGCTGGGGGACGGGACAGGTATCTCCCTGGGAGATGGCCAGACAGAGGCCCTTGGAGTACTGGCAGAAAGTGGACGCAGCAACGTGCTCTCTGGCACATGCTCCCCTTCCTGACCTGATCCATTGGGACCATACTCTGTGCAGAGCGTCCGTGCTGCGTCAGCAGTCTCCTTGACTATTTGGCACAATTCTGGACGGGTCGCCACTCTGACACAGGATACCAGCAAGCTGGTGAACCTGGTGTTGGCTCAGTGGTTGGCGTGGTGGTTTGGGATCCTAGGGTCCTGAGTGCAAGCCCCGTTGGCCACTGAATTAATACACCAGGGGTTGATTCAGCCTGTCATCCTTCCGAGGTCGGCAAAATGAGTACCATTTCCAGTGTGTGTACTGGTAAAGGGGCACTGCATCAGCGACATAGTCACGCTTCAAGAAATGATAGCTACCCCGGCAGCTAAGCTGCCATACAACCACACACACAGCAATCTGGCACTCATTTTGCCGACCTAGGAAGGATGACAGGCAGAGTCAATCCCACCAGGTATTAATTCAACAGCGGAGTGGGATTTGAACTCAGGATCTTAGGATCCCAGGATCCCAAGCCCACCAACCGAACCATTTAGCCAACACCAAGCATATTTTCACTCACCCCTCCCCAACACACTTATTTATGGGAACAAGTGTTTGTAGTACTTACTAGCAGAAGCCTGTGGTAAAAAATACCACGATAGAAAAAAAAGAAAAGAGAAAAAGGAATCCTTTTCTTGCACTGGTTGAAAGAGCTCAAAAATGGGAGGTTGAAAGAGCACTTAAACAAAAGGAGAGAGTAAAATGAGTTGAACTTATTAATTTGGCCAAGGCGAGCAGATCAAAGTGAGGCAGTTTTTTTTCCTGCTTTGTGAAACATTGCAACCCATGCCTGCAGAAAATGGATTTTTGGAATGCCGGCAACAGTTTCCATTCCTTCCTCATGTAACTTTGTATGAACTTTTACCATTACACACATTTCTTATTGAGTCAACTTAGTTGTGGAATGGCTTTGAAGACCATAAAATGCAAGTTGTTGAGTCATTCCTCATGTTAGGAAAGGAGGTGCACAGAGAAAATTGCACAAGCGCAAACTATATGCTCGGGTTACTGACTTCCTCTACTCTTGTCATCACTGAGTGGCACTCAACGGAATCCTTCCATCTCCTCACCCTGTCAAGCCTGGAGTACCCAAGGACAGTGTTTTGGGCCCAGTCCTATTCTTGATCTTCCTCATTGATCTCTCTGACTCTCGAGAAAATCCTCTTCATCTCTATGTTGATGACTCCACCCTTTGCTGTGACATCCCTCATCCTTCAGACAGGAAGGCTGCAACCTCTTCCCTCTCTTCAGACCTTGAAAAAAATCTCAATGTGGTCAAACACTTGGAATATGTCTTTCAATCCTGATAAATCTCACACTCTCCAAAAGGACCATCTGGCAAATCCCCCGACCTACTTTCTTAACAATCCTCTTGTGGAAGTTCAGTCATTCAAACACCTGGGTCTCAATATCAGTCTTGATCATTGTTGAACAAACCACCTTTGAAAATTGGCCTCCAAAGCCAGCCGACAATTGGGCATCCTCCGTCATCCAGTCCTTCCTTGGCACGTCTGAACTCCGATCCACCTACAAGGCCTTCATCCACAGTTTGATGGAGAACTGCTATCTCCTCTGGGTTGGCTCCCCTGCTTCACATCTTGCTTAGCTTTAAGATCATTGGATTCTCCTGCGATGAAGATGAGTCTATGGGCCTATCACTTCGCCATCGCCGACAGGTCGGTAGTCTTTCTGCCTTCTGCTGCCTCCTTTCTTGTCTTGCAATCTCTACTCTTTTTGTGCATTGTCTCCCCAGGTTTCTACAGGGTGCACGCAGTCCACAATCAACACCTTCTTGTGAAACTACCTAAACCCACGATCACTGCTCACCTCCACTCATTCTTTATTTATTTCTCCCACATGTGGAACCAACTTCCACATTCTCTTCAATCTCATTCTTCCCTCCAGTTCTTCAATAAAGCAGTTCACCACTATCTCAGATGATCACCCCAATCCAAAACCATGTTCTTTTCAATCTGCTTTAACCCCCACCCCAATGTCTCCTCCTTCCAAATTTCCAGTTTTCCCTCCTGAGAGTTTCCTTCTGTATCCATCTTGTTCACCACACACATTCTTTCCTGCTCACTATTCCTCCCCACACCCATTGTTTGTCCAAACCTCCCTCTATCTTGGCCTTCAACTCTCCTTTCTCTCGACTGCTCCTTTTGTAATGTTGCGTCCTGATCCATTCAGTGTACTCACTCTTACACGAGCCTCAACTATGTATACAAAAAAATAATTTCGAAGAAAACAACCTCTGAATGGAGGGTTCTTTCATTTATATTTGAAAGAAAATTAGAATTGGATTCAATATTTATTTTTGCAAAAAATAATACCTTGTTGGCATGCTCAACTCTTTTCCTTTTGTTTAAAAAAAAACAACAAATAAATCATGAATATCATGCTACATGTCCCTGAACATTTGGGAAGACACCCAGTTTTAATTTCACCCTTCAACTTTTAATTGCTGTTTCCTGATATTTTCTTTATTCGGCTTCCCCAAGCAACTCGACCAAACAATGCCTCAAAATACACTCCAATATGATCCCCCGCTATTTGGGATCCTGGTGTTCAGATAACGAATGTAGGAAAGTGATCTCAGGAATCCAGCAAATTATGGCATGTAAGGTGTAAAGTTACAATTCCTTGGCCAGTGTACTTTTCCACTAGATGGCAACATCACCAAACTCTCATGCACAACGAGCATTTATTCATCTCAACCACTTCGCACATCTTCCCTAGCTTTTGATCAATCCCAAGATTTTACCATGCAGCATATTTTGAAAAGATTCCTCAATATCTATCCTCTCGAGTCCCACATCTAATTTCAACACCAAATGTGTTGGTATCCTATCGATTATCGCATACCTCATGCAGCTATACAAATCTTCATCATTGTGCTTGACTGCTGCCTGTTTGTATGAATAAATTATATCTAATCTGCAACTGTGTACCGGCAGAGTGCATTTCGGGATACATCCAGGAGTGTTTCAGCTGCTGGAGTGAGGATCGGATGAGCGCAAAAAAATGAGGATTTGGATGGTTGTTGCATGCTTGAACGACCAACTACCTCACTAAGGAAGAAAATTACTTTAATCTCCACACAGGTGGCACCAAGTTTTTCCCAGCTCAGCCATAATTAAGGAACATCAAATTGTATATTGGGAAATTACATCCATTCTGTCTTTCATTCAATGCAATTTACTGGATTTGTTGCTCAAATGAATGTAAGGCAACACAGGTCATTACCTTCAGTTATTTCAGTTACTTCAGTCTGGAGCAGTCATGTCAATTCCGTAATGGAGATCGATCATTCTGCAGTGTACCAAAAAGATGGTGAGAATAGCCATGTTTGCTCCAATGAATGACTGACACATGATGAGCTTTTCCCCCTGTGTCTCTGCCTGTGTCTCTGCCTGTCTCTCTGCCTGTCTCTCTGCCTGTCTCTCTGCCTGTCTCTCTGCCTGTCTCTCTCTCTCTCTCTCTCTCTCTCTCTCTCTCTCTCTCTCTCTCTCTCTCTCTCTCTCTCTCTCTCTCTCTCTCTCTCTCTCTCTCTCTCTCTCTCTCTCTCTCTCTCTCTCTCTCTCTCTCTAATAAATGGCAACATTATTTACAAATGGGAATTGCACTTTGCCATCAACGTTCCAGCTAATTAGCGACAGCTTGATCTGCCTACAGCTCAGAAATCCGACTTCATGAAGGAAATGGTGGCTGGTAACCTTTGTGTTCCAAACTATATTCGTCCAGCATGTAATTTGGTAAGGATGCTTGAAACATGAATCATCGTGAAAGATCCGTTTTGTCTATTTGAAATTTGATTTTTTTTTTTTTTATGAACAGTAAATGCGAACCAACATGCTTGTTCATTATGATTGATGCACATTTAAACCAAGGTGGCTAACAGACAGACAAATATAAGTAGTATCAAAAGGGAGGCTTTGACGCGGTAATGTGTACCATTTCTCAAAGTCGCAATATTCGCTCGCTTAAGCTCACTCATATTTCTCCTTTTTAGTCGAGATTCCAAACAGCCATTTCAGGGCAAAACGTACTTTAGCGTCATTATGAAGTTTTTGGTTGATTCATCATCTCTGAGCTATCTTGAATCAGAACCAGCCGGGTGCCAGACTCGCACCCTTGAGGAATTTTTTTTAGAGGCGAAAAACAAAATGGCCACCACCGACTTTTGATAAATTCTGTTTTGGGCTATATCTTCAATTAGAATGCACTTACACACACAGTTTTGGTATCTACTACTATGTTTCATGCGACAGACAAGGTAAACGTTGATGATTCTCTCAAGATTGGACGACAACAGATGGCGGAATTTGAATCTGGATGGCCAACAAGCTTCAACAAGACACGAACCAAGAAAGTGACCCTGATGTCTTCGACCAAAAAGAGCATCAAGCTGGATGGAAGGCCAGTATATGATACCGAATTGATCGACACCTGAGTCATATGTCTCCAACAATACAAGGATATTGATATCAAGGATGTCCTCCCTTACAAACTGTCCACTGTCCCAGCCTCCTTGTTTGATGAGAGCGGTGAGATGCAGGCTCAGTTGAAAGCAATCCTGAAGACGAAACTCCAAGTTGAGCAATCAAGTCGAATCCAAGGTGTTCCAGATGCTGTCATCATCGATGGATGCGCCATGTTATGGACTGTACATTGGCCCACAAATGGTACAATTGAGGATTATGTGATCAACTTCATGGGAACCATCAAATACCACCTGGAGTGCTGACATATACCTGATTTTCGACAGGTACATCAAAATCAGCACGAAACAAATGATGAGATCCAGTCGCCCCAGGTCATGATTCAAGTCGAAAACATCAACTCAACTTACACACAACACTTCCAGTGCAAAACGTGGTCCTAATGTTGCCTACAACAAAGTACAACTGATCGATTTGATATGTCAGTATCTGATGACCCACATTGTAGACAACCAGACCAAACCGGTGATCACCGGAAAAGATCCTACACCAGTACAAGTACTGTATGGAACAATTCCACTCTCCAGAGAGACGATCTGAAAACACACCATGAAGAAGCAGATGTCATCATCATCCATCACTTAGTTAGAATTGTGTCAGATGTCAGTGGTGACTCACATCAAAGTGGTCTGCGACGATACAGATGTCTTTTTCCTGTTGATTCATTTCTACCTCGAGGAAAAGATGACTGTGGATGTCAGCATGGAGAGTCAGTGTGCTGGGAGGGCGAACATAGACATTCGCTAAAAAGCACTGAAACACAAAAGCATTGACAAATATCTGCCTGCTGTACATGCTCTGACCGGATGTGATACTGTGTCGTATTTGTTTGGCATTGGAAAGGCCACAGCGCTGAAGGTACTCATGGGTGGAAATCATCCCATCTTACTTGGTCAGCTGGAAGCAGATGAGGAAAAGATGATATCTGAGGCAACTACCTTCATTGCTGCCTGTTATGGTTCCAAAGTCGAAGCTGATATATCCACACACCGGTATCAGTTGTGGAAGTCGAAGATGGACAACTCCAAGATTGCCTCTGCTCCGAAATTGAAGTCGTTGCCCCCATCGCATGATGCCTTTGTTCAACATGAACATCACGCTCATCATCAAGTCATTATATGGAAATCGGCCACTCAGTCAGACCCTCCGAACTTGGATCCCATCAAGTATGGATGGCAAGAATGTGAGGACGGTGCGATGTTGTTTCCAACCACACTTCCACCTGATGTGTCTGCTGCACCAGTCACCATTCTGCAGCTGATCAAGTGTGGATGCTCCACCAACTGGCCATGTTCCACTGGGAGGTGTGGTTGTGTGGCAGCACAGATGTCGTGTTCGATGTTTTGCAGTTGTAATGCTGGATCAGACTGTTGTAACGAACAGACAAGGGAAGTTGCTGCTAATCACGACGACGATGATGAAGATTGAACATAATGTAGAACATTGCATCCTTAACAAAGTTAATATTTGTTTGCCTAAAAATAAAAGGTAATTTCAAAATCATATACATGTACATACTTACTTTAAGACATGACCCAAAGTCATAGTCAACTATCCACATGTATCCGGATATGTTTGTGTGAAAATCGTATTCCAATATAATCATCAATTCATTGATCATTTCAAGTAAGTTACTTCAGCTGTCATTGACTGTTATTGTACGTAGTGTTAATATTTGAGGGTTCATCAAATTCAATTTCTTACTCGAAGTGATCAGTGGAACTGCAAAATAGCCATTTTTCATGTTGAAATAGTGGCCATCTTGAAAATATGAGACAGGTCTTATATATACACCTTCAATTTTATCATCGGATTCCTTCACCATGAAAACATAGTAGTAGACGCCAAAATTGTGTTTGTAAGTGCATTATAAGTGAAGATATAGCCCAAAACAATTTATCGAAGTCGGTGGCGGATATTTTGTTTATCGCCTCGAAAAAAAATTCCTCAAGGGTGCGAGTCTGGTACCTGGCTGATTCTGATTCAGGATAGCTGAGAGATGATGAATCAACCAAAAAACTTCATAATGATGCCACAACATGCTTTTTCACGTTTCCGCTGGACTATTTCGAACTGGAACACATTACTTCGTCATGGCCCTCCCTTTGGATACCACTCCCCTGCCGAAGGCCGGGCTTCAGTGTGTGTGTACATATGTGTGTGTGTGTGTGTGTATATGTATATGTATGTATATATATATATATATATATATATATATATATATATATATATATATATATATATATATATATATATATTCTTACGGCTGTGGAAATTCGCAGAACACCATAAAGGTTCCTTAGATGAGCTATGCGGTAAGTGAGTGTTCAGATAGCTTTCCCCACCGTTGTTTAGAGGGGTTTCTTCGCATTCACCGGGCTGCGACCCTTTGAAATAGCCGTTTTTCTTTATCTATTGTTATTTTGAGCCACCATTGCAACAAACCTCCACACCAACAACCGTCACCACCAACTACGCCACAACGCCAACCACGCTCACACCACCCCCACAACAACCACCAACATGTTCGCCACTTACGAACGCCCGCTTACGAACGCCATCCTCCACGGACCACGTTACGATGGTTTCCGCGTGGGAAACCGTTGAGAATGCAAGGAAGGAAACAACAAGGAAGTGGCTCGATGAATGCACGGATTTTTCTTCCGCCTGAATCCCCCGCACTTTGTATGAAGGAAAGGGGTGGGGCAGCTCGCTCCCGATTGGTGGATGCACGGCGTGAGGCGGTCAGGAGTGAGGAACGCCCCTTTTCGGGAAGCTTCTCGAAGGGAGGTGGAGCCAGAAGTGGGGTGGGGCGAAGGGCGGAGCCTCGCGTTATTAAGGGCGGACGCGCACGAGGCTTGGGGGGCTCTCGTTCTTGGTCTCGTGGCGCTGGTCACCCCTTGGGGCTTCACTCTGCCTCTCTTCTTGGTTCATGCTCTTGCCCTGTGATCCATTACGCTTCTTCTTGGTTCATGCTCGAGGCTCGCCTTTCTCTCTTCTCTTTTGGTTCCTGCGCTCGTGGCCCTGTGAGCGGCCAGTTGGTGGAGACACGGTCGGAAGGCGCAGCAGAGCCGGCTGTGTGGTGGACCTGCGCGTCCGGACGAGGGGTGCTGGAGAGGGTTCGCCGGCCGAGTGGGAGGCCCGGAATCAGGCGCAACCACGCTGACGGTCGTGGGAAAGGGACTTGCCGACCACTAAACAGGGGACAGGTAACCTGCACGGTCTCGTGGGCCTTTTCGGGCATCCACGGCCCACGACCATAAAGGTCTACGGACCCCGTCTACCCCCCTTGCCCTTGAGGGGGGTTTTCTTTTGTTTTGGTATGCATGCTGTGGTGCCGTGTCCCCTAAGTTAAAACCTGTGTAAGTGACTGTGCTTGTAAATAATAATTGTAGTCGGTCGTATTGCTTTTGCATTCTATTTGTTGCTTGTATATTGCATGACTGCCCTTGCTTGTGTTGTGTGTGTAATACGTGCTTGCGTGAATAAATGTCCTTGTGTGCAATGTACCCCATTCGTCGTGTCCTATTTCCCTTTTGAAAAGCCATCTTGCATCGTTGAATGAGTAGTGGGTTTTGAATGCCCGGTAAAGAGAATCGGATCCATCGAGGTCGGCGATAACACTGCTCGGTTATCACTAGTACGGAACGGACCGCTTAAGCAGTTCGTGTCCTAAGCCGACCTGTGGCGAGGTACAGCCCCTCGGTAGGTTACCCGCGTGAGTACTTAGGTATATCGACATTCGGCGATTCACCCTATCTTGCACGGGTAGAATGTGGACTGGGCTGTAGTGAGGTTAAACCCCCACCCGTGACTGGTTTCTGGCGGTAGTTCCAGGAGGGTCACGACTGAATTGTCCGTCCGGTGGGCGACGCGGTTGCGATTATAGTTATGCGGCATATATGTAATATATATATATATATATATATATATATATATATATATATATATATATATATATATATATATGTATATGTATATATGTATATATATATATATATATATATATATATATATATATATATATCTGTATATATATATATATATATATGTATATATATCTATATGTATATATATACATACATACATATATATATATATATATATATATATATATATATATATATATATATATATATATATATATATGTATATATATCTATATGTATATATGTATATTTGTATATATATGTATATATATGTATATATATCTATATGTATATATGTATATTTGTATATGTATATATGTATACATGTATATATATATATGTATATATGTATATATATATATATATATGTATATATATATATATATATATATATATATATATATATATATATATATATATATATATATTTGCGGAAATGGCCCTTAGTGTGTTATTAAATATAGGATTAGCCCAGATCCCCCATGAAATGCATGTTTAGCCAGGTTGTTCGGTAATTGGACGTTACATGTGTGTCGGGAGGTGTAGGAGGCTGTTGATTTGTTCGTGCAGTGGTGGTATACCGAGAGGTTCTTCTTCTTCCTTCCCTTCTCTGGACGAGTCCCCACGCAGCACTCTGAGAGGGTGAGCGCCGGGAAGGGAAGGTGGGGCTGAGAGCGCCGAGGTGGCACGATCGGCTGGACAAGGGACGGCTGTGTCTGTTTGCGATCGGCTTTCGTGAGGAGCGAGCCGAAAGAAAGGCAGGGAAGAGACTGCATGAGGTCTGTCTGCCATCTGCTGTGGGAGTAACTGAACCTGAGTGTTTGTCGGCCATCTGCTGCGGGAGTAACTCACGGTGCGTGTGGTCGGCGATCTGTAAAGGCCCTGTCAACCTTGACGATTTAGCCAGCGTATGCCTGACGTATGAAAAATTTGGCTAAAATGCTGGCACATGTCAAATACGTTATGGGTAAGTTTGTATACGTTAAGAGCACGCTGGCATACGTCGTAGTACGCCGAGCTGTTAGACAAATTTTCCGTGCTTGAAATTTTTCGACGTATGCCAGCGTATGACTCACACGTTCCGCATAACGCTGGCCATAAGTTCTAGGCACGTTACGCCATCGTTGACACACATCGACACACGTTACTTGTAAGTTACTCATAAGTCGAAACACATCGAGGTAAACGTAGGGTCCAACTGCAACATCATAATATAACGGACACCGTCTCAACCTCACAGCACCAGTTACCCACTTGTGGTACTGATGGTAGTCACGCACAAGAACAGGCTGTCCTACCATAATTTCACACATGTTGCCTTTCCCTCCACCAAGGGCCTGTTAAAAAGTCTATTGTTGACCCTTTTTCTGATATCAGGTTTCACCGCATCAAATATTGCACACAGTGGTCTGCCAAGAAACATCTTTGCAGGACTCTCTCCGATTGTTGCGTGAGGAGCCGGTAGGATATCAGGAAACGGGCTATCTTTGCTTCATTGGTATCCTCCTCTTCCCTCGCAGATTGAAAAGCCTGTTTGAAAGTTTGGACAAAACGTTCAGCCAGTTCATTTGTGGCTGGATGGTAAGGAGCAGATCGAATGTGTTTGTTTCCATTTCATTTCATGAAAAGGTTAAATTCATCCGATGTGAACTGCGGACCATTATCAGATACTAGCTGTTCAAGTACGCCATTCCTAACAAAAATCTCATGCAGTTTGATGTGATGGTCTGTTGTGACGTAGTTGACTTCATGACATAAATTTCTGACCATTTGGAATGTGCATCAACCACCACCAGAAACAGTGTCAAGAAACCACCCAGCATAATCCATGTGTATCCTCTGCCATGGGGCCGAGGGCCACTCCCATTGATGCAAAGGTGACACCTGTGGCATGTTCTGATGTAGCTGACACCCATCACAGCACTTAGCTATATGTTTGATGTCCTTACCAATTGAGGGCCACCATACATAGCTACGTGCTAATGCCTTCATCTTTACTACCCCAATGTGTCCTTCATGGAGCTGTCCCAGCACACGACTGTACAATGATTGGGGTACAATAATGTGTGTGCCCCACAACAGACACCCACAATGGGCTAACAGTTCATCCTTCCGGTTGTAGTGACGTTGAATCTGTTTCACTTCTGTAAGCCAACCCTGAATGACAGACTCTTAACACTCGAGCCAACTCCATGTCACGTTGCGTTTCCCATCTGATCTGATCACTTGTAACTGGAAGTAATTCAATCTGTGACATGTGAAACACATCAACTGCATCAATATCCTCATCTGGAGATGGCTGGATGATCTCAAGTGGAAGCCGTGATGGGCATCTACATTACCGTGATCAGTCGTACTCTTGATATTCAATGTTGTAGTCATGACCAGCTAAAAACAATGCAAATTGTTGCAGACGTATGGCTGTCATCACTGGTATGCTTTTGTGAGGGTGGAGGATGGATAGCAGGGGGTTTGTTGTCCGTGACTATGGTAAATGTCCTGCCAGAAACATAATGGTGAAATTTTTTTACTCCCCAGATAAGAGCCAATGCCTCCTTATCTATCTGCAAGTAATTTTTCTCTGATGAGGTTAATGACCTGGACGCAAAGGCGTCCTTCCATGACATATTGGTCATTCCTCACCATCTTCCATGACATGAGAGGGTTCACTCCCGAGACCATATGGTGACGCATCACTGGCAAGTCATAGAGATCGGTTCGGATCATAATGCAGAAGTATAACATCAGAAGCGATCAACGTACTTACCTTCGTAAATGCCTTCTCACAAGCCTTTGTCCAATTACACGTGTGTCCTTTCTGTAGTAGCTGGTGCAACGGATGGAGATATGTTGGCAAATTTGGAAGGAAATTATGATAATAGTTTACCAACCTGAGAAAGGAGCGAAGTTGTGGGATATCATTAGGCTTTGGTGCTTCGGCCATTGCCTTTACTTTGTCAGATGTCCTACTTAACCGTTCCGCAGTAATTTCTTGTTCACAATAGGTTAGCTTTTCTTTGAAAAACAGACATTTGTCTGTGTTTACCCAAAGGCTGTGCCGTTTTAACCCCTGCAAAACCAGTCCCAAAATTTCTAAATGTTCTCAGTCTGAATTCCCGGTGATGATTATATCATTGATGAGACATTGTACCTTACGTATTCCTGCCAATACCCGATCCATTATATTGTTACGGTTCTCGGAACCATATGCATACAACATACAGGTCTCCCAAGTCAGTTATTCCATTAGTATACGTGCAGAGAGATCCCTTCCTTGTGTGTAGTGGGCAGACACGGGGGTGGGGGGGGTATGCGTTGCGATGGGATTTATGTAGGATTATAAATCATTTCCCCCCTTTTATTTTATCTCCCCTTTTATGTGAACTACAGCACCTTCATCTCGTTTGCCTCGCACCCTCACCTCGCTTACCACAGCGTGACGAGCGCTTACCCAGAGACTCGTTTTCCAAGTCAGAATCCTGACGTTCGCTGTGGCAGTTCCATCTCGGCTTCCACCTTCCCAAACCCAGACACGTGGTGTGGGCGGGCCTTGCCAGCCTCTGGCGAGACCCCGCCCAGGAAGGCGGACTGCATGAAGGCCTGGTCCAATCAGGATGAACGATGACGTCGGCTTCGCCATGGCTTCACCCCCTTGCTCCGTGATCTATAAAATACGAAGCAATCCTCAGAGTAGTGTTGTATGGGATGAAAAGGAGTTCGTTGGAGTGGGAGAAGGATTGGAAGGTTGCAGTTGTTATTGACGGGGTCGTTGTGAAGGTGTTCCGCTGCTTGGCTCTGACCACGTCCCGCCTCGACGGCCCGACTGCTGGTCCACGCACACCCGACCTCGACCGGGTCTCTTGCCTGGTCCTGTCGACTGCTCCATTTCTTGCCTCGGACTCCGTTCTCTCCACTCAAGCTCCTTGACAGACACGATCTCCACACATGTGGCTGTGGACCGAACCGCACGACCTTTGTCAGGTACCGCACCACGGAGCACCCTTTCCCCCGAAACACTCAGGTACCAGAAACTGTGACCTCAACTCTCTCCCTTCCTGGCTGCAAAAGGTCCCCTTTTCTTTTCATTGGGTATATTTTGTCTGAGTGTGTGTCTGAGTGTGTTGGCGCCTGTCCGTTAGATAAGCCTGTTTAAGATTTTTATTGTTGTAATTGTTGCTTTTATTATTCTCGCCTCAGGTCTGCACTGTGTCTGCTTTTGTAAGTTGCTTGTAAATTGTCACACCACACCTCTCTCATCTTCCCCTGTGTAACACACCCAATAAACCTTTTTCCTGTGCCACATGCTTTTCCCCGCTTTAGTGTAAATAAATAATTGTAGAAATGTTCCCAGCTCGTCTTTGTCTTTTCCTCTATTGGTCCAGCATGGTTCGGATCTGAGTTTAGCCGGGTCTTTATTCCCGATAATCCGTTCCTTCCAGCCGGTACATCCTGGGCAGTGCCGCTCGACTGAATCCGATTCGAAAAGGTAGTCGGTAGTTGGTAGAGTGATCCGGTTCAGGCAAGGCGTACTGAGGGCGTGGTTCCCCGGTAGTTGAAACCGCGTGGTTAATTAGGTAACTTGATTCTAGACAGGAGGACCCTACGCCACGCGGGTGAGGTATTGGCGTCCACGGTCGGTTAAATGACCCGCTGCATCACGGAATTATCCATGTGCGACAGCCTACAATTCTGGGGAGTCTGGTGGGAATCGACGTAACTTCCCCCACCTAGTGGTCGTTCTCTCTACCAGACCCCGGCCTGCAACAATATGTTGCCACACTGCAGGGACTGATGCAACCCCAAACATCAGCCTTTTACACTGGAACAGACCCTTGTGTGTATTGATTGTTAGGTACTTCTTGGAGTCTTCTTCCATTTACATCTGAAGATAATCTTGGCGTAATTCAAGCTTGGACAACTTCTTTCCTCCTGCCAATGTTGCCAGTATATCCTCCACAGATGGTAGTGGATATCGATCCATCTGAAGTAAGGAATTTATCAATACCTTGAAATCCCCACAAAGCCAAATATCTCCATTTCGCTTCACAATAGGAACTTTACAGGCAAGGCCCATTCACTCCATTCTACGTTGGAGATAATACCTGCCTGTTCCGATTGTTGAAGCTCACCGTCTATTTTTGGATGTAATGCATATGGAGCTGGCCTAGCCTTGTGAAACACTGGCTTACTGTTCGTCTTTAAGCTCAACCCTGCTTTAGCGCCTCTCAGAGTTCCAATTTCATCCTTGAAGACCTTGGAGTGCTGGTTGAGCAAGTGTTTCAATTAAGCATCAGTTGATCCGGAAAAGGTTGAGTCGATATGTATTGACTTGACATTGTGCCAGTCGAGCTTGATCTTCCACAACAAGGCTGGGCCCTGAGTCTCCACAACATACAAATCCAGCATGTAAGATTGCTGATTGTACTGTACCAGCACACACAGCTTGCCTTTTGGTTTCATTTGCTCACCGGTGAAAGTATGAAGTATAGCTGTAGTGTTCTTTAATCTGAGATGTTTGTACAGTTTAGAGTACTCACACAATGAAATGACGGAGCCAGTGTCCAACTCCATACGTAGATTTCTCCCTACCACCTTCAGGTGAATCCAGATGACATCCAGCTTGTTGACATGGTTGGTTCCATTGTTAACTACAAGCGAGTCTCGCTGGTCACTGTTACTGTTGCTACAACTCACAGTATGGACGTTTGTGTTCGTTTTCGTACCAGGATTCCGGCATCTTCTTGCAGCATGGCCTTTTAAGTGACAGTTATAATGTTATGAATCTGGAAGCCATGAGCACACAACATACAGGTCCTATAACTCAGTTATATCGGTAAGAAGGTGTTTTCAGTTAGGGTCCCTTTCACTTGTTTAATGGGTAATTGAATGTACATGCACTGCGAAGTTATTTTGATAGTCAGGGTTTTCTTTTATTTTTACACCACCAACATCAACTACAACAACGCCAGCATCACCCTCACCTTCACCTCGCTCTGGCCGACGCTATGGTGGGCGGAGTTCAAGGAGGAGCCTCACGGCGGCCCTCGACCACTCAGCGTGCTACGAGTGAGGTGGCCACCGCTCAGCCAATCAGACCCCACGGCGGTGAGAAAGGCGGTCCGCGTGACGTCACCACGCCCCCGGGCCAATCGACGGACTTGCCGCCCGTTTTGGCCAATGACTGGGTGACGAGCGATTCTGCGTGCCAAAACTGTCCAGTGAGGGAGAGCGGGGAGGGCGGAGGCGTCCCCCCCCCCCCCGAAGAAGGGTGAATAAGGGCGCGGCGCGTTGGGACCGGGAAATCAATCCCTCCTCCACAAGAACCGCAAGTCGGTTGCGCGCCATCTCTCTGTCGGTGAACAGGAGAGCTTTTGGATATAGTTGATGACCATCGAGCAGGCAAGGTTGTGATCAATCTGACGGGCAGGTTGAACGAGTGTAGAGTTATCAGCCCTCGCTTGGACGTTCAACTCAAAGACTTGGAGAAGTGGCAGAGAAACCTCCTGCCTTCTCAACAGTTTGGGAAACAGAGGAGAGTTTTGGTTGCCGGGACGAGCGCTGAAGGGAGCTCTGGATTCGACCATCGCATCTCGACGCTGGCCTGGTTCACCCGTGTCAGCCAAACCACACGAGGTGGGCAGGTCCATGTCCGTGTGTGTGTGTGTGTGTGTGTGTGTGTGTGTGTGTGTGTGTGTGTGTGTGTGTGTGTGTGTGTGTGTGTGTGTGTGTCTGTTGGTGGGCCCGTCTGTAAGTAGGAATTGTTTCAGTGCTCTTTGCTGTTTTTTTGCTGCAAGTTATTTCCTTTCTAATGTTTTTATCCACCACAGTATTTTTTAATGATTACAATATACAAATACATATATTGCTTTAAAATTATTTGGATCAGACTTCCCTGCAATGCTTTATATTAAAAAAATATTATTAGACTAGTCTTTTAAAAACGATAAATGTATAAACAGGTGAGCATTGGGTGGCTTTGACACCAACTCTCTGGTTTGTATTGTTGCGGGCCAGGGGTCGGTGGCGAGAACGACCATAAGGTGGGGAAAGCTACGTAATCTCCAACAGACTCCCCGGAATTGTAGGCCGTCGCTCCGGATAATTCCGTGATGCGGCGGGTCGCTGAACCGACCGTGGTCACCAATATTTCAACTGCGTAGCGTAGGGTCTATTTGTCCATAACCAATTTACCCAATTAACTACGCGATTTCGACTTCTGGGGAAACCACGCCCTCGGCATGTCTTGCTCGAACCGGGTCACTCTACCGACTGCGGTAGAGTTCCAACTACCGACTACCAACTCCGGTTCGGGTGCAGTCGAGCGGAAACTGCCAAAGCCGTGCCGGCTGGAATGAACGGATTATCGGGTATAAAAACCCGGATAAACTCAGATCCGAACCATGCTGGACCAATTCAAGAAGGGACGGAAACGGACTGGGAACATTTCTAACAATTTTTATTTACAGTAAAAGACAAAGGCAAGACTTAACGCGAATATGCAAGCAAGGAATATTTACAATGATCCAAAAACACTTATTCAGTTCTTCTTAAAAGACGGGCCCATACGCAGACACACACAAAATGAAAATAAACCCAGAGTTCTTTATTGGACCCTCGCAGCCGAGGAGAGAGACGAGCTGGGGGTCAGAGTCTGGCTGGGTACCTAACCATCGGAGTAAGGGGGTGCTCCGCGATGCGGCACCTGCCAATGGTCGCTGGTTTGGTCCCCAGTCACACGTGTGGGACTCGAGGTTCGTGGCGGAGCTCGGGTGGTGAATGGCCGGGGTCCACGGAGGGGGGTCGGGGTCGCTCTTTCCTTCCTTGTAGAGGGCCAGCAGAGACACGTTTGCCGCCTCGACGACCTTCTGCTCAACCCCCGTGACAGCCCTCGTAACAACCACTGTTACCACCCCTTCGTAACAGCCTCTGTAAACCCTTCGTAACAGCAAAAACCCCTTTCGTGATGGCAAAAACCCACCAAAACTCCGCTCTCAGAGAGTGCTCGAGGATTTTTTTAACCTCCCCCCGTGGGGAGGCACCCTTTGTGAAACACACCTCGCTGTCCGCCTTTGATTAGACAGGGTCCTACGGCCCACCCTTCCGGGGCGGGGCCTCGGCCCCTGCTGTGAAACCCCAGTCACTCTTCCACGCGGGTTCATACTTGACGAGCAACAGTATCAATGTTGCAAAGGTCGTTGTGAAAGAGTTACAAGAGTTGTGTGGCCGAGGAGAGTTGTGGGAGCCGAGAAACCGGAACTGTGAGATCTTGCCTTGGCACGTCACGGTGCGAGAAGGCGGCTGGTTGGTGGTGGATCATGATGGGCCGAGGGGTCATGCAGATGGGATGGTTGTTAGATGGCTTGTTGGATGTAATAACCAAACTGAAAGAAATCGCAACGCACGCCTTTGATTCTCCCACTAGACAAAAGGAAGGGGATCTGACTACACACATACTTAACGACATAACTGACTTTTGGGACATCTGTATGTTGAATGTTTATGGTTTCCAGATCCGTAACAGTGTTTAATGTCAGGTGATGGTGCTTGCATTAACCATAGTGGCTGTTTGTCTGGCTTTTGTCTGTCATGTGCGGTGGAGTGTGGTTGCCGGCATCCTTGCATGCCTGGAAGTAATCCTCATGCTGGTTGTGGGTCGGCTGGTTGTGGCCTTGTTCCACCCTCGGCCTGGCACACCCAGGAGGTACAGTTTTGGCTGGGTCTGTTGAGCCATGGCAATGTCTGAGTGGATTTTGACTGTGGCCACAGTTCATCCTCGAGGAGGATGTTGGCTTCTGGGAACGAATGAGAGAACTTTGGCCTACCAGATCCAGGAGGAGGATGTTGGCATCGATTGAGAGTGGATGAGAGAAATCTGTGTCTACCAGATCCCGGAGGGGGATACAGGTATCGATTATCGATTATCCATCGATTAGGAATGATAAGGAATGGACCTGAGAACTGTAGATCTACCAGATCCCGGAGGAGGATGTAGGCTTCTGCGAATGAATGAGAGAGATTTGGGTCCACCAGATCCTGGAGAGGGGTGCAGGCATCGATCCTGCTGCCTCTTGCAAGAATGTTTGGAGACACTGTTTCTGTGGCTGATCTGATTCTTTGACATCTCCTCATTGAGGGTGTGCTTGAAGTCGACAATTCCACCCAACCTTTAGCCAGGATGCTCCACAAGATTTTGGAATAATTGGCATATTTACAAAAAAAAAAACAAAAAAACTTGGAATCCAGGGAGATTGAAAGCAACGAATCCACAGGGGTGGATTGAAGGGTGTGAAGAAAATTTAGAAGGGGTGGATGACACTTTGAGATCCGACCAACCTGCAACGACTTACACTTAGGCTAAGGTGCGTTGTAAGTTGGACGACTTATTTTTGGACCGCGGACACCACAACCGGTGCCCCCACCATTTTTGTTGTACGGTACCTCTCCGCTGCCGAGTTGAGAATCACACGTGTGTAATAACAGTGAAGCCATGGTCTTGCAGGGTTGGAATGAATGATTGATATTGGATTTATATGTGTGAGTAAGTGAGGAAAGGTTAAATGGATCCACATCACTAACCTGAACCACAGAGATAGAGCTCACAGATTTTTGAAAGAGGTAAATTTGGATGGCTCCGCAGTAACGTTGGGTATTGTGGCATCCACCGGGGATCGCAGTCTTTAGAAGGGGTTTATGTAGACGTTAAGGTTTTATCCAACAGTAGATTTTTGTGTGGTTTCTGACATTTCCTCCCTGCCCCAGGAGTTGGGAGCGAGGAACCAAGAGATTTGCAAATGTTGTAATTGTTGTATTTAAGGGGTGTAGAACGTTAAGGAGAATAGGTAAGTTAGCTACGGCTCGCCTCCAACAGCCCTCCTAATTTATTTCATTGGCTAATTAGGTGTGAGCAGCAGTGGAAAGGCTGGAATGGTAATGCCTGCATTGAACCTTGCAGTAGCTACGGTTCTGGGGGGGGGGGGGTGGGGTGGGCTGTGTTATAGTTGTGGGGGTTGATGCAGGAATAGTAAATCTACCTGTATAAACATCAAGGGTAGTAATTCTACCTGGATGAACATCAAAGGTAGTAAATCTACATGTATGAACATCAAAGGTAGTAAATCTACATGTATGAACATCAAAGGTAGTAAATCTACATGTATGAACCTCAAAGGTAGTAAATCTACATGTATGAACGTCAAAGGTAGTAAATCTACATGTATGAACATCAAAGGTAGTAAATCTACATGTATGAACGTCAAAGGTAGTAAATCTTCCTATATGAACATCAAATGTAGTAAATCTACCCGAATGAACATCAAATGTAGTAAATCTTCCTATATGAACATCAAATGTAGTAAATCTTCCTATATGAATATCAAATGTAGTAAATCTACCCGAATGAACATCAAATGTAGTAAATCTTCCTATATGAACATCAAATGTAGTAAATATACCTGAATGAACATCTTCTTCTTCTTCTTTCGGCTGCTCCCGTGAGGGGTCGCCACAGCAGATCATCCGTATGATCCGCATAGTGATTTGGCACATGTTTTACGCCGGATGCCCTTCCTGACGCAACCCTGGTCGCCTCTTACAACACAGGGATATGGTACACCTATTTTAACCAGGGTATACACCGGCCCAGTACACTGGTACTCATTTCGCCGACCTCGGAAGGATGACAGGCTGAGTCAACCCCCTGGTGTATTAATTCAGTGGCCCAACGGGGCTTGAACTCAGGACCTTTTGGATCCCAAGCCGCTGCCCTAACCACTGCGCCAACACCAGGATAAAAATGACCGTTTTTACAGCCATTTTTCCCTGCTGTGCAGGGGTTTGGCTTTTTCTTGAGGCAATGTTTTACGTCGGATGCCCTTCCTGACGCCAACCCTGGTCGCCTCTTGCGACACACAGGGATATGGTACACCTATTCTAACCGGGGCATACACCGGGACCAGTACACTGGCGCTCATTTCGCCGACCTCGGAAGGATGACAGGCTGAGTCAACCCCCTGGTGTTAATTCAGCAGCCAACGGGGCTTGAACTCAGGACCCTGGGATCCCAAGCCACCACCCTAACCACTAAGCCAACACCAGGCATACCTGAATGAACATCAAATGTAGTAAATCTTCCTATATGAACATCAAATGTAGTAAATATACCTCTCATCATAAATCAATGAACATGAAGGGTTGTAAATCTACCGACATGAGCATCAAAAGCATCAGTAGTAAATTTATAATTAAAATCAGAGAAGTGATTCGATTTACACGTCGGTAAGCCTCATTTCAAATTACAAGCACAAGACGCACAGTGGACAGATATTTATAATTGAAGCCACTTGTAATTAGTGTTTTCTTCTCTCCAGTTGTATCCTGAAATAGTAGTTTGGCTTTGATGCTCAACAGAAGCATGATATCAGGGTGGTGACTACTGATACGACAAGCACCACATGCCGTATTTACACAGACGATATCACACTTCAAGCTTTATTCCCAAACTGTGGAAGCAGATTGTCTGAGCCTGGCTAAGAGGCTTTTTAACGACAAATAAACAACGCATGGATCTAGACGGCATTATCTAGGAATGAAGTCTTTAATATTGTTTGTAGATCCTCGTGGAGGATCTCCAAGTCTTACTCACGTTGTTGTTCTTCATCTTCTTCTTGTGGACTTTTTTGTTTCACAGCCGACAGTTTTCATCGAAACTTCCTGAAACTTGGTGTATATATGTAAAAATACCCCGCGCAGACAGTAACGATCTCCGATTTTGAAAATTCCTCCTGGAAAAAAAGTTATGACGTCAAAATATCTCCGCTAATGGAAATCGCCTAAAAAAATTATCTCCGAAACTCGGCAAGCTTTTTGAATTCTGTTTGCGGGAATCGAACAGGGAATGAGCAGAGATGAATTACCGCACATATGATACATCACTATGACGTCATATCAATTTTTATGACGTCATTCCTATTTTTTGACATTTTTTGTTTCACAACCCAGAGTTTTCATCGGATCTTCGTGAAACTTGCCATGTAAATGCAGAAAGCCCACGTGTAGGTAGTAACCATCTCCGATTTTGGAAATTCTTCCAAGAAAAAAAAAGTTGACGTCATAATATCGCCGCTAATGGAAATCGCCTATACCATTATCTCCGAAACTAGGCAAGTTGTTTGAAGTTTGTTTGCGGGAATCAAGCCGGGCGTTAGCACAGATAATTTATCGCAAACCTGATACATCACGATGACGTTATATTCGTTTTTATGACGTCATCATTAAGAGGACGAGGATCTTTGCTCATTTGAGCTTGTTCCTTAAATATGACAGAAAGCATGATATACCTTTCACACGGTATCCACTTTACTGAAGGGAAATTCTGGGGCACACACCGCCGAACGGAATCAGACACAAAAGTCTAAAGGTCACAGTTCTTTACCCTCACGAGCCTGATAAAAATGGGAGCCAGTCGGGGATTCAGACCTCGAGTCCATCAGACTAAGGTTATCGGCACGACGTGAAACAATGTGGAATACGACGGTCGATTAGAAAGCAATGAAACAAAGTGAAATCTTTTTGAGGAATAACGAGTGAAAACAGCCGGATGAAAGGTCACGTGGCACGGTGTGAAAAAGAAACGGGCGGTTGAAAATGTGGGCGTGGCAGATGCGATTTTGAAATGTGGGCGTGGCAGATGCAATTTTGAAATGTGGGCGTGGCAAATGCGATTCATGACGCTGTGGGCGTGGCAGATGCCATTTTGAAATGTGGGCGTGGCAGATGCGATTCATGACGCTGTGGGCGTGGCAGATGCAATTTTGAAATGTGGGCGTGGCAGATGCGATTCATGACGCTGTGGGCGTGGCAGAAGGCGGGACACCGTTAAAGCCGCGTTCGGAGGATGCGTCGTCGATCTGCGGCCTTGTTTGTGGGAACGTGCGCGCAAAGCCGTGTGGACTTCGGCATGTCACGGCCGTGGGAAGATCGATAAGTGAACCTCAAGGTGAGCCATGTTTACCTGGTTTCACTTTACATTAACCGGTCCCTGATTGTGGGGTTAATTTTGCTTTCCTCATGGTTTTTTATTTCAATCATCATTATTTTTTTTTTAAACCCACTGTCTTTAACACCTCAGTTGGTTGTTCTAATTGATGTGCCAACTGGGATTATTATCTGGATAACCCTTACGGACTGACCACCGATATGTCAATACGTTTAAAATCCATCCATTGTTTGTATGTGGTTTCTTAGATCCATCTAACGTTGAATGGAGGACAAATGTGGGGGGTGGGGGGGGGGGGAATACTTTACAGACTCCGGATCGAAGAGGTCGTTTGGCCCGCCACGTTCGTGCCATATCCACATCGTCGGGGTGGTTCAGGTGTGCGAAAGTACAGATGAGCTTTCCACTTGGCATTCTCTACAGCCTGCTATTATCGAACCAGCATAATGTTTCCATTTGTTTTCTTTTTGTTTTTTTTTAAATCAAAATTGGCTGATTCACCGAGTTTTTAAAATGTCAATCATGGGTAGATACATAGTTATAACTTTTTAAATGCGATAAAGGTCAAACCGTTACGAGGTTGTCTAATCACCATTTTAATTATTATAATTATTTTTCATTTCACCATGAGCAGTGATGCTAAGTAATGTACATAAGGAAGGGATTATCTTAAATCCTTCTATTGTGGGCATAAGTACTATCTGCTGCTTGAATCATCAACCAACCAGTGTGACCACTCATTTTCATAAATGCCAAGGTGAGCTAATGAAAAAAAGCCAAGAATTCACAAGGTTTCTGAAAAGCGATAATAATAGAAAACCAAGACGCCAAGGTGAACAACAAATAGCCAAGATATTGTGAAAAAAGCCAAGGAGTGGTCACACTGCAACCAATTTGCTAACTGTTCCACTCTTCCCCTACCCATATGTAACATGTGCAAGAAAAGGTTTCTCTCCCCCCTCCACCACCCCCCCCCCAACCCCCAACCTCCTTGCCTTAAAAAAAAATCTGGTTAAGTTGCCATTATTCTAAACATTCTTGCACATATTTTATTATTAACTTGTAACATGATCAAGATGATGGCAAGACTAGGGAATGACACCGTCGTTGCCGAACATGGTACCATTGAACGTGTCCAGGTGTGCAGCAAAAGGTGGCTAATGCACCGTGCCAGATTAAGTTGCAGTTTTCGTCCCTCCTCCGTCATTTACTGTTCACACGTTCAGTATGCAATGTGCACCTGTTCTGCACATGTATTCAAATCTGAATCCACAGCCAGACCCGCAATGCGTCTCCGAGTTGCTTCTCTCCAACTTTTTTTTTATTGGTTGGTTGGTTGGGAGACGATGTAAAAATAAATGGAGTATGTCTGGATTTCCAAATGGCGATGCTATAATTGAAGACTGCTGCAGGCTCGCTGTGGTGGAATTGGAGTGCAAAGACTGCAGATCATCAGCCGTTGTACCCAGCGTGAAGTTGTGCAGTCTTGTAATCTTGCAGTTTGCATGGTTACTCTGTCATTTTTCCACTGTCATAAAACACCACCACTGGTGGTGGGAGGGAGAGTATTGTATCACTTGAATAAACATTGCGTGGGTTGAACGTACGTGTGTTTTGATAGGGGGCAATGGCCTTGCCTTGTTTACCTCCGAATCATCCAGTCTCTCCCGTCGGTTTTGTCATCCTATTACGGAGGAAATCTGCCCATGAGCGTTGTCATGGATGCACTGTGACCTATCTTCCTGTACCAAATACATTAGCATTACATTTTTGCAGAGCGGTTAAAGGAGACTTACTAATTTGGCATTAATACAATCCTTTGTGGTGAAAAAAGGGGCATATTGCACAACATGTGCTGCATATTGATGGAATGGCCAAAGAAGATTACCTTTTATTTGGCTTATGTGCTGTCACATTGAATTGACTTGATAAGCCAGTGTGACGGGCCTTGTGTTCACCTGTGATGTAAACTCGACTCGTCTGACCATTACCCGGTGCTTGCCATTCATTACAGAGGGTGAAAACAAAATGAGTGTTGCTGTTGTTGATAAAGATTCCTTGTTATCCTTTAAAGAACAAGTAGTTCTCCCTGGAGACGATGCAGCATTTTGTTTCCATGCTCTTTCTCCATCGACGTCGCCTCCTTTATTTTGCTGTCTTGCGTTTGCATTCGGCGAATGTACATCAGGGAGCTGTTGGGTTCCAAATAAGCCACAAAGGCCTCTTCGGTTGGTGTCAACCTTAATTACACGGCCATTGAAGATTCCCGTCCGCATAGATGGGTTGGGTCGCCGTCTCGTGGCGAGGGAGGAAAAATTCCTCATCACGTGTTGCCTGGTGATGGGCACGTGTGATCGTGAAGGCACAAAATGGCTCTGAGGTTCCTTACCCTTTCCGTCAAATGTATATTTATGAACATTCCATTTAAATACCATGTCGTCACCATTTTCAGCCAAACCCAGTTTGCACGTCACACAAAAATCTCATGAGATTACAGTAAGTAATTTACTTGCAATGCGATTCAACGAGCTCATCTGAGCACTTTCTGCATAAACGCTTTTCGGTCGGCTCGGGCGGCCTGATTACCCATCTGGGATCATGTGGCTCGCACGTTATCGCTGTACGATAAACGGACCTGCTGATGTCTTCCTCATCGAAATCTGTTGCATAATGCTGTACATTCCATCGTTTTTTGTTTTTTTTTTTGCATAGTGTCACCGGGTAAATAGCTTGCGAATAAGTATTTGTACTCAATCACGTGGCCTCCGTCGTTATGGAAATAAGCTCAGCACTTTTCATCCTCAAATGATCAGCCCACGTAAGCTCTTCTCACCATGGTCCCCATTGCCAGCTTTTTGAAGGAGTTTGAGATCAGTGTGAGTTTGATTAATCTCATTTACAATAGTGTGAAAGTTGTAAAGTTTCCATACAGTTTGTTTTAAATATAGTCCTGCATTGTAATTTGCCTTGAAGGCAATTCTGTCTTTCTCTCTCTCCACAAGCTAATCTTACTGACTTTAGCAACCTTTTGAGAAACACGTTCCCCTCTGTTATTGCCAGTGCTGCCACCTTTGTCGTCTAAGAGATTTATAGGAAACTCCTGAAATGAGTGGCTACATTTATTTATTTTAAATAGACATTGAAGCAATAATTTGCGCATTGAATGAGTTTGTTTGGGCCTTTATCTTCAACCCTGCAGCCTCGAACGATGGGAAACTGTTTCACTGCTGAGCTGGGTCCCAACTTGTCCAGCCTACCACGCTTCCACAGACTGCACGTTGCTATATTTGGCTTGGACTTTGCCGGTAAGACCTCGCTGCTCTACCGCCTCAAGCTGGGTGAGAACGTACGCACTTTGCCGACCGTCAGCTTCAACACTGAGCGCCTGCAATTACAACTGACTCGCTCGCGTCCGTGCATCCCCTTCCATTTCTGGGATGTTGCCGGGCAGGATAAACTGCGGCCGCTGTGGCGTTCTTATGCACGGGGAGCAGATGCCCTGATTTTCGTCGTCGATGCGGCAGACCCCGAGCGTTTTGAGGAGGCCCGTGCTGAGCTGCTCCGTGTGGTGCGATTACCTCAGGCTCAGGAAGTGCCCCTACTCGTATTTGCCAATAAGCAAGATTTACCTCAGGCTGTAGGAGCTGTTAAGCTTGAGAAAATTTTGGGACTACCTGAATTTGGTGTGGGAATGGTGTGGCATGTGCAGGCCGTCAGTGCCAACACGGGCCGAGGTCTACATGAGGGCCTAGCAAGGCTACACGAAATGATCATGAAGCGGAGGAAAGGTGCTCGAAGGCAACGCCGAAAAAAGTTTCCCTGCTGACCTGCGCCAATAAATTTGCTTTTATATTTAATTCCATCTTCATGAACTTGAGCTGCGACTCCTGTCATTCGACTTCAACATTTTTATTTAATATTTCTTTGTTCACAAAGACAATCCACTTTCAACCAATGCAGCCATTGTCAATGGTGTGGCAATAACCTCGACCATAAAAATATAATCCTGTACGGGCTGTCAGGTTATCACCCACGGGTTGTGTAAACGACCTCACTGCCTCGGCCCCAATTAACACATTGTGTACCAATAACTCTCGAATCAATTTTTTTTTCTCCCCCCCCCCCCATCCCCATGATTAAATAACAGATGGAAATTTAATATTTGAGGGGGCATGAGATGCAAGTGATACGAATCCAATGTTTTCTTTCACGTCAATACTTGAAACTCGTATCAATTCCCTTTGTTCCATTCTGTATTTTCAAAGCATAAATAAATGAACAAGGCCATTCTTGAGCTCTGATTTAAAATCTCTAATGTATACTTAATGCACTATAGATTTCTTTATGCAGAATGATTGTCAGAAATGGATTTGAAAAGCTTTTCCTGGTTCAGCCAAATGCTGGTACGTAAAAGGTGGCAAATTGGGTTAAACACAACGTGCTATTATGTACCTCATCGTTACCGATTGATCTTGCCTATTTGGATCAGCCAAGTAAGGATTATGGCTTAAGATTTTTTTTTTTTTTTTTTTTTTTTTTTTTAATGAACTGGCTGGCCAGGCCTGATGTTTGACTGGACGTGTTGGGAATCTGTTTCGGGTTCTCGCCACAACTTGCCAACTCTTCACAAAAGACACCGTGGGATCTTTAGCACCCACCAATGACCAGTGCCGGCAGCTGACCTCTGGCTTGATGTCCTGCCTACAAAGCACCAGGATGGTGTTTATGGCTGGGTTGAGATTCCAACCCAAAACCAAAGCTCGATTGCTCAGAAGTGTGTCTACATCTTGGTTATTTTGCCAGCCCTTGGGAGGTGGGGGTTGAAGGTTAAATGGTCCATTTATTATTATTATTTTTTTTTTGAAAGAAATTATGAAATTGACACTCATCACTGAGCACAATGGGAAAGGTTGGGCGGAGGGAGGGGAGTGATCCTTTTAATAAATATATATGCCAGCGCAAGGAACCGTAACTTTTTCAGTCAAAGAAACGAATGAACATTGGTTTATTTATTTTGTTTTTTTGTTCCTCAAACTTTGCTAAACCAACATATTCAGTGAGGCTTTCCCAGCAATGTGAGCCATATCCATGTGTTAACGGATATTTTCTTTGTTTCTGCTTTTGCTGGGACTTTGGAATCCAATCGCCCAGCTTCCTTCAAGGAACATGAATGGGGATACATTGTGCTGTGAAGAATTGCATACACAATGCTGTTGCAGTAGAATAATGAACAAATACATTTAAAGTTGTATTTAACACTTAAAAAATGCATCTTATCGAAACCTTGCTATTGTTGTGCACGCCTGTAAATGGTTGCTATTGCATGTTGGCATTTAGCAAGATTTTCTCGTTTTAAAATCCATTTTGATGGAGACTTGAGATGCATTTAACCAGCACTTATGTTTTGTATAATGTGGTTATTGGTTTGAATATTCTAGATAACCACCCAGCCATGGAAATAAATATATTTAAGATTTGTACCTCAATCTGTGTGACTTGTTCAAAGGAGAACTAATGAGCTTTTTATAGCTTCCTGTTCATTTGTTTTCTCTTCAATAAATGCATTTTCATGAAATATTTGCAGTTTGATCTTTAAATTTTGTTGACATTCCTGGAGACATGAGTCTTGCATTCAGAATTTTTGAAAGTATGAATGGAATGGTGAGAGGCAGGTCAGGTGTTGGGTTGAGGTTTTGAAATGCACATTGCCAGTGAAGCCACTTTTTGCTACTGTTTAAACTTGCTTTGTCAGAGACAAACTTTTGAGTAAGAACATCTCTTTTGGTGAAGAAGCCAAATCGTGGAATTTATGTGGGTGGGGGGTTGTGAAGGAAAAAGGTGGTTTGGGTAAGGGAGGGTGGTGGAGGTGTGAATAGATGATCATTCTCTAATTGATGCACTGATTGAAATTACTGTATTTAGAAATATATTTGAAGAATGCCTTTTGGATATTATAATTATTACCTCTGCCACTGAAGGTGAAGGAGGTTGTTTTCACCCCCTTTCTGTGTTTGTGTGCAAGATGTCTCAAAATTGTGGACCGATCCGGATGGAATTTTGTGGACAGGTTGGGTGTGACAAGGGCGAACTGATGCGATTTTGGTGAAGATCCGGATCCAACTTCTTGAAAAAAAATTTCCAAGTCATTCTTCACCATTGAGATGGGGCCAAAAATTATATTTATATATATATATATATATATATATATATATATATATATATATATATATATATATATATATATATATATATATATATATATATATATATATATATAGCATGATATCTGAAGTTGTGGACTGTTTCGTACAAAACTTGGTGGACATGTTGGATGTGACAAATCGATTCAATTTTTTGGTGAACACCTGGATACGACTCCTACAATTTTGTTATTTTTTAAAATGATTCTTCACTATTGAGAGATTAGGACTGAATACGTGCGTGTATACACAAACATACATATACATATACATACGTATAGTACGATATCTCAAAGTTGTGGATGGATTCAGATGAAACTGTCAACAGGTTGTGTGAAGAAAGGACGAAATGATTAGATTTTGGTAAAAATCTGTATTGGGCCAAAATTCCACAAAAAATGTATTGGACCTGATATGTTCTCGTGTATCAGGCACTGCATGGCGGACGTATGTGCTCTACCGAGTGCCCTAGTTGATTACTGTAATGAGCCGTTTTCTTTTTATGACAAATGCTATGATTGTTGCTACCAGCGAGAAGTGTTGTTTAAAAAAAAAAGTCTTAGTTCCCCCCTTCTGTGTTTTATATACACTGGTACGTGCCCATAAAAAAAAAATTTATAAATAAATATTCAAACTGCGAGCAAGAAACAACCACACAGGCCGTTTCTTCGCTCTCACGTGCCTGTACGTGTGGCCCGAAAGTTCGCCTATTATTTGCAGTTGTGATTATTCGCAATATAGTTTTAATACCCAAATATTCAAGAAGCGCCGACGTATTTTGCCTTTTCGCAATGTCATCGCAAGGAAAAACAAAAGGGAAGAGAAAAAAAATTACTTTCTGGTTCGGAGCATACCAGCTCTCTGTTACCGAAATTTATGCACCGTCTAATATGAAAACGATCATAACTTGGGGCATTGTGTTTATCTATAAATGCGCATACGAAATCGAGAAATTATTAGAATACACGAAGTCATATCACTCCGGAAGCCCGTACATTGTAACCCGTAATGGGGAACGCGGCTGAGCTTCCCTTCCCCCATTGGCCTCGCCCACGCAACAACGTGTCTTGTCATTGGTTTGGTAAATAAATGGCCATAACTTGGGAGGCACTTGTCCGATTAATATCAAACCTTGAAAAGGCACATCCTCAGGTCCCCAGCAATATACCTGGCAAGTTTCAATTAGATCAGAAAAGTGGTTGTTGAGAAACAGCACACGCACACGCACACGCACACACACACGAACACTGCTGGAATTATATATATATATATGTATATGTATATGTATATGTATATGCATATATATATATATATATATATATATATATATATATATATATATATATATATATATATATATATATATATTGTTAGGGTGGAGGGCTTTGGATCTTAAAGTCCTGAGTTCAAATCCCATGTGGATGTTGAATTAATACCAGGTGGGGTTAACTCTGCCTGTCATCCCTCCGAGGTCGGCAAAATGAGTGCCAGCATGCTGGTATACTGTGGCGACGTGCCCAGTAGCCAAGGAGATTGCTTAAGCAGCACCTACGCTCTGCACAGATTGTCCCAATCTCCTCCAATATATACATATACTGGAGGATGTATACAGAGCCTGGTGTTGGCGCAGTGGTTAGGGCAGCGGCTTTGGATCCAAAAGGTCCTGAGTTCAAGCCCCGTTGGGCCACTGAATTAATACACCAGGGGGTTGACTCAGCCTGTCATCCTTCCGAGGTCAGCGAAGTGAGTACCAGTATACTGGGCCGGTGCATACCCCGGTTAAAATAGGTGTACCATATCCCTGTGTCGTAAGAGGCGACCAGGGTTGCGTCAGGAAGGGCATCCGGCGTAAAACATGTGCCAAATCACCATGCGGATCATACGGATGATCCGCTGTGGCGACCCTGAACGGGAGCAGCCGAAAGAAGAAGACTGGAGGATGTATACACAGAGACATGACAGAAGTGAATGGACACCTTAAATTTCTTCATGTCATCTGTATAATGCAGTTATTTTCAGTGATTAGTGCTAATATTTGATTATATCTTTGCAGAAAAGAGTTCCCGGGTCTTGTGTGACAATTAACTATGCCTCGAATCCAGGGAGTACACAAACCTAATTTTCAGAGGACGAATTGTTGGCCATTTGGATGATAGAGTTAGCCATCATCAGATAGCTCAGCACAACCTTGGCATTCTGCTTTCTACGGTCAATGTGAATTATGTGATTATGCCATTCACCAGCGAAGGCAAGGAATCCACAGCTTCCCGTTCTGGTCCCTCAAAGGTGTCTTCAAGCTGTCTATTGAGAACTCCCTGTTGCAACGCAGCAGATGTTGCAGAGAAGGTCCAAGTTGGTTCAAGAACTGCCATGCAGTACCTTCATCAACTGGGAGAAAACCTCTCCTTCGACCAGCCAACATTCAAAGAAGGAAGTGGGCTGATGAGGTGCCCAACAGACCCTTGGAGTTTTGGCAAACGAATTTTTTTTTTTTTTCTGACAGTGAACACACATGGGTCTGGAGACTTCCCAGTCAGGAGTTTTCTTTGAACCGATTGTAGCCAACTGTCTTTTTTTTCAGTTATGGTGTGGGGAGCAATCTGGAGCACTGGTCGGTCAGTGCTTGTGTAGTGTGTTGGCAACATCAACTCTACGATATACACGACTGGTCAAAAGTTGACCCATTTTTCCAGTCTTTACTGAAATTTAAGCAGTTCAATGTTCCAATGTACTCTGAAATTAAAGCACAGAACAAATAAACAATTTCAGATAAAAAAAGAATCTTGGAATCGTTTTGTTAAACAAAATTTAATCTAAATTTTTTGACTCGTCAAAGTTGCCACCTTTTGCAGATGTAACAGCCGAACATACTTGTGGCATTCTTTCTACAATGGAAATCAAATATTGTTTTGAAAGTTCTTCCCAACACTGTTGCAGAAGCTCCCAGAAATGTGTTGCACTTATAGGTTGCTTTGCTTTCACCCTTCCGTCCAGTTCATCCCAAACCAACTCTATGGGGTTTAAGTCTGGAGACTGTGCTGGTCATTCCATGATTTGAAGCCTACCATCTTGTTCTTGTCTTCTACGGTAGTGCTGACATAACCTGGAGGTATGTTTTGGGTCGTTATCTTGCTGTAGGATGAACCCCTGACCAATTAGGTGTAGACCAGAGGGTATTGCATGGCACTGCAAAATGCTGTGGTCGCCCTTTTGGTTCAGGGTGCCAGTCACTCTTTGCAAGTCGCCGACTCTGGATCCAGCAAAAGAGCCCCAGATCATCACGCTTCCTCCTCCATGTTTGATAGTTGGTGTCACACACTGAGGGACCATCTTTTCACCTACTCGACGGCGTACAAAATCCTGCGTGATGAACCGAAGATTTCAAATTTTGATTCATCGGTCCATAAGACCTTCCAGTTTTCAGTAGTTCACTGGCGGTGCTTCATGGGCCAGTCAAGCCTCTTTTTCTTATTTTGCCATCTTAGCAATGGCTTTCTTACTGCCACTCGACCTGTCAAACCTGCAGCTCGAAGTCTTCTCTTCACAGTTGAAACTGAGACTTCCTTACTTCAAGCAGTGTTCAGCTGTGCTTGAAGCTCCTGTCCTGTGAGCCGCCCATCACGCAAGCTGTTGATTCTCAGAAACTTGTCTTCTGATTGTGTTGTGTCTTTGGGTCTGCCAGACCTCTTCCTGTCAGTTTCCAAGTGCCTTTTGATGGTGTCGGAAACTGTATTCACTGACACCTTGGCTTTTCTTTGCAATTTATCCAAAGGAAAGACCGACACTTTAAGGGTTATAATAGTCACTCTGTCTTCCTTTGTTAATTGTCTGTCTCATCATTATGACAGCAATATTGTCCAAATAATGCTTTAGAGGGTGTAGCAACAGTCTGTTCCAACACTGCTTTTATACAGACAGAGGGTTTGTAACTAATCAACAAAATTTGGGACACCTGTAGGAATTGTTTGCATCAACTTTCAAGGCTTAATTTACTTCCATTGCTGCAGAACAACTGCAGTTGCTAACCCATACTTGTTCCCTGAAAAGGGCCTTTTTTAACAACTCTGAAATTGACATTTTTCAGTTTTTGGTCACCTAAACTTTTCTTTTTTTAAACCTCTGGCAGTTTACCGCTTAGCTTTGTACCATTTCAGCTTATTCATTGGATTTGAACTGCTTGAATTTCAGTAAAAACTGGAAAAATGGGGTTCTGAAACTTTTGACTGGTCATGTACATTTCTATCCTTGATAATGGACGTCTCCCCGTCTTCTCCACTGCTCAGAAATCTCACAAGAGAAAATTTCAGAACTCGTAAGTTCTCTGCCTGAAAGAGTAAAAGCATTAAAATCTCCAAATGGCAAGTCTACAAAATCTGAGTGTATTAAAATGGATCAAATGTTCAATAAATAAATTCTTTAATCATGGTGTCTTTATTTCTGTCATGTCTCTGGATAGCTACAAATGTTTCAGTTGTACTGCCTGTAAATAGTCTGCATGTACAATCTATTTTGGCTGGACTTTCCAACGACAAATTGCGCTGCAATAATAAATAAACCAATCGCTTATTTTGCTGAGTGGATCCTTAACTTTTGAAGTTGCTGTTTGTGAATAAGAGCAGCTGTTATGTTTGCTTTTGGATATAACATACTGTTCATAAAGGAAACAGCACAATCAAACGCTGTTATAGTTATCTATTCTATTGGTTCACGAGTCAGTAAGTGACCACTATATTCGTTATTTGTGTGTGTCCGTCTGTCTGTCCCGAGCATAGCTCCGTGGGTTTTGATCTGATCCTGATAAAATTTTGGTGGGAGGTTTATATCATGATATAGTTGTGTTTTCCTGAGAATGGGCGTGGTGCACCCATTATGGGCAGGGCCATGCCCAAAAAACGTTTTTAGGGGGTAGCCGATTTAAATTTGCATCTTATCCGAGGTGGGTTGTTGAATCTGGCAGGGGTTTTGGTATTTGCTTAGCCCAATGGCACCCGCATAGCCCCACGGAGCTAGATTTTTCATTTTCGTGTCAAGGTCACAAGGTCACAAGGTCACGAACTTAGAAAATTGCGAATTTTGACAAAATCCATCTTCTCCGAGGGGTTTGTCGAATCTGGCAGGGTTTCGGTATTTGGTTAGCCCAATGGCACCTGCATAGCTCCATGGAGCTCAATTTTTCATTTTCGTCCCAGCGTCACAAACTTAGAAAATTGCGAATTTTGACAAAAAATCATACAACCGCCCTGACTTTGAGAGCTCAGATGACAATATTTTTTTATGTATAATCTTGAGGTCATTCCCCCCCCCCCTAACGTCTTGAAACCATTTTGCTCTATTTCGAACACCTTGCCCGTGGCGCCCCCTTCAAGTTTGTTTTTACGCTGATTTCATCAAAGTATGGATAATCCGAGGAGTGCGAAATGCCATATAGCCTATGTGACGTTATATTGTTCCTGGAATGTTCCAGAGGAAGTTTTGCACCAAAGGTCATAATCCTTGACCTTTAAAGTTCACAAAGGTCAAATTTTCAAAGTTGTGGGAATCGAACCGGGTTTTCGACCTTCGACGAACTAACTCCAATAAGCTATAGCACGTATCCTGTTTCCTTATTTTAATATCCACAACGTTGTTTTGTGACCTTTTAAAGGTTATGCAAAGGTCAAATTTTGAAAGTTGTTGAACGAAACAGTGTTTTCGACATTTTGCAGCTTATAACCTGTCACTCGTACCACATCATGTTGATCATTTTTAGAACTTGGTCAAAAATTATCACATTCTCTCATCCTTGACTTCTGAAACAATCTACATTGTCAAATATGGCTCGTGAACCATTGTCCTATTCAGACTTGTCTTAATATATAATTCTCACCAGTCTGTCCATTCAGGGAGGGGCTTCAAAATCAAATTGCCATTATTTGGGTGCTGTGGTTATGTGAATGGGTGTACATGTGGATATTTAGAGAGATGAGCGTTTCCTGAGAAGAATAAGGTAAGTTGAGTTTGTGGGGTGTCAAGGTCTGATTCTGTTAATGTTAAAATTTCCTGTGCTTTGAGGTCACAAAGTTAAATCCTTTTGGGTTGTGCCCTGATTTTTATTATTTTATTTAAATATGCCAGCTGAGTACCTGCCCGATGGGTGTGATTCTTGTTCCAAGCATGCAATATACCAAGCAAAGATAAAAATGCTCCTATACATTAATTGGGGTCATGCTGGTCTGCTGGAGCAAGTCCGGATATAATTGGTTCAGAACTGTCTGAGGAGCATGATAAACACTAGTTCATGAAGTATACTAAGGATGGTTGATTGGGTAAGGTACATCAACTCGTGCCATCCTTTCCAGTGGTACTCCTAGTTAATGCTAGATATTTGTGTAACAAGTTTGACTTTGAAGCAACTCTTACTATACAACATGACATAATCTCATAACTAACTGAGACATGGTTTTCTTTGAATACACCTTTAGTTTGTAAACCAACTACCCAATTTTCATCCTTATCCACATCAAGACGTGCAAGAGGAGGTGTCTATGTATGTAGTGATATGAGATCCAGCATAGTTGCTGATTCGGTGCTTACTTACCTGGAAATCCTCTGGATTAAGCTGACCTCCTCGGCAGACATCCTCCTTCCAAGGAACATTTTATGCCTGCATTTACACACCTCCTCGTTTGCCCTATCAGCAAGATATGGTTGACCTAGTTAAACTCTACGAAAAGTGCAGCTGTTCCTATTATGGGTGATTCTAATGATTGCTGTGCTGATGACAGAGGTGGTGAAGCAACCTTCAAGAGGAGACTTAACAATCGACAAGATATTTATGAGCTTTCTTGAACACTATGCTGAGCCCGTTGCATGTGCCTCAAATGCTACGGGCGACCACTGTACCGTTGTAGTCCATCTCGTCTAGAAATAGAAAACCGTTTACTCGAAGACCATTTTGTGAGTCATCGGTCAGATCATTTAGACATTGGGTTACGTGGCATCAGTGGCAACAATTTGTCAATTGATTATCCTGATTTGATGGCGGTTGAGCTTCCTAGTTGTGTAACCAGCCACTTCAGACAATTCTTTTCTGAATCTCATGATGTGTCAATCCACATTACGAACTCTATAGCTCAACACCAATCTGTCGCCTGCTAATGAGACGGGTTACAGCACACAAACAACTTCGTGAATTCGTTCAAAGAGAAATAGAAAATGTGTAAAAAAAAAAAAAAAAAAAAAAAAAAAAAAAAATTTTACCTTCTAAGTGGAAGATTGAATACCTGAAACTAGAGGAACCTGGTAAATGGCACAAACAAATTTGAAATCTCATTGGTTTCAAAAGGAAATCTCCCCAGTTCCCACAAGTGGACAAAGACGTCTCATGATTTGGTTGATGAACTTGATGCACATTTTGCTGGTATTTACGCCGAGTTAACAGCTATTCTCCTTTCCAGCTTGTCCTCACATTTACCTCCAACTCCTTTGCTTCCCCCAGTGATTATGGGTGCCACCTGTGCAATTTTCCTGTCGCCACCTCCTTCCTTTCAATGGGGCTTGTGGAAGACTCACAAAACCCAATTTATCTGGTGGCTCCCTCTTCCTGCAAATCTTAAAGAGGCCTTGCAATGCACACACCCTGCAGCATCTTCTTTTAATTCTCCGGGGCCTCCCAATGACCTGGAGGGAGCACGACCTCTTATTTCTAATTATATTAGAGGAGATTGCCTGCATGCATGCATACTTCATCATGTGGCACCCCCTGATTGGTCATCAGCTCATCTGGAGCCAGTTCCATTTCCATTAACTTGGTGAGAAGCCACACCAATCCTATCCTTAATTGGTCTGTCTGTACTGGTAGCTCCCTGGGTGAAGTTCCTTGTCCATGCTAATCTCATTGCCACCATGATCCTTTCTCACACTCGCCTGTGCCCTTACCCACAAGTGATGTGACTTTGACCTCATGTGGTGGTAGTTCAGCTCATGCCAAGGTGCACACTGCTTATGAGTGGTTCAGCATCTGCCGCCCAAACAAATAAGCTGTGCGGCCTCGACCTACATTGGCAGTTCCACAGGTACCAAAGTGTACACTTCGCACACCTGTGGTTTGGCATTGGCTGTGCACATCCGTGATGCACTGTCTGGCTCGGGCACAGTGGCCTCACATGTGGCCTCAGCCTCATAATGCACACATTCCATCCATTGGGACCACACACTGTGCAGAGCGTTAGTGCTGCCTAAGCAGTCTCCTTGGCTATTGGACACAATCCTGGATGCGTCGCCACTCCAACACACGATACCAGCAAGCTGGCACTCATTTTGCTGACCTCGGAAGGATGACAGGCAGAGTCAACCCCACCTGGTATTAATTCAACATCTACATGGGATTTCAACTCAGGATCAAAGGATCCCAAGCCCACCACCCTAACCATTAAGCAAACACCAGGCATGGCACATATCCCAGCACCCAACAAAAGGGACAGAAAGAAGAGTTTTGGGAGTTGGAGTATTTAGGAATCTGAATAGCGCAGCATGGGTTAGTGGAGAGACAAAGTGGAAAAGGTGACATGAGGTTGTCCAGTGGCTGTGGAACTTTATCACTGCTTCCTGTACAGTGCACCACAACTGCATCACCCCCACTTCCAGCAAAGCGCTGAACCGAACTGGTGTGATCTCTGATCTCTCTGTGCACCCAGCTCAACTAGACTCCAATCGCCAATTCTCTACTTTCAACAATTGCTCAACGAGAACAGCCTCTCGTGTATGTAAGCTCTGAATCGTGACATCACGGGGGCTTCCTCTTTGCCCCTACCGATTGATGGCTATGTGGTCTCTACATGACGTCATAACCTGAAGCTCCACATTTTCAGACACCATACATCTGCCAATGAGGCTGGGAAATTAAATGTAAGCACGAATGAAGAACATTAGGTGGGGAAAAACAATGGTTGGGGAAAAAAAACGAGGATTTTTCTGCACATTTAACCCGACTCCATTTGGGGTATTACAAAACCTCTTATTCTGACAACTAATGATCCCCTTTTTAACTTCTCAGCTACTTAGTTTTTTGTTTTTTTTTTTACGTATGTGTCCCTTGCTCTCATTACTGATTTCAACATACCGACATACCTTTCTCCCCCCTCACATATCGTGAGTGTTTGTTGACTTCCTCACCAATTAGGTGAGTGTGGTGTTTTTAGAAGTATACATGTGTGCTCCAAAGTCTTTCAACATACTCAATGACTGACTTCACTTACTTAGAATCCAGATCCTGATTCATCATTTGATCCCCTCAAGAATTTGACTCGTAAGGTAAAGATTCATTTTGCAGCAAGATAACCGTGTATCGACCTGCACGTAATCCAAACATGAAGATTATCGAGGCTGTATATCGGCCTGGATAGTATCAGAACGTCAAATAGTGATTAAACAATTGGAAGGAGTGTGTTGTACTCAGGCATTTGAAAAATGTGTTTTACAATTGTACATTGATAAGCTTTATGGCAATGTGAAAGGTGTAATGCTTGGTTTAAAATAAAGTGTTTGCCCACAAAATAGTGCCTGTTAAAGCTCATTCGCTTTTATCTATTGGCCTCGAATGACTGTACATTTGCTCAGTTAACTTTAAGGCTCTGATTTGTACAATGGAACCCAAAGCCTTCCCATCAAACTTTCATCTGGGTCACTAAAAACTCGGTGTTATTGTGCAAGACCCGACCGTCAAAGGAAAACAAACGTCAAAAACAACAAACGCAACGCCAACTTTTCCGGGTCAGGGTGTGGCGCATTCACGAAGGATATTGGGTCATTCGTTTTAACGTTTGCTTTCCCTCATGGCCTTGGCTGCTATTTGATATTGCTTGGCTCAACATTTTGTAGCGGAAATGTTTGTGCCTCACAAAGCCAGATTAAAAATGCCACTGGAATAAGACGAGCATGATCCATTATTTAGCCGCTCATCTCCATGTTTGGGTCTCGACGGCAAGCCCATCACAAAGTTGTATTGGCGATTTCTTCTTTTGAAATGTCAGAGCGAGTGACTTGTTAAAACGCATGAAGCCATATTTACTGTGATCTGTACTGATGGAGATATTCAGTTTGAGTACATATTTAATGAAAAAGCCATTCGTGATGAGCCTGCTTGGTCATTGAGCCAAAACGCAAAGCTCGCCATTATAAAAACCAGATGTTGGCTTAGTCGAGTGCTTGAAGCATTAAACTCCCCAATCATTCCCCTAACGCTCAACTTTAAAATGATGAAACCATCTCTGTCGTCGTCTGAAATGTTTGTTTACCCCTTGATGCACATAAATGGTTTATTTTGAAACCGAGATGTCTTGGCACAGGCTTTATGAGTTTAAGGCTGAGGGAGCCTTTCTTCATTGAAAAATAATCCTGCTTGGAGAAGTGTGTATAATTAGTGTGAGAATATGAATGTCTGCCAATTTCAGCCTCACTTTGCTGATGCTTTGTAAAACATCAATGTCACTGAAATATTTTCAGTTTTTTTTTTGTTTGTTTATTTTTTTGTGAGAAATGGCACATTTTCGTTTCATACCAAAGTTTTATGAATGCAGAACTGATAGCTGACAACTTCACTGAGGTTAACAAGGTGCTCCATAATGCTGCATCCTGATTAGAATAGAATACGAATTTAAATTTGATTAAAAAAAAATTGATAGCGGAGCGGATTTGAGCTCCACTCATTGACATTATTACCGATGCCACTGAAGGTGGAGGGAGGTTATGTTTTCACCCATGTCTGTTTGTGAGCAGGATATCTCAAAAAGTAATGAGTATTGGAGGATTTGGATGAAACTTGGTGGGCAGGTTGGTTGTGTCACAAGGACAAACTTATTTAATTTTGGTGAAGATCTGAATTGAGATACTATGTTTTTTATCTTGCCAAAACGAAGTTTTTGCAAGATATGTTAGCTTGTATGTTTTTTTTTAATTTTTTTGTTTGTCTGTAATCACGTATAAAAAATTCTGCAGAGCACAGTTATCATTGGAAATTTTTGTAACTTCACATATCAGAGGCCTATAGAGGTCCCTTTCAGCGCACAAAATTTTGAAGGTCAAAGGTCAAGGTCACTTTGTCGCAAATCAGGGGAGTCGATGAAACCCTTATTTTTTGAGTAATTTTGATCGGATCGTCTTCAAACTTCATGGGAATATAGTTCATGGTCTGGTGCTCAGCTGATGAATTTTTGGTGGCGATTGGCCTTGACCTTCATGGTTAGCGCCTCAGGTCAAACATATTTGACCCCAAGGTCAAATTTTCAAGTTTTAGGAACCATATCGTGTAGTACCTCAAATTGAACACCTCGATGAGTGCTTTCTAGATATGTCAAGCTTGAGACATTATGACGTCGTTTGGTGACGTTATGAGGCAAACGCATATTTTTCATGGTTACTCTGTAGAACGATTCTCATCGGAATCTCTCGTAGGCAGATATTCCTCAAGGACTCGCTCCTGGTGGATAGCAGCTCTGTTCAACTCAGTGTGACCTTAAAGAAGTCACGTGGTCACCTTTTGGCAAGGTTTTTTTTAATTTTGTTTGTTTGTTTGTTTTTAAGTGATTCTTCACCATTGAGAAATGGGGCCAAAAACTGATACAGTATAGCACAATATCTCAAAGTTGTTAAAACATTATGACAATTTGTGGATGAGTTGGATAGGTGACAAGGAGAAGCCGATTAGATTTTGGTTCAGATCCGACCTTTCAGTGGAAAACAAAATGTAAACTGTTCCGTCTAGCAGGGGTATGTGCCCTACTGAGTGTCGTTTGAGTTTAATATGCTGCCACATGCCTAACAAAAAACCATGGCACGTAAAGATAGATGTTTCATCAAAATTGTCAAATTACCCTAAACTATGAGGAAGTGTAAACGGCTTGGAAGAAAAGAAAGCGGTGTACAATAGTTTGCATGTTTCAGGAGAATGGGCCATAAAGTGACATGGATTGTAATGTATCCTGGAGGAAAACATTGTTAATGTTGAAAAAAGTGAAACCAAGTAGCATGACGAACAGCACTATGTCCTTTTTAGCACCCAAGCCAATGGGAAGCACGATTTAATAATTATTTAATGGCACCACATTTCCAGCTTGTGGGATCAGCTGGGGTTTGTTTCTGGCCAGCACAACCAACCAACAGAAAGTGGCATGAAATTGTAATTTATTCACAGAGCAGAAAATAACTCGCATACTCTTTTCAAAAGGCTTTTTAGGATCTTCAACATCCACCATGTAGCTTCTTTGTCGTTTGTATGCAGCATCAGGATGTGGGGTTGCATCATTAGCTGATGGCACAGCTGTGCCACTGATGCTGCTTTGGGCAGGAATTTGTAATTTGTTCAGGGTGCCTGTAATAGCTCGCCTACTCTTCGTTAAGAACACCATGCAGTATTAAACGTCCAGCAATGAATGCTCGCAGACTGAACAGCCAGTTTGTGTTGCAACACCATGCCTGCAAAACACCAACCCAACAGTTTATAGTCGGGTTTATGAATCAAACCCAGAGGAGACTCCATGAACAGGCGAGTCAGACCTGATGTTTGATTCAAGGTAGCACAAATTTGTTCATGGTTCTGGTAATGATTTGTCAACTTTCCAACAAAAGATACCGTGAAACTTTAATACGCAACTAATACTAGCACAGAAGATATCCATCTTAACCTCCATCCGGGGGATTGACACTTTGTGATGCAATGCTCTGTTTGTGAAACATCAATCTGACAGTTTATAGTCGGGCCGGGAATCAGACCCAGGCCAGACATCTCAAAGGGACGTGTGCACCATCAGAAAACTGCTGGTATGACCTCGAATGATGTGTAATGTGTCCTTTCTGTTCCCAGAGAGAAAACTGCAAAGGAATGTTGAAAATGTAATGAAGTCATGAGAAAAATGAAGAAACATTTTCTTGAGAAAACAAGTTAGTAACATGTAATGTTTTGATTCTTGATTGGAGTTGCCAATAAATGGTATAAGAACTGCAGCTGAAATCTGATAATTTATGGAATTCATATGACAACCCAAAATGACCATGGCAATTCTTTCATGTTGAAGTAACACAGGAGTTGTGATGCATTAAAACAAATCACTTTCAGGTGTGCCAAAGTATAATGAATGGAATACACTGATAACCAATTCACTTATGAGGAAGCAAAATAAAATTTGATGCTTTGAGATGGGACTAAGCTTTCAAGATCTCTCTCCATAAGTCACGTGACTCAGGACTATGGGCAAGATGATGCAAGTACAGTATTTGCTCAAGCATCAACCACTCTTAATGATAATGTCATGACCTGTGATGTTCCAGTAACATAGTAGATGGACTTAAACTATAATTTCATAGGTTCCTTGAAGGAGTGGGGAGAGTGCTAAATTAATATTGACAGGATTGTATGGGTGTAATGGATTTAATAGCCTCCTGCATTCAGATTCCTTTTGTGATCCTTCTCTGATGAGGATAAAAGCGATGTAAAGAGTGAAATGACAGCTCATTAGCAAAGGTGCTCTTCCAGCCACTGAAGTTAATTTTGAGTTGGACAGGTGAAAAGCTTAGAATGCTTGAGAAAAGAAAACAGTGGAATACTGATAAAGTGGGAGAGTGTGGGGAAGTTAAACAATTGATTATATCTTGTGAAGTCAACCAGAGCATGTGGGAATCAGTTGTGGCTGACATTTTGAGCATCACGACCATACTCTGTGCAGAGCATTGGTGCTGCCTTAGCTGTGTCCTTGGCTATTGAACACAATCCTGGACAGGTCGCCACTCTGACACAGGATACCAGCAAGCTGGCACTCATTTTGCCATTCTCAGAAGGATGACAGGTCGAGTCACCCCCGCCTGGTATTTATTCAACAGCCGAATGCGATTTGAACTCAGGATCTTAGGATCCCAAGCCCACCACCCTAACCATTAAGTCAACCCCAGGCATATTATCCCTTCGTCAGAGCAAAATAAGGACATATGGGTGGAGGGAGGGTTTATTTGTCGCGATTGGAATGGGTCAAGAGTCAAAAATTGTTGGATCGAAGGTCAGTGGTCAAAAATCAGAGACTAAAGTTAACATCCAAATCAGGGGTCAGGAGTCAAAGATCAGATGAACAATGAAAAAAATAGGATTAAATATCCAAAGCAGCTGTACTGCTGTTAAAAGATCTTATACTGATCAGAGAAAAGGAGATAAGAAAGGGGCAGTTAGGGAATAAACAAGAAAAAAAATAAACACTTTGCTTAAATATAGGATGAGTGGTGAAGAATAATTTGCAAACGGGATCCCGATAACAGACGAATTTAAATGAAAAATGTTCATAAATCACATTTGGTGCTAATGTACTGAGTTTGAAAATAAAGTTTTGTTCTTTGCACCTTCGAGTGTCAGCAGTGAAGAGAAAAGCCACAAATCGTCATGTGGTTGGTGAAATGCCTGGGCAGAATGAAGTGTTTGGAAATTGATTTAGATTGATCTCTCCTGTTCGATTTTACGTGAAGTCGGTGATTGAGGAAGCAATTGCTCAGATCTCGAACCCACGATCGACATCTCAAAGGCAATTTTGATATCTATGCACCATTTTGTCAGTCACCCACAAGGTGACAAATCTGTACCCTGTGGAGGATGATTTTGAACTTCCCAATCCATCTCCACTGGAGTCGTAATCACATGTACAACAATTATGATGAGCAATTAATAAAAGTGATAATTATTGCACAAGGAAGGCATGTCCAGAAACAGCATACCTGGATGTTGCCTGCATTTTGCTCATCTCATTTATGTAAACGTGTATTCATTATGTAATAAGTCAACTGTATATTTATGCTTTTCCCATTCCACATTAATTAAACTTTTAGATTCCCAAAACAATGTTGCCAGCAATCTTTCATGCTAAATGCTAAACACTGAAATTATAATTTTGTTGGTGGGGACCAAGAATGCTTCCAGTCTTTGCTGGCATGCTTTGAATGTCGTATCAAAGAAAACATCACTCGGTAGAGCTCATACCTCTGCCAGTCTGAACAGTTTACGGCCGGATCTGCATCTGGACCTTTAAGGGGAACAAACGCTCGGACAACGTCACTGCAAATCTATCGCTTGATTCCCTACAAAATAGATATGATGTGGCTTTTTCAGATTTCCGAATTATAAAGTTGGGAAATTTGTGAGTAAAAGTCTAAGTATGCTTTTTCTTCAGATTAGCCGTGACGTCACACATGGAAGTAGACCACCAGATCCTTACTGTATATGGGTTACATGGCAGAACGATTGAACAGAAAAGTCGATGCGACCTTAGTACTTGTATAGTAATAGAAACCGAGATGGTTTCATGCTGCACCAATGGCTGAAAGACCCTAAGTTTTCCAGAAATTGGACGAGGTTTGTCCGAAATACCCAAGCGTGGATCGGGCCTACAAAATGTTCACTTTTGTGCTTCAAGCATTTTACAGAGTACTGTTATGAAACAACAGAGATGGCTAGATATTGTGGTTATCCACCACAATTAAGAGGGGATGCCATCTCCACGATCAAGCAGAAAAAAAATGTAAAGGTAACACCATCTCTACCCAGCTACCAGTACATATACATGGGTAATTTGAGTCATGAATCAAACACCTGTTGCCAATGCCCAGCAGTTACCACAAGAGAACCTGAAAATAATTATCTATTATCAACACATATTTCTACAAATCGAATGAACCAGCATCGATTTACAGTGGAGAGAAAGTATTACAGTGCCTGTAGAAAGTGTACACCCCCTTTCAAAATTTTCACCTTTTGTTGCCTTGTAGCCTGGAATTAAATTGCATTAAATCAGACTTTTTCCACCTTTATTTACACATTGTAATCCACAACTTCCAAGTGAAAAACAAATTCTACAACTTTCAGAAAATTAATTAAAAATAGAAAACTAGAATATCTTGGTTGGATAAGTGTCCACCCCCCTTATGATAGCAATTTTAAATTTGCTCAGGTGTAACCAATCACCGTCAAAATCAGACACCAAGTTAATTGGACTCCACCTGTGTTAAAGTGTAGTGATTCTGATTATTTCAGAATAAAATCAGCTGTTCCTGTAGGTTTCCTCTGCTGGGTAGTGTATTTCACAGCAAAGACTCAACCATTAGCACCAACGAGCTTTCAAAAGACCTCCGGAATAAAGTTGTGGAAAGGCACAGATCAGCAGATGGGTGTAAAAATATTTCAAAGGCCTTGAATATCCCTTGGAGCACAGTCAAGACAATCATTAAGAAGTGGAAGCTGTATGGTCCCATGAAAACCCTGCCTCGATCAGACCGTCCCTCCAAACTGGATGACCAACCAAGGAGGACTGATCGGAGAAGCCACCAAGAGACCAATGGCAAGTTTGAAAGAGCTACATGCCTTTATGACAAAGACTGGTCACTGTGTGCATGTGACAACAATATCCCAAGCATTGCACAAGTCTGGCCTGTACGGGATGGGAGCAAGAAGAAAGCTATTACTCAAAAAAGCACCCACCTTGAGTCCAGTTTGAGGTATGCAAAAAAACACTCCAGAGATTCTGAAGCCATGTGGCAAAAAGCTTTGTGGTTTGACAAAACCAAAATGGAACTTTTTGGCTGAAAAGCAAAACGTTACGTTTGGCACAAACAAAATACAGCACATAAACCAAAGAACACCATCCCAACTATGAAGCATGGTGGTGGCAGCATCATGCAATGGGGATGCTTCTCATCAGCAGGGGTTTGTGGCATTTGTTAGGATAGAAGGGAAAATGGATGGAGCAAAATACAGAAAAATCGAAGAGGAAAACCTGCTGCCCTCTGTCAGAAAGCTGAAATTGGGACGGAATTTCACCTTTCAGCATGACAACGACCCGAAGCATACATCCAAAGCTACACTGGAGTGGCTAAGGAACAAAAAGATAAATGTCCATGAGTGCCCACCCAGTCAGAGCCCTGACCTAAATCCAATCCAAATTTTGTGGCATGACCTGACGATTGCTAGCCATCAACACTCCCCACACAACTTGATTGAGCTTGAACAGTTTTGTGTCGAAGAATGAGCAAATATTACCCAATCAAGGTGAGTAGGGTGGATATGCTGATTCTGGCTCACTTTCCCCCATGTTAATGAATGGGGGATTCTCAGCGATTCATTTTTTTCCCCCTAAAGAATAAACCTCCTTTTTATCCCAATCTGTTGAATTCTCTGCTGTTGAAATATCTAAAACATGTAAGTGAAGGGAGATTTTAATAGCCTCCCCTTTTAGCCTAGGAGCACTTTTTTTCAAATAACCAATGCATATTGTTAAGCTCACTCATTGAACCTATAAAGATTTGTTCATTCTCAAATTCCTTCAATAGCTTAACTTTCTTTGCACAATAATCCCCATCTAAAATATTTAAAAATAAAAGATTTGAATCTTTATATTTTTCAAGCTACTCCTTTTGTGTCATAGAATGATGTACTTCTCTCATTGATCTCATCTGACCACCTCCTGAGTTGCATATCATTTTGAGATTGCAGTAAATTATTTTTCCATTGGTCAATTGATAACCATCAAAGTTTTCAGTCCATTCAAGGATATTTTTTTTCTTTACATCCTCGAACTTACTAGTTTTTAAATTGATTCGCTTATTTGTTTTATTTACCTTTGTTTTAGTTATTTTTTCAATAAGACTTATTTGATATTTTTCACATTCATTATGTTTTCCATTTATATACCAAGACTGAGATTTTCTCCACTCTTTAGTTTGATTAATACTTGGTTCGACCATTTATATATTGTGAAAAAGGTGGCGGTAGCCCTTAAAAATCCTAACCCATATTCTATTTAGTTAAAACTTGTATCCATATGGAACACAATCTATTCTATGTACTCTATGATTAAATATTCACTCTATCGTACAATATCCATATGGAACACAATCTTTTCCATTATCTAAAATAAATCTCTTATCATCAAAGGCTCCTAATGCCTTTTTATTTACTTCTTCACTACATATCTTATGTTTATAACTTCTTATTGTATTCATTTTCCCATATTCTTCTTTCTTATTCATCAAACAATTATAGTAATTTCTAAAAGTTATTGATTTCTTTATTACATATTTCTTTATTCCCTTTAACCTTTTATCAATCTGATCACCATACTTATAAGCATATGCCTTTGCTCTCAATCCAATAAACTCACTCATTACTTTTCCACCAAACTCATCTTTAAACTTACCAATAAACTTTTCATTCTTTTTTGAAAATAACACTCTTCTTACTAAAATTACTTGTATCATATACTGCAATATTTTTCTTCATATCTTTATAAACATCATCAGTTTTTATATCTAGAATAAACCTATCAGTGTCCATATACAACAATGAAACATTTTCACCATACTCTTTCTTTAAGTCATTATACAAATAATCATACATCAATATCTTTGATAAATCAAGAACTGCTGTTCCAATATAAATTGGTTTATCCATTACAATACTTTCCTTTTCCATATGAAGAGCAGAAAAGTTCTCTGAAAAAATCCTCTTCTCTCTCAAAACTTGGTTTATTTATCAATCTCGAAGCTTCTTTCCAAGATGTTGCAAATCTAATGTTTTGCCTGTTTCTAACATTCTCCATTGTCTTTCCAAAGACAGCATTATTCATCAATTTATAGAATTCCCCTTCAAATTTTACTTTTGTATTTGTTCTCAGATCTGTATTAAATTTAATATACTTTTTCATCCAAGGACTTTGTTTAAATTTTAAAACTCTATGAATTTTAGCTACTCTCAATCCTTCTCTCAAAAACTGTTTCAAGCTTCTCTGATGCAAAACATATCCCTCTTTATCATAGAATGTTGTTAATAACTTTTCTATTGATTTACCTTTAATATTAAAACTTTTATGATAATCACTTAACCATTCTTTCTTTGGGGTTTCTTTCTCACATGCAAAAGGAAGTTCTTTATGCTTATTATGAAGATCACTTGGGTACCTCAAATAAACTTCAATATAATAACCTTCTTCTTCCTCATTCAATTCCTCTTGAGAAGAAATAACAATATTCATCAAAACCTTTTCATAATCCTTTTCTTCCACCCACTCTAGTTTACCATAAGGCAGAGATTGAGACAATGCCCATCCATACAAATTATTAGCATAAAATAATTACTATCTTTTTCACTATCATAATTTGGAAGATATTTATTATTTGCTTTAGCATATCTTTTTGAACATACTTGTGATATTCCACCTCTCTTAGGCTTCTCAATCATCATCAAAAGATATCTACATCACTGATTAAATCTTTATCTTGTTCTGTCATTTTCAACATTGCACTCCAAGCTAAACCAGGAGCTGTGAAATAGTGGGCAGGATCTAATCCATAACAATTTTTATTATGACAGAGCGATCTAAAAGCTTCAAACACATCAGCTGACAATAAAACATCTGTTTTTAGATACAAATCATGATATTCTCCAAGGTTTTTTATCTTAAATATTTTCCAAATTTCTTGTGCGTGTTTATATTCCTTATCACTTATCTCTTCTTCACAAAGGTTATTGTAGAAACTTTCTTTTGAAGGAAGTTGTGTATCTTTAAATCTCATAAATGAATCCATATAATCGTAAGGATAAATTCCCTTACTTGTAAGAATTTTCTCTTTACTTTGAATTTAATTCCTTGTTTGAATTTCCTCTCTAGTAAGAATTCCCTCTTTAATCAGAATTTCATCGTTAATCAGAATTTCCTCTTTAGTTAGAATTTCCTCTTTAGTTAGAATTTCCTCTTTTGGAAAGAATGAATTAAGATTTGGAAAAGAGCCTGTGGAGCTTAGATTTGATGCGAGGTAGGCAAGAAGTGTTCCCATAAACTTGAAAGAATCTAGAAACCGAATATGAGTTAAAGGTTTTGTGAAAATCATTTTTGTAAATGAAATATACTTTTGACTTGTGTTTGTTATGGCAGAAATATTCCCTGGTGTTTTTGAAAGTTAATTTATAAATAGATGTGTATCACCAGGGAATGATAAAGAAGAACCGTACGGAGATCTTAAAAACCAACATGAAAAATATTGCCACAAAGAAACGACAACTGTCAGAGTTCTCTGGGGTTCAGTGACAATACTGAAAAGAACCGTCAGATCAAAAAATTAAGAACACCAATGCTTCATATTTTTGGTCTGTGGAAACATAGTTCATGAAATGTCATCCGTCACTGAAATGGAGCTGGAAACCTTGAGTCCTGGGAGGACTCCACTCCACCTTCTGAAACCCACAAATGCAGGTCATAACTAATGGGGAAGTTATTCCAAAAGTGAGTGAAAAGAGGTACAATAGTGGCAAAGGTCAGAATGGGTTACTGGAAGAGAATGTGAAGCCTCAGAGTTCTTTGGAGGGATGGTGGCAGAGAAAGAATGAAAAAGGAAATATGGGGAGAGGGATTCATTTTCAGTGAAAGTGAAGATGGCAGGCATGGATATACTGTTTAAGGATATGTCTGACAAAGTAAAGTGAGGACAATATAACAATATATAACCGATCAGACGTACCATACTCTGTGTTACAGAGCAATGGTTCTGCTGAAGCAGTTTCTAGGCCAGGGTTATACTGGGTGGTTTGCCATTGCCTTCCCAGTAGTAGTTCGGGCAGAAATTTGGAATTTGGCCATTGTGATGGCAATAGCTTGCCAACTCTCATGAAGGACACTGAGGAATCTTGAACGTCTGCCAACTAACACCGGAAGATGGGACACCATGTTTAATGTTCATCCAAGGGACGAGAAGGTTCACACATTGATGAATCACCCTGCCTTTGAAGCACTGGGATCACAAGTTTAGAGCTCGGTCAGGATTTAAACCCAGCTAGACTACTGAGAGGTGAGTGTGCGTACCTCTCCACCATCTTGCCTGCCAAAATACAGTTGAGAGATGTGATTTGGTCATGATATTATAATGATGACTGCTATTTGCATTGCATGTGGAACATGTTTGGAGCCTCAGTGGTGCACATTTATATGTATGCTTTTGCTGATTACTTACGAAGAAGTGATGAAACCAATCCAATGGCTGATGGGGTCATGTAGCATAAGGATTCTCATAGACGTTCCACTTCTGAATTCTGGCAGCTGTGGAGGAACTATGATCAAGTTTGAAACAGCAAAGGACTGACCTTGCATAGCTTTTATTGGTTGCTTTAAGCAGCCTTCTTTGGCCAGAAGAGCAGGTGGACTATAAATATATACATATATACACGTACATATTGTTACGTTTGAGGGGGGGGGTATGCATTCAAAGGGTAATTAGGATGTTTAATTAGGTATGCCATGCTGTTCGAGTTTACCAGGATCTCGATGTAATAAGTAGCAATTCAGTGGTGATAAGTTGTCTCGTAAATGTTCATTTCTTCAAGGGGGTAAATGATAATTGTCACGTAATTAGATAGGGACACGGGATAGGGTAAGTGTGTCTGCGTAAACCCCTTTTGGTATTCTCTGGAGACTGGCCGTGACGTCACAGGACAGTGCAGCGGATGGCTCTGCCCCGTGATCACGATTGGCAGAAGGCGACGGCGGTGGGCCAATAAACGGCTCGATTGGAAGTGACGAGGACAGGAGGATAAAAAGGTTCTGTTCGGAGTCGAAAAGGAAGAGGAAGAAGATCGGGACAAAACGATCGTGTTTTTTTGGTGTGGAGGCTGTTGCGCGGAGAGCGTCCTTGTTGTTGTGCTGATTCGATCGTGTTCTTCATCGTGTCTTGGAGCCTTGCTGAGCCTCGTGCCTCACCTTGGTTGGCTCTGGGGTTTTGCTGACTCGGAGTACGGGGTCAAACGGCGGGCAGACCTGCCTCCCTCTCCTGCTCGCAACTTGGCGCCAGAACTGGTTCCCTGGCGGCTGTGAGCGGACTTGGGCCAAGACCAGGAGGTCGACATCACCACGGTTTCTCCTGCCCCCCTGACGAGAGCAAGGCCAGCTCGTCCGACGCCGATCCAGGGACAGTTGCGTCCACACCACGGTCCAGCCTGACCACCAGAAATAGCTACGTTTTGTGTGTGTGTGTGTGTGTGTGTGTGTGTGTGTGTGTGTGTGTGTGTGTGTGTGTGTGTGTGTGTGTGTGTGTGTGTGTGTGTGTGTGTGTGCTTGGTGCCTTAGAGGGTTTGAGATCTGTATATTCATTGGAATTGTCTGTGTTCTTCCCCACGCCCGATCCCACACCATCCCGTCGAATCGCCCCGGATCCCTTTTCTTGCCGAGTCTTGTTATTTCTGGTTAATAGTAAAAACAAATAAACATCATCAACTCAGTGAAAAGTGACTCGTGCCACCTTCCTCGTCCCGTTTGCGGTAGAGCGATTAGAACCGCCATGTTTGGGTTATAAATAAATAAACCGCCTCCATCGTTTCGGCTCATTCTACGTTGGCGGGACTATTCAAGTCCCGTGGACGTCACAATATGAAGACTACAAGGGGAAAACCAGAGATGTCACTTTTTATAAATTTCAGGGTTATTGCACCTGCCATGAGTTGGCAACATAAGGTTTCCTCTCACAATATTACTTTAACAAATAACCAGGGGTGTCACATAATTTATATGGAATAAAGTTTAGCCGTGCAATGAAAAAACAAGTGTTGTCAAAGCTGAACAAGTAGAAACCCAGAGTTGTCAGTACTTTACTCCTGGTTATCTCCCTTTCATTCATGTTATCTGTTCCACCATAATATTCGGAGTTGAGAAACTAAAAAATGAAAGGTTGTCACACTTTCACAGCATAAACTTTGAGCACTACAATGGCCGATTTGGTCATATCATGGGCTCCGTAGTTGGTGCATATCGTGGTTCAAGCCTGGTCAAACCTTTATTGTGACTTTTATGGGACCCACGCCGTGGCTTAATGGTTAGCATGTCTGAGTACCCATCCTCATTCGATGTACCCACCGCCCAATCAACCTGCTTAGGTATATGAGGGAGTCACATGAGGTGACTTCGGCTATCGCGGGGGTGGTTTATTCTTGGTTTCCTCCCGGTTTTCCATCATATTAAGTAGTACGGAGTAAGAAATGGAGAATCCGTCGTCATATAAGCGAAATACCCTTGAGTATGCCATTGAACACCAATCAAACAAAAAAACAATGACCGTTTAATGTTGAAAAAAATAATGTGTGATCACCAAAGTCATGTAATGTATGCTAATAACCAACAAGCATGAATTTGCTACACATCCTGGGTTAAAATTGCATGGCAATTATTAAACAAGGGAATAACCAGTGATGTCAGTTTGCAACATTTATTCATTCTTTGCTTTTAAATTAAATAACACAGAAGCTTGGCAAATGCTACATGCTTAATTTGATCGGCCAATGATCACTCTTCCTTTTATTGGAAAATAAATCTAAATGACAGTTATTAAACAGTCTACCAAAGTCTTGAAACTTTGTTTTTCAGTTTCTTCAAAATTGACTTATCCTGACATCTCTGGTTTTCCCCTTGTGGTCCATATATATATATATATATATATATATATATATATATATATATATATATATATATATATATATATATATATATATATATCCCTGTGTCGTAACAGGTGACCATGGTTGCGTCAGGAAGGGCATCCAGCGTAAAACCTGTGCCAAATCATAATGGAGGATCCGCTGTGGCAACCCCTAACTGGAGCAGCCAAAAGAAGAATATATATATATATATATATATATATATATATATATATATATATATATATATATATATATATATATATATATATATATATATATATATATAGATATGTGCATGGCTCACAAAGTGGGTATGCTGTGGTATGTTTATGGGAAATTCCACATAAAACTATGAGGTACTTAGACAAACCATCAATGGTCAGAAATGAAAGTGGACATCTTGGGGAACCTGAAGAAACCGGCAATATCATACTCTCCATTTCCCTGTTTTATTAAGGATGAATTAAAGCAACTGAATATGGGTATTGTAACCTTAGAAATGTTACAGTTTGATTGGTAAAAATTTTATTTTACTGTACGTTTCTTTTGTGACAGTTATTTTGAAGGTAGTGACTCAGAATGTGAACTTTGGTGTCTCTCTTATGTTTTGATGATGTTCTGTCTCCCTATTCGGGTTTTCTGGAAT
>NC_140963.1:14875402-14900402 GCF_056783735.1 Eptatretus burgeri
CCGAGTTGTGGACGGATCCGAGTGAAATTTTGTGGACAGGTTCGGTGTGTGACAAGGATGAACTGATTAGATTTTGCTGAAGATCCGGATCCGTATCCAGATCTGATAATTTTTTGAGTGATTCTTCACCATTGAGAGATAGGGCGAAACCGATATCTTGCATGATACCTCAAAAGTTGTGGATGGATTCGGATGAAATTTGGTGGACAGGTTGGGTGTGTGACAAGATGAACTGATTCTATTTTGATGAAGATCCGGATCCGGATCCGACTACGATAATTTTTCAATTGATTCTTTCCCATTGAGAGATGGAGCCAAAAACGGTATATAGCATGATATTTCAAAAATGTATTGGGCCCGAGGATCAGTTATTGCATGGAGGAGGTTTGCGCTCTACCGAGTGCCCTTCTCGTTTCCCTTGTATCTGGGTGAATTCATGCAGCGGAGGAAAGTTTGGCACAAGTTTAGCGATATGTTGAACTGCATACAAATTTTACCCTGTATAAATATTCGCAAATTTCTGGGAGTCTTTTTTTTTTATTTTTTTTTTTGCAATTGTGCACATCAATGTTGTAATTTTTGCCACCGAAGGTGGATGGAGATTAGGTTGTTCACCCATCAGTTTGTCTGTGAGCAGGATATCTCAGCAGGGGTGGGGAGGGGGGGAATCCGCTCTCTGGAAACTCGCCTCCGGATTGGACGGGGTGTTTCATGTCTCGTAGTGACCAGCCGTGATTGGAGGAGGGTCACGGTAGGTAGGGAAAAACATTCTTCTTTCCCTGGGCGTTCTGGCTTCCCATTGGCTGGGGCGCGCGTGCGATGCTCGCCCTTCACTCATTGGGCAGAGGAAACACTCCATGCCCTTTTTTTGGAGCGGGGCTCCGATCTGAGGCGATGGAAGCCGCGCCCACGTCTGTGCTCGGCAGGCATGCGCGTGAGGAAGGCCGATGGTGGCAGGAGCGAAGGAGGATGTTGTTGTTGTTATTGCTGGATATTAATTCCAACTAAAAAAATAACTCGCAGCGCACATACACTTAATCACCCATTAAACATCGGGACGGGACCCTAAGTATAAACACATACTTATCGAAATAACTGAACTGTGGGGACTCTGGCTGTTGTGTGGAAGTGGCTGCCAGATTCGTAACAATATGAATACACAGATGTGTAGACATATGCTTTTGTTTTATATTATTACAAGTGATGAAGCTGATTTTTCAATCACAATAATCACAGGTGAACATGGGCCATTTCCCACATAATGAGATGATCTGATCAGATTTTTAAAAAATACATCGAGGCAGGTACTTATTGGTCACTTAGCCTTTCAGCAGGGTTCCAAGGCTGGAACTTGGAACCCTGCTGAAAGACTAAGAAAGATTAAGCCCTGCTGAAAGACTGGAATTACAATCTCACAGGTAAAAATAGTTTTTATACATAATTTCCCAGTGAAAAATCACCAAAAAAACAACTTTTTGCCACCCATTTTGCTTTCCACAAGCTTACAGCGAGATCTCTCGGCAAACGTTTCCTATTTTTAGTCTTATCAAATCCCCTGCGTACGCTTCTGCTTGAAACTACGCCGGAAGCCGATGGGGCGTTAAAGCTTTGTGAAGCGAACAAAATGGCGGCACCTGGCTCATGGGTGGCAGTGTTGCCGACTAAAATTTTGCCAAAGTGTGGCGGAAAGCCCCACGTCGAGGTGGGCAAATGGACCAGAAGGATCCCAGTTTTTAAAAATCGGTCAAAATCGCCTCAGGGTGCTTTTTAAGTGGTGCAAACCGCTTCAATATTTTGTGTGTCCTTCTTTCCATTGGTCCATAAAAAAAATGAAGAAGAAGAATCTTTATAATCCACTGCATTTCGTTTGTTTCTCGTTTGTTGTTGTTGTTCAGCTTTTCTTGTGTTGCTTGGTTGTCTTTTGTGTGTTATTGATTAGTTTGCATCAGGACAGCTCGGTCACACTGCCTGTTGGGGGAGTAGCCCCACGGGACTATTTTTTAAAGTGATGTAGCCGCTTCACTGCACCGTTTCCTTCCGACGTGTGTGCTATTTTGGGGTTTTACAAGAGTAGAACAAGGTACTCATCCGTTGAGGTATGGATATGCTCCTGAAAATTGAATCTGCCAATCATTTTGGTTCCAGTAAGACCCCGATTAACGTCGTTTCGTGAATGCGTCGTTTGAAATACATCATCGTCTCCAGTATAAAACGTGTTTTTCACACATGTGTCATGAATGCTTTTAAATTGTATCTTTTAAGTTTTACATGCACCATACGACCTGAGGGCAAAAGTATATGCTCTGAAAATCAAATATTGCTTGTTATCGGTGCCCTCAAGTCATATTTTATAATGAATATGCAAAGCAGCGGAGTCGAGCTCTCGGGGCAACATACACGTTTCAGGAATATTACTTGTGAGATTTTTTTTAATGATTGGCTTTTTAACGAAAACGCTGAAAAAAAAAACGTGCACAAATACATCTCAGCGACACGAACACGTCATGCAATGGGGGGGGGGGGAACAAAAACAAACGCATCGCGCCGTTTGAGTGACGTCACATCCGGCGTTCTATTTCCGTTCATTTCCCGCCAACCCCCGTGGTGTCATGGCGTTCTCGTGCTTGCTCTTTCTGTTACAAAGTGATTGCAGTGTTAGAATATGGCGTCAAACCCCCAGCTAATGTTGATGTTGCGTCTGAAAGCAAAGTGTCTCATAAAGGCAAATCACTGGAGCAGAAAAATGAAGGTGATCGGGCCGTGGATATTACACGTGATTTGGCACTGACTCCGACCCCGGTGAGAACGGTTTTTAAACTTGCGGGCAAAGTTCGAGCTCGTGGCCAAATGTGACGCATTGATTGCAACGAACGTGACACGTGGTGGAAGCAGAACGATGGAGAGACTTGTCCGTGTGGATTGAGGACCAAAACGAGCGGAATATGTCCCTGAGCCAGCTAATGTTATTATAGAGAAGGCGAAAAGTTTGTTTGAGAAATTAAAACAACGAGAAGGCGACAGTTCGACGGTGGAGAATTTGACAGCGAGCCGAGGTTGGGGAGAGCGTTTTAAACGTCGAACAAACCTGCAGTGTCAAGATTACTGGTGAGAATGCGAGTTCTCCACGAACCTGCAGGCAGAGGAGGAGTTCTCTACGAACCTGCAGGCAGAGGAGGAGTTCTCTACGAACCTGCAGGCAGAGGAGGAGTTCTCTACGAACCTGCAGGCAGAGGAGGAGTTCTCTACGAACCTGCAGGCAGAGGAGGAGTTCTCTACGAACCTGCAGGCAGAGGAGGAGTTCTCTACGAACCTGCAGGCAGAGGAGGAGTTCTCTACGAACCTGCAGGCAGAGGAGGAGTTCTCTACGAACCTGCAGGCAGAGGAGGAGTTCTCTACGAACCTGCAGGCAGAGGAGGAGTTCTCTACGAACCTGCAGGCAGAGGAGGAGTTCTCTACGAACCTGCAGGCAGAGGAGGAGTTCTCTACGAACCTGCAGGCAGAGGAGGAGTTCTCTACGAACCTGCAGGCAGAGGAGGAGTTCTCTACGAACCTGCAGGCAGAGGAGGAGTTCTCTACGAACCTGCAGGCAGAGGAGGAGTTCTCTACGAACCTGCAGGCAGAGGAGGAGTTCTCTACGAACCTGCAGGCAGAGGAGGAGTTCTCTACGAACCTGCAGGCAGAGGAGGAGTTCTCTACGAACCTGCAGGCAGAGGAGGAGTTCTCTACGAACCTGCAGGCAGAGGAGGAGTTCTCTACGAACCTGCAGGCAGAGGAGGAGTTCTCTACGAACCTGCAGGCAGAGGAGGAGTTCTCTACGAACCTGCAGGCAGAGGAGGAGTTCTCTACGAACCTGCAGGCAGAGGAGGAGTTCTCTACGAACCTGCAGGCAGAGGAGGAGTTCTCTACGAACCTGCAGGCAGAGGAGGAGTTCTCTACGAACCTGCAGGCAGAGGAGGAGTTCTCTACGAACCTGCAGGCAGAGGAGGAGTTCTCTACGAACCTGCAGGCAGAGGAGGAGTTCTCTACGAACCTGCAGGCAGAGGAGGAGTTCTCTACGAACCTGCAGGCAGAGGAGGAGTTCTCTACGAACCTGCAGGCAGAGGAGGAGTTCTCTACGAACCTGCAGGCAGAGGAGGAGTTCTCTACGAACCTGCAGGCAGAGGAGGAGTTCTCTACGAACCTGCAGGCAGAGGAGGAGTTCTCTACGAACCTGCAGGCAGAGGAGGAGTTCTCTACGAACCTGCAGGCAGAGGAGGAGTTCTCTACGAACCTGCAGGCAGAGGAGGAGTTCTCTACGAACCTGCAGGCAGAGGAGGAGTTCTCTACGAACCTGCAGGCAGAGGAGGAGTTCTCTACGAACCTGCAGGCAGAGGAGGAGTTCTCTACGAACCTGCAGGCAGAGGAGGAGTTCTCTACGAACCTGCAGGCAGAGGAGGAGTTCTCTACGAACCTGCAGGCAGAGGAGGAGTTCTCTACGAACCTGCAGGCAGAGGAGGAGTTCTCTACGAACCTGCAGGCAGAGGAGGAGTTCTCTACGAACCTGCAGGCAGAGGAGGAGTTCTCTACGAACCTGCAGGCAGAGGAGGAGTTCTCTACGAACCTGCAGGCAGAGGAGGAGTTCTCTACGAACCTGCAGGCAGAGGAGGAGTTCTCTACGAACCTGCAGGCAGAGGAGGAGTTCTCTACGAACCTGCAGGCAGAGGAGGAGTTCTCTACGAACCTGCAGGCAGAGGAGGAGTTCTCTACGAACCTGCAGGCAGAGGAGGAGTTCTCTACGAACCTGCAGGCAGAGGAGGAGTTCTCTACGAACCTGCAGGCAGAGGAGGAGTTCTCTACGAACCTGCAGGCAGAGGAGGAGTTCTCTACGAACCTGCAGGCAGAGGAGGAGTTCTCTACGAACCTGCAGGCAGAGGAGGAGTTCTCTACGAACCTGCAGGCAGAGGAGGAGTTCTCTACGAACCTGCAGGCAGAGGAGGAGTTCTCTACGAACCTGCAGGCAGAGGAGGAGTTCTCTACGAACCTGCAGGCAGAGGAGGAGTTCTCTACGAACCTGCAGGCAGAGGAGGAGTTCTCTACCAACCTGCAGGCAGAGGAGGAGTTCTCTACCAACCTGCAGGCAGAGGAGGAGTTCTCTACCAACATGCAGGCAGAGGAGGAGTTCTCTACCAACATGCAGGCAGAGGAGGAGTTCTCTACCAACATGCAGGCAGAGGAGGAGTTTCTCTACCAACATGCAGGCAGAGGAGGAGTTTCTCTACCAACCTGCAGGCAGAGGAGGAGTTTCTCTACCAACCTGCAGGCAGAGGAGGAGTTTCTCTACGAACCTGCAGGCAGAGGAGGAGTTTCTCTACGAACCTGCAGGCAGAGGAGGAGTTTCTCTACGAACCTGCAGGCAGAGGAGGAGTTTCTCTACGAACCTGCAGGCAGAGGAGGAGTTTCTCTACGAACCTGCAGGCAGAGGAGGAGTTTCTCTACGAACCTGCAGGCAGAGGAGGAGTTTCTCTACGAACCTGCAGGCAGAGGAGGAGTTTCTCTACGAACCTGCAGGCAGAGGAGGAGTTTCTCTACGAACCTGCAGGCAGAGGAGGAGTTTCTCTACGAACCTGCAGGCAGAGGAGGAGTTTCTCTACGAACCTGCAGGCAGAGGAGGAGTTTCTCTACGAACCTGCAGGCAGAGGAGGAGTTTCTCTACGAACCTGCAGGCAGCGGAGGAGTTTCTCTACGAACCTGCAGGCAGCGGAGGAGTTCTCTACGAACCTGCAGGCAGCGGAGGAGTTCTCTACGAACCTGCAGGCAGCGGAGGAGTTCTCTACGAACCTGCAGGCAGCGGAGGAGTTCTCTACGAACCTGCAGGCAGCGGAGGAGTTCTCTACGAACCTGCAGGCAGCGGAGGAGTTCTCTACGAACCTGCAGGCAGCGGAGGAGTTCTCTACGAACCTGCAGGCAGCGGAGGAGTTCTCTACGAACCTGCAGGCAGCGGAGGAGTTCTCTACGAACCTGCAGGCAGCGGAGGAGTTCTCTACGAACCTGCAGGCAGCGGAGGAGTTCTCTACGAACCTGCAGGCAGCGGAGGAGTTCTCTACGAACCTGCAGGCAGCGGAGGAGTTCTCTACGAACCTTCAGGCAGCGGAGGAGTTCTCTACGAACCTGCAGGCAGCGGAGGAGTTCTCTACGAACCTTCAGGCAGCGGAGGAGTTCTCTACGAACCTTCAGGCAGCGGAGGAGTTCTCTACGAACCTTCAGGCAGCGGAGGAGTTCTCTACGAACCTTCAGGCAGCGGAGGAGTTCTCTACGAACCTTCAGGCAGCGGAGGAGTTCTCTACGAACCTTCAGGCAGCGGAGGAGTTCTCTACGAACCTTCAGGCAGCGGAGGAGTTCTCTACGAACCTTCAGGCAGCGGAGGAGTTCTCTACGAACCTTCAGGCAGCGGAGGAGTTCTCTACGAACCTTCAGGCAGCGGAGGAGTTCTCTACGAACCTTCAGGCAGCGGAGGAGTTCTCTACGAACCTTCAGGCAGCGGAGGAGTTCTCTACGAACCTTCAGGCAGCGGAGGAGTTCTCTACGAACCTTCAGGCAGCGGAGGAGTTCTCTACGAACCTTCAGGCAGCGGAGGAGTTCTCTACGAACCTTCAGGCAGCGGAGGAGTTCTCTACGAACCTTCAGGCAGCGGAGGAGTTCTCTACGAACCTTCAGGCAGCGGAGGAGTTCTCTACGAACCTTCAGGCAGCGGAGGAGTTCTCTACGAACCTTCAGGCAGCGGAGGAGTTCTCTACGAACCTTCAGGCAGCGGAGGAGTTCTCTACGAACCTTCAGGCAGCGGAGGAGTTCTCTACGAACCTTCAGGCAGCGGAGGAGTTCTCTACGAACCTTCAGGCAGCGGAGGAGTTCTCTACGAACCTTCAGGCAGCGGAGGAGTTCTCTACGAACCTTCAGGCAGCGGATGAGTTCTCTACGAACCTTCAGGCAGCGGATGAGTTCTCTACGAACCTTCAGGCAGCGGATGAGTTCTCTACGAACCTTCAGGCAGCGGATGAGTTCTCTACGAACCTTCAGGCAGCGGATGAGTTCTCTACGAACCTTCAGGCAGAGGAGGAGTTCTCTACCAACCTGCAGGTGATAACAGAATGCTGCATTTACCCCACACAGCTTGTCTTCAACGTGGATGAAACAGGGCTTTTCTGGAAGCGGATGCCATTTGTGGGGTAAATAACAGCAATTTTTGAGAGGAATCGTGCAAATGATGATGCAAGCATCAAATTTGACACATTTGTTCTCCAGGGGATTCTGTTCAAATCTGCCTGATTGGCCATTTGAAAATCCAAATTTTGAAAAATTTGAAAAAAAAAAAAAAACTTCAAAAAAGGCAACATCACGAATCAATGTTGGATGCTGGCTGAGATTGGTGAATGTTTCAGAAACATCATCAAAGACGTTCCAAGTCTGCCATGCAGTTTTCTTTCCTTTATTGCGGAAGGCAGACACGACGTCACATCCAGTGAACGCATGGAAGTATGGGATCCCTCGAGCTTTCTCAGGCCCTATTGCAGAAACTACCTCATGGACTGGAATCCATCGCGCCTTGGCTCCTTGGCCAAAGGCAATCCACATGTTCTCAAGACCTAGTTCCTGTAAGGATGGCAGTACAGATATTACTATGACTAGTACGTCCGTGTCATTAGCCTTAATGATAATGGACTTGCTACCATCCGTCATTGCATCCCTGGCTTGTACAAATATTCGAGTGTCAGCTTCTTCATGACAACATGGAGACACATCATCCAGTGACTTCCTTGTGTTGCTAATGGCATCTTCTCCTTTTATGACAATGACTGTGCTTGTCGTCTGTGCTTCACACATCTTTTCCACAAGGAAGTGAAACAGCTCAGTCTTGTTGCTGTCATCTCGAAGAAAGCTTCGCCAGTAACTTGGGGTCTTACTGGTTCCTGTCACTCTTCTTCTGATCCCTTGCCCCCTTTTCGACCTTGCCTCGGACTTCAGTCTGGACTTCTTGTACATATCAAACACTACGTCCACCCTCTCGTACCTGGCACCATAGGATTCCACCTTTGGGATGATGTCTTCTTTAGCATAGTCATCAAATATCTTTGAAGTGCGTGGAGGTAGGGCATTGATAAGTGCTGAGCCATCAATGATGACTGCATCTCCCCTTGGTTCTCTGTCTGGGATGTTCACTTGCGCTTCAAGAATTTCAGCCATCTGTAACTTCTAATTTTTTGAAGTTTTTTTTTTTTTTTTTTTTTTTTTTTTTTTTTTTTCATTAAATTTTTCAAAATTTGGATTTTCAAATGGCCAATTGGGCAGATTTGATCAGAAAGTCCTGCAGAACAGAAATGCCAAATTTGATGCTTGTATCATAATTTTCACGATTTTTCTGCTATCGACTACACTACATCCCGCTCCTTAATTGCAAGTGAAGAAAAGAGTGTTTTGAGATTTAAGGTCACCAAAGATCGCCCAACACTCTTGCTTGGAGGCAATGTGGCAGGAGATGTTAAATGAAAGCCCTTGCTCATTTACCATTCTAAAACACCACGAGCAATGAAGGGTTTCTGCAAGACGACCTACCCTGCCTGTCATGTGGCGGTCAAACCGCGAGGCTTGAATGACCAGGGACATTTTTCAGACCTGCTTTGTACATGATTTTTGTCCAGCAGTCATAAACATAACTTTGAAAAGAAAGCGCTGTTTCTGTTTGACAATGCACCTGGTCACCCAGTCGACCTCAACTCCTAATCGACTGGCATCAAAGTTGAAGTTGTGTTTCTTCCTACAAACACAACTTCTCTCCTCCAGCCGATGGATCGGGGCACCATCGCAGCATTCAAAGCTTATTACCTGTGACGCACCTTTTCTCAGCTAATCCGTGACACCGATGGCAAAGAAAGCCAATCAATTTGAGGCTTCTGGCAGTCTTTTAACACCATGGAAGCCATTGAAAATATCGCTGAGGCCTGGAGAGAAGTCACAGACCACTGCATGAATGATGTTTGGCCGGAGTGCATCAAGGGCTTCATGGGATTCGAACCCGAGCTACCCACGCTGCACAATGAAATCGCCGAGACCGCCAATGAAGTGGGATTCCATGAAGTCACCGCAGGAGATGTTGAGGATTTGCTGAACTCTCGTAGGGGGAGTTTGACCAATGAGGACCTGATAGAGCTCGACCAACAACGGGCTGAAGAAGCAACAGAAGAGGACAAATCAGAGAGGGTTTTAACGTCTAAAATTATTTCAAACATCCTCAATAAAGTTAATGAGGTTGTCGATCTTGCGTATAAAAATGATCCTGACTTGGAGCGCAGCACTGCAGTGAAAAGAGTGGCATTGAATGCTTTTTCATTCTACAATGAGCTCTTCAAGGAGAAGAAGAAGATGGCCGGACAATTTTCTCTCGACTCATTCTTCAAGAGAAAACTGCTTGAACCTGCACCAGACTCTGAGGGTGACACGGATAACCCCACTACCTCTCCCTCCCCAAAGCATCCCCTACCAACCACATTGATGCCACATCGGAGCAAAGGCATTCAATGGCATCAACACGACCGACATTAGCTCCGAGATAAGACCAGTGAGTGTTGAATTAACTTTGTTTTTGTTCATTTATTTACGACCTGCGGAATGTTTTTCAGATACAGTATGTATTATTTTTGCATCTATATACTTTATATTAATCCGCATTATACTGTCGGTGATGTGAATATAAGTTATAATTGCAATTACAACATCGACAGAACGCATCCCTCCGTTAATACATGCAAGTCTATGGGGAATTCCATGTAATTCCATGTCACCCTCCCGACACTAATACCTCATTTTCTCCCCATATGTTGGTCATTTATTCACTTGGGTGAAAAAACACAAAATACCAACTTTTAGAACTGTGGACCCATCAGGGCCCATTTTAGGGGCCCCCCAAATTTGGGTGCCCCCGGCTGCCCCACAATCTTCCAGAGGCCATATCGCAGGTTGTAGTGCTCCAAATTGGCTGATCTTGGTATCAAAATGCTCGTAAAAGCTAGATATTTCGAATCGCGCAAAGTAAAATCACTCAAACTGTAATTCAAAAAGTTATAGTTAAGGGCGCCCTTTGACCTTGGGCCCCAGCCAAACCGATGGTCCCGATTTTTTTCGTGTGAGAATACCCTTTTATATACTCCAACACCTCAGCATAAATGAAAATGGGATCCCAATGGGTTCACGCTTGGCAAAGATTTATGTTGGGGGACTCGGGTGCTGGACACACAATACGCCACAATACATAGCACAATATTTGAACACAAGATTTCCAATACACTATATCAGTATATTGTACGTAAATTTTCCACGTGCACATGCAGGAACTGGAAGCGATACGAGTACGAGAGAGTTTTTCCTCGCATATTATAGTGAAGATTTTTTGCCAACCAATGTTTTATTTGACAGCTGTTTCTTTTTTACTGATTGTGTGGGTTCTTCCTGTAGCAGTTTTTGGTTCTATGGAAAGAAGTATATCAGAAATGTCTAAAATGCAGTGATCTTCAATGTCAGGAAAAAAGAAACTATTTGCAGGCCTGTTTGGATGAAGAAAATTCACTTTCACTTCATGAGTGTCCTGAAAGGCTTCCATGATGCAGGCAAGCCACCATTTTCCATCATAGTGCACTGGGACAACCAGAGTTTCCCGTTAAAAGTTGGTGTAGATTTTGAAATTGCTGACTCGATACGGTGTTCCTCGCTAAGGCTGAATTGGCATACTTGAAGAGCAGCTTCAGAAATAGGGATGAAAGCATGAAGTTTTTGAGTTCCAGCTATGGTTTTGGCCGTTTTTAACCTTTCTTCCAGATTTCGTTCTTCCTCGTCATACGCCTCTTGGATCCTGTAACCAAACTTCATTTCATTCAAACCATTTTCAGCAAAGGCGAAAAGATCTTTTCGAGAAATAATTTGACTGTCGTAAGGTCTACGCAGGCTCTCACGTGTTGCTTCTCGTTTGACTGTACCTCCCACGCCATCTGAAGGGCCCTTTCCATGACTTGTGGCAAAAAAATGCCATTCTGCGTCAATACCATCCTCTGATTTGTGACGACATAGGTTTATGAAGGCTTTGCAATTCTTGTATTGGCCAGCGCAACTGTCTGAGAAATAGTAAAGTTTCTTTACATTTCCAAAGCTAGATTTCAAGTGTTCAATGAGCATTCTTTGGAAGAGGTGGACTGAGACAACGTCGTGAGTATTGCATTCTGATATAATCGTGAACGAATCGTGGTTTAATTTGAAATAGTAAACCCAGGGGTGAATTGTCGCTTGAGAGCAGTTCCAATGGAATCCTTGGGCCGCATCCTGTACGACAAACGAATAGTTCTCCGAGAAGTCTCCAATAATGACAAATTCTCCTTCACCGATTTAGTCTTTCTTATTTTTCAGAAACTGAGATTGGGCCTTGGCAATGAAGTCGTATCTCACGAATTTCACCACGTGTTCACAGAATTGATTAATGAATTCTTCCAAAGGCAGGACCATGGAGCTCAGTTCAGATCTGTCGGTGGATGTCCACCGTTTAAACTGAATTTCATTAATATCCTCTGGTTCATAAGCACTCAGTATATCAGTTTTGAAGTCTTCAATTGATGGGCAACTTTCACAAGTTCTGAAATACCATGCTGGTTGTGCTGGGTTACAAACTATGCGTGCTATCACATGATGATATAGCTAGGAAGTTCGGCAATCTGTGGCATTTTGGAACCAAACATCATGAGTTTCACATGTATCGTACATACACATGCACTGTGTGTACCGCCTGAACCGGCCAGGACACACTCCGAGGGACAGAGCATGGCGAACTTCGCGAATCCAACTCTCAAGCCAGGGTTCTTCTCTTTGAATTTCTGAAACAGTCCCTTGAGATTGTTTAGTACCAGGCACTTTTGAATTTTGTCTTTTCCATGTTCATTCCTGACCACCACACAGTCCTTTTTTCCCGGCATTATTCGGCTGACTTCATCACTTCGGTAAAATTCGGTTATGGCGGATTTCACTTCGTCAGGCAATATTTTATCGTTTAGGATTTGGAGACTATAGCATACCATTTTCTTTCTCTAAATTTTGGCTTGCACAGCCATTCTTTGGGAGCAACTGAATTCACTCATCATCCCCCTGATGCTCATATTCCGAGCAAATATTGTCAGTATACGTATTTGCTCTGAATGGCTCGAAACAAAGTATTTTTCTTTCAGGCTTTTGATCACCTCTGGCATGCAGTTTTCGTCACATTTTGACGCTGTATTTTGTGTTTTCTCCGCAGTGCTTGGTCCAGCAACTAGTTCTAATTTCTTTCGCACAGAATCTTCCACTTCACTTCGCTTTTCAGGAACGTACCCTGGGTTCCTTTCCGCCTTTCGTTTGTCGAATGGGCTTTCGCCTATCATCAATAACGACTGGTTTAATAGGTCAACTTCTGCTTCTCGCTCAAAAACCTCCTCGTCCTCATCTTGGCAATGATTGGCAATGCCTTCGATAGTAACTTCTGATGATAATTTCGAACTGGTCGGAGATGATTCTAAAATACGCTCTGGTGACAACTGAGTTTTTTTTCTGCACGAAGTACAAATTCTGTCATCTTTTTTCACCTTTGAAGAAAATTTCACCAACATATCATTTGACACATTGCGAAGATCTTTTTGCTGTTTTGTTTTATGGCAGCTGAATGGATCGCAACAGTATTTTCAGAACTCCTTTTGATCTTCAGTCGCCATGCTTACTGCAAAATATGCAAAAACTGAGATTAGCCCATTTATAACTTAATTCAATGACGGTTATACAAAAAATGTACACTTAAAAATCAATAGACACAATAGACAAAATAATTTTTCGCAAATGATGCTATATATATATATATATACTAGCTGAAGTACCCGGTAATACCCGGGAAATTTGCCCTATTTTCCTCACGCTAGTTAGACTGAGGCATTAGTTGTATGGAGAAAATTAGGAAGGCTTCTTTTATTCCTCAGATTTATGGAAGGAAGGCTTTATGCTGCCGTAATCCTCAGATAGGTCTTAGTTGAAGGTGGCCTTGAGCCACTCAATGTTTCGAGCAGCAGTGGAAACTGTCCTTTATGTCCTGCCAAAACACGGACCTAGAAAGCTGGAACGTGAGTTTTGTGCTTCTCTCACCCGTCGGTGTGACGCTCTATTTGCAGTTAGGCGACGCTCTCTCTCTGCAGTCGACTCTGCTTGCCTGGCTCGTTTATGAGCAAATATATCAGCAGTAAGACCTCTCTCTCTCTCTCTCTCTCTCTCTCTCTCTCTCTCTCTCTCTCTCTCTCTCTCTCTCTCTCTCTCTCTCTCTCTCTCTCTCTCTCTCTCTCTCTCTCTCTCTCTCTCTCTCTCTCTCTCTCTCTCTCTCTCTCTCTCTCTCTCTCTCTCTCTCTCTCTCTCTCTCTCTCTCTCTCTCTCTCTCTCTCTCTCTCTCTCTCTCTCTCTCTCTCTCTCTCTCTCTCTCTCTCTCTCTCTCTCTCTCTCTCTCTCTCTCTCTCTCTCTCTCTCTCTCTCTCTCTCTCTCTCTCTCTCTCTCTCTCTCTCTCTCTCTCTCTCTCTCTCTCTCTCTCTCTCTCTCTCTCTTTTTTTTTTTTTCCCCCCCCCCCCCAGCTGACTCTGCTTGCCTGGGTCTTTCATGAGCAGATCTATCATCAGTTAGCTGTTGCCGTGCGCGTGCAGTTCGAGAATTCAAATAACAGGAGGAGAATGTGTGTGTTTAAAAAGTCAACGAATACGAACATTTTGTATTTCAAAAAACCCTAGCGTTTTTAACCATGAAGCCTTTTGTTACGATGAATACGCCGGTGCACTATTCGAAAGCCTTTTTATCTTGCCAAAACAAAGTTTTTGCAAGATATGTTAGTCAGCTTGTATGTTTTTTTTTTTGTTTTTTGTTTTGGTCTGTAATCACGTATAAATCACTCTGCAGAGCACAGTTATTATTGGAAATTTTTGTAACTTCGCATATCAGAGGCCTATAGGAGGTCCCTTTCAGCGCATAAAATTTTGAAGGTCAAGGTCAAAGGTCAAGGTCACTTTGTCGCAAATCAGGGGAGTCGACGAAACCCTTATTTTTTGAGTAATTTTGATCGGATCGTCTTCAAACTTCATGGGAATATAGTTCATGGTCTGGCGCTCAGCTGATTTAATTTTTGGTGGCGATTGGCCTTGACCTTCATGGTTAGCGCCTCAGGTCAAACATATTTGACCCCAAGGTCAAATTTTCAAGTTTTCGGAACCATATCGTGTAGTACCTCAAATTGAACACCTCGACGAGTTCTTTCTAGATATGTCAAGCTTGAGACATTATGACGTCATTTGGTGACGTTATGAGGCAAAAGCATATTTTTCATGGTTACTCTGCAGAACGATTCTCATCGGAATCTCTCGTCGGCAGATATTCCTCAAGGAGTCGCTCCTGTTTTTTTTTGTTTGTTTGTTTGTCTGTAATCACGTATAAAAAATTCTGCAGAGCACAGTTATCATTGGAAATTTTTGTAACTTCGCATATCAGAGTCCTATAGAGGTCCCTTTCAGTGCACAAAATTTTGAAGGTCAAAGGTCAAGGTCACTGTCGCAAATCAGGGGAGTCGACGAAACCCTTATTTTTTGAGTAATTTTGATCGGATCGTCTTCAAACTTCATGGGAATATCGTTCATGGTCTGGCGCTCATCTGATTAAATTTTGGTGGCGATTGGCCTTGACCTACATGTGTTTTTTTTTTCTTTGTTTGTTTTTTTGGTCTATAATCACGTATAAATCACTCTGCAGAGCACAGTTATCATTGGAAATTTTTGTAACTTCGCATATCAGAGGCCTATAGAGGTCCCTTTCAGCGCATAAAATTTTGAAGGTCAAGGTCAAAGGTCAAGGTCACTTTGTCGCAAATCAGGGGAGTCGACGAAACCCTTATTTTTTGAGTAATTTTGACTGGATCGTCTTCAAACTTTAGGGGAATATAGTTCCTGGTCTGGCGCTCAGCTTATTAATTTTTGGTGGCGATTGGCCTTGACCTTCATATGTTTTTTTAAAATTTATTTATTTATTTTTATTTTTTGCTCTGTAATCACGTATAAATCACTCTGCAGAGCACAGTTATCATTAGAAATTTTTGTAACTTCGCATATCAGAGGCCTATAGAGGTCCCTTTCAGCGCATAAAATTTTGAAGGTCAAAGGTCAAGGTCACTTTGTCGCAAATCAGGGGAGTCGACGAAACCCTTATTTTTTGAGTAATTTTAATCTAATCGTCTCCAAACTTTATGGGAATGTAGTATATGGTCTGGCGCTCAGCCGATTAGTTTTTGGTGGCGATTGGCCTTGGCCTTCATGGTTCGCGCCTGAGGTCAAACATATTTGACACCAAGGTCAAATTTTCAAGTTTTAGGAACTATATCGTGTAGAACCTCAAATTGAACACCTCGATGAGTGCTTTCTAGATATGTCAAGCTTGAGACATTATGACGTCATTTGGTGACGTTATGAGGCAAACATATTTTTCATGGTACTCTGTAGAACGATTCTCATCGGAATCTCTCGTAGGCAGATATTCCTCAAGGAGTCGCTCCTGGTGGATAGCAGGTCTGTTCACCTCAGTGTGACCTTAAAGAAGTCACACGTGGTCACCTTTTGGCAAGATACGGGTCACCCTGTGGGTGACATTGGTTTATTTTTTTTTTTAATGGAAATTAAAAAAAATGATTTATAAATATATATGTATTCATTTTTATGGAAAGCCACTTAGCGCATCCTGGAGCTGAATGTTAGGTCTTTATGTGTGTAAAGTTTTTATCAAGATCGGTTCACTGGTCTAGGAGCTTATTGGTTACAAACAAACAAACAGACAGACAGTAGGACTGCCATTTATATCATAGATAATAGTCCAGAGATGATGATTGTCAATTTCAGACATAAAGTCGCCTGCCAGCAGGTGGCATCATTGGAACAATGACGGCAAACGTCGCCCATGTCGAATCGAGAATTAGTGATATGTGGAACCCGAACAATAAAACCATCATCACACTTGAACCCATTGAGATCCCATTTTAATTTATGCTGAGGTGCTGGAGTATATGAAGGGGTATTCTCACACGTAAAAATCGGGATCATCGGTTTGGCTGGGGGGGTAAGGTCAAAGGGTGCCCATAACTATAACTTTTTGAATTCCTGTTTCGGAATGATTTTACTTTACGCGATTCGAAAGATCTCGCTTTTACGAGCATTTTGATACCAAGATCATCCAAATCGGACCACTACAACCTGTGATATGGCCACTGGAAGATTGTTGGTCAACCGGGGGCACCCAAATTGGGGGGGGGCTAAAATGGGCCCAGATGGGCCCCCAGGTCTGAAAATTGACACAATGTTTTACCGTGGATACAAACACTTGCACAAAAACAAGAGTGAAATCTGAGACGATGTGTCAAAATTTCGCTGAAAAATGTGTACAATTGACATGGAATGCCCCCGATGAGAAATTAGACCCTGCTAATAACATCGTTTCACTTCACATCGTATTCTTCTGGAACGCATCCACAACACTAAGTGAGGTATACCTGTATTTCCCCAAGCTGCCAATCATTTCGATCATTTCATTTCCCTGAGCTGCCAATCATTTCGATCATTTCCCCGAATTGCCAATCATTTCGGTCATTAATCCGAGCTGCCAATCATTTTGATCGTTTGTCAGACACACCCCTGTTCTTCCCCTCTATTCTTGGCATCCTGTGTCTCCATAGCAACTGCTCACCATGATCACCCAATCACATGCTTTGTTTTCTGCATTCAGATGCCAGAAATCCCTGTCATCCAATCATCATGCTGCTTAGAAGACACGCTAGGTTCAGTGGTTCTTTCCACAGAGTGTCACATTAGTACACTGTGATGCACCTTGAAATTGAAAAAGAGTGCCATGCCTTGATAGAAAGCAAAATAGCCCAATTGTTGATGAGGCGCAGCAGCCCTTTCTGTACCATGGCAGGCAAGTCCGAAAGAGCCCAATTGTGTACCTAAGGCACGGTGTTGGCTTACCTATTCTCCTTGATGTTCTACTCCCCTTAAACACAACAATTCAATTTTTTTACAAAACTCTTGGTTCCTCACTCCCAACTCCTGGGACGGGTAGAAATGTCAGAAAACGTACAAAAATCTACCGCAACAGACAAAACCTTAAGCAGAACTCATTAACATTTGTATAACCCCGTTCTGAAGATCGTGTTTCCGGTGGAGCCACAATACCCAATGTTACCTGCCGAGCCATCCAAATTTCTACTGGCCCTGCCCTTCTGGTACAGGTTAGTGATGGATCAAGATAAAGTGACAAGTGAACCTTCCCTCACACACTCACACATAAACGCAATGATCAATCTTTCATTCCAACCCTGCAAGACCATGGCTTAAATGTTATCACACATATGTGTGACCCTCATCTAGGCAGCAGGGTGGTACCGTACAACCAAGATGGTGGGGGGGGGGGCTTCCAGTTGTGGTACCTGCAGTCCAAAACACCTGGCTTACGACTTATTCGCTGCCTCCCCTCCCCCCTTCAACTATTCAGTCCCTGACAGCTAAACAGCTCCTTTGCTGTACATCCCACCAGGGAGGGTCTCTGCACCATCCAGGCTCTCTCGGCCTCTCTTGGGTCGCCAATGGTCTCCCTACCGTTCGTTTCCCAATCAGACCTCCCATTTGATGAGTCCCCAAATCAAGACACCACCAGCTGCCAGGGACAAATTACTTTGGGGGAGGGTGCAGTCACTGCGCCTCCAGAATTTGATCCATTCCTGTGGACCCATATATCTTCACCACCCACACAATCCAACATGTCATTCCCTACCCCGCTGCTATTCAATTCTCAAACATTGCAATGCAAAAATGGTGATCATGTTCCTACACTGCCCTGGCCTGCTTCCATGTTATAATTCACATTCATTCTCCAACCACAACTCAATTCTTGACACATAACAGACACCAACACAACTATGCAGACCACTGAGTCACTCACGCCCGCTCCCATCCTAATTACCCATGTCCCAATTTCTCAGCAAAACTGAACCCTCAGGACAGTAAGTATTAAGGCACCTTACCTGAAGTGCAGGTCGTCGCAGGTTGGTCGGGTCCAAGAGTGTCATCCACCCCTCCTTGTTTTCCTCTCACCCTTCTAAATCCACCCCAGGAGATTCATTGCTTTCAATCTCCTTGGATTCCATGCCCCCTTTTTAGGTCATCTCTACCGAGATGACCTAATAAAGCCGGACCAAATGTCCGTCCGTACGTCTGTCTGTCCGTCAACAATTTTTCTTTCCGATCTTGATGAAACTTAGTATGTGAGTCAAGGTCGATGAGTGTTGCACTTTTTTTGTCGATATAACTTTTGTCCGGGTTCAAGGTCAAGGTCAAGGTCACGAGGTCGCATAAGTTATAAAAATCGCCATTTTCAAAACCTATCTAGTATTCTAGTCTGCCATTCTACAAGATATTCGGCAACTGTTTATTGATTATGATAGTAAAAAATATTATCTTGTATCTAACTGGACAGATTTTTGAATTTCCGTCCCGTTTGGCCGCCACGTAACCTGGAAGATGGTCAAAAACACCTCCCGGTACAAAGAAAACTTTTTACTTCCGATCTTGATGAAATTTAGTATGTGGGTAGAGGTCGATGAGTGATACCCAACGACATATTTTTTTCCTGCATTCGAGGTCAGGGTCAAGGTCACGAGGTCACGAAAGTTGTGAAAGTCACCATTTTCAAAACCTATCTAGTCTGTCATTTTAGGAGATATTTGGCAACGGTTCATCGATTATGATAGTAAAAATCATTATGGAGATGACCGTCACCCCCACACGGGGGTAATTTTTTTATTTTCTTTTTCTTTTTTCCTAAATTTGCCGATTTTTTTTTTTTTTTTTTTTTTTTTTTTTTTTTTTTTTTCAAAATCTTGTGGACCAACTGGCTGATGTTTGGGTGCAGTTGTAGACGTCAATCACAACCTCGAGGAGATGCCATAAAACCAGGCCAGCCACAAGAGCTGTGTCTACAAGATTTCTTGTGAGAGGCAGCAGGATCGATGCCTGCATCCTCCTCCAGGATCTGGTAGACCCAAAGTTCCTACATCCACTCCTGGAAGCCTGCATCCTCCTCCAGGATCTAGTGGACCCAAAGTTCGCACATCCACTCCTAGAAGCCTCATCCTCCTCCAGGATCTGGTGGACCCAAAGTTCTCACATTCACTCCGAGAAGCCTGCATCCTCCTCCAGAAAAACTGTGGCCATCACAATAATCCAGACAGACCTTCCCACAGCCCAGTGGACCCAGTTAAAAATGTATCTCTTGGGTGCGCCAGGACGAGGGCGGAACAAAGCCATGATTGGCTGAATTCCAACCAGAATAACGACAATTTTCGGGTATGCATGGATGCCGGCAATCGTACTCCAGCATCCATGATAGATGATGTTGGTATGATGGGGCCAGCCACCAAAGGCTGGCGGTCATGGTGGTGTACAATTTCATTATGGGCATATCCATCGGCCAGAAATAGAACCAAGGGTTCTGCCGAATTTGTTTCCTGATTCGCTTCCTGGCAAGTGTTCACCTCAGACAGAGATTCCCGAGAAGCTCCTCTTCCTCATCCATTTCTCTCTTGCCTCCAATCCAATAATCATCTTCCAACGGTCCATTTCCCACTCCACATTCCTCAACTTCAAACTCTTTCTGAAGTGGTACAATTTCTGGAGTATCCTTCTCAACCACTGGATTGAAAGAAGACTGATAAAGTCCTTCACAAAGTTCAGCACTGTCCCCATTGCCAAAAAGTCCAGTATTTTGGCAATTCACCTTCGTGCAATTCATCGAGCTGTTTCTCCTCAACATCCCTTGCTGATGAATCTATTGGACTGACATCTGGAAAGGATTCCTGTGGTACATCTGCAAGTTCATCCAATGAAAAATGCTGAGCATCATCTTCATCACGAGAATCCTCTACATTCACACCAAGTGGGGGCATCCTCTCTTCAAAGCTTGCACTTGACTTACCCTGGCCTGATTCAAGATTAGCCTCTTGCTCAAGCAACAGGAAGCTATAGCTGCTGCAACTCTTCCTCATCACATTCCTGAGGAAGATTGCTGAGGCTCCGAGACAAGGCCAAGAGACGCACTCTTCCTTGCCTTCTCTTCTCCACAGAAATGTACAAACTTCACGACCCAGCCGAACAGTCAATGGCTAGCGTCTTATTTCAGTACATGAACGAATTCACACTAGCACGAACAATGAGAATCGCGCAGCCTTCTTGACCGTGTCGAGGAGAAGCCAGAGAGGTCCTATCTGGTCTGGCCGCCATCTCCACACTTTCATCCTCCCTCTTGTCTCTCTCGCACATTCTTCCCTCTCTGACGTCACTCCGACCAATGATCAGCCTCGGGGGTGTGGCCTGCCAGTACCAGGCCGGGAGGGCAGGGTTTCTGCCTGTTCAGAAATATTTGGCTCTGTTGCTGCTGCTGTTGTTGTTTTTGTTGTTGTTTCAAGAACATAATTCTTTTATTGCTGGCTTGTAAATGCAAAAACGTAGGAAAAGGTCACAGGTTGTGATCACATACTGGGAGAAATTAGCCCAAAACCCTACCTAATTAACACAGCACCCCCCTTCAATCTGGCGACTCGTAACAATCTTAAGCTGACGGTTTTCCCAACTTAATTTACATCGAGATGTCTCCTCCTCGTTCACAGACGATGCTACACAACATAATCCTACCTTTACTATGAATTTCCTCCATCTACCCCACAAACATAACAGGATATACATGCAGCATATAACGTGCTGCACATCCATGCATGAGGAGAGTTTGTTTCCTAACAGTTTGATCAAAAGAAGGAAGAGAGGAGGAGGAGTGGGAGGGCGAGAATTTTAATTTTTTTTTGATCTTCCTCTCCGTGTGTTGTTGTGAAAAATTCAGAATTCAGCATTTATAAAAGCTGTGATGAATATCCCATTAACACTCTCCCCCTTCTCGCTCCCTGAGTGTATAGCTCGGCCAGTATCGATACACCCCCTAATTTTTCCATTAACAACAACCGTTTTTCTTTAGCAATTACGCAAATATTGGTATTCCCGTCAGCGAAGTGATGGGTCTTGCGTTGCAGTTCCTCATTATTTATCCACCTTCTTTTCTTCAACATATGGGACATTTTCACAAAAGCGGGTCAGGTAACGGTAAAGACTGTCTGAGAATTTTTATCACGCATATATTGCCCAATCACTGCAGAGGCCTTATGGTGATCCTGCGTTGCTGACATCATTTGAACATTTTTCTCGGCCTTATAAGGGGTTCAAGCACTATTTCGAGAATATCAAAGAAAGTTGATTTTTGAGTTTGTTCTTTACCGTTACCTGACCCGCTTTTGTGAAAATGTCCCATATTCTCTTTCTATCCTTTATTTTGATGTTCTTTTTTTTTGAACAAGAATGACTGCACTGCGGTTACAACCTGTGACAAAATCCTGTAACAGGCCAAGTGGGAAACTCGCATTTAAAACGCTCTTTAGAAATGATCAGTGCGAATGGGAAACACACATTTACTGCGCTATTAAAAAATTAACTCGACACCTCTTATCCATGTCAACTCCACTGCCACGGTTATATCAGAACGAGCTGATTCATCACATGGTAACGGATTTTTTAACCCCAACACGAGGCCGTTCCAAAACTACATAACACTTTATTTTTTTTCGTAATTTACTTAAGGTAATTACGCTTGATTACTTAATGTAACATACGTAACGTAAAGGTTGATTAGGTCATGCAACGCTCGATTACGTGCATTCTGACCATGCATTCTCATGGGCTTGATTAAACCTTCCTATTATTTGACATATAATTAGCTTTTTCGGGGTCCCTCATCGTGATTAACACTCGACCCAAACAAAGCCAATTGAAATCTGACGCCACAAACCCAGACAGTATAATCAGGAGTTTAGGCCATCATACCTTATGTGTTTGGCCCACCAGAAAACCAAGATGGTAGCCACATCATTTTGTCTGGGTGCCATGGTGGGTGGAGTCGAGCGACCAATGTGGGTGTGGTCCGGCAGCTGTCTGACCAATGGATACACATTTCAAAAATCGACCACCAACAAGAACCCCAACAACAACGACAACGACAACAACAACAGCAAAGCCGAGCTCTTGGACATGTCATACATAAAAACAAAAGTTCTAGTCACCCTACCTTTCCTGTCATTTTCCTCAGGCCACCACCTCCACTTTTGCAACTTTTTGTCTTCCATCTCTCACCCCACTTCATTCACCTCTTTTTCACACCCTACTCGTTCATCTTTTCATTTCTCTTTTCATGTATACTTTTTTCATTCATAAATATTGTGATCATGCATCCTCCCCATGTTGGCTTTGGCAAATCCTATGTTGTTTAATCATCCACCCCTTTCCTTCCTCCAATCCTTTACCATTCTCCCACCATTATCATTCTTTTTTTTTTTTCTCCCTCCCCCATTGGGCACTGTATACGTCAATTCACCACAATAAGTTTCACAGGTAAAGTGTGGTCTTCCTCAACACCACAACCATGCATAATGCGTGTCACTCCCCTTTTCTTTCTTTCACAAGAAACCTTTCTTTCACAGGATATCCCCAGAGAGTCCAAACTTGTGAGAGTGATTGGGAGAGAGAGAGAGAGAGGCTGAACCTGCACTCCTGGATTTACAAGTCCATTTCCATTTGAATACCAATGTGCACATTGTTATTCTAATGGTATCCGACTTGTAAATCCAACTTGTTCACCCTTCTCTCTCACCCATGCTTGCCTCTTCAATCAGTTCTTACCCCTGCATACACACTAACCCCCTCCCCCACCACGTCCAACCCCTCAACCTCATCCTTGTTCCACCACCCATTGTCCTACCACACCACCATTCCGTTACCCCAATTATGCACCATCTAATTCTAATCCTTTGCATCTTGTCCACAAATATGAAAGGCTTATGTTGTAATCTCATGGATCTCCTTTCCTCTTGTTGCTCTGACCACCAACCAGCTCTATTCCGCTATGTTATTCCTGAATCCCACACCTGCTTACCCTTCCTAATTCTAAGCTGATCATTCACCTCTGTTCCTTCATACCTCTATTCTCTCATGTGTTAAACCTACTTCCTGTTTCTGTTGTATTGTGCCCCTCCCTCCAGTCTTTCAACAATGCTGTCCATAATCACCTTATGCATGCTCTCATACTCACCTCTGCTATTTTCGACTTCTGATAACCCCTCCCCCTCCCACTGCTGCTGCATTCCTTTCTGGCACTCATTAACTCACGTGTGATTTTTTTTTTCTCTCTCCCCGTTCTCCTTTAATGCTCTGTCAGTCTGTTAACCTGCTGCCCTCCAACATTTAGTTCCCACTTGAGCCGAGATTTTGTTAACATTAAATATGATTTTAAAAAACAACTCTCCCTTCAGGTGGCCATCTCCTCCGAGAATGTCATCTATCGAACAGAAACCTTTCTTTCACACGACATCCCTGACTCATTTTTCTCCCTTTTTTGTTATTCCTTGTACTGTTTTGACAAACACATTGTTCAAGCTGGTGGTAGTGACGCAAATTAGTAAGAGATCCCTTTCACATCGTCCCTGTCATCCATTGTCCTCCCCTTCCACAACTCTCTGATGTCTATATTTTGTCCATCTTCATGGCTTCTCTTCCTTATATGGACGGACTACTTCCCTCCGAACTGTGATAGCTGTGAGTTTGCGGCTGTTTCTGCCAACTTCGACATGTATATCAATACATGTATGTCTTTACATCTCCCAAGTTTCCTCTTTTTTTTTTTTTTGAGTTCTCGTGGGTTTAAAGAATAGCTCAGAGGAATTTGTGATCATAATGCGATACATGGATAACCAAACTATTATCTTATTTTTAATATCAACTTTTCCTGGCATAGAGGTTTACTTTACAAATTCTATCAACCCCTTGCATGATTAACTGCTTAATAATGCCTGTCGAGTCTCTTCTATCTGAGGTTATAGGAGTATAAATTTTATCATTCATTATTAATCTTCTTGGGGAAAATATTTTTACAATGACGCAGACAACAGGACTTGCTTTGAAATGCATTCTGGAGTTGGCTATTTTGATTTGACAGTGAGATGTGCCATTATGACATCTTCACGGCTCAGAACCAAAAGTGTCACAGGAATGTCACAGAATGTCACACACATACCGTGGATGTGTACGAGACATCTCGATGTAAACTAAATTGGGAAACTATGAGCAACTTACCTTTGGGCACACAGCTAAGTGCCAGGTCAAAGGTGGGATTTTTCTTTTATTTATTGTGTCCTCTTGTCTGTATTGAAGTCTGCATGGAGGCACCTCAAAGTTTGATTTAGTTTTACCTCACTTTCCGTTTTGATTATTCCCCTTCAAATTATTACCATTGTAAGTATTTTATTTATTTTCATTAAACCCCATATTTATTTAAGTTGCTTGTGTTGTCTATTTCTTGTGGGTTCGAGCAATAAACCCTTGTCCTCCGTCCTCTGTGCTACCATCCTGGTGAAGCGCCGAGCTGGTTCTTTCCCACGTGCGCTAATAATCTCAGAGAATCTCGGCTGTAAGCTTCCAAGAGAGATCGTTTGGCTATCCGTCCAAGGAGGGGCAAACCTGGATACGACAATATAAACGGCTCAGTTCCAAAAATCTCACAGGAAATTGAATCTCACACTTCCAGCATATATGGAATGCAGGAAAAATGTTTGATTGCAAGAATCGCACATTATCCATTTTTTTTTTCCTCCGTACTGCATTCCACGGAAGTGCGAGATGGAATTTCCTGCAACGTTTTTATAACTTACTGCACTCTACAGGTACTGTGTATACAAAATAAGTGCAAACATGAAACACACACTCTACCTTCATCTTCCCAATCAGTTAACTGACGCTTTAATGGAGTAGGGTA
>NC_140963.1:14905402-14925402 GCF_056783735.1 Eptatretus burgeri
AATTGCAAATGATTTCTGCTATCATGTGAGGTGTATGAACAAGTTTTTGAGTGAACGTAGCAAAACTGAAAATAAAAGTTGAGACCCAAGTTTACATGACCAGGTGTTTCAAACACTTCTGTCTGAGGTTACATCAGGACTTATGATTAACAGGCATGTCTATTACATTCGCCAGCTTTCAAAACGGTATGATGGAATTTTGAAGCAGCGTGGTAATACTGCACAGCGGCCTTATAGAACTGATAGGTTGACAAAACGATTTTTGGATCATTTTGGCGCCGACATTCAGCTCATTACTTTGAACAATGGAACTCTAATTTGTTACTCTTCTTTGACCACCAAGGAACTTTGTGATGAGGTTGTGGGGCTCAAGGCTGAAGTTGATGAATGCCAACTTTTCTCAGATGATGATTATGATGGTGACAATTTTATTACAAATGTATCAGGTAGTTCATATCCTCTGGCAAAGCACTTGCAGCTATGGAAATAAAACAGGCTGCAAAAAGGGTGCCTCAAGTTCAGGGAACTGCAATTGAGATTTCTTACAAAGAAGCATCTAATCAAGTTCCTGTAGATTTGTATAATCATTTGGCATGGTTGATAACAAACTGTAATGAAACTACAGATGAAGGGGGAAAGGTTCAGATTCCTGAAGACGAAAATGACAAAGTTCTGAACTTAGCACAGGATGTTATGGGATACCTAAGCAACCAGCCACTCCCAAAACACATTGGGGTTGGTCTTCATATTCTTAAACAAGCACGGAGCAAAAACCTCATAACAATGATGAACAGATTTGGAAATGGCATTAGTTTTGCCACCACTCAGCGATACCTCACAACAGTGGCAAATTATATTTCTGAGAGAGAAGAGAGGGAAGGAATATTCATCCCAAATAACGTTATTCCTGGGCATTTTACACAGTATGCACTAGACCAGTTTTTCTCAAACTATCTGATGTGGCAGACTGGCAGGTTTTTTTTTTTTTTCAATGTGCCAGGGACCGGTACCATATTTGTGCCATATTATTATTTGTTTATGATCCGAGAAAATATTGTTTGAACATCCGTAGTCATATTAATTTATACCAGAAAAATATTAAAATATAATAAAAGTTGACACTTTTTTTAATATATATTTTGTTTTATATATATATATATATATATATATATATATATATATATATATATATATATATATATATATATATATGTATATATTTCTCTCTCTCTCTCTCTCTCGTATTTTGAATTTGTCGGCTTAAATATATTATTTTTCAAGATTTTATACATTTTCATTTTATACATTACAAGTTATATATTATGATAACGTGAAACTGGAAACTCGCCGCAGACCGGCAGTCAATTACTCGCGTACCACCACTTTGAGTAGCACTGCACTTGACAACTTAAATTTCCATTCTGACACAGTGGATGGTGGCAGCCTTGATGCCACTACCAATATCATTTACCAGTACCGAGAAAGACCTGATGTTGAGCAGGCTGGAATGGTTCTAGTCAAAAAAACAAGGCAATTAACTATCAATGCACCAGAAAAGTTTGTACCTGTGGACAGTAATCTTGCGCTGAAGGACAGAAAACAAGCTCGATCATTGCATGGTATTGAAATCTGTCAGGGTGATGACAAAGAAAGTGGCACTCTGGCTGATGAAAACATCGTTTGGTTTCTTTTACGGATGTTTCCAACCCAAATGATGACCATTGTAGAAGATAGCGTGTTTATTTATTTTCCAACTTGGAACAGTTTCTTCGAACTTAGTGCTGGGCAAGAAGCGCCAAAAACAACAATTGGTTATGGCCCACTGTATCCCAAAACTCCCACAAGTCCTGATGTTGTCAAAACCTCATTGGATTACTTCATGTCAATGAGCCTTAAGCTTGGGCAGCCAAAAACGGTCATCACTTGTGACCAAGCAATCTATGATATAATAAAGGGCTTGGTAGTAAAAGAACTGGAGAAATACAAGGATGTCATGGTATGCTTGGGAGGTTTCCACATTGCACAAAACTTCCTGGGCTCCATCAGCTTTTTCATGAAGGAGAGTGGCATCGAAGACCTACTGGTTTCAAGTGACACCTGCGGGAGAGGCACAGCTAACAAAGTAATAGGCGGAAAGGACTATTACAAGATGGTACGGTACCATTCATGGGTCTGTGAAGCAATGTTCATGCTCAAGTGGGAGTCCTTTGAGAGATGGCTGGCCAAAGAAAATGATGTTGAAGCCCTTTCTGTAGTGTCGTCAGCGCTGGAAAATGTGAGAAATGCGTTTGATATGAAAGACGAGCAGAAAGTTTCGGAATTTGTGGATGAGGTCTTGAGACATCTGGCAACACTAGAAAACCTTTGGAGGGACTTTGAGCGCACACTAGGCATGACAGCTAGATTTTGGAACATGTACATCGAAATGGTGCTCATAATCAAGCGATACATACATGCCGACAGGGTTGGCTTGTGGAAGCAGCATTTGCAAGAGGCCCAAAACATGTTGCCATACACTATATCCTCAGGTCACAGTAAATACATGTCTTGCCTGCCAATTTATTTGAATGATATGAACAACCTCCCTCAGTCAGCACCAGAAGTGCACCAGGCATTTGAGGCAGGGAACTTTAGTGTCCCTGTAACAAAGGGAGGTTTCAATGGAGTTTGGACTGATTTAGCATTGGAACAAACATACAATAAAGAGGGCAAGACAAGTCTGTTCAAAGGAATAACCCAGGATGAGGCTACCCGTGAGAAGTATATCAAAACATTGCCATTTTTGACTTCTGTATCAGAGTATGTCAAAGAAATGGTCCACATGGACTGTCCACAGTCAGACCATCATGACAAAATAACCAAAGACGACATAGACAAAGTGATGAAAATCAAGTTGACGGTAACAGAAAAAAAATGAGAAACCCATTTTCAGACGCTGTTGGGACTGACAAGCTGATTAATATTTCTACAGGAGAAACACTTACCTCACCGGAACTGTTAGAAGCAAAGCAATGTGGGGTAGAGTCAATAAAACTTGCCAGTTCTACCAATGCTGACAAAATCAGTGTGCCCATGATAACAACATTTGCAACAGCAGAAAACAGGAAAGAAGAAGCAAGACAAGGTCAAACAAGTACTATCTGAGGAAAGTGGACTTACAAGGGCCCTTTGTTTCACACAGGATCTAAGTGATGAATCAAGGATTGATGCGTTCAGTTATGAATGGCTGGAATACTCGCCATCTCTGTTTGAACCAGACAGGGATGAATATACCATGCTGAAAGGAACCAAATCAGACTTTATTGTGACACTACAGGATAAGGTTTCTGATTCATGGGTGCCTTTGAAGGAATTGCCCATCGGTTGTGCATCACAGTTAGTTTATCTTATTGATGCGATGGCATTCATCCAACATTTTCAGACTCTAGGTGCGAGTACATTCGGGCAACTTCAAGAGAGGTACAAGAGTAAAATCATGAGTATGAAACCTGTAAACTGTCAGGAGGTACACTTCATTGGTGATAGGTATGACTTTGGCCTGCAGAGTCTAAAGGGGGACGAACGCCACAGACGGGAAACGGATGTGAGCTCACCCGAGTATGTTCCTGCGGACACTGGCCATTCCTGCATGGAAAGGATTCCTGTCAAACCCATGTAACAAGGCAAATCTACTGTCATATATATATATATCTCTCATCATGTTGGTCAATTGCTTCTTTGCCTGATGGCTTCAGTCTGGTACTAGGAATTTCACCAGATGCGATACGTGTCACAAAGAATGGAGCAACTGCCATTCGTGAGCTGCACTGTCCTACCCATGAGGAGGCAGACACTATAATTTTTGCACATATAGCAAACTGTCCAGATGAAAGTGTTGTGATCATTCAGGCGACTGACACGGACATTATACTGCTATCATTGTACCATTTTCCCAGGCTAATGAATATCAAACAGCGATGGGTGGAAAAAAAATGACCTCTTCCTCCCTGTTTATGACTTGGTGAAGTCACTGGGTGAAGCTGTGGATAAGGACCCTTTGCAGTTAACTGACACCTTGCTTTCATTCAGACGGGGCAAAAAGAGGGCAGCAACAGTTGCACTACAATATGTAGGCAAAACGCCAGCATTTTCGAGTTTTGTCCTCACCGATTCAAGCCAAAATGATGAGTTGACCAGTGAAGCTCGCAGCTTTTTTTTGTGATCTTTATGGCAGAGCAGACCATACGTCCTTAGATAAACTCCGTGCTCATTTATTTGCTTCTAGCAAAAGGGATCTGCAATCTCTGCCTCCAACTGAAGACGCGTTTCACCGTCACGTTCTAAGGTCTCTTTTCCAGATCAGCCTGTACAAACAGGTCACACTTGCCAACCCAGTCCTTCTTCCACCTGATAAATATGGTTGGTATGTGGAAGATGATAGGTTGCTTCCAATCATGAAGAAAAAGTCATCAAAACCTGCCATTGCGAAATTGTCTTTCTGCAAATGCAAGAAAACGCCGAGCTGTCTGAGGAACTGCCCATGTGAAAAAGCGGGTGTGCTTTGCATCATAGTATGCACCTGCAATGGAGACCAAGATAAGTGTGGACAGTTAATGGGTGAAGATAGTGATGGTGATGAATAAACTTTTCATCCTCAGTTTACCATGTGTCATACTCCATAACATAGTACTTTTTCGTGGCTGAGAGTGAATCAGACTTTGTAAGTATATGTATGACGTACAGAATTTCCAGCTACTATAGCCCAGACTTTATAAAATCCATTCAATGGTTAGTATAAGAGTTAGTGTCTATTCCCTACAGTCAGGAGTCCATGACTATCTCACAAATTTGCAGGGAATACATGGATGCGAAAAGCAATCACACTTCTGCCACACTGTATCACAGTTACAACACAGTAATTGACGGACACTTACATGCCCCCCCCCCTCCGGAAGTTGGGGCTCATGCTGTATGGAATAGACAATGACTGTAACATTGTTTTACCAATGCATTCATATGTTTAGATATTGTGCTGTACAAAGTTTTAGGTGATTTAAGATATAACCTTATATAACCTTACAAAAACAGTATCAATTACTGTGAAAAAAATCTTATGGTATCAAAAACCAAGATTTTGGGTTTTCGGTTGCCGGTTTTTCCACAAATAGCTTAAGAAATGGCACTAAATAGAGTGGCAAGATGCTATTTAATCCTCACCTTCCTTTTTCAAAAACATCAGAAGCATGTATAGGACACAATTATGCCAAGGGTTTTCATAATAAAATTCTCATAGCAGCAAAATTACAATTTGTTTAATGTTAGGTCTAGATTTTCAGCATTACCTACTTTCTGTGACCTTTTGACTTCCCCTGACCCCAGAGGTCATCCAATCAAATTTTGTTATACATCATTTGAAAGCTGACATTCCACCAAAAAGAATGAGTGGTACTTTGTTACTGTGAGATGCAGGGTTCAAGAGATACAGGAATTTGCATTCCCCCTACCCCTAGTTTTTTCGATATTGGGATTTGCCGGCTGAAGTAAAACAATCGTCCCTGGAGAAGTTGCGCATACCGATCTAACTTGCCAAAGTCACTTTTCTGGTGTCCTACACCCCCACAAGCATGATTCAAGTGCCAAAAATTTTACAGCAAGGGTGTCACATCAAAAGTGTTGTTTTGCACATTTTTGGCCCTTGGATCCCAGACTATACCTTTCCCTCCTTTCACGCTGCTTTCCCTTTCTCAACCCCTCCTCTCTCCCCCAACCCTCCTCGCTCTCCCCTCCTTCCACACTCCCCCACCCCTCCTTGGCCTCCCTACCTCCTTCCTCCTCCACCCTCTCTCTGCCCCCTCTTTTTCTGCCCCCTCCTTGGTATACCAATCATCCGGATGGTGGTTATGTCCGGACGGACCCTCCCCTCATGCTGCCCTCCCTTGACGTATCTGGAGAGTGGTTATGCCCGGATGGTGGTTATCTCCGGACCTATCCGGATGGTGGTTATGTCCAGACGGTGGTTATGTCCAGACTTTGGTTATCTCCGGATGGTGGTTATTTCTGGCCGAATCCTCCCCTCACCCTGCTTTCCCTTTCCCTCCCCTCACACTGCATTCCCCTCCCCTTCCCTTTTGCTGCCTTCCCCTCCCCTACCCTCATGCTGCCTTCCCCTCCCCTCATACTTCTTTCTCCTCCTTTCACCCTTCCTTCCCTTCCCTTCCCCCCACCCCTCCTCTCTCCCCCGTCCCTCCTTGCTCCCCCTCCTTTCTCACTTCTCCACCCCTCCTAGGTCTCCATACCGATTTGATCTTCCACCCCTCTCCCCCCCCTCTTTTTCTCCCCTTCCCGGAGTATACCTGTCGTCCACACAGTGGTTTTGTCCGGACAGGCCCTCCCCTCACACTGCCTTACCTTGCCCTCCCCTTTCACTGCATTCCCTTGATATATCTGGACAGTGGTTATGCCCGGATGGTGGTTATCTCCACACGTATCCGGATGGTGGTTATCTCTGCACGTATCCGGACGATGATCTTCTTCGCACATATCCGGACAGTGGTCATCTCCATACGTATCCGGATGGTGGTCATCTCCACACGTATCCGGATGGTGGTCATCTCCACACGTATCCGGATGGTGGTCATCTCCGCATGTATCCGGATGGTGGTCATCTCCGCACGTATCCGGATGGTGGTCATCTCCACGTACCCGGATGGTGGTCATCTCTGGATGTACCTGGTTGGTGGTTATCTCCATGCGTGTCAGGACAGTGGTTTTGTCCGGATGATAGTTATGTCCGGATGGACCCTCACTTCTCATTTCCTTACCTTGCCCTCCCCTCATTCACTTCTCATTCCCCCTCAATGTGCCTTCCATTCCTCCACCTCTCCTCGCTCCCCCCCTCCTTCCTCGCTCACCCCTCCTTATTCACTCCTACACCCCTCCTCGGTCCCCCACCCCTCCTCGCTTTCCCACCCCATCCACGCTCATTCACCCTACCCTCTCTCCTCTCCTTCTTACTCCCTCCCTTTAAAATTCCCGTTGGCGAAGCGACGGTTGGTATTTGCTAGTATTAAAATAAATGACCCCTCGTCTAATCTACAACTTTTGTATCAAACCCCTTCGCCATTTACGAACTTACGTGAATGGATCTATCATTCTCCATTATGCCTGGTGTTGGCTTAATAATTAGGGTGGTGAGCTTGGGATCCTCAGATCCTGAGTTCAAATCACATTTGGCTGTTGAATTAATACCAGGTGGGGTTGCCTGTCATCCTTCTGACATTAAGGATTAAGTTCATAGTCAGGATATCCTGAGTCAGGATAACCTGACCATCATGTGGTCAGCAAAATGAGTGCCAGCTTGCTGGTCTCCTGTGTTGGTGTTTAACCTGTCCAGGATTGTGCCCAATAGCCAAGGAGACTGCTTCGGCAGCACCAATGCTATGCACAGAGTATGGTCCCAATGGATGGATGGATTCTCCATTGCTTCCTGCAAGCTCTTAAATAATGTGTTACATTTGCTATTCTGCAATACTTTTGTATCTATCCTGACTTCAGTGAGCTGTGAAGAAGATCCTGGTGATTTCTTATTAACCTCCGCCATTGAAGATGGACGGAGGTTACTGGTTTCACCCCTGTCTGTCTGTCTGTTTGTTTGTTTGTTTGTTTGTTTGTTTGTGAACAGTATTACGGAAAAACTCCTGGATGGATTTCGACGAAACTTGGTGGGGGTATTACGTATGGTCCAAGGATCATGCCATTCCAATATAGCCGCTATGGCGGCCATTTTGAAAAAAATATTTGAATTTTTGTTTTTGCATTTCTACATGTTTTAAGTGATTTCCAACCAAAAAAAAATTTTGTTAGAGAAAAAAAAACAAAATTTAGCAACTTTTTTTTCAAAAAAATTTTGATTTTATTTGAAAAAGATTTGATTTTTTTTTTTTTTTTGCATTTCTACATGTTTTAAGTGATTTCCAACCCCCCCAAAAAATTTGTTGGAGAAAAAAAAACAACAAATTTTGCACCTTTTTTTTCAAAAAAATGTCTTATTTTTTTGCTATTTCTACATGCACGTCAATCTAGTTTAGTTTATTCAATCGTGGTTCAGTAGAGTCTGATCCGTTTTGACCTACAATGAATAGGATATCAGGTTCACTTAAGTGACCCAGCAGTATTGGCAGCGGAGGTTTTCGCACTCTACCGAGTGCTCCCCCTCTAGTTTAAGCATGCAAACATTGTGTTTCTGAACTTGCACATGTTCAGAAACAGTTCACTTAATTCAGAAACACAATAGTCACAACTGGTTGGTGGCAATGGTCATTTGTTATGGTACATGAACCTCGTCTGTTCTTTCATTCTTGAAGGAATGATTCATGATGTACACCACTCATGTGAAGGCTGATTGATTTTACTCTTCTAGAAAAGCCTAAGGTTCCTAGTCCCTCTCTTATTGTACCCATCCAACCCCCAACAAAAATTTGCTTCAGCATGTGAACTTTCCTTCTGCATAGGTGGAAAAAGTCCTCATCACTTATGGCTTCTCCACCCCAACTGCATGTGATGGTATCAGTGATTTAATACATTTTATATTCAAGATTTGTTTCATCTGCTTTGTTTGTTGACGTCTGTTTTTGTTTTCTTTTCCAGGACATCATTTTGGAGCTACCTCCCTGCAATGATGCAAGGTTGGCAATTCATAACAATGGTGTTAAAACTGACCATCTCAACTACATACTAGTCAGCCTTCTCCCCATCATATGCAAAGTAATGGAATAGGTTCACTGTCCTCAATAAGAAAAAGTTAAACCAACACATATTTTCTCTAATTGTCTGATGTCCAAGAATGTTTCGCTTTCATCAGATCATTCTAACCTGGATTTTAGATATCAAAAATAGTTGGATGCTCTCAATATCAAGCGAAAGGTAAGGGCCATCTCATTGAATATGTCCCATGCTTCTCTCTGTCGACCACCCTGCTCTGCTTTCAAACGATCAGCTATTTGAATCGACCTGTTCTCCTGGGCTGCCTTTCACATTTCCTGCATACTCACAGGCAGCAGGTTGCTACCAAAGGTGTTCTCTTCTATGTTTTACCTCTAAAGTCTAAAGGCTGTTGTTACCTCAAGGGAGATATCCAGGACAAATTATGTTATTGGTATACATCAATGATTGTTTCTCTCACTTGACCATTGATCATCCCACCATATGCAGCAACCCTACTTACAAGAAAAACAAGCAACACAATATCTACCTGCAGCATACCTTTTAATGCAGGAAATATAATTACTCTCACTTTATCCCTGCATCAGGCCACAAAACAGGCCACTGCCTCAAAATTGTCAAGTCCTTCCTCTGCCATCAACATATACCAAGGTACAAGGCCTGTTTTTGGAATATATCTCCCATCCAACCCCCCTCTCCCACCCACTGACTGGTGCTGCTTCCTCCCATTTTGCCCCTTCAAGGCCATACAGTCTACAGATCTTCATGCCACTGGTATCTTATGACATGGGGCTATGTCTCAAGGTCTACAATTATTTCCCACCACAGGCAGGTTGGTGGCCTTGCAGTATGTTACTGGTTGCATTCTGGTCTTGCTCCTCCAGTCCTTTTACCTGTCTGCCAAAACTTTTCCCCTCGAGATCACAGATATTATGCCAGACATTCTTACCTTGGGACCCTCCCCAAATCTAATTATATGTAACACTCATCTCCATTTATTCATCCCCCTCTTATTTCACATGTTTAAGCAGTGTCCTAAGTATTGCATGTTGTTTCCTGATATTCCATCCATGATTCAATTCTGCCATCAAGCACCATCTTCAATTTTTTCTGTCTCTCCAATTTCTGTCTCTGAGATTTACTACACTCACTTAGATAATCTCTCTCTGTATCTCTCCCTCATCTGCAACTCCTTTCTCTTGTATTGTGGTTGGGTTTTTGTCTTGTTTTCCCCATTTTATGTCTGTTCATCTTTTGCCTCCTGTGGTTCCACTCTTCCTCCAAATTTGAAACCTGTATGTAAAGTAAAACTCTGAACAAGACTGAAATCAATAGAATAAAGAGGTGAATAAATCAGAAGTGATATTTATATAAGAGGATGGAGGGCAGTCGGATCAATGAGCAGCACAAATAAATGAGGGTTTGTGAGTATGATTTTGCAAAAACACCATTATGACTAAATGTATATTTTAGTTATAAAAGCAATCAAATTTTTTTTTTTCATATTAAAATTATTGTTAAACAAAGGAAATGTCTTGTATAAGTAGCATGTGTTCATCTATTACAAATGCAATCGGATGAAATGTCATTATACATTTTAATTTTTTATGTAATTGCTTCATCATGCTCATCATCTCCTGCTTTGTTAGTTCATTAGGAGAACTTTTAATTTTGTTTCAACTGCAATTTTTTCACTGTAGTGCTGTGTTAACATGAATGAGTGGGCTTGTGGCTTATGATGATAAAGCATTTCCAATTCAATCAAAGGCTACAACAGTAAAAAAAAAAAAACTACATATCTGTCTTTTTAATCAAAGAATAGTTTGAAGCCAAGTTATAGCTTGAAAACAAATCAACCAAAAATTCAAATCTTATGTTTCTTTGCATGAATTTTTACAAGTTATTTCAAATGTGAGGAAGATTTTGCTATATGTTGAGAATTATTACCTCCCACACCGAAGGTCGACGGAGGTTATGTTTACACTCCTGTTTCGCTGTTTGTCTGTCTGTCAGTCAGTGAGCCTGATATATCAAAAAGTTATGAACAAATTTGGATGAAACTTGGTGGATGAGTTGGGTAGATGACAAGAACAAGCTCATTAGATTTTGATTAAAGTACGGATCCAGATCCAGACTATCAATGGGATACAAAATGTAAACTGCTCAGCCTGGCGGAGGCATGTGCTCTACCGAGTGCCATTCTAGTTTCCAAATAATTATATCCAAAGGTCGAAAAATACCAGCTTGTTAATTGTGTACAAAATGTTAAGAGATTTGTTGAGATATGACTTGAGTCTCTGTGGATCTCTGAATTTGTTGAGTCTGTGGATGAAGCATTGAATTGGAAGAATACAGTAAAAGGGTTGTTGCTCAATTAAGAGTTAAAGCCGATATAAAAGGGCAGTATCGAAAAATTCAGTCTTTATTGTTCTGAAAGAAAAACAAGGTAAATTTCAAATACAGAATTGCTTGATTGGACAATGCAGTTTTTCACATCATTCCAAAAAATATTTTTCAAAAATGAACTATTAAATAGCAAACAAGAAATCAGTGAATTTCTCAATTAATGGAGCTTGCAGTCCTGAATAACTCAAGCAAATTTAGGAAGTCATTTGTGTTTTTGGGTCCACTATTGGCTATGAAACACGAGAATAGAGATGGTTTGTTCTCGTGTATAATTTAATCAGTAAAATTCTGAGATTGTGTAAGTTATTTTAAGGTGCATTGTGCACATATTTATGCAGAGTGAAGAAAAAAGAACAAGAAAGCATCCCAAAATGAAAAGCTTGTCTGCGTCCCCTTTTTACTCAAACTAAATTTGCTGAAAACAAGCCGAAAAAAAAGTAATTTATTAGTGTTCTTCATATTCTCATAATGAAGGTTTGTTGAAAAATTGATGATAAAAGCTCAAATGGTATAATGGAAAGCATCTCAAAAGAAAGATACATGGACTGATTGGCCATAGACAAAGAAGGCTCATTGGAGTGGCTAAGAAGAGGTAAGCTCAACCGGGATGGAGAACCAATTATAATAAATGCCCAAGACCAAGGACACGACACAAATGGCTTTAAGAAAATTTGGGCGCTGAGTATAGATTTTGTAAGGTAGGAACAGATAGCATGAGTCAACTCCTCTGGGAATGTAAAAAAAAAAAAGAAGCAGAACAGCACAAAGGCACAATAAAGTGTGTAGAGTAATACACTGGCACATCTAAAAAAAAATTCAATAGCCCAGTTACAGAAAACTCGTGGAAACATGAACCAAGAGCAATCACTGAAAACAAGGAAGTATGGCTCACGTACGACCTGATGATCACATTGAGCGTGAATATAGAAAACAAAGCACTGTGGCTGGATTTTAGTACTGAGGTACAAAAAAGAAAAGATGGCATTGCTAATTGAGGTGTCAGTACTCATGAATTTTAGCTGAAACAATGCAGAAATCAAGAAAATGGCCGGATAGCAAGATCTCAAAAAAGATGTGAAAAGATCTTGGAAGCTGAAGTGCACTGAAATCATAATATAATGGGCGTAAGCCTGGAACTTCTAACACACTTTTCTCCGAACATATTCTGTTCATACTTCCGAAATGTTCACATTATGTGTTCCATGTATTTACGCAGGTGATTGCAGATTCAAAAAATCGAATATTGGTTCACAAAAAAAATTTCACGAAAAAATAAGTGACCACTATATTATCTATTGGTGTGTGTCTGTTGGTTAGTCGATCCAGTGGAAAAATAAAAAATAAAAATTTTGAAATTTGTTCTACCCTTATTATCAGTTTTTCCGTCTATGTTTGTCTGTCTGGGTAGTCGATCTAGTCAAAAAAAAAAAAAAAAAATTTTGGGGGGGGGGGATTTGTTCTACCCTTATTATCAGTATTTATAATGGCGATTTCGATGAAACTTCGTTGGTAGGTTCATACCATGACCTAGTTGTGTGCAAATGAGAACCGTTGCTATGGACACCACCGTTGCCTAGCAACGGGACTTTGAAATTTTGAAAAATCATAAAATTAATTTTTCAAAAATCGGGCCACGACCGACTGTGGGCAGTACATTCAGCCATATTGTCAAAAATTTCCAGCCGGATCCTATGAAATCTGTCGGAGAAGATAGACTTTGAATGAACTCTGGTCGAAAACAATATAAAAAACGAAGTTCGTTATATTTCAGAGACTATGAGTCAGATATACATGAAACTGGTATTGTAGGTTCATGGTATGTCCAAGTTATGTCTGAGAAAGAACCGTTGCTATGGACCCCTCCGTTGCCGAGCAATGGCTGAAAAACCTCTAAATGTGGGGGTATTTTAACAAAAGAACAATCTGCAGCATTAACCCTTGAAGCTAGAATCATGAATTTTCTTGTGCTTAATCCTCTGGTCATTCCCCATTGAACGGACCCATCGCGTCAGGTTCTATTGGGTACTCGACTACCCATGTCCGCCTACCGGCTTGTCTGTCTGTCTGTCCCACTGTTCGGTCCAGTGCTCAGTTAATACAATGGCGATTTTGATGAAACTTGGTTGGTAGTTTCCTACCATGACCTAGTTGTGTGCAAATGAGAACCGTTGCTATGGACACCACCGTTGCCTAGCAAAGGGACTTTGAAATTTTTGAAAAATCATAAAAAAATTATTTTTTCAAAAATCGGGCCACGACCGACTGTGAGCAGTGCATTCAGCCACATTGTCAAAAATTTCCAGCCGGATCCTATGAAAACTGTCGGAGAAGATAGTCTTTGAATGAACCCTGGTCGAAACAATAAAAAAACGAAGTTCGTTATATCTCAGAGACTATGAGTCAGATATACATGAAACTGGTATGGTAGGTTCATGGTATGTCCTAGTTATGTGTGAGAAAGAACCATTGCTATGGGCCCCTCCGCTGCCTAGCAACAGCCGAAAAACTTCTAAATGTGGGGGTATTTTAATGATAAAAAATCTGCAGCATTAACCCTTGGAGCTGGAATCGAGAGTTTTCTTCTGCTTAATCCTCAGGTCATTCCCCCATCGAACGGCCCCATCGCGTCAGGTTCTATTGGGTAGGTGACTGACTACCCATGTCCGCCTACCGGCTTGTCTGTCTGTCTGTCTGTCCCGAGCATAGCTCCGTGGGTTTTGATCCGATCCTGATAAAATTTTCGTGGGTTGTTTATATCATGATCTAGTTGTGTTTTACTGAGAATGGGCGTGGTGCACCCATTATGGGCGGAGCCACGCCCAAAAAACGTGTTTTTCGGGGGTAGCCAATTTCAATTTGCATCTTCTCCTCAGGGGTTTGTCGAATCTGACAGGGGTTTTAGTATTTGGTTAGCCCAATGGCACCTGCATAGCCCCATGGAGCTCGATTTTTCATTTTCGTCACAAGGTCACGAACTTAAAAAATTGCGAATTTTGACACAAAAATCCGTTTTCTCCGAGGTAGTTTGTCGAATCTGGCAGGGGCTTTGGTATTTGGTTAGCCTAATGGCACCTGCATCGCCTCACGGAGCTCGATTTTTCATTTTCGTCCCAAGGTCAAGGTTACAAGGTTACGAACTTAGAAAATTGCGAATTTTGACATAAAAATCATACGACCGCCCAAACTTTGAGAGCAAGGATGACAATATTTTTTATGCATAATCTTGAGGTCATTCCCCACCTAAAGTCTTGACACCATTTTGCTCTATCTCGAACACCTTGCCTGTGGCGCCCCCTTCAAGTTTGTTTTTACGCTGACTTCATCAAAGTATGGATAATAATCAGAGGAGTGCGAAATGCCATATAGCCTATATGACGTTATATTGTTCCTGGAATGTTCCAGAGGAAGTTTGGCACCAAAGGTCATAATCCTTGACCTTTGACCTTTAAAGTTCACAAAGGTCAAATTTTTAAAGTTGTGGGAATCGAACCGGGTTTTCGACCTTCTTCGACGAACTAACTCCAATAAGCTACAGCATGTATCCTGTTTCCTTATTTTAATGTCCACATTGTTTTGTGACCTTTAAAGGTTATGCAAAGGTCAAATTTTGAAAGTTGTTGAACGAAACCGGGTTTTCGACATTTTGCAGCTAATAACCTGTCACTCGTACCACATCATGTTGATCATTTTTATAACTTGGTCAAACATTATCACATTGTCTCATCCTTGACTTCTGAAACAATCTACATCGTCAAATACCGCTCGTGAACCATCACAGTCTCCAGACTTATCATAATCATAGTATAATGGGTGTAAGCCTCGATCTTCTAACACACTTTTCTCCCAACATATTCTGTTCATACTTCCAAAATCTTCACATTATGTGTTCCATGTATTTATGCAGGTGATAGCGGATTCAAAAAAATCGAATATAGATAGAATTTTCAAAGAGGGAATCGATGACGTCACAATCAGCAGCGTTCGGCGGCAAACCGACGGCTGGGTCCCAGATGACATACTTTACTTAACTAAGTCCATGAGTTTAGGACGTTTGTTCAACTCAGCATTTCCGACTTTTATCCTGCCATGTTGATAATCTGTTGATGGAGGTAATATAGAATATGTCAATAATAATAATAATATATAATATAGAACAATAATAATATAGATGAATATGTCAAATCGTTCGTGTTACTCATTCGGCACTACATATCAAGGCCAACAATCTTAATGCGACCGGTCTCAAACACTACCATGGGCAACTAGACACGCCACCAATATGAACTGAGTTATTGAATGCGGTGCAAAACATCCAAAGAAACTACCGTAACCGAGTTTTGTGATCTGTCCTATCACCCATACCCGTCGTAGATGGGTATCTGTTAGTTGTACCAATGATCATTGGAGCAACAGGAATGATAAAGAAGAACCTCATGAAGATCTTAAAAACCATCCCTGGGAATATTACTACAAACAAATTACAGTTGGAAGCTGTCCGGAGCTGTCTCAAAGAAATGTTCAACGATCAGTGTCGATCTTGAAAAGATCACTTGGAACAAAACTTTGAGAACAAGAAAAGCTCACAGCCTCGTCCCTGAACCGTGATACCTTATCAAAACGGAGATGGGCACTTTGGACACCGAGGGCTCCATTCCACCTTCTGAAACCCACATATGGCAATAAACACACACACACACACACACACACACACACACACACACACACACACACACACACACACACACACACACACACACACACACACACACACACACACACACACACACACACACACACACACACACACACACACACACACACACACACATACACACATACACACTATTGCAAAACCCCGTCTCCTGCTGCGTGGGCAGATGGCCTAATTATCAATTTATACTTAATCATAAAAACATTTAAACACAAACATATAAGCTGTGAAAATCACAATGATTTGTGAATCTCTTCACTCCAAGGCGATGTTTTTTCTGAAATTTCTTATTCATGTTTATGCAAACCATGCCTATTGAGAAAATAAACTCAATTATGAATTTGGATTTTCAATGTTACAATTATCTGCATCTGACCAGAGTGATCCTGGAAATTTACATGGAAGTCACATCTACCCTTGAATCTGCATACATGACACGTGTGCACACTACCCATCTCAATATTCCCTCTATATGTTGGTGAACCATGTCATACAAATCCGTTTAGGAATGGTGAGGCATCATTCATTAACACCAACTGAGTTGTCTCGTGCTCTAGGGATGGTTCAAGGGGAATGACTCAGAATGCTGATTGCTTTCCAGTACATATTCATGACACGATAATTTCTTAGGCCTAAGCAAGTTATTGTCAGACTGGAAAAGAGCTTTTTTAGGTCACTCAAGGGTTGCAAACCCAAGTGAGAATCAACATCTTGTCACCCATTCCAGAACAAATTGTTAAACAACACAACCTTTTCAGAATGGCTTGCAAAGAGCATTCAACAATGAAATTTCTAGTGAAGTTCCAATAGACTTCAAGTCAATGGTACAAAGTGGACAAGACCCTTGCTCCACATCCTTTACCACAGTCCCAATGACAGAAGCACACTTTATGGGTGACACATCAACACAACGGGAGGGTGAAACATTGGTGCCTTTTTCTTTTCAGTGGCGTATATAGATTCTAATGAGAGATCCACAATGGATGTGCTTGAGACTGGAGAGAAAGTGGTAAGGTCATGTATAATTGTGACATTAGGCAGTACGACTTTTTTGGTTTGGGGGAAGAATGATTGTATGGGCTGGAATTGAAGATGGTCAAATAACTGCTATCTTATCATGATTTAATGCGGTGCTATGACTTGTTTCCCATTGTTGTCATCATTGTTCATATCCAGCACTTGGAGGTGGATTAGCATCAGCTTTTGCAGGAGTGCAGCTCTGCTAATGATGGAATGCCCCCTGCAGATTAGTGAAGGAATTTGTAATTTGTTTGGGATACTGACAACAGCTCGCCAAATCTTTGCGAAGAACACCATGGGATATTTAATGTCTACCAATTAATGCTGGCAGATGAGATGCCAAATTTAACGTCCAGCCAAGGGACACATTGATGAATCACCCTGCCTGTGAAACACCAGTTTGACAGTTTATAGCCAGTTCGGGATTCAAACCCAGGCGAGACAGCTTAGAGGTGAGTGTACATGTTTCTAAGCTGCCCTGCCTGTCCACTAACAATTTTAAAGTGCATAAACTCCTCTTGATCTTTTTAAGGTGTATTATTATGCTTGCTTCCAGAGCCTGCTGTTGGCTTAGTGGTTCGGGTGGTGGCTTGGGATCCTCGGGGTCCTGAGTTCGAGCCCCGCTGGCCACTGAATTAACATCAGGGGGGTTGACTCAACCTGTCATCCTTCTGAGGTCGGCGAAATAAGCAACAGTACACTGGTAATTATGCCTGCGTGTCGAAGGCGACTAAAGGGTTGGCATCAGGAATGGCATCCAGCCGTAAAAACATTGCCGCAAGAAAGGGTACCATGATTGGAGCCCACAAAAGCTGACCCCTGCTCAGGGAAAAAGGCTTTAAAATGGTGTGATGATGATGATTATGCTTGCTTCCAAAAATAATGGGTACAATTTGAAACGCTCAAAACCAATTGTGGTGATGAATGCGACCAACGTTGTGTGATGGTTTCATTTAATCACATTCCAATAAGTGTGCTTAAACTCACACGAATTGGCAGGTCATGATGTGACAAAGCAATTAAATTGAAAACCTTCTGTCAAATCACAATCGTTCTTAATGATTAACCTTTTTGTGCCTTGATGAAGAAGTAGGTTTTCTTGAGGTTCATTAACAATTATTTTGTTGCATTCAAACGAATTTGTTCTAAACATGTTTGTGCTCCCAGACTCCAAAGATAAAGCTCATCAATGCACCAAACATGATAATGTGGGCAATCAGATATTGGCAAAACAATGCATGTGAATGCCAGTCCACAAACTGTGCAACTGCATATGTTTCATATGACTTCCATAATTTCATAATGGTGTCCAGCAATGGAAATTGCAATTATTATGTCCAGCAAATATTGTTGAAGCATGAGGAGTATCACAGGCAGATTTTTACATGTTTTCGGAAGTGGATAGCATGACATTATGTCTGAGAAGAAATCACCGCAAAAAAATTCCCTTCTCTTTTGCATCCTTTGATTGCTTCATTGAGTGAGCTTCTGGAGTTTCCTATCAGACGTGACCTGTCCTCATGGGTCGACCACGGTTCCATTCCGGTCTTAAAAGCAAGAGGTAGACTGGACATTCATTTTGACAAAGTCCTTCCTTCACAGGCCTCAGTTACTCACAACATACAAGGATATAATGGTATCCAAATTTGAGGCTTGTGGAAGAGCGAGGTGGCAATGGCTGAATGCAACACAGTAACACTAACAGCACAGGGGCAGTAGGATGAATGATATGAAGATGGAGAGGGAAGACGAGAAGAAAACTGTAATGAGGATATAAATTCTCATGGGTCGGAATGGAAGATGTTTGGAGGTCGTGAGGCATGGCAAACTTGAAGCTTTGGATGGAATTGTGGGATTGAAGGAGAAGGCAGTTCCGCAAGCACGTTCCTAGTTCCAAGTGGCCTCCATTCCTGGGATTGACCTCATGGCAACAAAACAAAAAGAGGAACAAAAGTGTGGGGGTGGGAAGAAACTCTGGATTTGGGGGGTTTAACCAGAAGTGGGGTGCTGGAAGAACAAGTATGACCTGGAGGGAATAAGGAGGAACGGGGTGACAGCACAGTGGGAGTATGATACCTTATAGGGGAGATGGTAGAAAGCAAAGGTCAAAAATCTGTCTGTGATGAGAAATACATGTTGCCTGAGCAGACTCTAAGCTGGCCAAAACTTTTTTTACATTCACAGGCAAAGAAGTCACAGTTTCCAGGAGGAATTATGTGTGAAGGAATGAATAAGGTTTGGAACAGAGAGGAATAGACTGCCATTTAAGGTGAGACAGGTGATTGAGAGGGAGCAAGCAATGAGGTGCCACCATGACGAAAAGAATACAAGTTGGAGTGTTCACCCTTTATGTTTTATATATATGTATATATATATATATATATATATATATATATATATATATATATATATATATATATATATATATATATATATATATATATTGTTGTGGTTGACGAAATTCGCAAACCACCATTCAGGTCCCGTAGGTGAGATATCTCTGTAAGTATATGTGTAGTAGCCCAAACCCGTTGTTTAGAGGGAATAAATGTCATTCATTCGGGCTGCGACCCTTTTAGATAGCCGTTTTTCTTTTACTATCTTTATTTTGGACCAACCGCCATTACTACCACCACAACCACCACCAACCACATCTCAACAGCCATCACACAACAACCACCAACCGCAACGCCGCTTAACAACAACAACAACGCCAACAGCCACGACCTTTACCGTCACATCTCGCCCTCGCAACCATCGCATCACCGCCATTCCTGCGCCGCTTGTGGGCACCGATACTGGACTCGTACAGGGCGCGCACCGAGCAGCGGGTGCAAAAACACCAGCCTTTCCGAGAAATCGGATCAAAAATGATTCACGCCCACTTTTCCTCTGTCCAATGGGGAGCGTGGCTCCGCCCCCGAGCGATTCCTGATCCAAAAATCTGCATATGATTTCTCCTGTCGCACTATAAAGCGCCGAGCGCGGAGCAAATCGAGGCAGTTGGAAGCAGTTGGGAAGAGTTAAGCAGTTGGACGGAGTTGAGAAAAGAGTTGAGAAGAAGCAGTTGGACGGAGTTGAGAAGAGTGGAGAGTGGGAGAGTTGGAGAGTTGTGGCGGCGGCGAAGGCAGTCGAGAGAGTGTCTGTCGGGGTCCGGGGAGGC
>NC_140963.1:14932902-14940402 GCF_056783735.1 Eptatretus burgeri
GTTCATTCCATTGTGACTGAGGATTTGGGCTTGAGGAGCATCTCAGCGAAGTTCGTGCCAAAGCCGCTAACGATCGAGCAGAAGCAACTCTGTTTGGAGATTGCACAGGACATGCTGGAGACTGTGAACAGCGATCCCAACGTCTTCAACACAGTGATCACTGGCGATGAGACCACAGTGATCCGTCATTTTGTCAAGAACGAAATTCCGACGGCGCTCACTTACACTTCCTCACTCATCGGCGGTCTGTCGGCGACTGACAGCTTCTGCAGGTGGGAAAATATTCACGCATACGGATTAGGATCGCCTACATACGTGCACCAAACCACGCCTCCCTCGCTTCATTTGTTTACGCACGAAAAATTAAGGTTGGATACTTTTTGAACACACCTCGTATATATGTATATCTCAGGTTCCCACCATACTCACTGGAATTGCAGGCCGTCGCACACGGATAATTCCTTGATACGGCGGATCGCTAATTAACCGTGAACGCCAATAACTCAACCATGTGACGAAGGGTCCTCCCGTCTTTGGGTTAATCGGGTTACCTAATTAATCACGTGACCTAATTACCGGGAGACGCGCCCTGTCCGAACCGGATCACTTTTCCGAATGCAGCTGAGTGGCACTGCCAAGGACGTACCGGCTAAAAGGAACGGACCGTTGAGAATAAAGTCCCGGCTCGGTTAGGATACGGACCATGCTGGATCAATGAAAGAAAAGATGTAAATGAGCTGGGAACATTTCTCCAAAAGATTTATTAATAGGTAGGTGAAGAAACATATGTGGCACAGTGAATGTTGTTTATTGTTGTCTGTAGCAGCAATAGGAAGAAATGTGAAAGGTGCGGCAATATACAAGCAACTTGCAAAAGCAGCCACAGAGCAGAGTTATCCCGATACAATTCTTGTATAATCTTAACTTAAGCAAGGACAGGTGCCAGGACATACACACGTACACACGTACACACGTACACACGTACACACATACACACACACACAAACCCCGATGAAGAGGACTTGATGAAGAGAAGGAGAGGAGATGAGGCTAACGGTCTCTCAATACCTTGCACAATTGCCCGACCGTGCCACCAGTACGTTTTTGGAGGATGCTCCATTGGGCGATACTTCCCTGACAGCTGGTGTGTCGTTTCTTGCTTCGTGGCACATCGTGCAGCTAGTGTCAGTCCAGATAATGAGACGTGACCATCAGGCGTGAAGGGAGGGACTTGGGTGGAGCCAGCAGCGAGAGTGTGGAGAAAGGCGGAGTCCGAAGCAAGTGGGCGGAGTGGCAGACAGGATCATATGGGGTGGGTGGAGTCCGCAACGAGGCGGTGAAGAAGGGGCAGAATCAGCGGGCGAATGGGCGGAGAAGGCAGAGTCAGCAAGCGGGTTGGTGAAGAAGAGCGGGTGGAGAAGGCGAGTTGAAGAGACAGAGACAGAGGACGGCTTCGCGATCCGTCCTTTTGTAGACCCCGTGGTGTGGGGTTGGGGCGCCACCCCGAAGCGATGTTGTCACCTGAATTGTGCGCTCTGATTGGCCCCAGCCACTGCACGGCCTGGCCGTGATGGCCGGAAGCGGCTCCACTCCACTTCCGGCAAGATGGTTCCAAACTGCAGAATAGTCTCACTCCGAACCCCGTGATATGAATCGCCTTCCACCGAACTCCGTGGTATGAATCGCCTTGCACCGAACCCCGTGCCGTGCCCCGGCGACCCACAGTTGGCACTGGTCAATGTGCCTGCTCCGTGGTGCGCCATGCAGCCCGAGCGATCCGGCCGCACAGCATGCCTCTGCCTGGCAGCAGCTCCATCGAGCAGAGGTGCGGGAGGATGTCTGCCATCTGCGGGAGACATTTGTGCTCGTTTTGTTGAGCGAAGACCGACTGTTAGACGTTATTGTAACCCCATGCGCAGACCCAACCAAAGATGTTATTCATGCCACATTCTGTATCTCGGCTGTGCGCGGGTCTGCCATTGTACACGTGGTCAGTGCGCTGGTCTGTCAGCAGAGGCCAAATTTCTAAAGTCATCAATTTTAATCCGATTAACTTGAAATTTGAAGAGCATTTACATTTCAGGTCACTGAATTCAACCACCTATTAATGTTGAGGTAAGCATAGGCCAAAAGGCCAATTTGGGCAAAATTTTCTAAAATCCTCAATTTTCATCCGATTGACGTGAAATTTGAAGATCATTTTCATGTCAGGTCACTGACTTCAACGACCAATTAATTTTAACATCAAAAGGTCAGCACAGGCCTAATTTCTAAATTTGATAGAGCCAAAAGCTAAATATATTACTACATCTCAAAAAGATGTGGACGAGTTATGACAAAACAAGGTGGATGAGTTGGATAGATGACAAGAACAAGCGGATTGGATTATTTTAGTTCAGATCCAGCCCATCAGTGGGATACAAAACCTGAATTGTTCCACCTGGCCCAGGTATGCGCTCTACCGAGTATCATTCTACTTTGTGCTGTTTTGCCAAGTTGTCACTCGATGAGTGATTTTTCATTTGTTTGTTTATCTGTCTGTTTGTCTTCCTGTATGCAGGATATCTCAAAAAGTTGTAGACACATTTGGATGAAATTTCGTGGACAGGTTCTGTGTGAGACAAGGTCGAACTGATGAGATTTTGGTGAAGATTCGGATCCGGATTCAGCTACTTGAATTTTTGAGTGATTCTTCACCATGGAGAGATGGGGGGGCCAAAATGCTATATAGAATGATATTTCCAAAATGCAATGGGCCCAATATGTTCTCATGGATCAGGCATTGTGTGGTGGAGGTCTGCGCTCCACTGAGTGCCCTTCTAGTTTGCTTTGTTTCCTTCTTTCTCCGCTGGGGTTAAAGTTCGCTAAAGATCACTGCCACTTACCTTGGCCGAGCAATTCAAGATGGCTCTGATCCGTTCATCTGTGGGGGACGATATAAGCATAGAATGCCTGAAGCGCATCAGGTTTTCTCAAAACTGCTTCCGGTTTAGTAGTGACTGTTAAAAAAGGTAATTGTATGTTTGACAGAAATGACTGAATCATTTGTAGTGATAATTTTTACGTCTGGTCGGTGTGCCACTTGAAATGTCACGCTAAACTATTTATACATCTTAAAGTCCCTCTTGGGAAGGAGGCAAGTTAAGTCATCGCAACCTCCATTGCGTGACCCTTCGTCCCCCTCGAAAGTTTAGGTGACATTGGATAATGAACGACCGAATATATCACAGTCAAATAAACAGACAGACAGACACCAAATGGTGTATTTTTGTATGATAAACAAGCAAGAGCAGACCCGGTCGCAGGCAACATTTCACACGCTTCTCAGCAAGCTTCCTCAAGCCAATAGATCCAGAGTCTCAGCACATGTCTGCTTTTATTCCCAAGGCGACCATTAATTTCCGGTCATGTGCCAGTGCGCAAGGTCAGTTAAAAGACAGATATTATGGCCAGTAAGCATGGGTTGTGGTATTTAGGATAAACATTGGCAAATGCCTATAAATGAATGATTTAAATTGACTGTTACAAGTTACAAATTTGTTGTAGCATGAATCTGAGAATTGTATGATTAATTGCTTGATGTGATGAGCTAATTTTGACTGGATGTGAGTGGATGTGTGTGCATTATAAACTGCCTGGTGAGATTTGTGAAAATGCTGGAATGTTCTCAGACAAAGGTTCCAGTGTAGATGAGAATCTCATTTTCTGGAAGGCATGGGATCATTTTGTTACTACATAAACCCGTGAGAGGGAGGTGTAGAGAAACGTGAGGAATGTGACAACATGTGTGTATCGATCGTCACTGTGCTCGATTTAACTTGGATGAGTGAACGAGGTGTAAAGATCAAGAGTGCTTGGTAACGTGTGGAGCCGATTATAATCAGTTTGATTAAAACTCTTTAAGCTTGTGTATTGAGAAAGAATTCCTTTGAGCTCTTCAACCTTCCTGAACAGGCCAGCGTACGAGAGAGAATGCGACTTGAGTCGAGCGTTGGACAGCCCTGGCGGACGAGGTGAACATGCGGAAGCTGAGCCGACAGGACAGGGACACTGAATGGAAACAACACAACGTGGGAATCAGAGTTGGACATTGTATGTAATGGTGAACTTCCTCATTTGACTTTGTTTCTATTTATTTGAAATACAAGTTTCAAAATTGTTACGCTGTTGATGTGGTAACTGTAGCGTCACTCAGAAGTCACAGACCCCAACTGACAAAGATCCATTCATTTCCTAGCCGACCTGTACGATCATTCGTACTCGTGAAGCGCAAACCTTGGGTTGCAGTCATTAGAGAAGGACTTGGGTTCGGCGCTGCAAACAACATATGTACACTAAAGGGAAGGAAACCCCCAAGGTGTATACTTTGTGTTGTTATTTTGCCTTAAGCAATAAATGCCAAAGTGCATCATCGATGGTCTGCTATGCTCTTTATAATTATTTACTCGTGATCTGGTATTGTATGTGTTGATGTGAGTGGATGTGTGTGCTTCTTGTTGTGTTTCCAGGGCACAAACATGGCTGGTTTTGTGTCCGGGTTTGACATGGTGACATATCGGTTGCGTGGTTGCTGGAGTTTCCATTGGGTGTTGTGCATGTGCATGTGTGGGTGTGGTGTTGGGGACAGAGTACTTGTACAGTTGCTTCCACCATCCAGTTTTTGTCATTTTATCAGAGGTTTGTATTGTATGGGTATGTCCACAGTCTCTCCAGTTAGAACACCCTCTCAGTTCTTGACAGGTCATTTGTTGGATGTCGTGTCTCGGACAGGAGTACCATCCAAGTCAAATTTGTGGCCAGATTGCAGGCAATGACATGCTATGGCTGACTGCATCATTTTTCTGAGCCTAACTGCGCTATCATGTTCATCCAGCCATTGTTTAAAATTATTTTCAGTTTCACCAATGTGGAATTGGTCACAGTCTCTGCATGATGAATGGTAAACTACTCCTTATTTGTCACCAGTTGATGTTGTGTCCTTTAGTTATGAAATGACACAAGTCTGAAGACGACGATGGTTCACGAGCGGTATTTGATTATGTAGATTGTTTCAGAAGTCAAGGATGAGACAATGTGATAATGTTTGACCAAGTTATAAAAATGATCAACATGATGTGGTACGAGTGACAGGTTATTAGCTGCAAAATGTCGAAAACCCGGTTTCGTTCAACAACTTTCAAAATTTGACCTTTGCATAACCTTTAAAGGTCACAAAACAATGTTGTAGACATTAAAATAAGGTAACAGGATACGTGCTATAGCTTATTTGAGTTAGTTCGTCGAAGAAGGTCGAAAACCCGGTTCGATTCCCAAAACTTTGAAAATTTGACCTTTGTGAACATTAAAGGTCAAAGGTCAAAGATTATGACCTTTGGTGCAAAACTTCCTCTGGAACATTCCAGGAACAATATAACGTCATATAGGCTGTATGGCATTTCGCACTCCTCGGATTATCCAGACTTTGATGAAATCAGCGTAAAAACAAACTTGAAGGGGGTGCCACGGGCAAGGTGTTCGAGATAGAGCAAAATGGTTTCAAGACTTTAGGTGGGGAATGACCTCAAGATTATGCATAAAAAAATATTGTCATCAGAGCTCTCAAAGTTTGGGCGGTCGTATGATTTTTATGTCAAAATTCGCAATTTCCTTGGTTCGTGACCTTGTGACCTTGACCTTAGGACGAAAATGAAAAATCGAGCTCCGTGGCGCTATGCAGGTGTCATTGGGCTAACCAAATACCGAAACCCCTGCCAGATTCGACAAACCCCCTCGGAGAAGATGCAAATTGAAATTAGCTACCCCCTAAAAGCACATGTTTTTTTGGCCGTGGCTCCGCCCATAATGGGCGCACCACGCCCATTCTCAGGAAAACACAACTTGATCATGATATAAACCTCCCACCAAAATTTTATCAGGATCGGATCAAAACTGATGGAGCTATGCTCGGGACAGACAGACAGGCAGACAGACAGGCAGACAGACAGGCAGACAGACAGGCAGACAGACAGGCAGACAGACAGGCAGACAGACAGGCAGACAGACAGGCAGGCAGACAGACAGACAGGCAGACAGACAGGCAGGCAGACAGACAGACACACAGACACACAGACACACACCTCTAATGAATATAGTGGTCACTTATTTTTTCGTGAAAATATTTTTTCGTGAACTAATTATGGATGGTGAGTAAAGGCTTGCGTGCCACACCAATCCATGTGCTACATACGATCTTGCGAATCCTTTCAGAAAGGCCCAGGTAGTAAAGCAGTACAAGCATTTCTGGCTCCTTCCATTCTGACCATTTTAGTTTTTCAGTTTTAGAGTATGTCTTTGCTATAGCCATCATTGAGCATAGCTCCTCTAATCAATCTAATTAATTTAATTGCATCAGCTTTTGAAGATTGCAGAGTCAATACCCGAGCTTCCAAGACCCATGCTGCCTGCGTTTGTGGGTGATTGGGTTGCAGGAGTTAAAATCCAGTAAAGCTCCACATCGAAAAAGGCCAATTTGCTTTCTTTTTCAATTTCACTTGGAAAGCTAATGCTGGGAAATACTCGGCCAATTTGCCCATGAAGACATGATAGACCACCTTCTTGGTCTCCCTGGTCAGGTAATGGCAGAGGAGGGGGTGGATAAGTTTAAATTGGATTTAGGTAGGGACCTGGTTGCATTGGCAATAGAGAGGTGTGGGGATATTAGCTTGTGTGTGTTTGGTGATGACACTGGGGTTGGTGCAGCACAGGCATGATGGGCCGAAAGCCTCCTTCTGCACCAAAGTTCCTTTTGTATCCTTGTGTATCTGTATATAATGGGTTAAAGATTGATTCAAAAAAGAATAAGAGTTTTCTTTTAATAAGAAAGCCCAATTCATAGTAATCCTTGCACCATTTCGAGTTCCGAGGTTTGTTCTTTAAACTGATAAGGCATTGAATTGCTTCAAACAAACTTCACAGCACATACTCCAGCTGATTGTAAGTGTGTTCTTTTCCCAGGTTTATATGTTTATTTGAGCTTGTGCTGCAGATGTCTGCTCACCTGATCAATCAAGAGCAGTTTGCAATTCAAGTTTAGATTTCTTCTGGCTATTTTGTGCAAATGTCATTAAAAAGAAAGCTTTTTGATGCAGGATGAGTTTTGTCGATGTATCCACACCATTGTGAGATGCAGCAACAATCTCAAAGCTGATCTGCATTCCTTATTATATGAGTCAACACATGGTATGCAAAACAAGGTTAGAGAACGTGAATGCTGAGGAATGCAGAGCAGATGAGGAATAAACAATGCATTCAAACAGGTTTAAAACTAAAACGAGGTCACTGAGCATTTCAGTAAGCTTACCTGAGTGGAATCAGTGCCTTTCTTGTGAAATAAGAAATATTAACCTTGCATACCCAGGTAATGCTCCATTCTGTCACCATCTATTACTTCTATTGTGACAGAGGATCTAGTGGCATCTCAGAGTGTGTTTGACATTATCTGGTCAACATCTCGATGAGATA
>NC_140963.1:14945402-15065402 GCF_056783735.1 Eptatretus burgeri
GGTCTCGGAGTATTGTATGGAGTCCCAGTTCGGTTGGTCGGGACTCCCAGTATGGAGAGCGCCACGGGGGGTGGGGAGGGGGGTCTGGCGAGTGGTGAGGGCTTTGATGGGACACGAGTCATGAATCAAAATTGGGTTTGTTTCCGTGTTTGGGGCAAGCCTTGTTCAGGTAAGCAAGTGGTGGGTGCAGGTGATGTGAAAATACAACTTTCATACATAATATAGATAGTACCTCACTGCTCATGCTGTTAAATTCGCAAACAGACGGTGCATTGGCATGCATTCAGCCCCTCGGATGAACATGAATTGGATGCCCAGTCTGGTAGCATTAGTTCATTAACATTTACGTTCTCACGCTATCCTTTGGAGAGAGTGGGCAAGTTATCTCAAGCATGATGCGGAGTGAGACATAGACCGGTGATCCGAGCTTGAGGTCAATAATATATGTTAATAAGTTTGTTCAAAAGGAAATTTTACCGTGGTATCTCAAATTGCACAATTTGAACTTGTGCGAGTTCAATTCAGGCTTGTGGATTATGGCAAAGGGCCTGTGTAAGAGATAATTGAGAATTTAGCAGAGTTAGAAACAATTTCCAATGGGAAACGTTAGTTGGAGCCTCACGATGAAAATATGGCAGGATGAACTGAACCCCTGCACTGTATAGCATTCTATGATGGAATGAGGGAATGTGAATTATGCAAATGAAGTAAAGAATGTGTTTGCGATGGAATTCAAAATCGCAACTACTGATCTTTGGATTGGTGAGGAGGAGATTGGGTTAGAGGTGAGATTTGCAAAACAACAATGCAATTTGATGTACCAATCCATGAATATAACACCGCATGTTACATTAATTGTTGTAAAGGATACAGAGCAAAGGAAATTGGGCCAATAATTATGTAAGTAGGGGGTTTGTCAAGACAGTATTTATGTCAGGTATGAGGCAGAAATTTATATCGCATAAAAGAGAACGAAGGGTGCGAAGGGATGGTACTACATAGTCCTGACTGATGGGTCGACCTTGGTCAGTGGCGTACCTAAGGTATAGCAGGTATGGCACATGTCTTGGACGCCACTTAAAGGAGGGGTGCCACTGAGCAGGACTCAGTCTCTGTGAAGAATGGAATATTTAAGTTGATGGACAGCAGCTATATGAAGAAATTTTGGATTGCAGAATGTTGCTGTCAAGTCAGGACAGCATGAAAATATCAAGACCTGAAGAGCTTCTCGAATTTATTGTTCAGTTTGATGACGAGAGCATCTTCCCCGATATTCGCATTGCTATTCAGATAATGCTACACATCGCAGTTTCCATCGCCAGCTGTGAGAGATCATTCAGCAAGTTAAAACTAATACTTTCGTATTTGAGAGCCTCCTTGGGTCAAGGCAGACTGTGATCTTGCTCTGCTGAGTGTAGAAACTAACTTTGAACACATAGACCAGTTTGCATCAGTTCCAGAGGCGTTATTGGTACAGTATGTGGATGATTTGCTGATTTGGTTGACATCAGGGGATGATTGCAGGGGAAACATCTTAACCCTTTTGGGGGTACTGGCTGCCAAAGGCGATGAGGTGCCAAAGGCCAAATTACAACTGTACAAGACCCAAGTAAAATATTGAGGACATGTGTTGAGTGGAACCTCGAGAAGATTGTTAGGTGATGGCTTGCGGGCTTTTCTGAATGTTCCGAGGCCCAGAACAAAGAGTAAAATGAGGTGTTTTTTGGGGATGGCTGGATTGTGGAGACCATAGGTACCTGACCTGTGTCAGAGTGGTGACCTGTCCAGGATTGTGTCCAATAGCCAGGGAGACTGCTTGGGCAGCACCAAACGCTTTGCAGAGTGTGGTCCAAATGAATGAATGGATGGATGGTACCTGATTATGCAGTATTGGTTGGATCACTGTTAGAGCAAAGAATGTGGTAATCGAAAGATGTCCGACACTGAACATAACTGTCAGGTTATGTGGTGTGCGCTGAAAATAACATCTTCGAAAGTGTTACGTGTGCTAATTGCAGTATGCAGTCTATACTAGTCGAGGGTGAAAGCATAACAATATATTTGGATTCCTGATATTTTTTTGCAGATTGACACGCAATTTTGGGGAACTTTGGAAATGAGAGGGTATATAACATCGCAAAGTGTGCTAGTCGAGAATGATAAATTGATAGTGGAACTGTTAGCCATAGTGAAATGTTGAGCACATATGAAGCAAGAGATGGTCTCAAGTGAGGGTGGAGTGGTTGCCCAAAAGGTGCTTGCTCGTTTAGTTCACAAAAGTGGCCACACGAGCAAAAGGGGGGTGTAGATGTAGAAGGTGCTGAGAATATGGTACGCTCAAGGATTTGCGGCGGTGGTAGAAAATCGAAAATTTTAGTAGAAGCTATGTGTATTATGAAATGTTGGTGGTGTGTGCTGCCTTTTTTTGGCTGTTGGTTGCATCATTGGTTGGGGCATGGCTGTGCCACTGATGCGGTGCCCCTATTGCCAGTATACTGATGTTCATTTTTGCCAGTCTTGGAGGAGTGACAGGCTGAGTCGGTCCTCTGGGGTTGGCAGGCCTTGCATTTTCAAAATCGGACGGGGGTGATAAACGGCCTCGTCATGTGGGGTGCGGGGGTTGATTTTTGCCCACGGGGCTGATTTTAAAATTGCTTCAAAATCTTGTGAATTAGTTTTTATCCCCTGCCGTGTGGCGGAAGAGGGATATTGTTGTCACCCAGGGCGTCCGGCTGTCCGTCCGGGCGTCAACATTTATAGCTGTGAGTGCGATAACTCGTGAACTGTTCACCATATCGATTTGAAATTTGGGTCACACATGTACCACCTGAAAAGAAAGAACCCTATTGATTTTGGGCGTGGCCGGATCCAAGATGGCCTGACTGGGGCGGCCATCTTGAAAAAATGTTTTTTCGCCATATCGATTTGAAATTTGGGTCACACATGTACCACCTGAAAAGGAAGAACCCTATTGATTTTGGGCGTGGCCGGATCCAAGATGGCCGACTGGGGCGGCCATCTTGAAAAAAATGTTTTTTGTAATAAATGGAAAACTGCTTATCTGATTTCAATTATTTTTGGTTACTACGTTTCTCACCCCTGGGGAACTTTTTCAGATGATGACCAAATGGTGTCTTGTTTCCAATTCACCTCCCTCATTATCTGGAATATGTATGACCTTTTTCATTTAATGGTGGGGGATTCCCCATCTCTGATGGTATATTTGTAAATTGTTTTAACATGTGGTCCAAATTGACCAATGTCCGTACAAACTGAACTGCCAAAGAATCTGAATAAACTGAGCCTAATCCTAACTATGTAATTTAAAAATGTACCTTAAACGGCCCTTCTTGGGGCCAAACACAAAGTTCTGAGAAACAGAACTTTCTGCTCAAGCACAGTATTTTCCCACAATCCTTTTCATTAAAAAGTATTAGAACTAAGTTGTCTTTGTTGTTGTGGATTATTACCTGTAATGACAAATGTTCTGACAATTTGCATGAATGATGTGCCGGTACAATACATGACATGTATGCCATTGAACTGGGACCATTCAAGTATTACGTACACAAGTCCAACCCATTTCTCCCCCTGGACTAGCCCACTGTGTTAAACATATACATGGGGATAAATATTGACTTTTCACTGCCATGACCTTGTCATGTAGGATTGTACTTGAATGTCCACACCTGGATCCACCAGTAACATAGTAATAATGTCAAAATATTTATTCTCGTAACAAATTTAAAACTTTATTCGCTGCAAAGCTGAATGACCAAAAAAAAAAAATCTGAACAGTCGCAAATTTAATGAGTTTATTGATGCATTTCTGTCTCAACAAAACTAATTTATCTGCAAGTATCTCTCTCCAGTCCAATAACATAACAGATACATGTGTTCAGTACATTCTGCCAAATACAAATTAACTTTAGTAGGTTTAGTATTGATGTAAATCTTCAGGCAGAAACCCTCAAAAATCACTATCATCAGATAATGGTGAAAGAGATTCATCCCCTGAGCTACCTGAAGATAAGTCCAACACAACAGTATATTCATCATCTGTGGAGATGGCTTCAACCATGTCATTGTCCGTTTCTCGCGTCCAAAAGGAGACCAATGGTGTTGAACAAAGGTGTTTTGTTTTGCCATACAGGTAATCTTAGCTTTTTCTTCTTCTTTAAAAAAAAAAAAAAAATTTTCACAGCTTAATTTTATGGGGCCGATAAAAGACCCCCTGAAAATCGACCACCGGGTGGATCACGGGGGCGAAGCCGATCGGCCCCGTCAAAATGCAAGCCATGGTTGGTTCGGTGGTCAATGGGATTTGAGCTCAGGACTCTAGGATCCCAAGCCATCACTCTAAGCGCTAAGCCAACACTAGATTATAATATTGGTAAAATGTTTACAAAATATATGGACCGATTAACTCTTGTGCTGCTCTAACAAAGGTTGTGAAAGAGTTTGACAGCAGATCAGACGAGCACTACTGGGACCAAGCGACAGAGGAACACCACGGCATCCAGCTCGGCGACTGGGTGAACAACAAGGTGTTCAAATGGAGGAACGCACTGAAGAAACGTTGGACCGGACCCTTCCAGGTATTACCGGTTACCCACGTAGCTGTCAAGTGAGAAGGTAAGCCAATCATGGACTCACACATCTCACTGCAAAAGAGGATATGTATGTATATGTATATATGTATATGTATATATATATATGTATATATATATATATATATATATATATATATATATATATATATATATATATATATATATATATATATATATATATGTAAAATCGTCTTCCAGCCAAAAAAGTTGCACAAAACAATTAAGAAAAGCCACACAACATATCACACCACCCAGAGACTACCCAGATCAGGTCGCCCATTGAAGCCCAGCAGCCGAAAAAGCAGGAAACTGATTCGGGATATCATTTGTAAATCCAACAATGACGTTGGAAGATCTGCAAGGCTCTATGTCCGAGATGGGGTCAGTTTTCAGTGGTATATGCACCTTTGGGTTTCCTTCCCTTTGGTGTACGTCTGTTGTTCATGGTGCCGAACTCAACTCGGTGCCGAATGACTGCAATCCAAGGAATTTGCACTTCAAGAGTCTGAACGATCATCCCGGTTGGCTACCACTCAAATACGTTTTTGAAACTTGAATTTCAAATAAACAGATACAAAGTCAAATGAGTAAGTTCACCATTACATACAATATCTACCAACGATTCCCGCGTTGGGTTGTTTCTGCCCAGTGTCTCTGTCCTGCCAGCTCAACTCACGCTGGTTCACCTCGTCCACCAGGGCTGTTGAACGATTGAGTTTTGTTGTGGTGTTCTCTCTCTTGTATCCTGGCCCATCCAGGATGATTGAAGAGCTCAAAGGAATTCTTTCCTGATACACAATCTTAATGAGTTTTAATCAACCTGATTATAATGAGCTCCACGTGTTCACAACCGCTCTGGACATTAACACCTCATTCACTCCTCCAAATTAAATCGAGCAAGGGGACAATCAAAGCACATGACTCATCATATGTCACCTGTCTCTCAACACCAACCTCTTGCGGGTGTATATGGTATCACAGAACGATATTGTGCCTTCCAGTAAATGTGATTCTCGTCCATCCTGGAAGTTTTGTCTGAGAATGTTCCAGCACCTTCACAGATCTCACCAGGCAGTATACAGTACAATACTGCCCTCTACAATCAAAATTAGCTCACTACATCAAGCAGTTTATATTACAATTTACCGATTTGTGTTACACAAAACTTATGACATCTAACCATCAATTTTACTCGTTCATGTAGAAGCATTTATGAATGCTTATTCAGAAATACCACAACCAATGATTTCTGGCCAAAACATCTCGCTTTTAACTGACAGTGTTCATCAATCAACAATATTCCGTTTCCTTCACAAAGCTGGCCTCTGTGGATCGGTGGAAAGAAGCCATTACTGAAAAAGATGGATCTTAAAGCTGGCTGAAATGGAGTTTACCAAAAAAGCATCCTAATGATCCTGCAGGCATGTAAAGTAAAGTTTTGTTATCAGCCAAGACAAAAACTGAACTTTTTGGTCTAAATTCAAAGCGTTACGTCTGGCACAATCCTTACCACTGCACATCACCCAGTCAACACCATCCCTACTGTCAGGAGGATCTCCTCTTTATGCTTCTCCGCCCCCTCCCCCGCGCTCGGCATGACTCATGCCCTCGTGATCCATCCCCCGCTCAACCACGGGTGAAAGGGGGTTGTTGACATCATGAATCACGGGACGGAAGGGCTCTTCTTCCTCTTCGCAGAAGGGGGGGGGGGGGTAGGGACATCTCCATTGTTCGCTCCCTAACTATTAAATCGATCCGCAGCGCATCTAATCGATTTCTAAACATTTAAACAATGGAAGGTGAGCTATCTAGGGAACAAGCACTTATCGACATAACCAACTAAAGGAACCTGTATGTTGTGTGCAATCGAATTCCAAATTCGCAACAATAGCTTACATAAGCATGTCATTTCTTTTTCGTGATCAGATCCAAGATGGGTGACTGGCAGCCATTTTACTTGTAAAAAAAGAACCCGATGAACACGTTATCAACCATTTCTTGGACAAGCATTTACCGATGTTAAAACTTGGCACACAGCAAATGAATGATGGCTTACCTATATGTACATTATTTTTTTTTGACCTCAGATACAAGACGGCCAACTGGTAGACTGGTAGCCATTTTAGTTGGACATAAATATGGGTGAGCCCTTTAACTCTGTGCAAAAGAATTACTAAAACGGGAGATATGACATTTTGTCTTTTTCCTTGTTGTACAAGGGTCGCGGCTCATAGAGGAGATAAATGACAGCAGACAGCAGCATGGGTGGATTAACTGTACTTGGGGCCTGAGGTTAATTTTATTTTTGGGTTCCGTTTGCTCTGATTTTCATTCATAATATATGTCCATATACAGGACACAATTTACAGATAAGGTACTTAAAGCTAATTTAGAAACCAACAAAAAGGTTAGTTACATTTTAGGGCCCTTTTTCTATAAATTATATTAACTTGCAGAGTACCCGCCCTATGGGCGATCTTGTTCCAAGCATGCAACACATTCTTCCACAGCATACCTTTATTTGGGCGGTGTATAGGCAACTGACAACTCTGTGTAGGCAAATTTTTTTTTACCTCCTCTTGTTTACCTCCTACACTAATGAGCAATTTGCAACAACAAAAAAAATCAAACAAAGAATGTCGATTTTCTCATTCACTGCCAATGGCAATTAATGATTTGCAAGTATGAAAAAAAAGAACAAACTCGAAGGGCACTCGGTGGAGCACATACCTCCGCCACGCAATGCCTGATCCACGAGAACATATCAGGCCCAATACATTTTTGAAATGTCATGCTACATATCGTTTTTGGCCCGATCTCTCAATGGTGAAGAATCACTTAAAAAAATTATCAGAGCTGGATCCGGATCTTCACCATAATCTAATCAGTTCGTCCTTGTCACACACCCAACCTGCCCACCAAATTTCGTCTGGATCCATCTACAACTTTTTGAAATATCCTGCACACAGACAGACAGTCAGACAGACAGTCAGACAGACAGTCAGACAGTCAGACAGACAGTCAGACAGTCAGACAGACAGTCAGACAGACAGTCAGACAGTCAGACAGACAGTCAGACAGACAGTCAGACAGACAGTCAGACAGACAGTCAGACAGACAGTCAGACAGACAGTCAGACAGACAGTCAGACAGACAGTCAGACAGACAGTCAGACAGACAGTCAGACAGACAGTCAGACAGACAGTCAGACAGACAGTCAGACAGTCAGTCAGACAGTCAGACAGACAGTCAGACAGACAGACAGTCAGACAGACAGTCAGACAGACAGTCAGACAGACAGTCAGACAGACAGTCAGACAGACAGTCAGACAGACAGTCAGACAGACAGTCAGACAGACAGTCAGACAGACAGTCAGACAGACAGTCAGACAGACAGTCAGACAGTCAGTCAGACAGACAGTCAGACAGACAGTCAGACAGTCAGACAGTCAGACACAGACAGACAGACAGACAGACAGACAGACAGACAGAGAGGTGTGAAAAGATCACCTCCTTCATCTTCGGTGGCGGAGGTAATAAAGAATATAGATTCATTAACTACCTCCTCTTGTTCACTGCCGATGCCACCCTGTCACTTTGACACAGGAGGAGGCCAAACTTAGAGCGGACACTGCAAACATCGAAATTCAAAACACTTCCCGCTGTGTATTAAATCAAAAGGCATCTGTTGCATCCAGTGATGATTCTCCTTGTAAATGGTAGCGGTTTAATCACAGCGGTTTAGCCACCACTCTAAGTGCTAAGCCAACACTACATTATAATATTGGTAAAATGTTTACAAAATATATGGATTGTAAATGGTAGCGGTTTAATAAAGGAAGACTGTACTGTAAATGGTGGAAACTTGTAATACCCTCCCCCACCTTGAGGCGGCGCTACACAATACACATTTACAGTACATAGAGAATTTACGTCTCCACCCTCTCCCCACCCCCCCGACCACTGGCAAAGATAAAAACACCTCTACACATGAATTGGGGTCATGTGGTCCTCTGTAGCAAGTCTGGATGTAATCTGCCCAGAACTATAGGAGGATTAGTGTGACAGACACAGATAAGAAAAAGACGTCGTGCAGAGCACGATACTTGCAAAAGCCACCCCCTCTCGAAAGGTTGCCATGGATACGTGAAATTGTCCATTTCATTAAGATTAAAATTGATAATCTTAATCAAAGCTCAGGTCAATCAGATGAAAAGTGATTATTTTTCAGATTGAAATTGATGATTTTAAAAGTTTGATCTCAAGTTGACATTTGACCATTTGACCTCAAAAATAGTTTGTTTCCCAGCTTAGTGATGGACTATTCAAATCCTGTTCAACTTTCAGGTTAATAGGATGTAATTAATGACTTTTCAATTTAAAATTGATGATTTTAGAAGTTTGACCTTGAGTTGACCTTTGACTTTTTGATCTCAAAAATAGTTGGTTTCCCAATTCAATAATGTTCAAACTTGGCGAACAGTTAAGGCATGATCCCATTACATAAGCACGTCATTTTTTTTTCGAGATCAGATCCAAGATGGGTGACTGGCGGCCATTGCTGTTTAATTCCCAAGCCAATCAGATGAAAAATGACGATTTTTCAGACAAAAATTTATGATTTAGAAGTTTGACCTTGAGTTTACCTTTGACCTTTTGATCTCAAAAATAGTTTGTTTCAAAATTTAGTGTTGAACTATTCAAATCCTGTTCAAGTTTATATGATGTAATTCATGATTTTTCAATTTAAAATCGATGATTTTAGAAGTTTGACTTTGAGTTGACCTTTTGATCTCAAAAATAGTAGATTTCCCAATTCAATAATGCACTCTGCAATCGCTGTTTAATCTTCAAGCCAATTAGATGAAAAATGACAATTTTTCAGATAAAAATTGATGATTTTAGAAGTTTGACCTTGAGTTGATCTTTGATCTCAAAAATAGTTGGTTTTCCAATTCAGTGACACAATATGCAAATCATGTTCAAATTTCAAGTCAATCGGATGAAAAATGACGATTTTAGAAATTTGACAGCTAGATACTTTTGACCTCCAAATCTGAAGGCTTCTCAGTTGAGACTACTTCTACAGCTTGATGAAGTTTCATGAAGATAATTTTAAAATTGTGGCCTGTAGGCGATTAACACACAAACAAACAAACATAAGAAGACATCATACTTGCAAAATCCATAAAACAAATTTGACCTCAAAAATAATTGGTGGTTGCATTCAGTGACGTGATGTGCAAATGCTCTCAAAATTTCAAGTCAATCGGATGAAAATTGACGATTTTAGAAATGCCACATTAGTTGTGACCTTGGGCCTATGTTGACCTTTTTGTCGATATTGACCTTTAAAATAATTGGCTGGCTTAATTTAGTGACCTGATATGCAAATGCTCTTCAAATTTCAAGTCAATCGGATGAAAATTGACGATTTTAGAAATACCACATTGGTTGTGACCTTTGGCCTATGTTGACCTTTTGACCATTTGACCTCAAACATAATGGGCTTCTTTTTTACAAACTACAATGTGGTGAAGTTTCGTGAAGATTGGTTTAAAATTGTGACTAGTAGGCGACAAACAGACATACAGACAACCAGTAAGAAGACGTAGTGTAGAGCACGATACTTGCAAAATCCCTAAAACAAATTTGACCTCAAAAATAATTGGTGGTTGAATTCTATGACCAAATATGTAATTCCTCTTCAAATTTCAAGTCAATCGGATGAAAATTGACAATTTTTATAAATTCGGCCTATGTTGTCTCTTTGGACTGTGTTGACGTCAAAATAATTGGCTGGTTGAATTCAGTGACCCTCTTTAAATTTCAAGTCAATGAGATGAAAATTTAGGATTTTAGAAATTCCTCCTTAGTTGTTGACTTTTTCGTCGATGTTGACTTCAAAAGTAATTGGCTGCTTGAATTCAGTGAGCTGAAGTATAAATCCTCTTCAAATTTCAAGTCAATCGGATGAAAATTGAGGATTTTAGAAATACCACCCACGTTGTTGACCATTGGCCAATGTTGAACTTATGACCTTTTGACCTCAAACACAATAGACTTTTTCATTATGACAAACTCCACCATGTGGTGAAGTTTCGTGAAGATCGGTTTAAAATTGTGACCTGCAGACGCCAAACAGACAGCCAAGCCGGTAGGCGGACATGGATAGTCGATCAAGTCGAATTTAGTCGTTTTTCAGCCGTTACTAGCCAACAAAAGTGTCCATAGCAACGGTTATTTCTCACACATAACTAGGACATACCATGAACCTACCAAACCAGTTCCATGTATGTCTGACTCAAAGTCTCTGAGATATAATGAACTTCGTTTTTTTGTTTTTTTTTCGACCAGGGTTCATTCAAAGTCTATCTTCTCTGACATTTTTCATGGGAGCGGGCTGAATTTTTTTTTGTCAAGGAGGCTGAATGTGTTGCCCACAAACGATCTTAGTTTGATTTTTGAATTTCGATATTTTTAGATTTTTAGATTTTTTTTTTTGAAAATTTCAAAGGCCTGTTGCTTGGCAACCGAGGGGTCCATAGCAACGGTTCCAAAACGCGCACAACGAGGTCATGGTATGAACCTACCACCAGAGTTTCATCAAAATCGGCCTACGATTAAAGGAATACTGGCCTGGACAGACAAACAGACAAACAGACAGACATAACGACGGAAAACCTGACAATAAGGGTAGATAGATCGACTACCCATCATAACGACGAAAAACCTGACAATAAGGGTAGATAGATCGACTACCCAACATAACGACGGAAAACCTGACAATAAGTGTAGATAGATCGACTACCCAACATAACGACGGAAAACCTGACAATAAGGGTAGATAGATCGACTACCCATCATAACGATGAAAAACCTGACAATAAGGGTAGATAGATCGACTACCCATCATAACGACGGAAAACCTGACAATAAGGGTAGATAGATCGACTTCCCAACATAATGACGGAAAACCTGACAATAAGGGTAGATAGATCGACTACCCAACATTATGACGGAAAACCTGACAAGGGTAGATAGATCGACTACCCAACATAACGACGGAAAACCTGACAAGGTTAGATAGATCGACTACCCATCATAACGACGGAAAACCTGACAATAAGGGTAGATAGATCGACTTCCCAACATAATGACGGAAAACCTGACAATAAGGGTAGATAGATCGACTACCCAACATTATGACGGAAAACCTGACAAGGGTAGATAGATCGACGACCCAACATAACGATGGAAAACCTGACAATAAGGGTAGATAGATCGACTACCCAACATTATGACGGAAAACCTGACAAGGGTAGATAGATCGACTACCCAACATAACGACGGAAAACCTGACAAGGTTAGATAGATCGACTACCCATCATAACGACGGAAAACCTGACAATAAGGGTAGATAGATCGACGACCCAACATAACGATGGAAAACCTGACAATAAGGGTAGATAGATCGACTACCCAACATAACGACGGAGAACCTGACAAGGGTAGATAGATCGACTACCCAACAGACAGAATAACAAAATTGACTGGCAAATATATGAGAAAAATCTTTGATCTTGCAAGTAATAAACATTCACACCAGTCCGTGAATTATAGTGAGGATAATACATATACATTTACATGACTTGCGCATACGCGAGTTAGGCTAATTGAGAAAGGAACATCAAAGAAACTCAACACTTATTTTGCTGCAAGCGAAACCCAAACAAACTTAACTTTTGGGTTAGGATATTTTAGGGCTGTTCGAAAAGCTGTGTTAGGATGAATAGATCAATGTTCGAAAGACCGAAACATGGTTATCCTTAACATATTTCACAGACCGGTGTTTGTGTGTGTGTGTGTGTGTGTGTGTGTGTGTGTGTGTGTGTGTGTGTGTGTGTGTGTGTGTGTGTGTGTGTGTGTGTGTGTGTGTGTGTGTGTGTGTGTGTGTGTGTGTGTGTGTGTGTGTGTGTGTGTGTGTGTGTTTGTCACGCTACTTCTCCGACAGTTCTGAGCCAATTACATCCAGATTTGCTATAGATGATCAGAATTACCCCAATTAGTGTATAGGGGTGTGTTTGTTTTTTTCATCTTTGCCAGTGGTCTTGGGGAGGTGAATGGGGAGGGTGTCGGGGGAGGGGGTGGTCACAAATTCTCTCTGTAATTGCCTCCAGGTGGTGGATGGTATTACAAGTCTACACCATTTACAGTGCAGTGTTCCTGTCCCCACGTTTTCCAGTGCATTGAGGTGTTTTGAATTATAAGTAGTCGGTATGTTTTTGCTTCATGCATGAAACCAGGGCTACTTTTTTGTGTATACAGAGCTGTCAGTTGCCTATACACTACCCAAATGAAGGTATGCATCAGAAGAACGCGTTGCATGCTTGGACCAAGATCACCCGCAGGGCGGGTACTCTGCTCGTGGAGTATAATGTTCGTTTGAACGGATGTTCAGAAGCTGGGGACTACCTGTGTACAGACAACCATGGGCTGGAGCTGGGAATAGCTCCGGGATAGTACGGCCTGGCTGACACGTATAAGACATGAAAGACATCGTCTAGAAATCAAGGTGACGAGTCGTATGATGTGAAAGTTAAATAATTTGTGTACAAAAAGTATTAACATGTTATTACTGTTTCCCTGTTTGCAATGTGTATGATTATTATCAGAAAGACTTTTTAAAAAATCATCCAAATCCACGTGTACATTTGTTATGTATTTGGCTCCTTCTGGGGCTCCTTATTCTGTCTTGAAGAGTGAAGATGAGGATGATTTTGTTTTCTGAGCTGATTCAAAGGCCCCTTCAACTCTCAAGTATGGGGCCTGAGGCTTCAGCCTCAAATGCCAATCTTACTATAATTCACCATCTGTCTGTCTTTCTGTTCCCAGGTACCACAAAAACTGCTGAACCGATTGCAACCATTTTTTGGGTGTGTAATCCTGGGACCCCTTGGAGTAAAATAGGCATACATATAATAACATGACCCCCTTGACGGCTCCCGTAGGGAGCGGGTGCTTCTTGTAATAATAATCTGCCACTGGTTGTCATATCATTAAATAGGGTAACGCAGAATTGGAATAACAAAATTGGAAAGGAGGAATAACACAAAATTGAGGAACAGTGGTCTGGAGAGGAGCAGAATCTGAAATAGTTAGCCTGTGAAGAATATATTGTGAATGTGCATGGATGAGCGCATGTGGTACTGATGGGCACTGCATTTGAAAGACTAGCGAGGAAGCCATGGTAACAGACACAGGAGATAATTCCACAATCAAGAAAATAAGAGAATGAATGAATGCAGGTAGGCAACCAGACTGGACTTCAGGAAGGTGAGCACGCAAGGGTGTACCACTTCAATAATGGCTCCAATTATTGAATACTATAAGCACCCACTCCCAACGGGAGCCGTCAAGGGGGTCATGTTATTATATTTATACCTATTTTACTCCAAGGGGTCCCAAGATTACACACCCAAAAATGGTTGCGATTGGTTCAGCCGTTTTTGCGGTACCTGAGAACAGACAGACGGTGAATTATAGTAAAGAAGATGCCTGGTGTTGGCTTAATGGTTAGGGTGGCGGGCTTTGGATCCTATGGTCTTGATTTCAAATCCTGCTCAGCTGTTGAATTAATACCAGGTGGGGTTAACTCGGCCTATCATCCTTCCGAGGTCGGCAAAATGAGTGCCAGCATGCTGGTATACTGTGTCGGAGTGGTGACCCGTCCAGAATTGTACCCAATAGCCAAGGAGACTGCTTAAGCAGCACCAATGCTCTGCACAGAGCAAGGTCCCTATATCCTCCTCCTCTAATTATTCGCACCTTCTTTTGGTGTCTGCTGGGTGACGTTTTTGTTGCCAAGTCTTTCACGAATAGGATGGCAGACCTAATGTTCGATTGAAGGTTGGGTGACGATGGCACCGCATAGGTTGACATCCATGGGGAGAAGCAAATTCCTCCTAAATTCCCCCCGCCGAGGGTGTAGAGAAAAGAGACATCATAACGATGGCATTGCTGGTACCGAAAGTGCTCAGGGAAGTGACATCACTTCCCCCAAGCTGAATGGCTGAGTTTGTCTGTGTTGTGTACCAACGCCAAAATATTCCAATGCAGATGGAAGTTTACAAGGACATGGGTGAATGGGATATGGTTATGATGATCATGTTTAATTAAAGAAGCAAAAATTATTTGTATTTTACAATATTAATGCTTGAAATGTCAATGTTTGGTGCAATCAACTTTTTTTTAATGCAAAACAGCAGATATCCGTTTTGGAATGTTTTCCTGCAATTTCTGGAGAAATTATATTGGGAGGTTGTTCGATGCTTTCTGCAATATTTCACATAATTTGTCTTTTCATTGTAGTTGTTTTTCATTTTTCTTGTTGTTGCCCTGCTGTTGGCATTTCCCCCATTCTCCTGCTGTTCCTTTTGTATTATATCCTGATCCATTCTGCTATAGCTCTTCCACGAGCCTCGACTCTGCAGACATAATTCTTTAAAATAAAAAATCTAGAACCAATGTTCACCTCCACTCATTTGTTCCTGTTTTTTCCCACCTGTGGAACCAACTTCCACCCTCTCTTCAATTTCATTCTTCTCTCCAGGTCTTGAAGACAGCTGTCTACCACCATCTCAAATCACCCCCCATCCAAAACCATGATCTTTTCTACACACGTTAAGCCACACCCACCCCCAAATTTGGCTTCTGTAGTAATATTGTCTGCCACTTGCGTTCTTCCCTTCCCCTCATTGTTACCCGCATTCCTTGATTGTCCATCTCCATCTTATTTTCTCCCTCTGCCCTGCTACTGGCATTCCCCTGCTTCTCCTTCTGCTGTTCCTTTTGTATTGTTGTGTCCTGATCCTTTCAGTGTTCGAGCTCTTCCATGAGCCTTGCTGTATACCAAAAAAAAAGCAAAACAAGTCGAGGTACATTCAAAGTACACCGCCCCCATGCCAAATAAATAAATAATAAATCCTCCAGCGTGCGTTATTGCCGGGGCGCCTGGCGATGCCACCGCGCAGCACATGGAGATGGAATTGGAGGGAGTGGTGTGCAATAATTGATGAATTCCATAATTAAAATAAACCAATAATAATTGTAAAATAATTAATTTCTTCCTCAATTGGCTAATAGCATACCGAAACCACCACTGTTTCATCTGAATCTGTAACTTTTTGAAAATTGAGTAATTCATCGAAAAATGAATAATTAATTGATTCATCAGTAAATCAAAAAATACCCTTTATAGCCAAATCACATGTTCACTGGCGTGCCAAAATATCAGCTTTCCAGCTCAAAAGATGCCCGAGATATTGCCCAGATGAGAATGAAAATAAATAAGTAATAAATAAATCGATAATAATTAATTAATTGATTAATCAAAAAAAATTTTTAATCCTTGTTGCCAAAGCACATCTTCACTTTGCTCCCCCAATTTGAGCTTCCGAGCTCAAAGGATGGGTGAGATCACCCGGACAAACAAGAAAATAAACAAATGAACTACAAACTGAGTACGCCCTTCCTTCGTCACCGGGTGATGACGTCATGCATCGCCTGGACATGGAACTGGGAAAGAGCGGTGTACAAAAAGGCCAAATATATAACAGAAAAACACACCAAAACCAGTTCGGAAAACTTAGTTTTAATAAGGTTGAAACAAGTGCAAAAATTCTCAACTTACGATATCAACAACAACAACCGTTTTATGAGCATTTTCCTCCTTTTTTTTCATTGGGTTGGTCAAATTATTGCATTCCTTCACACCAATCTATGGATTGTCTCAGTTTTGTGCAAACCCATACATTCCATATCTTTCTTTATATTTTCAATCAATTACTTTTTTATGACGTCCTCTCGACTTTCTTCCTTCGACCAGGAGCTTTATTCCTTTTTTTCCAACTTCATCTTGTGACATTCATTTCACAGGACCACACCGAGTGTTCTCCTCCCTAATTCTTCAATATTATTGATTTTTTTTAAGCTCTTCCTGATCTCTGAGCTCAGATTTCTTTCTTTCTTTCAGAGACAATCCATCCATCCATCATATCATTGTCATCTCAGTTCCTTTCATTATTTTTACATCTTCTGCCCATACATCAATTTTCATACATCAATACCGGTCTAATACAGGCTTTATAAACTCAAACTTTTACAGTTAATGGAATGTGCTTCATGACACCACCTCGTTGTCTCCATATATTCCAAGCTGACTTTATTCTTTATCTGACGGTAACCTCTGCTCCTTCTGATGCCTCCTCCTCATCTCCAAGGTAACAGAAACTTTTCACCTACTTTGAATTAAATTCTGAGCTCAGGAGCATTTCTTTCTTTTCTTGATCGTCACATATTTTATGGATGAAAAATCCCAGCTTTTGGTATTAAATTTCCAGTGATACCACTGCACCTCTTGTGACACCATTTATAACATGCAATACTGCCTACATTGAATTGAATTCCTTCCAACTCCTTTTCTGCATTTTGAATAAGACCATTGTCCATTTGTTTTTCTCCTTTGCCACTCACCATAACCTTTGTTTTTTTTTTTATTAATGTTGACATGTAAACATTTCTTCATTATAGCAGTTTTCTCTTTTTGAAACATGTCTTTTTATTCCTTTTCCTTTTCAGCATTCGATACCAAGTCATCAGTGGAGAATAACTCGCATGGGAATCACAACCTTTCATTTTTCATGAATTCTTCCATCAATATTACAAACTATGTTTAAGACTTAAAACTGATCCCTGGTGTAATCCCACCTTGACTTCAATCATTTCATTGCATCCCAAGATGGTCAGGTCAGATCTGTGATCTGCTACAGGTACCATGTAAACCTGTACTAACCTGTTCCATGGTCGGGTTGTCGGCGACTAAACCGTCTCCCCCACCAGGTTTTCTGGTGAGGAGGGTGTTTGGATATGGACACCCAGCAGGATTAAAAACAAAACCTGTCAAAGGGCGGAGGAGCTCCTTGTGAGCCAACGGCCATCCATATCTAGTGCCCAACTGTGTCTGCGGACGTCCTCCTGCAGTTGGGTTACTTTTTTATTCGGAGGTTGGTGGCAGGATTTGCACTCCGGCGACCGTAAACCCCTTCATTCCGCAAAACACAAAAACGCAAAAAAAAATCTGAAAACCCACTACGTGGGAGTACCTCCTGTGCAGCTTCCCTTCGCAGGGCAGCTCACCGGATGACGGGATTGGGGCAAAGCCTTCGGGACCCCCAATCTTTGATGATAGGAGGGAAACCAGGGGGTAACCTCCCTGGGTCAGATTGCGGGAGAGTTGTCGGAGTGGTGCTGAGGTGTCGTCCACCAGACAGCAGTCTCCTTGGGTTAACCTGAGGCGGTCCCTTCAGGTGGGTGCCTGGAATGTCCTCTCCATAAGAGAGGATGATCACATGTCTCTGTTATCATCTGAGCTCAAGCGTTTGGACATCGGTATTGCAGCACTCTCTGAGGTTCGGAGACCGGATTGCGGCAAGATAATGGTGGGTGGTAACACCTACTATTGGTCTGGTCGCTCTGATGGTTACCATACTCAAGAAGTTGCTGTATCTGTGTCCAATAAGCTGACCCCAATGATAATTGAGGGAACACCGGTCAACGAGCGTATTATGAGACTAAGGATTCGTCACTCCTTAGGTGTCATTTCACTGGTCTCTGTTTATGCTCCGACTGAGGTGAGTGACCTCACCGTGAAGGACACATTCTACGCCACGCTAGAGTCTGTGGTTGATCAGTGCCCCAGACGAGATACACTTCTAGTCTTGGGGGATTTCAATGCATCGACTGGAACTGATAGGGATGGTTATGAGACGTGTGTTGGTCCCCATGGGTCAGGAACTATGAACCAGAAGAGCACTAAGTTCCTTGACTTTGCAAGAAGTCATGGACTTAGGGTGGCTGGTTAATGGTTTCATCGCTGGACTTGGTATTCCAACGCTGGTGGTGTGGCAAAGGAGATTGACCATGTCCTCATTGACAGTCGCTGGAGGATGATCCAGAACTGCAGGGTCTACCGGAGTACTCAGTTCCTCAATACTGACCACCGGCTTGTTGTAGCATCTCTAAAGCTGCACCTTAAATCCTGGAGAATGGTACCATCCCAGCCTTGGCTGGATGTTGGCAAGCTCAGGGATGAGAGAGTAGCTGAGGAGTTTGCGAACAGGCTGAGTGGACACTTGGGGGGTCCTGAAGAGTTGTGGAGTGCCTTCAAGACCACCATCCTTGATGTTGCCGGTGGATGTCTTGGAGCTCACCGCAGGGCAAAGAAGAATTTTGTCTCTCAAGGGACACTGGATACCATTGACCAGAGTCGCAGGGCCAGGCTGAATGGCAGAGCTGAGCTGTTCAGGGAGCTGAGGCGTAAATCTGTACGTGCACTTAGGGTGGACAAGGAGGCCTATGTGCGAGGAATCTGTGAGGGGGTAGAGCATCACCTGTGGACAGGTGATTCTCGTCCCGCTTACAGGGGAATTCGCGCATTGCATTCATCCAAGCCCATCCCTCGGAGCACTGCAGTTAGAGCAGAGAGTGGTAGGCTCTTAACAGAGGAGTCTGAAGTGAAGGCCCGCTGGGCCGGTTACTTTGAGCGGTTGTACCAGGCTGATCCCCCAGCTGTCGAGTTGGACGTCAATGGTGTAACAATCCCTGTTGCTGACCCTCCAATCAATTGTGGTCCACCTTCGCTTGTGGAAACACAGGCTGCGGTGAACCGGTTGAAACAGGGCAAAGCTCCAGGGATCTGTGGCATCCATGCTGAACTTCTCAAGGCTGGTGGAAATGCTGCACTCATGTCGTTGCATGCAGTTTTGTGCTCTGCCTGGAACACAGGCATCATCCTGACTGATTGGAAGAGGGGCCTTGTTGTCCCTCTCTGGAAAGGGAAGGGTGATCGCCAAGACTGTAACAACTACCGAGGGGTGACGCTGCTCTCAGTGCCGGGCAAAGTCTTTGCTTGGATAATTCTCGATAGGGTTCGCCACCATCTGCTTGAGCACCAGCGTCCAGAGCAGTCAGGCTTTCCACCAAAGAGGTCAACGATTGACCGTATCCTTGCTCTTCGTGTCCTCACCGAACGCAGACGAGAGTTTCGGCAGGGGCTGCTTGCAGCCTATGTTGATCTCTGTAAAGCGTTCGATTCAGTGAATCGGGATGTCCTCTGGAGGATTCTTGGTCTTCGTGGGGTGCCACCAAAACTGATCGATCTGATGTCTGAACTCTACTCTGGTACTGAGAGTGCTGTGAAGTGTGGTGGTACCATCTCTGACTTATTTCCAGTTGTTACTGGAGTTCGTCAGGGGTGTGTACTGTGGTGTAGTGGGCCTGCGGGGGCAGGGCATGATGTGGGGAGCGTGGTGGAGTGGTTTTGGGAGTGGTCACGTGCTTGCACGGGATATATGAGTGCGCGCCGTTGTGGTTTTAGTTTAGGGCAGACATGTTTTTAGTTTTAGGCAGACATGCGCGTGGTTTTAGTTGCTGTAGCCGTTGTGGCCTGTGGAGCCTGTAAGTCGTGTGGCTTGTAGAGTGCATCGAGTACGTAATAAAGTGTAGTTACGGGAAACGTACGCTCACGCTCTCGCTCGTGGCAATAAAGCAGGGTTGTGCTGTTCCCCCGCTCATGTCTGCCTTGGAGCACCTCTACCATGACATCACATGTACTGGCCCCCACACTTTTCAGCACTTGTATGGACTGGATTCTCGGGAGGATGTCGGAAAGATCAAACTGCGGTGCATCGTTTGGGAATGTCAAGATCTCGAACCTTGATTTCGCAGATGATGCAGTCATTTTTGCGGAGACTTTCGATATCCTTTTGGGGGCCCTCGAGGTGCTGAATGAGGAGTCTGAGCCGCTGGGATTACGGGTTTCTTGGGTCAAAACTAAGATCCAGGCTTTCAATGACATCTTGGATGCTGCTGTCCTGTATGTGTTTGTTTGTGGTGAGGATGTTGAGGTCGTGGAGAGATTCACTTACCTTGGCAGTGATATTCATGTCTCTGCTGGCTGCGAGTCAGAGGTCAATAGACGTCTGGGTCGGGCCTGGGGAGTCATGGATTCACTGGATCATGGGGTGTGGCGCTGCCGGTACCTGTGCGGGAGGACGAAAGTCCGAGTCTTCAGGTCCTTGGTGCTTCCAGTCTTGCTCTATGGATGCGAGACTTGGACTCTGACCAAGGATCTGAGACGGAGACTTAATTCCTTTGGTACCAGGTCTCTTCGGAGAATCCTTGGCTATCGCTGGTCAGATTTTGTGTCCAAGGAGCGGTTGCTGAGAGAGACTCGGGTGAGATTTGTTACCTGCATAGTCCGTGAGCGTCAGTTGCGGCTGTATGGACATGCGGCTCGTTTTCCTGACGCTGATCCTGCTCACCAGATTCTCTCAGCGAGGGAGTCTCGTGAGTGGAGGAGGCCAATGGGCCGACCACGTGCCTCGTGGTTGCAGCAGGTTGAACGGAATCTCAAGGAGATGGGGATGGGCCTGGCATCTGCCTGGGGGAAGGCCAGACGGAGGCCCCTGGAGTACCGGTGGAAAGTGGACGCAGCAACGCGCTGTTCTGGCACGTGCTCCCATACCTGACCTGACCAAGATGGTCTTCACCATAGTTATTGATTTAAAAAAACAATCTCATGACTACTTTTGCCATTTCCTCAGACACGACTTCCTTCTGAGACCCCATTCAACAACTGCTCTTGGTACTCGATCATCTCTCGATCAACAAAAACATGATAGTTTCCTTTTCTTTGCACGTACATCAATTTGATACATAAAAGGTAGTCTCTGAGCTTGAACAAAAGGGTGCAATCAAAACAAAAAGTAGTTAAAACTATAAAGGGGGAATGAAAACGTTTTTATTTTTACTTTTCAAAAAGTTTCATCGTTCAAAACACAACTTCTATTCCACTGATGCTCACCACCCAGAAAAAAAATCCACTGATAGGGGAAATCTGTAATTGGCTGGAAACATTTTGAAACAACAAAGAAAGGGACTAACATTTTACCGTTTCATTTGCACAGGACCATTCCTGCATGGCTGGGGGGAACAATCTTTTGGAGTCCCTCTCGTTTACCCTCAACCCGTTGGAGTCATCATTCACAAGCCTTTCACCACTTCCTGCCACCTTAAATACAACACTCACCTCATTTCGCTTTTCAAAATTAAATAGAGCAAACTTGTCACTCATATTGGTGAAAAATGTGTGTGTCGGAGAATTTTTTTTCTAACATAAATTAGTGAAGTGATATCTTGCTGGAGGGTGAACCAGGAATCATATGAAGGACTTGTTCACTGTTCCGCTACAGTTCATTTTACGTTCTGAATGAACATTGGATTGCAAACTTGTAAATTAAGTTCAAATTTCGGCCCCAAGTGGGAAGGCATTCGATGTAGTCCTGGTCATTTGATTGCTGCAATAGCTCTTTGTAATCGAGTGGCAAGCTGTCTGTCCAGTGTTAATTCTCAACCGTGAAAAGGCGTGAAATCCATCAGTATTTCACTCGAGAGCCACACGAATGCCATTGCTTTGGAGTACGAAAACTCCGGATAAATTTATTTCTGACGAGCAACATATTGTTACGGTTCTTGGAACCGTATGCATTCAAACATACAGGTGTCCCAAGTCAGTTATGCCGTTAAGTATATGTGTAGGCAGAACCCCTCCTTGTGTGTAGTGGGAAATCGAAGGGGTGCGTTGCGATGTTTTTTTAGTTAGGGTAATAAATCTTTATTTCCCCTCTTATTTGAAACCACAGTACCTTTTTCTCGCTTTCCGAGGCGAAATTTTTGTGAGGTACCTTTTTGGTGAGTGCAGTCACGTGTGGAGGGGGCAGGCTCCCTGCATGGCCGAAACCCAGCTCAGAAGGGGCGGACCTATGGAGGCCCTGTCCAATCAGGGCGGACAGTGACGTCAGTTTTGACCAAGGCCCCGCCCCGCTGAGGGAGGTCGATGGACTCCGAAGGCACCCTCTGAGATGCGCGTTCGTTGGAGTTCAGTCAAAAGGCTCAGTTCAGTTCTGCATTTGCCTGGGCATTCGTTGGAGTTTTGCTGGAGTCTTGAGTTCGGTGTACGAGGAGGATTGACAGACTGAGAGCTTTTTCACGAGTCTGTGGGTGGTGGTGCATGGCCGTTCTTCATTGGTGGAGCGATCTGTCTGGTTGATTCTGATAACGACCGAGGACACCTTGACCGGGTCTCTCGCTGGGTCCTGCCCGTGGCCCTGATTTCCGCCCTGGGACTCCGCTCTGCTCTGCTCGGGTTCCTTCACGGACACGAGCCCCACGTGTGTGACTGCGGGCCGAGTTGCACGACCATTGGCAGGTGCCGCACCACGGAGCATCCAACATGCAGGTACCTAGCCGAACCGCGACCCCAGCTCATCTCTCTCCCTGGTTGTGAGGTTCCTTGGAATTCACCTGGGTTTTATTTTCGTGTGTGTGTGTGTGTGTGTGTGTGTGTGTGTGTGTGTGTGTGTGTGTGTGTGTGTGTGTGTGTGTGTGTGTGTGTGTGTGTGTGTGTGTGTGTCGCCGTCTGTTAAGTACAACTGCATAAGTGTTTTCGATCATTGTAAATCTCCTGTATATTCGCGATAAGCTTGCTCTGTGTCCTTCTTGCTGTAAATAAAACAATTATAGAAATGTTCGCAGTTCATTTCCATCCTTTCTTTCATTGGTCCAGCATGGTTCGGATCTGAGTTTTCGCCGGGTCTTTGTTCCCGTTAATCTGCTCATCCTAGCCGGCACAGCTTTGGCAGTTCCGCTCGACTGCACCCGAACCGGAGTTGGTAGTCGGTAGAGTGACCCGGTTCGAGCAAGACGTGCCGAGGACGTGGTTAATTAGGAAATTGGTTTAGCCAAAAAGACCCTACGCTACGTGGTGGAGGTATTGGCGTCCACGGTCGGTGAAGCGACCCGCCGCCTCACGGAGTTATCCGTGAGCGACGGCCTACAATTCCGGGAGTCTGGTGGGAGACGACATAACTCCCCCGACCTTGCGGGCGTTCTCACCGCCGGTCCCCGGCCCACAACATATCATGAAGGAATGGAAAAATAAAAATGTAATCCAAAACGTTTTCTCGACTTGTGACAATTGCTTTATTCTTCTGGGGTACAAAGTATGGAAAAATGTATTACTTTATTAAGCCTCTATGGGTACGTCATGCATATTCCTTTTAAACTTGCACACTCATATTTCATAACAATCACACTTTAAGAAAAAAAGCAAACTCAGAGACATCCCATATTCATAAAGTGTAACTATGACATGAAAATGTAAGGTAAATAAATATTTCAGTAAAAACAAATATTTCAGTAAAAATAAATATTTCAGGTAAAAAAATATATTTCAGCTGTTTGCAGGAATTAAATATTATATCAGTTTAATACCACCATCCTTTTCCTTTCCCGAGACAAAATGCTCATCTTACTTCAGCATTCCATCCGGTGCCAGAACATCCTTTCTTTATTTATTAGTTTAAAACCCTCTTATTAAGTTACTTCACTCAAATTGTCAGACTTTGCAAAAATCCATTGCAACTTATTTTATGTTCAATATAAGAAGAGAAATTTAATGCAGCGATACGGAAAAGAAGCACAAAATATTTTTTGACGAGTGAAGAAATCGTCCTAATGGAGGGATTAATTCCCCCCGAATTTGTGTATTTGAGTAATTCCCTCATATTTCCTACATAATAACCACTCCCACCAGGTGGAGCTAAGATACTTATCAGATGCTTTCCAGTCAGGCAGCTCAACTGACTTATGGGGACAGACCAGACGAAATCACCATTTTTTTGCTGGGTGTCATTTATATCAATAACATTATTCTTCCCAGAGGTGCCACGAAATCTGTAATTGGCTAAAAATATTAAAATGATAATTTATGCTAATTATATGCATTTTAAGCATATTCTCTGATATTTCAACAGCAAAGCATATTGGTGGATAATTTTTTGTGTGTATATACATGTTTGGCCCAGATAAATAATATTGAAATGTTAACTGTTAATTTATGAATGTCCTCTCTGAGTTGTATGCTAATTTATGCAAATGTGTGCATGTAATTGCAGATTCAATGTAATTATAATGATTTATTTCGCGGATTTTATTTTTTGGACTGGATATGTTTGTTCTATTCAGAGCCATCGTATTGCAAGCTTTGCTTTTAGATGAGTTAATTTCAAATGTAATTTTGATGTAAATTTATGCAAATTTAATGTAAATGTATAGTATTTTGCTGATGTTTCATTCCATACATTCCATCCATTGGGACCATACTCTGTGCAGAGCGTTGGTGCTGCCTAAGCAGTCTCCTTGGCTATTGGACAAAATCCTGGACAGGGCACCACTCCGACACAGGATACCAGCATGCTGGCACTCATTTTTGCTGACCTCAGAAGGATGACAGGCAAAGTCAACCCCACCTGGTATTAATTCAATAGGTAAGTGAGATTTGAATTCAGGATCCTCAGATCCTAAGCCCACCACCCTTACCATTAAGCCAATAGCAGGCAAAATGTTTCAATATCAAGTGATTATGCAAAACATGCATGACAGACAAAAGAAAATGGGGATCATAGATCTAAGATTGGCAGCTTAAACCTATACATGCAGGATAACTTCCCTCATATTGAAATGAGCTGCTTTTTGATGTGTATAATTTACATTGATACATGATAAACAAGAAAAAGAGCAATCAGAGATTGCAGACCCTTGGCAGGACTTCCTTTCTGCAGTATATTTTGTGTCGTGATTGTGTAGTAGTGTGTTACTTAATGAGAACTGCCACTTCATAGCTGCTGGCAGTGACGTCCTGCTTTGATCGGACACCTTACCATGACCCATGACATTTAAAAAATTATTATTCATTATTCAATTGAATTTAGGGCCCTGTCACACCTTGACGTTTCAGCCAGCAATGGCAACGTATAAAAATGTATGTAAAACGTTGGCGTACGCTGAAATTTTGATGTTTTTTTTTTAAGTTTTGGGCGTATTCATAACGTGTTGGTCGTATGCATAACATATTAGTAACGGGCACAGACGTTTCGTTGTGTTATTGATAACTTTTACCAACGAATGATTAGCCTGTTGTCGGCGTTCACAACCTATGCCCAACGATAGTTTAACTTACGCATAGCGCGCTAAACGTATCGCCGGCGAAGTCGTGGCGTAGCCTGTTAAGAACCTGCCGGATGCCGATTTAAATCATAACCGCCTGAGAATTTGAGGTGTCAACATCGCAGTCACACCTTGACGATTTTGCCAGCTTATGCCGGCCTATGAAAAATGTGTCTAAAACGCTGGGCGCACGTCAAATACGGTATAGGTAAGCTGTGTATACGTTAAGAGTAGGCTGGAAAACAATGAAGTTATATTACGTGGTACGTGTAATACGTCGTGAAATTTCAAGCATGCTGAAAATTTTACGACGTACTCGGCGTATGGCGAACACGTTCTGCATGCGTTGTCATATGTTCCTGGCACGCTCCGCGATCGTTTACACACGACGGACACACGTTACTTGTAGGTTACTCATAAGTCGAAACACGTCAAGGTAATATTTAACATACCTGCAACCTAATTTTCAACCAATGGGTAACGCCCTTTTAACCTATAAGTAGCGTGCTCTGAACCTATGTTTAACGTGCTTGAAACCTATGAGTAACGTGCATTGAACGTATTTGTAACTTGCTATGAACCTATGAGTAACGTGCGTTTAACCTATGTGTAGCATGCTTTGAACCTAAGTATAACGTGCTTCTAACCTTTGAGTAACATGCTATGAACCTATTTGTAACGTATCTCAAACGCACATTGTCGTATGTAGACGAATTAGATTGACGTCTTCCGGACGACCACAGCACTTACTGAACGTGTTTCTAACTTACATCTACCGTGTCATGGCGTATTGGCAGCGTTAAGGGGAATTGGTATATACAAATGGGCTTCACACGAGGAACCCACCATTGTTCCAGACTCCATATTGAGTAGATGTCAATGCCAGTAGTATCAGTAGTAGTAATACTATTAGCAGTAGTTGGTGTGCGTGACAGTAGTATTAGTTGTAGTAGTAGTATGTCTGTCAGTAGTTGTATGTGAGCGTGATGGGGAGGGTGTGGGTGATGATGGATCCTCTTATCGTCCACGAATAGGAGACTACTTTGCACCATTGTTCGATGTTCTTTTCGGCGAATTTTTTTTTCTTCATTTCCACGATGAAATATTTCTTTGTTTTACTTTTTAAAGTATTAAAAACGACTTTGACAAATGCATAATGTACTCGTAATGAACACAGAACACTTCGATAGCTTATAGATAAGTTATACCAACGATTGTTTATCGTGTTTTAGTCGTCCACAACGTATGCCCAACGATAGTCTAACGCAGGGGTCGGGAACGTTTTTGACTCGGAGAGCCATGAAAGCAAAATATTTGGAAATCTATTTCAGTGAGAGCCATATTATATATTTTAAGACTGAATTCAACTAAATGTGAGTATAATAAGCCTCTGAATTTATTCTTTTAAATCATGTTGTTATAATACTCACCATTAATGGGACTTCTGGTGCTGCATGGATTTGCTGATGGCTTTGTAGTCTGGTTGGTACTTGGTGAGGTTAAGCTTCATGCAAGCGTTGAGGCTTTCATCCGTTAGACGTGATCGTAGGTTGGACTTGATGTTTTTAAGATGTGAGAATGACTGCTCACATGCATACGTAGATCCAAACAAGGTCAATACAGCAATACTCACACGCTGCAGTGTGAGGTATGTGACAGGAAGCGCGTTCCAAGTTTTGATAATCAGCTGGTCTTCGGGTTGAAGTTTTTTTCATTTCTGTCCACATGTGCTTGCTCGCAAACTCCGCTTTCTGTCGTGCGATTCTTTCCAAATCTTCATTCAGTGACTTGAACTTATACACCCACATGTCGGAGGCCTTCAGGTCAGCCACTTCTGCTTCAAAATCTCTGACAGAGACACCAGGAATGTAACTCAGGTCGGCTGTGTTCAGTGAACACACGTTTGGATGGGTGATGAACTTAAAAAGACGAGTGTGCTCACGAAATTCTCCAAAGCGTGCTTTGAATGACTGTAGGAGACTGGATGTGAAGCCAGCTAACTGGTGGAGATCAAAGGTTTGAGTGGGCTCACTTGCTGTGCATGCATCTTTAAATTGTCTCAGTTTTTCAAAATGTAGTAAACGACCTGTTTCAAGATCCATGATAAAGAGCTCCAGCTTGTTTTCAAAAGCAAACACGGCTTGTTGAAGGGATAACACTGTATTTCCAATGCCTTGCATTTTCACGTTGAGCTCGTTCAGATGTTCAGTCACATCCACGAGATAGTAAAACTTGAGGAGCCACTCAGTTTCGGCTAGCTCAGGATGCTCAATCCCTTTCATTTCAAGGAAAGTCCGGATTTCGTTCAGGCAAGCCGCAAAACGGCTAAGCACCTTCCCTCTTGACAACCAACGCACATTGCTGTGCAAAAGCAGACCGTGATAGTTATTTCCAACTTCATCCAGCAGTGTTTTAAACTGGCGACCATTTAAGGCTCGGGCAACAATAAAGTTGATCACACGAATGACCAGCGACATCACTTCGCCAAGCTGCCCATCACACATCTGAGCACAAAGTGCCTCCTGGTGTAGAATGCAATGGAAACTTAGGATGGGTCTATTTTCATGTTCACGGAGAAGCGCCACAAATCCTTTGTTTTTCCCCACCATACACGGAGCACCATCAGTACACACCAAGATAAGTTTATCCATTCGTAGATTTTTTTTCTTGAGCGAACTCCATGAAAGACTTGAATAAATACTCACCTCTTGTAGACGCTTTTATTGGCAGAACAGCAAGACTTTCTTTGCGCAGTGTATCACCAGCAGCATATCTTGCAATCACACTGAACTGTGACAAATTGCTTAATTCTGTTGACTCATCCAAAGCCAGGGAAAAGAACGGCGCTGTATTTATGTCCTTCACTTGCGTTTCCTCCACTTGGTTTGCCATCATGATGGTACGATCATGAACAGTTCTTGCCGACAGAGGCATGTCTTGTATCCGTTTGATTATCTTGTCTTTGTTCAGAAGATTATCAAAAAGTTCATTGGCGACATCCAGCATGAACGTTTTCGCATACTCGCGATCTGTGAATGGTTTTCCGTTCCTCACTATTGCTAAAGATCCAGCAAAGCTGGCGGAATTGGGGAACGCGGAGTTGCTGCTGGCTGGCTTGCACCCTGCTCAGTAGCTCTTGGCACGCTTTCTTTCTGCTGTCTCCCACAGGGTATTTTGATGCAAAGGTAGCATGGCGTGTGTCGAAGTGCCGCTTTATATTCGACCGTTTCATCGATGCAATTTTGTCATTGCAAATTAGACACACCACAGAACCTGCTCTCTCCACAAAGGCGAATTCTTCGGCCCATTCATCCTGAAATGTACGATACTCCTCATCTTTTTTTCTTTTCGCCATCTTCTTAGCTTTGGGCAAATGAGAGATTGGGAGATGTTGACCCAAGTGAGTCTGGCTGGCCTGCGCACGGGCTGACGTACTCGAGAGGTGCGGCGCGGCCGGCCGACTCTGGGATGCTGTCGCCTCAGCGGTGGCGCGTGATTGGTCGAGATGAATTACGCTATGCATCTCGGCGGCGGCACGTCATTGGAGGAACCAAAATCGCTACTCGCGTCGGCCGCATGACTGGACGAAACAAAAACCGCTTCAGACAATTCGGAGGTGTTTTTTCTTCTCTCCTTCTGCCAAGTTCAGCCCTGCACGTGAATGAAGCACGACACCATTCAAACTATAGGTAAAGCTTCCACGAGAAATATTGGGCTTTCCAAGTTTCAAACTCCAATTTTATCTGCGAGCCAGATGCAATCATCAAAAGAGCCATACCTGGCTCGCGAGCCACACGTTCCCGACCCCTGGTCTCGCGTATGCATAGCGCAATAATTCCCAAGCACGTTATTCATTGGTTATAAATAAGTCACGGGTACCCTAAACATTACTTTGATGTGTTTCGACGTATGAGGAACTTTCAAGTAGCGTGTTGCGAAGTGTGAACAACATTCGTGTAGCGTGCTTACAAAACGTTAATCAAAGGTTAGAAATAAGTTTCGGGTACGCGAATGTTCCCTCTACGTGTTTCGATTTATGAGTAACGATCGCATAACGTGCCTACAACTTATGGCCAGCGTAGCGGAATGTGAGCCAAACACCGAGTACGTCGTAAAATTTCAAGCATGCAAAATTTTTTGGACAACCAAAAAGTACAACGTTTTAAACCAACGTAATACGACCTATGGTAGTGTTTTTCAGCGTGCACCTGACGTATACATAACGTACCCATAACGTACCCATAACGTATTCGACGTGTGCCAGCGTTTTAGACAAATTTTTCATAAATCGGCATATGCTGGCAAAATCGTCAAGGTGTGACAGCCCCTTTAGAATGGGATTAAAATAAATTCGATTCAAATCAAATGGAAGACAAATAGGTAAAGTTCTGCATTGGAGTCATCAGAAGGAACCCAAACAAGCAAAATGCAAAGATGAAATCATCAGGAGGAACATGGTTAGGATTCGCATTTCAGTTGCTACTATACTTCTCCACCCTCAAATCCATATATAGTGTAGTATATAGTATAACAATCGTGCAAATTATGATACAAGCATCAAATTTGGCATTTCTGTTCTGCAGGGCCTTCTGATCAAATCTGCCCGATTGGCCATTTGAAAATTCAAATTTTGAAAAATTTGAAGTCACAGCTGGCTGAAATTATTGAAGTGCAAGTGAACATCCCAGACAGAGAACCAAGGGGAGATGCAGTCATCATTGATGGCTCAGCACTTATCAATGTGCTACCTCCACGCACTTTAAAGATATTTGATGACTTTGCTGAAGAAGACATCATCCCAAAGGTGGAATCCTATGGTGCCGGGTATGAGAGGGTGGACGTAGTGTTTGTGTACAAGAAGTCCAGTTTGAAGTCCAAGGCAAGGTCGAAAAGGGGGCAAGGAATCAGAAGAAGAGTGACAGGAACCAGTAAGACCCCAAGTAACTGGAGAAGCTTTCTTCGAGATGACAGCAACAAGACTGAGCTGTTTCACTTCCTTGCGGAAAAGATGTGTGAAGCACAGATGACGAGCACAGTCATTGTCATAAAAGGAGAAGATGCCATTAGCAACACAAGGAAGTCACTGAATGCTGCGTCTCCATGTTGTCATGAAGAAGCTGACACTCAAATATTTGTACACGCCAGGGATGTAACGACGGATGGTAGCAAGTCCATTATCATTAAGGCAAATGACACGGACGTACTAGTCATAGCAATATCTGTACTGCCATCCTTACAGGAACTAGGTCTTGAGAACATGTGGATTGCCTTTGGCCAAGGAGCCAAGGTGCGATGGATTCCAGTCAATGAGGTAGTTTCTGCAATAGGGCCTGAGAAAGCTAGAGGGATCCCATACTTCCATGTGTTCACTGGATGTGACTTCGTGTCTGCCTTCTGTGGTAAAGGGAAGAAAACTGCATGGCAGACTTGGAACGTCTTTGATGATGTTTCTGAAACATTCACCAATCTCAGCCAGCATCCAACATCGATTCGTGATCTTGACTTTTTTGAAGTATTTTTTTTCTTCAAATTTTTCAATTGGCAGATTTGATTAGAATCCCCTAGAGAACAAATGTGCCAAATTTGATGCTTGTATCATCATTTGCACGATTCCTCTCAAAAAATTGCTGTTATCTGCCCCACTAATAGGCACAGCCAAGTGAGCCTATTTCAAAAAAAAAAAAAGATCAAAGAACCCAGATCAAAAACATTAAATAATTCTGCCTGCCATACCATGTGTCCGATCAATATGAAACTTAAAACATGTATTCCAAATCACTACTGGATCATAATTGTGCAGTTTCATGTTGATTGATTAAGCAGTTTCAGAGAAAACATTATTTAGTATTTTTCTTCAACCTAATATGGCTGTTAAACCATGTGATCTATTAATTATTCCTCAACAAACTTGTACACCCAAGGCTTGGGGAAGATTTGTGTGACGTATCCCCTCAATCTCTCCAGCCGTTCTGACAAAGATTTTTTATAGTTAAAAAAAAATAAATTTTTACACTGTCGAAGCTTAGCTTGTCGGAGAGATAACGCAGAGAGATGCCTAACAAGAGGGGTGGGAGAGGGAAGGGAAAAAACAGTGGGGTCACAGAGACAGAAGGAGATCTATGGAAAGGGATGGGGCGGGGTATACGGGGTAAACAAGATGGACATGACAGGGACGTTCAGGAAGGAAAGAAGGGAATTTGAAGGAGGTGGGTTTGGGGTGGATTAACGAGGGTCGAAAAAAATAGTGGTTTTGGATGGGGGAAGACAAGACATGGTGGTGAACAGCTGTTTTGAAGACCTGGAGGGAAGAGTGGGATTGAAGAGAGTGTGGGAGTTTGTTCTTAAGGCAGGGAAAAAGAGGAATGAAAGAGTGAAGGTGAGCAGCGATTCTTAATTTTGGTAGTTTTACCAGAAGGGGGTTGCTCGCGGACCTTGAGGGCCCTGCGGAAATATGGGCGAGAAAGATAACAGACAGAGCATGGGGGGGGGGGGGTGAGGCCAGAGAGGAGATGGTAGAAGACAGAAAGACCACCGACCAACCTGCGGTGAGAGACCCAAAGACTCAGCCTCATCACGGGAGATACCAATAATCCGAAAAGCCTTGGTTTCCACAGCGTGAGGCCGAGAAGGGTGAGGGACGGGAGCACCAGCCCAGATGGGAGAGCCAGTACTCCATCAGGTTGCGGATGACAGCTTTGTATTTGGTCAAGAGCTCAGGTGTGCCAAGGAAGGACTTTGCATGATGGAGGATGCCCAGTCGGTGACTGGCTTTGGAGGCCAGGTTGGAAATGTGGCTTTCCCAGGAAAGATCATGGGAGATAGTGAGACCCAGAAGCTTGAATGGAAAGATTTCTTCAATAGGGTTGTTGAGAAAGTAGATTAGGGGTGGGTTCCAGACGGTCCTGATGGAGAGACATAATGAAAGTGTGAGATTTGTCAGGGTTGAAAGATATGTTCCACGTGTTGGACCAGCTTGTGATTTTATCCAGATCTGCAGTGAAGAAGCTGCTGCTTGCTGATCTGAGGGATGACAGATGGTACAGCAGAGGGTGGAGTCATCAGCAAAGAGATAAAGAGGATTTTCCAGAAAGTCAGAGATCATTGATGAAACCCAGAAAAAGAACAGGTCCCAGAACACTGCTTTGAGGAACTCCAGCCTGGACAGCAAGAGAGGATGAGAGAACTCCATTAGGGTCCACACATTTGCTGCTACAGGATAGAAAGTCTGCTAGCCTTGAGTGGAGATGTCCTTGGATACCATATGAAGAGAGTTTTGTGAGCAGGGCAGGGTGCCAGACTGTATTGAAGTCACGTGATATGTCGAGGCATATGGCTCTGATTTCATGTCTGGCATTGAGGATCCCCATCCATTGTTGGGAGAGCAGAACCTGGTCTGAATCCAAATTGATGATCGGAAATCAAGCCATTGAAGAAGACGAAAGATTTAATGTCTGAAGCGATGATGGATTCCATAACCTTGCTGATGATTGGTCTGTAGTTGTGATGTACTCTGCATCTGCTGTTTAATTTTCAAGTTGCTCAGATAAAAATTGATGATTATAGAAGCTTGACCTTGAGTTGACTTTTGACCTTTTGATTTCAAAAATAGTTGCCTGATAGATTTCAAGCCTGAGCTTTGATCCATTTTGACTACCACAGCACGAGTAGGGGATTCTCACACATTCCATTCATGCATCATTTGAAGCAATGCACCGAGACACATCTGCACCTGTCTGAGGGATATTTTAATCTGTCCCCAAACTGTCTTGCTGAGATGATTTTAATTATTTTATGAATGTCCATTTCTCTTCACGCTTTATTTGTTGCAATATTATTTCTAACAAGACATTCATGTATGACATCGTCCAGTAATCTTCAGTTCCTTATCGAGCTCACAATCGCTTCCAATTCAGATTTTCACCAAGATTGAATTTTCTCACACACACACCTCAATCTGGTCTCAAAACACTCTCAACGACATCCGCCCGCACTGTGAATCAATAACGCGTGTGGTATCAGTCATCATTGTTTTTCCTCTGGAATCGGTGCGTGCACCTCACTTCATCGAGTCTTCACAGTCTATACTACGGTGACGACCAATCTTTATCTCCATTTTCCAAACTGATGCATTCCCATAAGCTTCACAGGTCACAATACACAATAGAGCACGTTTTATTCCAGTGAAATCTATTGGACTCGCACACGTTCCATGTCAACACTCACTCTGCACCACATAATATCTGATTCATATTATGAATACAAACACAAGAGTTCCAAGTTGGAACACTCAACCTGCGTCCTTAACATAAAACTCAACTTTTCCAATCACACTGCATTCACAAATCCGTCCAGAGAGGTAACTCCTTAATGCAAAACTATAAGATTTACGAATCCGAAAAACCTCCACACAATACAATGCAACAGCCTCACAGCAATACTCCAGTGAGTACAATGAACAAACCAGAATCCAAACAGGTAACTCAACAAACATTCATCCAACAGCATTTCCCATCTTTCAAACCATTACCAGGTCACAAATACCATATAGTGTGCACTTCATAACCTCAATCCACATAACACATAACAATCGCACTACACAGCGAGCTGGGTCTCAAACCCCTCTCTTTGCGGAGGTAGTATTCCAAAGCCCCTCCCTTTTCCTTTTCCCCTCTGCTCTGCTGTACCCAGTACAGCACAGTGAGCTGAGTACCGAACTCGCTCAAGGTACGGCGAAGACTCAAGGGATCTCTTGACAGGAAGCTCATCTCTTGTTCAGCCCCGAAGGCTTAAGCGGTCTCAAACCGCAGGATCCTCTCAGGCCTATCAATAAAAATTCTCTGACATGTACTTTCCTTTGTCAATGCACATTACCCGCTAAGAACAGGCCCGCCGTCAGGGATGGCATCTCGTTGGCATTTGCCGTCCCTCCGGACCACGGTAGTACATCCGTGTCACGGCACCAAATTGTTGTAGAATTCATCTTTAACCGACTCGATGTAAATCCTGTTACTCAACATAAAACTCCAATTAATACACTGTCCACAACGAGAGTACATTTAATCAAAGAACCTTTATTTTAACAAGGTACCACGGAGTCCAAACCACTGAGATGGTTAACATCCACAATGATTTGTACTCAGCTAAGATTACGTTTCATGGCATTTATATGCTTTTGTGGGAGTGGCGGGGGCTGATAAGCATTAGGCAAAAGAACTCCAACTGCAATACGTGTCCACGAGGTGAAAGAATCATGGCAAAAGTTATCAACCAGGTCACTTTGTTCCTGAGCAAGACATTCCTTTTTATCAACATTTAGGTCAAAAGACTCTTGGTTAAATGTTTTTAACCTTTAACCTTTGTTAAAGGTTAAAGGGAAACATAACTGACAGCCAATTCGACTTATAGCATAAAAATTAAATTTATAAAGCACCAGCAACCATTATAATTGAGAGTACATTAATATAATTATTTTTCTTCCACAAGTTCAAGGTGTGGAAGTCAAACACACAAACACAGTTACTACTCGAATTATGGAATGACATGTCGTACTGATTTGAATTTCCTTACCAATGCTTCAGGTGACCTGTAAAGTGATAATTCCAAGCAAGCAAATGAATGAACAAGAGGAAATTAATTATTCAAGCGATGGAAAAAAAACAACATAATTAAAGAGTTGCAAGTTATAAATCAACATATAAAACAGGTTCCCTTACAAGGAGTTCAGACACAGGAGGAGGACATTCGGCCCAGCAATGGCTGAGCTATTATTGTCAACTTCTGGTTGTTGTCCAAACTCCATCCTATTCAAATGCTGAGTGTCAAACAAGGAAGCAGCACATACAATTTTAAAGTCTTTGGTATGACTGTCAGGGCTTGAACCACTGACCACCCAGACACAGAGTGGATGCTCGAACCATTACACAACTTCGGCTTGACTGAAATCTATCTAAAACTCTTCCGGTTTGTTTATTTATTACAAAAAAAGCACACCAACTATAATGCTGCTATAAACTCAACAACAACAAAACAACAAAAACAAACTACAACCAGCTTCACTTGAAATTATTTTCATTCATACGAGAAGGCATTCAACACATGACCAAGGCTCTGGGAGCTTTCATTGCTCAACTATGATGGAAAAACATTCTCCAAACACAAATATCAGAAAAATAATGTTTGGTCACCTGTTGAACACACACATATTCATTATTTATGTGTGGTAGATTGGAATCTCTCACGATGAAGTCGAGTCGACGGGGCTATTCCTTTGCCATCGTGGACAGATCGGTGGTCTCTCTGTCTTCTTCCGCTTCCTTTCTGCTCTTTCCATGCTTTGCTCCCCCCCCCCTTCCACCCCTCTCTGCTGTTCAAATGGTTCTGTTGTGTCGTGATCTGTTCAGTGTCCGAGCCTTTTCACGAGCTTTGACTGGACACAAAAAAAAGGGGATGTCAAAATGTATAATTCTTCTCTAAATTACAAAACTAGACTGCAAAAAAGTTTAATATGTTGGCGAGGGGGGGGGAGAGGCGAGAATAAAATGTTAGTGCTGGATAAGAATCGGCCTCGCGGGATTTGTACATACACCATTCCACTTCCAGATCATGCAAAAAACGAGAAATAGATGGCTCCTTGCACTGCTTGCTATATTAGTGGAAAACATTCGAAAGCTTTCAATAACTGGCCTACTTTTACATTCAAAATACCTGAATTACTAGGGTTGCTTACATACCCTGCCATGACGACTTTTGTCTGAGATGCACCCCAGTTTTTCACTTTCTAGTTCCACACTTTGCCAGGATGCTTCCCTGACCCCTTTTACAGCCTGCCCTTTCCAATCCACAACTTATAGAATATATGACAAGGGCAAAGCAAGATGCCCAATCACTGTAAACAGTCAAGTGAGAGATAATAACAATGCACTTGGTTTCCATGGTTCAGTGAACAGCTGCTGCCATCTATTGGAGTGACCGTGGCCAAAACATTGCAACAGCTGTTCACTCCACAAACACCAGTGGAAACCCAGTGTTTTCTGGTGTTATTGATATTTCTGACATCATTGTTCGATATGCTACTCTGCCCTACTCAAACGTACATTTCATGTAAAGGCTTTCGCTCCCGATTTCAAATGAACGGGCCATCACATCTCAATCAAAACTGGTGCTGCTTTATAATGTGACTGCTAAACTATATGTTTGTTGGGAATTTCCTTTTTGAAGTGAAATTTCAAACAAAGCGGAAGCACAAAACTACTCCAACCTAATCATTAACAATTATTTTTTTCAATTGACAACCTTGTGTGCAGAAATGTATGAAATAGCAATTTTTTTTTTTGAAATTTCCCAGATTAAATGATGGAGCAGAGCATGTCAAATCTTGTCTAATTGTGTCTGGTTGGTTATATGAATGATGTCAATTGTTACATTTCACTCGTTCACTGTTAAGATTTGTGATTGTCTGAAACTACTACATTGAAATTTTCGAATCATTATACTACTAAATTGCCTAGGGGTATCTTCTTCTTTCGGCTGCTCCCGTTAGGGGTCGCCACAGCGGATCATCCGTTATGATCCGTATAATGATTCGGCACAGGTTTTACGCCGGATGCCCTTCCTGACGCAACCCTGGTCGCTTCTTACGACACAGGGATATGGTACACCTATTTTAACAGGGGCATACACTGGGCCCAGTACACTGGTACTCACTTCGCCAAACTTGGAAGGATGACTCAGACAGGCTGAGTCAACCTCCTGGTGTGTATTAATTCAAGCGGCCAACGGGGCTTGAACTCAGGACCTTTTGGATCCGAAGCCGCTACCCTAACCACTACGCCAACACCAGGCGACATCGAGGGGTATATTTCCAAATAATATGAAAAAGGGTTTGTGTTGTCAATGTTAAAAAGAGGATGAGTAGGCTTGTCTGCATAATGAGTACACATTTATACTCGATCTATAATCATTCCTAGATTCCTGATTCCATCATAAAGCAGATTCCACTTTGAAATTATTTTTCATTCAATGCATAGGGTGTCCCAAGAAAGTTATCCAGATTCATATGCTTATACTTGTACATTGTTGTTGTTGTTGTTGTTATTCTCCTTGATAAGGAGACCAGCCTCATTAGAAACGGAAATATGCAAATATGCTTGGTGTTGACTTGGGATCCTGGGGGTCCCGAGTTCAAATCCTGTTTTTCTGTTGAATTAATACCAGGTGGGGTTGACTTAGCCTGTCATTCTTCTAAGATTGGCAAAATGAGTACCAACATGCTGGTATCCTGTGTCAGAGTGGTGACCTGTCCAGGATTGTGCCCAATAGCCCAGAAGACTGCTTAGGCAGCACCAACGCTCTGCACAGAGTATGGTCCCATTGGATGGATGGAATACGCAAATGCACATGCACACACACACACAAACACGAATGGTGAGATGACGGCGACAGCACGTTTTTCCACTTCCCTCTCATCAGGGACTGATGCGACCAAAGACCGTGCTGACAAACATCTTCAATTGGAGTGAAGACTGCAACGAGGGTGGCAGCTTTGGTAGGAGAGAGGACCGCACATGTGGCAGCCAGTGTCACGCTGATCGACATGCGTTCGTGATGCAGCCCGGCCCTGCAGCTATGGCAGTTTTGGTGGGACAGATAACCGCACACGTCACTCGGTGTCGCGTTGATCGACATGTGTTTGTCATGTTGGTGGGTCACTAACACGTTCCGCCATGCCGGGAAATAATTAACTCCTGAGGATGGGCCAAGTCACATGAGAAACATGAACAAATTGTTCCTCACACCCAATAGTTGGAGATGCTAATCCTGCCAGTCTCTTGAAGTGAATGCTGCCAATTTTACCCAACCCCGGGCATTTATCTAAAGCTGAGCCAAAAAGATTTGTGTGCCATGCAAGGATGGCAATGCGCAATGGCAGGTCACTATGCGACATGAGTTCTTATGGAATACCAGGTTTATTAAAAGGAGGGACACAACAGCAAACATGGATAATCCAGAAACGATTGATAGACCATTGCAATTAATAAAGGCAGAAAAAATAAATAAATAAAACACACCTTGTATAACGAAAACACTTAAAACAAGAGAATAAAACATATGGTGGCATAGAACACAATCATTCCTGCACAATGGGGGGGGGGGGGGGAGCAGGAAAGGACTTTCAAAGGATACCGGTGCCGGGGATCAAAATGGCTCCATCACGAACATGTCTCCAACCCACATCACAAAGTATTGAGCAGCACGGTTCAACACACAGCACAGTTCAACAAGCAGCACAAACCAGCCCACAGCTGTGGCACCCAATGGAGAGGCAAAGCACCAATGAGGTGAATAGAGCAGAGAAAGTGAAGCCCAAGCGAAAAGATAAACCGAAACCCAAGAGAAGTGGAAGGTGCCAGACACAAGAGAGTGAACAGCATATGTACAGGCTCTTTTATTGCCTACCCCACAGCCACACTCCGCACCTCTGAACATTATTTGCTCATAATACGGTGCATCACCACCTTCGTGGTGATGAGATAGGCCAATGCATTGCAGCTTACCATTGGGAGCATTTCCTCGGGGGGGGGGGTGCTTGTAATGGCCAGTGCCACACCGTATGCATATGATCCTGAGCTGGGGCTGTGAGGAAGTGTTTATTTTCCCAAACACTGACCGCAACACATCTAAAGTTCACCCCTCCTCCTACCCCACTTGGTGCCTCACCTGGTTCACAGAGAGGACAAAAACGAAGAACATTTTCCTACCTTATGCATACATTAACTATGCCGCACTCACAGCACACATGAGAACAGCACAACTTCATTAACAGGTCCCTGATTGCAGAAAAATGTTCTAAACTACACACACACATGGAGCATGCAAACTTATCATCTACCTTATATGTACCCCCCCCCCCCTCTGAGCAAAATGTGACAAAATATTTTAAAACAAAAATGTCAAAGGTCAGAGCAATCTGATGGGAAAGGATCAATATGTCAGTGGAACTTTCAAACATCAATATGAATGGTACGGGAATATCCCGAGTTGCGTGGGTATTGTTTAGTAAATGTCATTTTGCCCATTATCAATCATCACCAACACCTACACCTCTCTAAGATGTGTGATTGTGACTTGGGGAGCTTATGACCTCATTACTCCTATTACTGGTTAATTAAAAGGGTGATTAGTGAATATTTGAGACATTTGTCTCATATCAAAAAATGTGATCTACACAACTGATGTCACCGCTAAATGTTTAACAGAAAAGGTCGTTCCCATAACCTGATCTGGGAAATCCACCTCTTATTTTTGCTGCTTTATGGTGGGTTCACTCCTGCAAAATTTGGATACAAAATAAAATTAAGAAATTATCACATGAAGCAATTTTGAGTGTTTGCTATTCCACTTTGAGGAATCATTTAATGGTAAATTAAGGATGTCGTAATGGACACAAACAACAGGCACGGATAACTAACGCAGTGTATTAGATCGGGTAATGTTATAGACACTGCGGAAAATGCCGGGAAAACCGGGAATTATTTTATTTCTACGACTTTTACAATCTTTATTTTATTTAAATTTATTCTTGAACACTTTAGTACACAAATGTCATTATACTTCCAGAAGCTCCTGTTTTGCATTATTTTAACTTAAATAAAGGTTCATTGGGGTGGGTGTTCGGGACTGCTTTTGGACTATTTCAATAGCACTAAACTTTCGGATATTTTTTAACGATTGTTAAAATCATTATTTTATCAAATTGAAGTAGGGTACTGTACACACTTAAACACTGCGTGGGATATTGTTCTAGGAACTCGTTGTTTCTTGTGACGGAGATTTTAAGACTTGTAAAGTAAATCCTTCTTTTGTTGAGGGACTCAAATCCCATGAAAATGGAAAACTCATAACTTTAGACTCAAACGAAGGACCTGGTAAAGTGGAATACTGTATATTTATTATTCCAACATATAATATTATTGTGTTGTTCATCTGGCAGCATCATTATGCACAGGTAAGTACTACCAAGTCAGTTTCTTTTGCCAAATAATATGCTTTGTGGTTTGCCATTGCCTTCTCAATATGTGTAGAGTGCTGATATTCTGCGATGCCTTGGCCTACTCTTAATTTTGAAAGGCATTGTGAGATCTGTTATGAGCATCCACAAGAATGCGAACAGATGACACTCCTCTCTGTGCATGTGCAATTGGGACAAAGATACCTTATCCTCTGTAAGGAAAACAACACTGACATGATGCGAATCACCACTTTCAGGGCACCATGATGAGAGTTTGTAATCACATCCGATTCCCTCAGGAGTCATTCCCATCGTTACCTATCACTTTGCTATTAAAAACAGTGAGTTTCCTGTTTGGAATAATTTTCAATTTTGTTTAACTGTCAGGCAGGCTGACAGAGTAGAAATATTATCTCACTCCACTCTGCGCACGTGCAATCGGGACAAATTCAGAGCCAAAGTATGGTAAAACGAGAGAAATGTCTTCCTATTCATGTTCTGAATCGTGTTCAAAATATAACATTCAATTTAAATAAGTTGTTCCTCGGTCATAAACTGACGATCATAAAATGGACGGACAGACATGAACGAGTTGCTTAACCCCACTTTACGCTTCACGTGCACAACATCAATCTCTCTACTCGTCAGACTAATCAATCAATTTTTGTTTCATCTGGGGTATTGCTGGGTTGCTTGATGTCTAAATGAATACGAGCTGAAGATGCAAGGGTTACCACCCAAAGCATCAGCTTCTCCGTGAGGTGGCAGGATGGCCTCGCCTTAGATGCACACATATTCGCATTTGAGCCGTTTCACCTGGGTTGGAATCTTGACCCAGTTACAAACTCACCCTGGTGTCTCGCAGGCAGGGAGAGGCATCAATGTGTCTGCCATCCCTCGGATGGATGTTAAACTGAGTGTCCTGTCTGCCAGTAATTAATTGGTGGTGTTAAAGAAACCAGTGTCCTTCCTGAAAAGCATCCGAGCTATGGGTACCTTGAACAAGCTCCAACCTCCTGCCCTAACCAACAGAGGGCGTTGCAGTAATGGCACAGCCATTGCCCACCGCACCCCTTTTCCACACCCTACTCAGCCACTGATGCTACTCGCAGCCTTGTGCTGCACACGAAAGAAGAAGATAATCAGCTTATCCTTGCTTCCCACGTAGTTAGTACTTCTCGATCAACATCCAGTTGATTCCATCCATTGTTTCTACCTGTCCGCTGATGCAGATCAGCACTAGCCTTCACCAGCAAGTCGAGCTCTTCATTCTGTATAATGCACTTTGACTCTGAAAATCTTTATTTATCATCTGAGTAAATCCCCTAAAACTTGCTTGACACAAATGCAAACATATAATACTTGCAAATACATTCAAGCTCTCATTTTATTGTCTCTGCTTCCTCATGCTTGTTTTGCAGTTCATCCATGGCACAAGCTTTGCCTTAGGGTAAGTTTTAAACATATCCATTATCCTAACCCCACCTTGAGTTCTTCCCAGGTAAATCCACACACCCATTACATGGTTATTAGTTTCAGCCATTGTGCAGGTTGTGTTTGAAGAGCAAAAATAAACAACCAGTCAAACAAATGATGGGTTCACAATGCCACAGTGTTTGCATTTGAATATACAGATGTAAATGATACATTAATGGCACCTGAGAACAGTTTTAAAATACACTGAATCTGAATTACAAATGCACTTGCATAAGTTGGCCCCAGGTGCTTTTCTGAGGGCATGCTGAACAGCCTCATGGAGTTCTCGTTAAATAGGGTAAATGAGGTGCAGATTACATGTTAATTGTGGAGAGAGAGCCTTCCTACTGCACCTTCACCTTAATGACAAGGGTTCTATTTTCCAAGGTTTCTCAGAAAAAAAGGGTTTGTACTTGTCTTATTAATACATTCTGGTGTGGTTGTTAAAGACCCATTTGTACCATTTGGTATTAACAGGCCTTTGAATTGGCTCCCTGCATAAATAAAGAATATAGATTAATGTAGGCCCATCTGCCCTTATGTTATCTGAAGGATGAGATAGGATGTTTCAACAACAGGAATGAATTAAGAACTACATCAATAAAAGTGAGTCCAGACATTTGGATTCAAACTCAGTTTAGTTGTGATGTCTCTTTGGCTCTGTCTTTGGGATGGTGGCATTCATCCTGTAATTAAAATACTGTCGGACCCTGACATTCACGATTCCGCTATTCGTGGACCCCATGTATTCACAGGTCATAAAATGTGACCTGCTTCTACATTCGCAGCCCTGTGCTTCACGCATTTGCATTTTTTTCACGGTTTTTCGCGGCGTGTTCACGGTTTTTCATGGGATTTTTGATTTTTCCTTATGAATCATGAACCGCGGGAACCTATCCCCAATTTTCCCATTGAAACAATGCCCCGGCATTCAGATTCGACATTCGCGGCATTTTTCAGGAACGTATCCCCCATGACTGTCAGGCTTGACAGAAAACGTTTCAAACTACTGGAAACACTTTTAATGAAGACTTTATTATATACACTCATCTGCATCAGTCAAAAAACAAATCTCTACTTGTTATGGAAAACCACAAACAATCACACTCTTTCTTCGTAGAACTACGATAGAAGCAGAATATTTCTGATTTTAAAAACATAATGATGGCTGATATCGCAAATACAATTTTAAAATGATTAAATATTAAAGTGTTATTGTCAATGTAAGTAATTAAACATTGAAGCGCTGTAAATTTTTGTTTTTCAAAAACAATTTGATGAACACTTTCTACCTATCCTTATTCTTCACTGAAAATGGCTGGCAGGATAGCCTGGAGGTGTGCACCATCGTCTCTGAGCTCTCTTACCTGCGTTTGAATCTTGGCCAGGCTATAAACTGTCACCCTGGTGTTTCACATGAAGGCCGAGGCATCGATGTGTGTGCCTTTCTTTGGATGGATGTTAAGGCGGAGGACCTGTCTGCTGGCCCTCTCAGCAGGTTGGCAGTGTACATTAAAGATCCCATGGTGTCTTCTGCAACGAGTAAGCAACTTCTTGCCAGCACCCTTTAAAATTGCAAATTCAAGCCTGTAAAACGTCAGGCCATGCCAGCCAGTCGCATAAAGATTTAGGCCAGAACCGTTTCCCTTTGGCTTCCCCAAGGAAGTTGGAATAATTGGGGATTTTTTAAAAAAGAGAAGAAGAGCATTCTGCCTGAAAATAACTAAAAGGAGAAACTTCAACTGTGTGTGAAGTATATGAAATAAATCTGTACGAAGACACTATATTTTGTGTTGGGGGGAGGTGGAGGAGATGCAAATTCTCCATGTAAATGTATCGTGTAGCACCACCTCCAGTTGTGGGAGGGTATTACAAGTCTCCACCATTTACAGTACGGTATTCTTGTCCCCACAGTTTCCGGTGCAGTGAAGCATTTTGAATTATAAGCAGTAGGTATGTTTTTGCTGATCTGCTGTCAGTTATCTACATCCGTCAGTTCTCTATACAGCACCCAAATAAAGGTATGCATCAGAGGAACATGTTGCATGCTTGGAACAAGATCGCCGGTAGGGCGGGTACTCTGCCAGTAGACATAAAGTGATTCAAAACCTCAACAGGACTTTTATAAGCAGTCAAACATTTTCTTTCACTCCAGCATCAATATGTTGAGGAAACATTTAACTGCTGCCCTCAGCAGGTTTCACTCTAACCGAAACCCACCGGGCATATTAAATATGTCAGCCAAGATGAAGAAGTGCTTGAAAAGGTCACAGGGAAACCCGCTTGCCTTAAACATGTAGAACTGGCACAGTGATGTACGAGTTGATGAAACCATTTTGATAGCAAGGAAGATAGAAAGCCCTTCAGCAAAAAAAAACCAAAAATGATTTGGTCACAATATGAAAGGGTTCCCCAAAATGTAAGGTCACTTTTGGAGGAAATCGATCTTACAAAACCACAACGGACGAATTTCGAAATGCTCAGAAACTTCCCTGACAGGAAAGACAGTCTCATGTTCTCTAATGTCATCATCTAAGTTTTGTTGTGGAAATTATGAATCTAATAAATAAAATTTGTCATCTTTCTGTCTGTCTGTATATCTGTCTGTATTTTTGCGGTTTTTTTTGGCAAAGACTGCTGGGCCAACAGCCACCAAATTTGATAAACAGACCAAGTATTTTCATATATTAGGGTATTTAGGGTAAGATCTTAGGGTAAGATCCTAAATACCATGTATTAGGGTATTTTCATCCACCACCTAAGTATTAAAGACCCTTAAGGCCCTTAAGACCCCAAAGACCCTTTCAACCTTTAACACCCAAAGACCCCTAATACACTTTAAGACCCTAAAGAACCATAACACCCCAAATACCCTTTATGACCTAAAACCCATAACACCCCAAAGACTCGTTAAGACTTTGAAGACCTTGTAGATCCCTAAGATTCCAAAGGCCACTATGATCTTTAAGACCTGGAAGACCTCAAAGATCCTTAAGGCTCCTATGACCCCTAAAACCCTTTCGACCCTTTCTACTCCTAAGAACCCAAAGACCCGTAGATCCCTTACACCCTTCAGGCAGATTGGACAACTTGGACCCTTGACCATTTAGAGCTTCAGCCCACTTTTACCTTTTTACATGCTTGAGGGTTTCGACTTTCAACCCCTTCGACATGAACTACAATTGGAACGTACCCTTTAGAGTTTAGACCATAGAGAACCTTTTAAGCGCACACCAAACAAACATCTATAGTCTTACAAAACACAGACTATACAATTTTCAGCAAGTAATGTGCAAACTCGACCCACCCAGTGGGTGGGTACTCTGCTTTCCATCATAATTACTTCTATTTTTAGAAGTTATCATGTACACGCGCACACTTTAAAATACACCCTGCAAAAATTCCTGTGTGGGAGGGAGGAGGGAGGGGAAGGGGTGGGAGTCTGGAGGGGTGAGGTGGGAGGGAGAAGGGGAATGAGTCAAGTGGGAGTCTAGAGCAGTAATTCTTAACCTGGGGGAAATTTCCCCCTGGGGGGAAATTATTTTTAGGTTGAACAATTTTCAAACTATTTATTGCGTTGAATACGCATCCGAATACGCTTCCAAAGCGATGAAAAATTAGCTGAACAAAAATTCACTGAAAATTAACGTGCTTATTTGGCAACACTATAAAAGAAAATATCGTACTACGACAGTCAACACGATAGATTGTAGGAATGCTAATGTTAAAACAAGCTCAAATGAGCTAAGATCCTCGTCCTCTTAATGATGACATCATAAAACAAATATGACGTCATTGTGATGTATCAGGTTTGCGATAAATTATATATCTGTGCTAATGCCCGGCTCGATTCCCACAAACAGAATTTGAAAAGCTTGCCTAGTTTCGGAGATAATTTTTAGGCGATTTCCATTAGCGGAGAAATTTTGACGTCATAACTTTTTTCTAAGAGGAATTTTCAAAATCGGAGATTGTTACTGTCTGCGCAGGGTATTTTTTTACATGTATATGCCAAGTTTCAGGAAGTTTCGATGAAAACTGTAGGCTGTGAAACAAAAAAGTCCACAAGAACAACAACGTGAGTAGGACTTAGAGATCCTCCACGAGGATCTAATAATATAAGACTGTTAATGTTATGCAATAAATTGAGTATCAATATTTTTATATGCCTGGTGTTGGCTTAATGGTTAGGGTGGTGGGCTTAGGATCCGAGGATCCTGAGTTCAAATCCCACTCGGCTGTTGAATTAATACCAGGTGGGGTTGACTCTGCCTGTCATCCTTCCGAGGTCGGCAAAATGAGTGCCAGCATGCTGGTATACTGTGTCGGAGTGGCGACCCGTCCAGAATTGTACCCAATAGCCAAGGAGACTGCTTAGGCAGCACCAACGCTCTGCACAGAGTATGGTCCCAGTGGATGGATGGATATTTTTATGAAAATAGTTATTGGAATAATTTTTTTAATAAATTTTAGTTTTTTTATTAATTTAGTGTTGATAATGTGGTGGGGGGAAATATAATTATTCGGCAATTTCAAAGGGGGAAACAATACTAAAAGTTAAGAAACCCCAATCTAGAGGGAGGGCTGTGGTGGAAGGAGGGAAGGGAATTGTTGGGAGGAAGGACCCGGCGTTGCCCAGCAATGCCGGGTACATTTGCGAGTTATCAATAAAATAACACAAGGCATTACTTGTGGGTTAGCCATTGTATTTACATAAATCTAATCTGCAAAGGCTGATGGGACAACAGCATTAATGTTTTGTTCCAAAAGGACAGCACGAATCATCTAATAAGCAAGGGTTGTTGTAGTGACAAAGAAATAAGTTGTCCAAAAATTTGGAAAAACATATAGGACCTCCCCTACAATTAATTTACAATTAGTCACTGGCTTTGACATCAATACAAATTTTTATTACGGCCCTTCAGCATCAAAAACCTTCATATATTGAACATTTCGTTTCAAAAGGAGCATCTCGCCACCATTGGAGTACTTAAATTGCATTGGATGTGGCAATAAATGTGAATTGTTGCTCTCAGCTTGTCGGCTCGATGACAGAAGACTCCATTTGCATTTTTTCCTCCTCCATCCCTACCTCGTTTAGAATTCCATGTGGACGCGGTAAACTTGCTATTGTGAATAAAAAATACTTTGCGCATTTTTTTTTTTTTGTGCACAAGGAACGTTTTTTCATCAATTCATGACCCAAACATCCAACATAGTTTTCACTACTACAAATACAATCGAGTTATCAGGCCTTTCAGCCTCCACGGACCTCTAATTTTCGATCAAATCAACTTTATCACTTATTGCAACTCAACTATGACCGCCATCCACATCGGGAGACGAGCGTCTGTCCCACTTGGGACTATTCATATACTGTATATGACTTAATCTTCCAATTGCAGCGATTATTAATGAAAAATTACCATCTCCCGTCACGAGTGCCATTCCATCTCGGGCAGCCTTCCCTACACAGCTTGTATTCCTCAACTGTACATTAAGAACATCATGCACCAGACTCTCAAGGTCATTCAGTACATGAAAATACAATTTTACAGCACCTCACATGGATTGGCTCTCTTGAACATACTTTCACAGGCAGGTTACTGGCATGGTAAAAATCAGGCCAAACTTAGAGCATCCACCAATTGCAACAATTCAGGATGTGCTGCAATTTTAGTTATTAAATACAGTCTCTTATCCGTTGAACTCCATAAACCATACTCAGCTAATTGCTGCAACAGTTGCCAAAGTTGCCGGCCACTCAGCATACATAAGTGTCACGAAACACTGGCAGCCGCTCACAGTGACCCAAACAGGAATGGTCCAGCAGGGAGTCATCATGGTGAACCAAAGGCATCGTGTGATCCACGTTCGAAAACTGTTCGAGATCAGCCTTGAGGATGGGCCGCTGGTGACCCGGAAATGCCAAGGAGAACAGGGCACCCGGATCACACACAAACTTGTACACATAGCGTTCACCAGCAACCTGCATGCAGAATTTTGTTCATCCTGACTTACATCTTTCATGTGTGTAATTATCTTTGAAAACGGTTTGATGAACAAAGCAAAACTTTCAGATAAATTAACAAGCTTGAGCTCTGATACATATCAATTTACTAAATAAAGATACTGAAATAGTACACCATGAATAAAAATGAACAATGGCAATAATGGAGGATAGTTAATTATTCTTAACGGTTATTACAATCGTGATACCTTCTGCATGATGCCTTTTTCATAGTAATATCGCAAAGAGCGACTCAGCTTGTCATAATTCATTGCTGGACGATTCTTCTGCAATCCCCACCTCCGAGCTACCTGTAAAGTAAGCATGAATGAACAGCATCAAACATGTTTCAGTTTGCTTCTTTGATATAACAATTGTTTATTGTTCAAGCATAATGACCAATTTGGTTCACAGCTGCAACCTGTTTGCCTTCTCATGTTAAAAAATAAATAAATAAAGCTTTGTGTCAAAAAGTAAAATGTAAACAACTACTTCAAATAAAATAGATATTCCGTTTTATTAATTCATAAATTAATAGTGCGTACTTGCATTTATCAAAGATCACACACTTCATGTTACACCTTTCCCATTTTGTATAGCTTGCTTGCGTGCTTACTTACTGACCTCTTCAGGTTCTAGTAGCTTGAATTCCAGGCCTCGGCCAGTCCAGGAAATGAGGTGCACATTGGTGGGATTTTCCAGAAGAGCCAATAAAAACTGCCAGAGCTGCAGTGAGCCACGACGATGGTATGGTGGGCCTTCGTTGAGGGGTCCATGGGAACCTTGATTGCCAGACGGCAGCATATCAGGCCATGAGCTATCGCACGGCCCATCACCCAATTTGATCTCTGCAATAACACCGACATGGCAAGAGCATTATCGATCTCTGTTGTTCTTGTTGATGTTTGAATGACTTTTGGTGAGGAAATTGTTTCATTTATGAAGACAAAAATTATATTGCAATTTACTCGCACTGGACTTCTATCTCAAGACACCCTGCATGTACACAATCACCATCAGCACCTGATGTGGGAATTTTAATGGCATCAAACAAGCTGATGATTGAATGTCTGTCCATATGACTCGGTCACCAATCAGTGAATTAAAAAAAAAAAAAAAACTTGTGAAATAATACAAAATAAAAGTGAGAAACATAATTTGAATTTTAGTCTAAGTGTATACATAATTTGGATGTGAGGTGTGTGACTCAAAGAAAAAATCTTTAAAATTCAAAAACAATTCAAATATTATATATATATATATATATATATATATATATATATATATATATATATATATATACATATACATACATATACACAGTAATCCCCTGCTGTATCACGGTTCACCTATCGCGCCCCCGGTTCATCGCGGGTTTTCCCTTGGAACCCAACTAATTTTGTCTGCGGATTCCCCCGGTATATCGCGGTAATAATATATAAAATATAAATTATAACGCGTGGTGCTCGACCAGTCACACAACGCACGAGACAAAGTTTCGCTTGTGAACTTCGAATATTTTCTACGTTTTTTCTCAAAGCCATATGATGCCGCCCAAACGCCCTGCACCTTCTAAGGCTTCTGGCAAGGAATCGAAGTGCCAGAGGAAGGTCCTGACGCTCCAGGAGCAGGTTAAGGTGCTCGATATGCTTTGAGAAGGAAAAAGGTTTGCCGCGGTTGGACGAGCACTGCCAAACCGACGAGTCGATCTCCGGCACCTCGAACCCGATCACTGCCAAACCGACCAGACCAGACGAGTCGATCGGCACCTCAAACCCGATCACTGCCAAACCGACCAGACCAGACGAGTCGATCTCCGGCACCTCTAACCCGATCACTGCCAACCCGACCAGACCAGATGGGTCGATTTTTTGGGAGGCATCCATGCATCGCAGATTTTCACTTCTCGTGGGGGGGGGGGGTTGGAACGTAACCCCCGCGATAAACGGGAGATGACTATACATATATATATATATATATATATATATATATATATATATATATATATATATATATATATATATATATATATATATATATATATGAATGATGTCTGTCAAAAAAGTAATGGGACTGACTTCACAGAAATTTTATTCCAAAAAATATATTGAAATCACAGCTTGTCCCCTTCAAAATGGTTCCCCTCTATTCTCACACATTGTCCATCCTCTTCTTCCACACTTCAATGCACCCCAGGAAGGCTTCTGGAATCTTCCGGAGCTCCGTCACGACCCTTTTGATGGCCTCCACATCAGGAAAGAGTCCCCTTGAGCTTTGGGAATAGGAAAAAATCACAAGGAGCCAAGTCTGGCGAATACGGGGGTTGCTCCAGAGTTGGCACACATTCCTCTCCGCCAGAAACTGTCGGATGCTCAGGGCACTCTGAGCAGGGGCGTTGTTATGGTGGAGCACTCAGGAGTTGTTCTCCCACAGATCCCTCCTCTTGTCCCGGACTGATCTCATGAGGAGCCGGAGGATCTCCTTCTACACGTATTAATTCACTGTTTGACCCTGTGGTAGAAACTCGAAGTGGACGATGCCCTTGATGTCAAAAAACACGATGAGCATCACCTTGACCTTCGACTTCGACATCCTTGCTTTCTTTGGTCTTGGTGATGCGGGACTTTTCCACTGACGACTCTGCCATTTGGTCTCGGGATCGTATTCGAATATCCACGATTCATCTCCAGTAATGACTCTCCCGAGCAGGTCTGGATCGTCCTTGAGGTGCTTGATAATGTCTTGACAGACAGTGACTTTGCTGTTTCTGGTCCTCGGACAACAGCTTGGGGACCATCTTTGTGCACACCTTGCGCATTTCGAGATTTTCAGCGATGATGTTCCAGACAGTGTCCTTGTTGATGGAAAGTTCCTCAGCAATCATCCGCACCGTGAGTCGATGATCTGCGCGCACCATCTGCATCAAACGCTCGATGCTGTCCGCCATTCTGCTCGTTGAAGGTCTTCCAGACCGTGGATCGTCATCAACCCTCCTCCCATCCCTCTTTGAACCTCTTGTGCCATTCAAATGCACGTGTACGTGACATTGTTTCCTCCCCGAAGACTTGCTGCAGCGTTGCGAAGGATTCGGAAGGTGTTTTGCCAAGCTTGGCAAGAAACTTCAAATTGAATCTCTGCTCACGACTCGTAGCGCGACGACTCAGACGAGGCAACGTGTAAAGCCACGACCTGCAAAAAAATCATACAATGAGCGCAGTCAACCATCAGCAATCATATATATTGCTGGAATGTTGCGAAAGACTGTGACGCAACTCGTTCATTCAAGTTGTGTAAATAGAGCAAACAGCAGGCTCAGTCCCGTTACTTTTTAGATGGACCTCGTATATATACATATAGGCTGTCAAGAAGATTGCTGACACAATTCGAGACATCAATACGTATCTGCGTCGATGGATGTTGGTTCGTCTGCTGCGTGGTAACTGCAACCAGGACTATGTGCCGAACAGCTGGTGTTAAACCATGGTGTGACTGCGGAGCAGATTCGACCTGTGGTTTCCGATGCACATGAGCGAAGTGCCGTATATCGGAACACTTCTGACATTTTGTTGTGTACCGGACAACTCTTCTGATCACTGTGGGTGTGGCCACTACAAATGCCACACATGTCATGTGATTAGCTGGGGTGACAAGGTGGCTGCTTGGTGGTCTTGGCCACAACAGGTCAGCTTTGCCTGCCTGGCATGTCATCCACCCTCTTGCTGGCCTACACACTTTGGTCAATGTTCATTGTCCTCTGTAATGTCAAGTTGCACTCAGCCATGAGCCGCCATCTGAGCTCAGAATTGGTAATCCTGGTGATAACTCGGATGACAAATTGCTGGTCAACCAACATCTTATCCAGGTCACAGTTCCCAGCGATCTCTTGAAGTGAAAAGAAAAAAATAATCGAAGCTCTCACCTGGCTGTTGCTGGCGCTCAAGAAAGTCGACCAAATCATGAATGATCTGCTACAGCTCTCTCAAATACCGTTCACTTCCATCCAGGACATCATCAACAGTGACCACCAGCGATGAAAGTCAATACTGATGGCATTCTTTATCACCAATCGCATGCCAAGTGAAAGACCTGTGCTGAGAGTAGCAAGATGCTCCACCATTGGCATTTGTGCGAGATGTGTGACAGTAACACAGTCCAACCACTGTGCCTTCCATGTCTTGAACTCTCTCAAGCTGATGGACTCTGCAAGTGGTGGTGGTCATGACCCCGAAACTTTTGGAATGCCCACAGCAAAGTGAGGACCCACCTCATGAGAAGGCTGTCCCTGATCGTCCTCTGCAGCATTTAGGAGTGGTTGTGGATGTTATTCAATTACAGCCTCATGAAGAGTGCACATTTCTTCCATGTAGGCCTTCTGATGCTCAACCTGCCAGGCCATCATGTCATTCACGGGTGCCAACACTGAGGAAATATCCTCCCGTGGGGCTTCCTCTAGCTCCACTTGATGTAGCTTCTTGCCGGCCATACTGTTGGCATGGAAAATGAAGACAGTCAATCAAGTCCAAACACACAATGACAGCGCCCAGCAACAGCAGGAGGAACTAACATGTGGCAACTTCGCTCACAAGCAGCAAGGAAATCCATCCCCATCTGCCATTGAAACTGATAAAGAACAACTAAAACATGTCCAAGGCAGCGCAAAATGATTTTCAAGCCAACTACGCCATGTTAAGTTGACAAGTCGTGGCATAAGCAACAATCGAGCTTTATTGCGAAAACATCTTCAACAGGCAGATGGATAGATGGATGTCACCATACACAATTGTACAGGTCACGGTGCGTGATGTCACGTGCAGTAATCACTCTAACCCAAAACGTAACTCGGAACGGAATCCCACAGTGATACGAAAAGTTATTTATGAGCTACAAGTTACAATAAGCTCAAAAGAGAAGCAAGACTATAGTTTTATATTTCTATATTTATGAGCTTTGTCTTCACGTAAGTTTTCTTACTGGCTCTTGTTATTACCCTCATATTTGAGTCCGTTTGGATGTCTGTCTGTCTTTCTGTTTGTTTTTTGTCTGCACATAAAATGCCAACATTGACCACAAGTTTTACACGTTATCTTTTTTTCAATCAAGTACTTCAAGAAAGCATGAACAATTAAAATGTGAGTACGTCGATAAAGTATGTACTATAAAACCACATAAATGCCACACAAAACAAGTCCTGGCGAAGATATGCAAGCTTTGATTTGGATTCATTCCAAAGTGAAGTTTAATTCATGAGGTACTCACAGCCAGTCTGATACGGTTGTGTTTGTGGTGACCAGACAAACCCCCTCGTACTTGTGCATATGCACCATGCTTTCTACTGAGCATTGGTTGGTTAGGGTTGCAAACCTGGACGGGTCGTCACTCTGATGCATGATAATGGACCGAGTGTGCAGGAATTTCAAATTTGGCTTCATGAAGGAAAGCCAAATGGCATTTTAACCACAAAACTTTCATTTCAAAAAAAAAACTTTCAAAAAAGCAAAAAAAACCTTTCATGAAGGAAAGCCATGAGATCGTTAACATCCACTAACTAATGCTGGCAGAGAGGACATCCAGTTTAATGTCTATCCGAGGGACGGCACATGCAATGATGCCTCGCCCTGCCTGCGAAATACCAGGAACACAGTTTATAGCTGGGTCAGGATTCAAACCCAGGCTAGACGGCCCAGAGACGAGTTCACACACCTCTAGGCTGTTCTTGCAGCTTCAGACAAAACACCTGTTATTTGTAATGGATTGAAGCCTGCAAGTGCTCTATATTCAATACAATGACAATGTTGAGATAACTCAGGTTAATGCTAATGTGTTTTCCCCTTGCTTTAAATATTTTGAGGTTAATGACCCACAGTGGTGATAAAAAATTGCATTTTATGAACTTTTAAAAAAAAGCTATAAAAATAGTTGGCCCGAATCTGCCAAGGGTGAAATTTTGATTTAGGACAATACGTTTAAGGTCTGGAGTAAAAACGGAAAATATGGTGTTATAAAATGAATAGATTGTAAACAACTGAGTTGTATATCATATTCATAACTGTGTTCGTGTTTAAGAAGTAATAGCATTTTTCTGGCCATTACATGTGTACAAAAAAAATAGTCCAAGGGCACCAAATAAAGATAAATGAACAGACATAAGATGGAATTAATTGGAGATTAAGGGATAGGAAGAAAGAATTGAAACTGAAAAAACAACAGAAGTGGGAAATAACTGACAAGGGAAGCAATTTTACTGAGAAGAATGAACAAAGCATGACAAAGAACGAGATTCATTGTGACAAATAACAAACAGAGAACGAGAACAAGCACTTTTAGTGAGTAGATATACTGCCAATGAGTTAGGGTTAGGCGTAGAGTTTCATTTATTTCCCACATCTGTTTTTTCAGTTTCAATTCTTTATTCCTATCCTTTAATCTCTAATTAATTCCATCTTATGTCCGTTCATTAATCTTTATTTGGTGCCATTGGACCATTTTTTTTGGACACACGTAATGGCCAGTAAAATGCTATTATTACTCCTTCCACAAAAAATAAGGTCCCATACCTAACCTGAATTGATGAATAGGAATAGTGTAGTTTTACTCTGAAAACAGCTTGCTCAACATTTTAAAGTTAGTGTTTGAGAAACATCATGAACGTGATGTCCCATAGTAATACGGTGGGCTTGATATATGGCTATAATATGACTCCATGAGGGTCACCCTGGAATAATCGAGACGAAGGCTCTGGCAAGGAACTATATATGATGGCCGAATCTAGATATACTGATTTCGAATGACGTGTTTGACTCTTCCATCACTGCCAGAGCATGAGGAATGCATGGGTGAGAACAAAACTGCACCCCTGGGAATGGCACAGTGAACCGTGGCATTGAGCTGAGCTAGACTGTGCTGGACAAATCAATTGGCCGATGGTACTCATCATCACTGATGCTCACACAAAGTGGATTGACGTTTCCACAACACACAGTTCTAAATCAACTGGAATCATGGAGAAACTGAGACATTTTGCTCCACACAGTTTGCCCAAAATTATTATGAGGGACATGCTTCTCAAGCTCTGAATTCACTGAGTAAAAATGACAGAATTGTATCAAACAATAGTTTGTCAGTTCATAATACCAGCTTCAAATGGCCTGGCTGGGAATGTGGTCAGTCATTACGCAAACTGCAGCATGAAATCTAGAAACCAAGCTCTCATATCTGCTCTTCAAGTACTGTACTATGCCTCATGGTACCATGGAGAGTAACCCCATCAGAATTACTGATGAAACTGTTGGGAAGCGTGTAGACCTAGTTTACACACGTGCAATACGATACTCTCGTGCATGCTGGCTGAATAAAAATGGCATCCCTCACCATGTCTGGAAAATCTATGATCTGAGGAACATTTCATGGACAGCCCTCAAATGGAAACAGAAACGACACCGAAGGACTAACCTGGAGTATCGAACTGGACATATCATCAACTGTGTACTAGAGCCAACTTAACCAGAAGCTGCATCACGACAAGTCGGCAATCAGTCACTCACTGAACATTAGAGATCCAGTGTTAGACTGCAACTTTTGGCACGGGTGTTGTTCGGTTTCTTGGTGACGTCATCGGCAAACCAGGCCCACTGTCACACACCATACACTTGCATGATGGTCGTGTTGTTCATCGACATCAGCACCACATTGTTACCTTAACTGAAGCCACATGAAGCCTCCGATACCTCCTATTACGTCCGAGCCAGAAAAGCAATAATCTATTGTTGCACCTGTATCTGGGAATGTTGCACCCAGGATGGGCACAGATTCACTCATGCTTTATATTAATGCCACCATCCATCCAAAAAGAGTGATACTGATCCTCCTGCATGTTTGCTATGCCACTCATCCAGAATCATGAAAGGGCCTGATTGTATGGACCGACAGACCTGGCATTCAGTCATCTTGTCACAAGGGTGGTTCACCGCTGACCTATCGAGTTGTGTTATAATAGTTTTCTTAAACTTTTCTCCATTTTGTGATGATTCACATGCCTGCCATTCTTGTCTTTACAACACTTGTAACAACTTCGTAACCTGATGGATACGTGTCTATTTGACACAGAATACTGTGTCCAGACACTTGGTAATTTCCCAAGTAAAACGAGCGATGTGATGTGCGTTACATCTAGACCACACCGTCGGTACATTTTTGCATCGTCTTGTGTGCTTTATACCAAACATAAATACTGGCATGGACCACTGAACTGAAAATCCATGGAATGCTCATAACCCATGAAAAATGTAGCCGCTGTGAGCTCGAGGACACATGTCTGACGCAATCTTGGTTAACACCACATGGCTGACTCGCGTCGCGGATCCAGTTTGTTTTGAATGCGTCCCAGATTGGAAAAGCCAAATAAATGTTAAAATGCCATTTTGTGCGGCAATAAACTGCTCCATTTGGTTACGGGAGGGTTGGGGAAAGACGTTTCACTGGTATTTATACATGTTGATGAACAGGAATGGTGTAGTTTTACTCTGAAATATCACTGCAGAATTGCAGCTTCTCATTTGGCTTTCATCACAGGAACCCTGTTCGTAAGTCGATTTGTTTGTTGGTCAGAAATTGGTTTATAACAGTTTTTCATGCAGGGAGGATTAATGTGGAGGATAAGTGAGTGTATCTATGTCAGCAGCAACGGTTAATCCCACCTTTGCGTCGGGTGAGCCGAGGGAACTTTGATCCCCAAGTCTTTCACAAACCGGCTGGTGCCAGTGATAGCTAGAGAGCTTCGAGGCGTGTGGACGACGGGTCGTTCAGGTTAACATCCATCCCAGGGACGGCACATACATTGATGAATTACCCTGCCTGTGAAACACCAGGCTGACAGTTTATAGCTGGGTCAGGAATCAAACCCAAGCTAGACAGCTTCGAGGCGAGTGTGCAATGTGATGTCTAGTTTAACGCCCTTCCGAGGGACAGCACACACATTTATTATGGCTTAAAAAAAAAATAGATTTCGGCAAAAACGATATTTTGAATCGGATCATTTGAAGCACAACTTCATCATTTCTTACCAAAATTAAAAGAACGTGTGCGTGTGTGTGTGTGTGTGTGTGTGTGTTCAATTACCTTGTTCGAAAACGGGTTCTTTGGGTTCTTTCTTGACCGCAACATGACAAATGCTGTCAGGCAAGCACCATTTATATGGAGAGTCACCATGATATTCCTGTTTGAAGCTCTGCCATGGATGTGATTGTGTTGGAGGTATGAAAGGAGATCGGTAATTCAGGAGAGGATGCAATGTTTGTCTCTGATACGGCAGATGATGTGGGAACAGCCGAGCCACTGGTTGAGCTGTCATGGTGCGACAAGGAGAAGAGACCTGTTGCTGATGCCTGTGGAATACCAATCGGGGCACACAGCACATTCAAGATCAACATCATAGGCAAAGAACGTTTCTGCCAAAATGTTCAAAACTACTGACGATATTAACTTTAACGTTTGTCTTCAACATTTTTCATCAGTTTTGTAAACCTAAAAATCGATTGTTCGAAAAGGATACCTCCGAACTACCTTGCCCAACCAAAAGCCGCTGAGAAAGGTAGTTCGGAGGTATCCTTTTCACCTGTGAGATCTCTGGGATGCGTTCAATTCCCCAAGCTGTAAACTGCCATCCTGGTGCTTCATGAGTGGGACAATGAATTGATTATTGTGCAGTTTTTTTTTTAGAGGGGGCATGAAGCCCCCTTGCAGAATCCATCATGCACCATTGCAGAAATCCATCATGTCCTGCATGTCAGCATTCTCTTGTCTATGTTTAAAATCCAACGACACCATTCAAAAAAAAGAGCAGGGTAAGTGCTAGTACCCTGGCTAAATTCTAAATTTCTACTCTATCCTATGGGTGGGGGAGGGGGGAGAGCATTGCTTCAGCAGCACAGATTCACAAGAAAAATGATGTAAACCTCCAGTGAAGTGCTACTTATGCGTTAATGAATAGTGAGGCTGAGATCATTCCCTTTTGTTGATGTTTGCTGAACATAAATTTGAACTTCCTCTGTTTAAAATGTGAACTGAACTTGAAAAAATTGAACCATCTCTGGTATGTAGTGATTGGTACATCGATGCTTTTTTTGTTATCACAGGATGTTTAAATGTTATCTCTCCTATAAAAGTGAATATGTATATTTGTTTATATATGTATGCTTCAAAAACTATAAAACTACTGAACTAAATCCAAACAAATTTTGCATGTTGCCAAAGGATACCTAAAGTAATCTGGGGAGGGGAGGGGGAAACCCCATTTCTCTCGATGTAAATGTGTATTGCATAGTGCTACCCAGTGGTATCCGGTATTACAAATCATCTTATCCAGCGTGAATTTTTTTTTTAATTCGGGAGCCCTAAATAATTCCCATGCACTAAAAACTATATCTGCTCGGAACCTAACATTTTGCATAAATGTAGCCTTATGTTACAGAAAGACATAACATGATCCTGAGAGTTATCTATCATTCAATTTATCACATGACCTGAGAGTGAAGTTTAACGGTTTTCACTTAGTCACGCCATGGCGCTCACTGTGGAAGAACGAGTGTTTCTCGTTGAACATTACATTAAGAATGCATCCTTTAGAGAATGTAAAAATTCATTTAAAAGTCGCTTTTTGGAGGTCGTACGAAACCTTCAAAATCAGTGATACGGAAACTGGTGAAGCAGTTCAAAGAAACAGGCTGCGTAATAGTTAAAAAGCACATGTGCCAGCCAAGTGTTGTTACACCAGAGAAAGTGGATAAAGTGTGGGAACGAATCGAAGCCAGCCTGAAGGAATCTCTGAGATGCTGAGCACAACAAGCTACATTTATGCGAAATATGAGGTTCCTAACTGATACAGATTTTAGTGTATGGGAATTATTTTGGGTTCTAAAATAAAATAAAATCACCCTGTATGAGAAAGTATAAACAACTTAACAATATGCATTATGGTGATGTTGAAATCCGAGTGAGAATAATTCAAAATTTTCAGTGTTTCATTTCACTCATTTTGAGCGGAGGTTCAAACCAAATTATCCAAAACTGTGTCACAGCAAAGGAAGCGGAAGTAATCTTTACTCATGCCATATATACGCAGCAAGGATGGTTGATGAAGATGGTGTTAGCTGACTTCCAAACAGATGGAAGATGACCTCAGGCAAATGACAGAGTGAATAGCCTAGTGTTGGCTCAGTGGTGATGGTGGCGGCTTGGGATCCTAGGGTCCTGAGTTCAAGCCCCGTCAGCCACTGAATTAATACACCAGGGGGTTGACTCAGCCTGTCATCCTTCTGAGGTTAGCGAAATGAATACCAGTTCCAGTGTGTGTACTGGTAGAGGGGCACTGCATCAGCGACACAGTCGCGCTTCAAGCAATGATAGCTACCCCGGCAGCTAAGCTGCCATACGACCATCACCACAGTGAATGGAGCAGAATGTTTGTGAAGAACAACATGTGGTCTTTTGATTAAATCCATGAGCAAAGTGACAGTAAAAACGCCTCATTTACAAATAAACTAGCTCCTTCAAATGTAATAATTTGCCTGAATGCAGATCTGAGGTGTGACCAACAATAATTACATATGGTAGTCTGAGTTTGTACTACTCCAGCTTATTGAATTTTGAAGTGCTTTAAGCTTTAATAATAGTAGAAGATGGAGGAGTGGTGGGAGATAGTGAGGGTTCTTAGGGGATGCACATAGTGTGCTTAATCAAAAGCAGTGGGAGTGTGGGGGGGAGGGGTCAATAATAACACCATATTTCCTTCTGGAATAAACTGCACACTCCTGATTATCATCTCAAATGCAATAAACTCGATACATTAACAACACCATTGACCATTTAGTTGTAGCTGTAGTTACTCAATCAGAGAATGGAAAAGAAATGTGAACCATATATGTCAATGTGCATCGCATAACCTGTAGTCTCGACTGGTCTGAGAAGAATTTGGCCTATTTTCATTTGCTGAAAGGAGACCCCTGGGTGGACGGACAGGGTTGATACCGTATGAAGCTGGGACAAGGTTCTGGGAGCAAAGAATGTGCCCAGTTGAAGACATTTGGACTACTCCATGTCTTTTACAGGAGGCATCAGGTAGCTGGGAGTGAAGGAGAGGACCGGAGATCACTGAGGTATGGCAAAGGTGTTGGGATCTTAAGGCATCCATAGATGAAGCTGAGACAGTGGCTGGAGGTGGAGCTAGGGTTAAGGTGTATCTCGTTTCAGACTGTTCTGAGACCAAGGAAACGTCTGCCCCAGAACAGAGGGGGGACCGCTGGCAGGTGGAAGAATCAGGAATACAGGGCGATGACATGCCCTGACCTTTCCGCTCAATACGCCTGAAGGGGAACAGAAAACAAGGAATAATTTAGTCCAAACATTATTCCTCCCGCATGAAAACGACAATGACTGACATATTTCTAAGAATATAATTAGTGAGGCCTAACAAGGAACATAAGACATTAAATTGCATAATTAATCCCAAAACTGCATTGAAATATAATTAGGAAGAACAGAGAAAAAAAAAAAAAAACATACATGGTCTGATTGTGCAGATCAGTCATTGAAGCCCAACATGAGCCCTGCCTGCCCCAGGTGTTGTGACCCCCAGGTTGGCGAAAAGGCTTTGCAATGCCACTGCAAGCTGCTCTGACCTCAGTGACAGTGCTCTGTTCCTTCTTCACTTTGGAAGGAGGTGGTCCATGGAATGCCACTGCAAGCAATAAAGCACGATGGAAATGCCTCGTCAATGTACGTCGTTCACAAAGCAACTGCTCTGCAACGTTTGATATTGCACTATTAATATGAAGAATTAATGTATTCTTCATGCACGGGGGGGGGAGACAAAAACCCATGAATATTCAAGTGATTTAATGTCACTTTGGTTTTTCTTCAAATAATCCAAATATTGGATTGTTTTGTCCAATGCCTGAGGCTTGTGAAGTATCTTGTACATTCACATAAATGGTGCATGTGTATATTATATGTATGAAAGGCAATATCATTGATAGACATTGCTGTGCTTTTACGTGACTCGCAAGGATGTGACCAGACATTGAACAAATCAACAAAGATACATGAGATTTAAACCTTAGGCTTCAGTATCATGATGCAAGTGCTCAGCACAGAACATGAACCAGGCCAACAACAAAACCAATGGAAGAATCCGGTAAATGTTCTAACTTGCTCATGAATGGAAAGCAGTACACTGTGCCAAATTTCACGGCTTTGCTTTACAGTAATGCTTGGACAGCAGAACATGTGTCTGCAGGGCCTTGCGTGCGAATGATGCCCGGAGTTTGACCCCTGAGGGCTTGAATGCTGCCTGTGTGTGTGTGTGTGCAAAAGGCGGTTGCAGCGTCACACCGCATCACCACACCCATTGAGTCATTTCACAGCTCACGTATGCCACCTCCTCACTACACCCTGTGGTGAAGCCTAACTTATTATGTGAATGATACCGTGGCTAACCATGAGGTTTTCACACTTGTGTGCAATGTCTGCACAGCAGAAACAAGTGCCAAGAGTTAAGAGGGTAAGAGGAGTTTGGAAGCAAATAATGGCAGTTAAATACACTCGTACAGCAAATTTTGCACACACGTATGTGCCCTGTTCTACAAACACCAAATGACAATACATTTTCGAAACAGAATGGAGGCTCATGGAAGAGTGAGATGACAGCGGCTTAAAAAACAGACAAGGAACATATAGTGAGGGTCATGGGGCAACAGTTCAATGCAATAAGAAAGGGAATGAACAAGCAGGAAAAGAGAGAAAAGATGAAAGCTTGAGACACATTTACCTTCAGGAAGAGGGGTGGGTTAAAGTAAGATTCGGTTAATAGGGGTATAAAATGTTGCATGTAGGGATGGGGAATGACATGAGATGGTAGTGCACACCTGCTTGAAGCCCTTGAGGGCGGTTCCATAAACAGAAACAAGAAAAAGAGCAATCAAAGGTTGCAGACCCTCACCAGGACTTATTTTGAGGGGTATATTTTTATTTTATTGGTTTTAGGGTAATTTGGCTTGCAACCATGTGACCTATGATATCATATGTGTGAACCTTTTGTTCCTCATGAACACGTCATACATGTGAAGTTTTGCCTCTTTGTTTTTGAAGGCTTTTTTTTAACAATATACCTACCAAATCACATGACCGATGATGTAATGAAATTTTTTTTCTGTGGACCATTTGATCCATAGATGACCCTCAAAATTTTCAAACTGATTGTATGTGGCATTCTACATATGCAATTATGACGTCATAATGAAGGCACCTATGACCTCATAAAAATCAAATTCATTCCCCATGAGGAGTACTTGCTATGTGCCAAGTTTCAATTTTTTCCTTGGTATGGTTTCAGAGATAGAGGTCCAAAGTTTTTCCAATATGGCTGTCACACCACATAACCTATGACATCATAATTATCATTACAACATTCGACATGAGTAGTCACACAAATAGTGAAAATTTGTCTCAATCCAACAAGCTGTTGCGGAGAAAAACACGAAAGTTCTTTGCGGACAAACAGACAAACAAACAAGCAAACGGATCCAAATGCAATACCCTCTCCTTTGGCGAGGATAAAAAATGGCAAAAAAAAATCTTGAGATCTGCAGGAAGTCTAGATTTGGAAATTTCATTAGGAGGGGGTTACTGAAAGAATGAATGCATCCTGGAGTTGTTGGTGAGAGCCAGAGGGCTGAGAGAGTTGAGAGAGCTAAACCAGAGATGTTGTTAAAAAAAACACAAAAGGCTACCAAACTATCTGGGATGTAAGAGCAGCAAGTCTTGTGATTTGGCCTCATTAAGTGACATGACAAAAATATTGAGACCTTACAATTGCCACACATTCCAGAAGAGATAGATGTGATCCAATGGTGCCAACCTATCAGGAGAGATCAGCACTTCATTCTGCTACAGACACATACCTTGAAGGCTGTGAAGACGTCTGATTTTTTCAAGGAAGGACTTGGAATGACAGCATGTTCAGTCTATGGCTGGCTTTGTAGGACAGCTTTACAAAGTGGTTGCCCCAATGGAGGTCATTGCTGATAGTGAGGCCAAGAAATGCAAGAGACTGAATCTCTTCCGAAGGTTGACCAGAGAAATATATGTGCATTTGTTGGATGATACTTCCACAATGACAGGGTATCAAAGTCTTCTTTGATATGTGCCAGGACTGAGAGACAGAGACTATTTATTAGACCTGCATATAATCAATTGCAGATGATGAGTGAATGAAGCAGCTGCTGTCTGTCTGCCAGTGTGATGGTGGTACTTACTGCATGACATATTGTGGAATATCAGCAAAAAGGAAGAAAGGTTTTTCCAGAGCATCGGAGTGGTCATTTATGTTGATTAGGAACATAAGTGGGCCAAAGAAACTGCTTTGGTGCACTCGACCTTCCACTGGGAGAGCCGTGGAAAGGGTCCCATTGACATAGCAACACATCGACTGGAGTGGAGGAAGTCATAAAGTGGCCAGGTATGAAGGTGGCTTTGTACACCACAGACAACATCAGACATATTGTGACAGTTCTGCGAAATGGTGTAGTTGTTAAGTAAAAACGGCTTCCCCATGTTGTTATTGATTTGCGCCCAGTTTGGGGTTAGTCGACCGGAGGGGCGTTGTAAAGGGCACTGCATGTGGGAGCATGCATGCCCGCCGTCCTTTGCGTAGATAGATTGGCTGGTTAGAAATTCTCCCAGGAGAAAAGGAGCTGGGAGTTAGGAAAATTTCCGGGATGTTCTCAAGCTAATTGGTGGATTAGCGGGAGCACCGTAGACTGCAGAATAGGGGTCACATGGGGACCCAGGGTTGTTTGCGCATCGGACAGTTAGGCATGCAGGGATATGGTCGTGCTTGGAAGTCAGCGTGACGGTGCACAGGATGTGTTCTGCAGGGGGTGTGGGGGTCATGCTGTGAGCAAGGTCGGAGTGGGCGTGACCACCACGGCAGCGTATCGGGGCTCACGGGATGCAAGATGCATTCCGAGAAAGCCCCATAAGTAAGCACTGCGGGAAGGTTGCGGCATGAGTGGCATGTCAGGCATGGCATGCATTTCGCAACATGGTGTTGGGTGTCACGGCATGTGTGCGACAGCATGAAGACTGGAGCTTGGGCCATGGGAAAACCATGTGGCCCAGAGGGAATGTTAATTGTCGAAGGGCATGAGAGAGACATTATAAAGGCAGATTGATGGAGAACAATGACATTGTTAAAGTTAGAGGGATTAGTGACTCATTAAATTGACAACAGGAGTTTAATTACTTTGTGAATTGGAATGACCATATGGAGTAGCGCCTTAGGTCTTCTTCCTCATTGTCCTGACAACAGAGGAATGAATGGAGGAATAGTTGTTGAGAGAGTGATGTGGTGTGAATGAAGTGCATGGCTAAATTTTTTAGGATGGAAAGATTGAGTGAATGGTAGAAGCATTGTTTGTGGAACAGTTCCCCCCACCACCCCCCTTTATGGAGACGAACCATCGGCTGCATTGGCATTCGAGTAGCAGGAGTTCAGATGTTTTGGTAGCTCAGTAACAGCCCCAGTGACCGGTGGTGTCATGTACGAGTTTTGCTGGTAGGCAGACCTGAAAGTGGAGAAACACTGCATAGCCATGAAATCGTGTGATGGCACCAAATGAAAATTTGAGGGCTGGGCCCAAATTTGAAGCACCAACGCACGGGACAAACGAAAAATTGGTTCTGTAAAACCACTGTTGGGGGGGGGGTGTAATAATAATGGAGAAATAAGTTTTTGTGATGTGAGGTTAAAGTAGGGATGCTCGCCCTTGGTACCATTGTTGAGTGTTTGCGGCCGCTGGATAAGCGAAGCAGGGTAATTACATTTTGGGTGGATCCATTGTGCCCCACATTTTAGTGTAGGGGTTTGCACACACCCCATCGGGTCACTCCGTTGACGAGCGTTGTGGTGTCAAACCACCTCATTTGTTTGTCACCTTGAGTGAGTTAATTTCCTGTGGGCCAATAGGTTATCTGGAGAGATTAAAGGACCTGGGAGGGATAGATTATGGCTTAAAGGGACAGGAGTTAAGTTCGAGCGAGGTTGGTGGGACTAAAGGAAGTAGAGGGTAGTTACAGGAATTAGTGGAATAGTTAGGGTTAGGTTCGGGCTGAAGCAGGCTGCCTAATCTGCCCCAACACGTTACTGCCCCCACGATGAACGAGACCACCAGCATGAGGCCGGCTAGCATCACCTACTGGCCTGGTTCGCCTTATCTTGTTTGCCTTGCCTTTTCTGCCTTTGCCTTGCCTGCTGCTCCTTGCCATGTCCCCCCACAGCTCATTGCTCATCATTGCCACATCATGAAGGACTGCCAGTGGGCAGTCCTGTTTGTGTTTAGTTCATGTTCTGGCAATGTAGCGTAAGGTTGTCCGTGTGAGTCAGATAGTTTAGTTATGCAACACATTAGGTTTCCTTATTTTTGGGACTTGTATGGAACTTTTGAAATGTCACACTCAGGGATCAGTAGGCAATTGTTTGAGAGGGGACAACACCTACATGTTTACACAATGGCCTAGAGACTTGGGATGAGTCTGGTAAAGGGAAAGGGGTAGTTTGATAGTTCTGCAAAACCGTCATTCCCCAGGGCAATGGTAAATAACATGTAGCGGTTCCAGAGATAGTTATGCCATTAATATTTGGTCCTGGTAGCTTTTCTCTTTTGCGTAGTGGGTTTATGGGTTAATATGCATTTTGTGGGCTTTAGACGGGGTTTTCTTCCCATTCTTTACCTATCTTGCTTTGCTTATCCACACATGGATCTCTCCTTCCTTCACACATGCAAACATGCCATGCATAGCACACCAACGCTCATAACAAACAGGTGCGAATCATTTGCTTATGCGGCCCATTCCTGGTTGAATCGCACGTCATTACCCAACACACTTCACCTAAACCTTCACCGTACTTGAACCCCAATGCTAAAACATTCATGCAATCCCACAACGCCTTTATTGATCAAGATGGGTTCAAGTTGAGACGTCACTGCCAAAAATAGAAAATCGACGCTTTATGGCTTTTTCGGCACATTGTGATTGGCAAAAAACAATTTAAATTTTTTTTCCATTCAAATTTCACCCTGATGATTTTCAATGGTTTTCAAGAAAAAAAAATGTGTTTGGGTTCCCTTTTAAAGATTATTGGAATCTTCCACCCACGATGAAGCTTAATCTATGGGCCTATAAATGTCTTCCTGCAGACAGGTCTGTGTTCTCTCTCTGCCTTCTTCCACCTCCTTTCTGGTCTTGCATCCTCTGCTCTTTCCATGCTTCGTCCCCTTTCCCTCTCCCCCCTCCACCCCCCCCCCAGGTGCAGGTGTCTGCAGGGCGCATGTTGTCCACCAACAACCCTTTCTGGTGAAACTCCCTAAATCTATAATCACTGATCATCTCCACTCATTTGTATATCTTTTAACCCACATGTGGAACCAATTTCCACAATTCTCTTCAATCTCATCCTGCCCTCCACATGTTCAAGACAGCTCTTCACTATACCATCTCAGATCATCCCCCATCCAAAACCATGATCTTTTCTGCACCTGTTAACCTTCCCCCACCCCACTCCCCCCATCTACACCCGTTAGCCCACATCCTTCCAAATTTCTAGTTTTATTTATTCTTGAGAGTTTACTTCTATATTGAAATTGTCCACCACATGCATCCTCTCTTCCCCCTCATTCCTCCACACATCCATTATTTGTCCAAGTCTCTCTTCACTTAATTGTCCTTCTACCCTGCTGTTGGAGTCCCCACTCTCTCAATGGTTCCTTTTGTTCTGTTGTGTCCTGATCCATTTGGTGTTCTTCTCATGAGCCTTGACCTAGCATGCAAAAAAAATCTTTAAAATAATGTAATCATCATCAATTGTTATATGGGAACCTTCTAAAATGCATCTTCAAATTGCCAACAAATGCTTACAATATAGTGAATAATAAACAAAAATAGGCAGGTAATCATTGGTGATAGAAAACAACGGATATCTCAGCAATATTTGTCATGTTAGATGTAGGATACATTTTCCAAGTCAAGCAATGCAATTAGAAAGATTAAATTACTCAAATAATGATCCCCTTGCTTTGTGATAAACGGGATGATGGACACAGAATGTGCAAAGTGACTGAGATGAGATAATAATCACTTTCTGGGAAATCTGTGCATCATATGTGGAAGGTTACTGGCTTCGGATTTCCCCGAAACATGAATATGATATTCACTTGAAGTCAGCAAGTTAATTTAATCTTTGCATCGAATTTCAGAAAAGATCGCAAGGAGATGGTAACAATGATGAGGAAAGTCATCCATTTGTGGTGAAAACAAATACAGCACTCATAGTGTCTTATTCTGTTGTTCACACTGATTGGAAAGTATACTGGGGCCAATCCTGTTATTTGTCTCCATCAGTAACCATTCTGCTTCTCTGACAATCTTCTTCACTACTTTGACGATAACTTCACATTGCACCAGCCAATTCCTCACCTGTTCCAACAGATAAATCCTTGTCTTAAGATCTGGATAAAATATGCACATGGTGAACCACCTGAAGCACGTCTTCGGATTGAGACAAGTCGCATGCTCACACTCCAGTGCTTTATAAATATCTGCTTGTAAGTTCTCTGATTAACCTCTGACAGATGTGCAGTTCCTCGAGCTCCTTCACCTTATGGATCAGACACAACCTCTTTACAACAGACCATGTCTCACAGTTTGTCTCAAAGTGTTATGGACTCTCTACTCCCAGTGGAATTCCCCTGAGAAAGGTTCTTTCTTCACCAATCTCAGCCCATAATGCTGTACAAGAGCTTCATTTGAAGTGCATTGGAGCAGAGCTCACTACTTTGGCCTGCTGCGGATTCTCACCTTACCACCCCACCACACATCCACCCTCTTCCTACCTTCCTCCACCAACCATTCCCCATTCTGAAACAATGGAATCTAAGGTCGAATAATTTGCATTCCTCAGCTGGAGGTCATGATCTATCCACATACATCGATATTTCAATATATTGGACTTTAGTTCGGGGATCATTCCACGTGTCAGCTGAATCTTAAGTTGCTGCTTCCACCTCATCAGAGCTAAGTTTTCCTAACTAAATCCATCATGTTTTTCTGTTATATTTTTTATCCTTGTGTTGCTGTTTGCGTTTTTGTTCAATTTTCCATGTTAAATCATAGATTGTGCTGTATTGTTGAAGTTGTTTTCGTGTTGCCTAAGGCCTACTCCTCAGAGAGCTGCCATGAAAATTCTGTTTCCCTTTTAATGCCGTGTTCCTCATTTTGCATCCTTTACCCCAACTATTGTACTTTCTACCCCTCAATATTATTCCATTTCTCCTCCTTGGTTAAAAGGATGGAGGACAAAGCATGGAAAGAGCAGAGGGTGCAAGACCACAAAGAAGGCAGTGCAAAACAGCGAGACCACCAAACTGTCTACGATGGCAAAGTGATAGGCCCATAGGTGGACATAAAAGGAGCACACAACTCAGCTTCATTGTGGGAGCCCATAAACACATTTTCCTGTCCTGTGGGAGGAAGGATTCTGTTAAACAGATTTCGTCCAGTTTATCGGCGGCAGCCTGAATTGAGAGATGTGTCACGTTGGAGTGGAGGGAGACCTCCGATGTTTGAGGTCCAAACAGTTAGGAATAGCGGAAGAGGTATTGGAAGGGTGCAGGTTTGGGGAGGGCTTTGTCGAGGCAGTGAGGGGGAAGCTTTGAGGGGATTTGGTGAGGGGAAATGTTTGAGTGGGTGGGGTGATGGGGTAGAACTGACAGTCTGAAATGAGGAGGGATGCATAAATGGGGGACATAAAGTTTTGAGAGGGTGGGGTGTGGAGGGAAGTGGAAAGAGGGAACATGATGTGGAGGGATGTTGATTCCAAATTCCCAAATTGAAAAAAAAACAGAGATAAAGATCATGGGATGCAATGGGAGGTAAGATTGTTTTTCTTGTCTGAAGGCATGGAGAAAGGTTGTGGTGTCGGTGCAGGAGGAGGGTTGGTGGACAAAGCGCTTAACTGACAGACAGTTTTGAAAAAAAAAATTTAAAAGCCTGGTGTTGGCGCAGTGGTTAGGGCAGCAGCTTGGGATCCAAAAGGTCCTGAGTTCAAGCCCCGTTGAGCCACTGAATTAATACACCAGGGGGTTGACTCAGCCTGTCATCCTTCTGAGGTCGGCTAAATGAGTACCAGTATACTGGGCCGGTGTATACCCTGGTTAAAATAGGTGTACCATATCCCTGTGCCGTAAGCGGCGACCAGGGTTGCGTCAGGAAGGGCATCCGGCGTAAAACGTGTGCCAAATCACTATGCGCATCATACGGATGATCCGCTGTGGCGACCCCGAACGGGAGCAGCCGAAAGAAGAAGTTTTGAAAAATAATATCTGTGAAGAAGAATAGTTGAGTGACGAAGGAGAATACGTGTAGTACTGATGCAGAAACCATGAAAGTGGAGCTATTAAAAATATTTTTTAATGCTTTTAAAGTAAAAACGAAGAAGCATTAAAAAAAAATTATATTCAATGAAGATTCATTTTGGTGATATTGAGAAAAGGGGGAAAAAAGAATGTAGTACAGAAAGTACCAGCAAAAGGAAGTGAAAGTTGAATGAGAGCATTGTGGAGGGGAAAAATAAAGATTTTTTTTGTTTGTTTTTATTTTTTCTTTCAGTGAGGATAGTTATGTGAACTGACTCACCTTGGAGCAAACCTTTAGATTACTGTGTGGATGCTTTGAACCACCCGGTGCGAAGTGTACGACATGCACATGGTATTGGACAGAAGTTTATACTGTAAATAATGTTATGCAAAGTGACCACGACTTACTGTTAGTAAGGTAAGTTGCAGTACTTGTATTTACTTGTGCTTAGATTGTCAAAAAGGTTTTACAAAAAGTTAAAAAGAATGGCTGTAAAAAGAATCTAATGAATGCAGTTTTGTTATTTTTCTTCATTCTCTAGTGAGCCGACCCACCTTGGAGTAAACCCAATCGTTACTGTGTTGCTAATGGAAAATGGATGCTTTTGGACCACCTAGTGCAAAGACATCAAGGCAGGAAACAAATTTTTGTCTCTGCATTATCTGTCAACAAAACAATGATGAAGAACTTGTTAAGAGACCAACTTCCCACCAAAATGTTGTCGACTTCATCAGAGAACGCGCAGGGTATGGTGATGGTGAATATCCAGAAATAGACCGACGGCTCCGCGATTCAACAGCAGACAGCCTTAAAGCAGTTGCCGCATCTTGGCATAGAAGTTGTTATCAGAACACATGTCACCATGACAAATGCAAAAGAGCCAAGGAACGTTTTGAGCAACACGTGTCTCATAAAGCAAATCCCAAATCGGGAAGTTCCCACACTCCTTTGGATCCTTCCAATCCAACCACCAGTGCTAGTGCTTTCACAAGATCAAAGTCAAAACCATACAACAGCGATGTGTGTCTCTTTTGTGATGGCAAATCAACAAAAACCTACCCTTTGTTTAAAGTCTGAACTGATGAAGCTGGCAAAAATCTCCATGAAGCAATAAGAAAGGCTGGCAATAACGAGTTATGTGTGACATTAAACACAGCAATCGACCCCAATGATGCTTACGCTATTGACATTCAATATCACAAGAAATGCTATACCCAACAAGTTACCCAGGTCAAAAAACCAGTAAAGACCAGTAGCATACTGGTCAACTGGTACCAGTTGAAAACCAGTAGCCAACTGGTACCAGTAAAGCCAGTTGGTTTCTTACTGGTTTTAATATGGAAATTGGAATAGAGTGATATATTACCAGTTGAAATACATGTATTTAACTAACTGGTATCAACTGGGACCAGTACATTGCAACTGGTATCAACTGGGAGACCAGTACATTGCAACTGGTATCAACTGGGAGACCAGTACATTGCAACTGGTATCAACTGGAACCAGTAAGACTTTAACTGGTACAAATATGAGCTACTGGTTTTTTCAACTGGAAAATTGGAATTCTGACTGAATTTAACTGATACCAGTTGAAACCAATAGAGACCAGTTAAAGACCAATTAGAACCAATAGAGACCAGTTGAAAATGTGTACTGGTTTTAACTGGTTTTTCGACCTGGGTACCAATGTTGTCCGCAAACCACCAGTAAAAGATCTAAAACAACAAAGTGCCAAACGAGAAGTGGCTGCCGATATTAAATTCTTAATTTTGAATGAAAATGAATTTTGAAAATTAAATGAATCTTAATTTTGAAAAAAATAACATTCTTTTTGGTGGCCATTTTGAATTTCAGGATGGGTGATATCGTATGTAATTTGAACAAAATATTACTTACATTGATTTTGAAGTGTTAACAACAATGAAAACCTATCATTTTGCTTTCAAAATTGAGGTAAAATACTTTCATTGAAACTAACCAAGCGAAACAGTGACATCTATCTCTATCTATATATATATATATATATATATATATATATATATATATATATATATATATATATATATATATATATATATATATATATATATATATATATATATATATATATATATATATATATATATATATATATCTCTCTCTCTCTCCCCCCCTGACCAGACATTGGTGCATTGGGTGTGGCTTCATGGCAGCTTCACAGATTCATTGAGGCTGTGACCTGCTTCTGTTTGGGTTTGGTGACACTCCTATCCCTCTTCACACTGCTTTCACCTCTTTCACCCCTCTTTTCGTTTTGGTTCGCTGCATGTCATTTCTTTCTGTCAAGACTCCCACCATCCCCTTTTCACCAGACCCGGCACTATACCTTTCGGTCATTTGAAACGTTTATGTTCCCAATCTGCACCTTCTCCAACCAAGCAGACAGCCTCTCCAGCCAATACTGCTTTGCCTCTACCTCCTAACACTGTCATAGAAACTACCCCAGTTACTGCCTCAGACAATTGAGTATTAAACTCGAAACCCTCTGATAGAATTAACATCTGGGATGGTTTTATGCTCATTTCTTCATTGAGGAAGAGGAAAACGCCTCAAAATTCATCTGCACCTCGTAAAGAAAAGGTTGCATTTACAGAGTCAGAAACATCAGAAATGTTTCTGTCTGACCAGACTACGACGAGCAACCAGTACGAATCCCTCGAACATGAGAATGCAGACTCGCTGCCCATACCTGAGATCTGCCCTCAAAACACTATAGAAGAAAATTATACTACAACTTAAGAAAACGATAAAAGTAAAATCGTTCCGTCTCCCTCTCGTGCAAACGAGGACGAAATACATCGAGACTCCACTGAAAAAAATATAAGGAAAAAAACCGATCATACCGAGTGCCCCCCCCCCTTCTTCGCAATGCCCAAATTTGCCTAATGACGGCCTTCCAACCCCAATAGTCTCTGTGCCAGCTGTTTTACATAACATGTCTGAGCACACTGATAAAACTGAGAAAAAAATCTGAAATTATCAAACCTGTCACAGATTCCCCCATTCCCCCCCCAGCCCACTACCCGATGTTCCTTTAATTCCTATACCCCTCCTGCTCCTATTAATATGGAGCATACGGACACCAACACACCACAAGTTACCCCAGAGCCTCAACTGAAGACCAGTAATTGAAGAGCCACGTCAGGATGTGAGTACATCCTAATCCATTCACTGTACTCAGACAGGACTACCTCTTCCACGAGCTCTGACCTTGAAGACAAAAAAATATTTAAAATGATGTAATCATCATCAATTGTAATATGTGAACATTCTAAAATGTCTTCAAATTGCAACAAATGCTTACAATATAGTGAATAATAAACAAAAATCGGCATGTAATCAATGGTGATAGAAAACAACGGATATCTCAGCAATATTTGTCATGTCAGATGAAGGATACATTTTCCAAGTCAAGCAATGCAATTAGAAAGATTAAATTACTCGAATAATGATCCCCTTGCTTTGTGATAAATGGGATGATGGATTCAGAATGTGCAAAGTTACTGAGATTAAATAATAATCACTTCCTGGTAAATCTGTGCATCATGTGTGGAAGGTAATTTGGTCAGAGGGATATTGGCAGGAGAAAGAAGGAGAAATTGGGGAATTAATAGAGTGGAGGGGTGATGAGATAAGTACATTTGCAATCGAATCCTATTGAAGGCATTTTGTTGATTACGACTCAATTTGAGTATTTATTGTGTGTGTGTGTGTATGCGAGTTGATAAATGTAAATATTTGTCAATAAAGAAGTTTGTTTGTAAACGAGGTTTAAAAACCAAACCAAATTAAACATTCTCTCTATTTAAAGTTTTCTAAACACTTTAAAGATAGGCTTCGGATTTCCCCGAAACATGAATATCATATTCACTTGAAGTCAGCAAGTCACTTTAATCTTTGCACTTAATTTCAGAAAAGATCGCAAGGAGATGGTAACAATGATGAGGAAAGTCATCCATTTGTGGTGAAAACAAATACAGTACTCATAGTGTCTTATTCTGTTCACTTCAACTGAAATTGAAGAATGCACTTGTGTCATTCATCATTAAATGAAATGAAAGTGGAATGTTCAGTAATCCAGAGACGTATTATATTACTTCTGTGACATGACTGGATATAAGATTCCCTCCACACATGCAAAAAGCACGTTCTTTTGGCTTCAATTTCTTCCGACTCCGACACTGGAAAGTATACCAGGACCAATCCTGTTATTTGTCTCCATCAGTGACCATTCTGCTTCTCTGAAAATCCTCTTTACTACTTTGACGATAACTTCACATTGCACCAGACAATTCCTCACCCATTCTAATAGACAAATAGCAGAGCGTGCCACTTCGGGCTGTTGTGGCTTCCCATCTTACCACCCCACAATGCACCCTTCTCCACCAACCAGTTCCCATTCTGAGACAATGGAACCTAAGGTCACGTAATTGGCATGACTCAGCAAGAGGTCAAATGTCATATATCCAAATAGATTGATACTTTGATATTTTGGACTTATATTTGGAGTATCATTCCACGTGTTGGCTGAATCTTCAGCTGCTACTTCCATCTCATCAGAGATAGGTTTTCCTCACAGAATCAATCATGTTTTCTGTTATATTTTTGTCCCTTGTTAAATCGCATATATTCCATGTTAAATCACACCTTGTTTGCTACATTGTTGAACTCGTTTTTGTATTGTTCAAGACCGACTGCTCAGATAGCCATCATGAAAATTCTGTTTCTTTTTTGACGCTGTGCTCCTCGTTTTGATTCCTTTTCCCCAAATTTTGTACTTTCTACCCCTCAATATTATCCCATTTCTCTTCCTCGGTTAAAAAATTAAAAATAAACAAACAAAATAAAACTTTATTTTTCACTCCAAAACAATCTCATAACCATCACCAAAGGAGAGGGTATTGCACATGGGTCCGTTTGTTTGTTTATTTATTTGTCTGTTTGTCTGCACAGAATGTGCTGACATATGCCACATTTGATACCTCGTGTTAGCCAATAGTACACATTCTCTTATTCTAATACTTTATTGAGGTACACAATTGAAATGAGTCTAAAAGTACCTCTATAAATGATGCACAATTAGAATTTGAGTACATGTATAAAGTATTTTCAATTATTATGTGATTACGTGTATAAAGTATGCACAACGATAATGTCAGTAGTATAAAGTGTTACAATTTTAATACGAGTACGTCCAGAAAGTTTGTCCAATTAGAATTTGAGTACATGTATGAAGCATAATTAGAATGTGAGCACATGTTTAAAGTTTGGACAATTATAATGTGATTATGTGCATCAAGTACGTACAATTAGAATGCGAGTACGTGTTGAAAGTAGGTACAATTATAATGCAAGTACGTCGTTAAAGTTTGTACAATTAGAATGGGAGTCCGTGTATAAAGTATGCACAATTATGTGAGCATATCTATAAAGTATGTACAATTAGAATGTGAGTATGTCTATAAAGTATGTACAATTAGAATGTGTTTATATGCATAAATTATGTGCAATTAGATTTAGAGTACATGTATAAAGAACATTCAATTAGAATGTGAGTACATGTATAAAGTATGTACAATTAGAATGTGAGTACGTGTATAAAGTATGTACAATTAGAATGCGAGCACATCTATAAAGTTTGTACAATTAGAATGTGATTATATGCATAAATTATGTGCAATTAGATTTAGAGTACATGTATAAAGAACATTCAATTAGAATGTGAGTACATGTATAAAGTTTGTACAATTAGAATGTGAGTACGTGTATAAAGTATGTACAATTAGAATGCGAGCACATTTATAAAGTTTGTACAATTAGAATGTGAGTACGTTTATAAAGTTCAAGAATTAGAAATTGAGTACATGTATAAAGTATGTAAAATTATAATTAGAGTACAAGTCTAAAATTTGTACAATTATAATGTGAGTACATGTATAAATATATGAAAATGCTTCAGATCTCTCTCACTGCAGGTGGGTTTTGTAATCCTTGACCTCCTAATTTCCAGTATTGCTTCCCCTGTGCTTTCTTCTCTCTGCCCATTCCCAGTCCTTCCGGGTCACACAGCTTCTTTCAGAAAGTCAGATCTCACAAGCTTATGTAAAGCCGCTGTCACACCTTGACGTTTTAGCCAGCGTATGGCAACGTATCAAAATGTATGTAAAACGCTGGCATACGCTGAACTATTGATGTTTTTTTTCCAGTTTTGGGCATATTCATAACGAGTTGGACGTATGCATAACGTATTAGTAACGTACACAGAACGTTTCGATAACATATAGATAACTTATACCAACGAATGCTTAGCGTGTTGTCGGCGTTCACAACCTATGCCCAACGATAGTCTAACTTATGCATAGCGCGGCAGCGTATCGCCGACGATCACGTGGCGTAACCTATTAAAAGGCTGCAGCTCGACGATTCAAATCATAACCGCACTGGACATCGAAGTGTGAAGCTGCTGTCACACCTTGACGTTTTAGCCAGCGTATGCCGACGTATGAAAAATTTGCCGAATACGCTGACATACGTCGAATACGTTATGGGTAAGTTTTGTATACGTTAAGAGCACGCTGAAGCACGCTGGCATACATCGTAGTATGCTGAGTACGTCGACAAATTTTAAGCATGCTGAAAATTTTTCGACGTATGCCAGCGCATCACGCACACATTCCGCATACGCTGGCCATAAGTTGTAGGCACGTTATGCGATCGTTGACACACGTCCACACACGTTACTTGTAAGTTACTCATAAGTCAAAACATGTCGAGGTAATGTTTCGGCTCGGCTCGGCTCGGCTCAGTACGTTTGCTTGTTTGTCTGTCTGCTCGCCTCAAGCACAAACTGCTCCACCAAACGTCCTCAAATTTTCAGAGATTAATGTCACCGACCCTACGACAGTCCCGCATTGAAGCTTCAAAAAATTCATTCGACCAAAAAGGTCTACATAGGCCAATAGGCCAATTTGAGCCAAATTTCATCCGATTCACTTGAAATTTGAACAGGACTTGCATGTCACGTCAGTTAATTCAACCACCTATTACTTTTGAGGTCAACAGGCCAACATAGGCCACAAGGTCAACCCAACATCGGCCAAATGATTAATTTGTTTCTAAAATTGTCAATTTTCATCCGATTTACTTAAAATTTGAAGAACATTTGCACATTAGGTCGCTAAATTCAACCACCTGTTAATATTAAGATCAACATTGGCTAAAAGGCCAATTTGGGCCAAATTTTCTAAAATCCTCAATTTTCATCTGATCGATGTGAAATTTAAAGATCATTTGCATATCAGGTCTCTAAATTCAACCACCTATTAATTTTGAAGTCACCATAGGCCAAAACGTCAACATCGGCCGAATTTCTAAAATCCTCAATTTTAATCCATAAGGTTAACATCGACCAAAAGGTTTACATAGGCCAAATGCCAAAAATCCTCAATTTTCATCCAATTAACTTGAAATTTGAAGAGCATTTGCATATCAGGTCACTGAATTCAAGCACCTATTAATTTTGAGGCGAACATGGGCCAAACGGTCAAAATAGGCCAAAAGTGCAATTTGGGCCAAATTTTCTAAAATCCTCAATTTTCATCCGATTAATGTGAAACTTGAAAAGGGTTTACCTTGCAGGTCAATGCATTCAACACCTATTAATTTTGAGGTGAACAAAAGCCAAAAGGTCAAAATAGGCCAAAATATTTTGTTTCAGATCCAGCCCATCAATGGGATACAAAACGTGAACTGTTCCACCTGGCAGAGGTATGCGCTCTACCAAGTACCTTTCTACTTTGCGGTGTTTTGCCAAGTGTCACTCTACGAGTTATTTTTCATTTATCTGTTTGTGTGCAGGATATCTCAAAAAGTTGAGGACGGATCTGGATGAAATTTTGTGGGCAGGTTCGGTGTGGGACAAGGACAAACTGATTCGATGTTGGTGAAGATCCAGATCCGGATCCAGGTACTAGAATTATTTAAGTAATTCTTCACCATTGATAGTGCGAAACCAAAATATAGCACGATATCTCCAAAAGTTGTGGACGGATTCGGACGAAACTTTGTGGGCATGTTGGAGACATGGCAAGGACGAATTGATCCGATTTTGGTGTACATGGCAATCCGGATCTGGATATGAGAATTATTTATTTTTTAAAGTGATTCTTCACCTTGGAGAGATGGGGCCAAAAACGATAGAACGAACTGTATGGCATTATATTTCAAAAATGTATTGGACCCGATGTGTTCTCGTGGATCAGGCATTATGTGGTGGAGGTATGTGCTCCGAGTGCCCTTCTAGTTTGTTTTGTTGTGTACTGATCCATTCTATGGTCTCACTCCTCCAAGAGCCTCAACTTTGTGCAACAAAATAAATAACTAAAAAGGGACTGTTAATTTCTATGACACAACAGAATGAAATGCACACCTGAACTGTTTTCCATCTCCAATGCTTTCATCCACAGCTTGATATAGCACTGTCCTCCCCTCTAGGCTGCTTCCACCACCTCACACCTTGCTCAGCTTGATGCCGTGGAAACCAAGGCCTTCAAAATCATTGTGGCATCTCCCGCGATGAAGCTGAGTCAATGGGTCTCTCATCTTGCCATTGCAGACAGGTCTGCGGTCTCGCTGTCTTCTTATGTCTCCTTTCTGTTCTTGCACACAATGCCTTCTCTGTGCTTTGACTACTCAAACAGCCCCTCCCTCTCCCTCCCCCCTCCCCCCCCCCAAGGTATATGCAGATTGCACACAGTCGACCAGCAACCCTCTTCACATGAAACTGCCAAAATCCAGGATCACTGCACACCTCCACTCATTTGTTCCTCTTTATTTTCTCCCCAGTGGAACCAACTTCCACATGGTCTTTAATGCCATTCTTCCCTCCTGGTCTTCAAGACAGCTGTTCACCATTGAGTGAGATCATCCCCTATACAAAACCATGTTCTTTTCAACACCTCTTCAAAAAAACCCCTTACCACTCCCAAATGTTGCTTATGTACCCATCTTATCCACCCCCTGAATTCTCCCCTACCCCTCATCCTTACCCACGCATCCCTAGTTGTCTATTTCCTTCAATCTTCTCCCTTGGTTCTGCTCTTTGTCCCATCCCCCACAGTAACGGATAATTGGGCCTTCTGAGGCAGCCATTCAAATGAATGGAGAAAAGGGAAAAACTGTCTCAAGGTCCAAAAAGCCCAAAATAGGACACTGATTTCCTCCCCTCCCACACAACTGAATGGGAAAAACTCTCTGACTCAAGGCCCAAAAGCCCAAAATAGGAGACTGATTTTCTCCCCCTCCCATACAAGCAAATGTAAAATTGAGACTGACTCAAGCCCCAAAAGCCTAAAATAGGAGACTGATTTCCTCCCCCTCCCAAACAAGCAAATGCTAAATTGAGACTGACTGATTAAAGCACTTCTTTCCTTTTATATTTTCATTCCACTCAAAGAGCGAACCAATGAATATTTGTCCATGTTCTACTTCAGGGAATAACTTCATTTTCCAATTACATTCATCACCATCGAGTATATCCACAAAGATTACTTTGGAACTTGGTTCTTGGTTTCAGTGTCATTGTTGAGCAGAAATGAAATGAAAAAAACTTCTCTTAATGCTCTTATTTGACCACTTCCTGAGCCACATATCATTTTGAGATTGTAGTAAATTGTTTTTCCATTGTTTAATTTATAACCATCAAAGTTTTCAGTCCATTAAAGGATATTTTTTTTCTTTACATCCTCCAACTTATTTGTAATTAAATTTATCCGCTTATTTGTTTTATCTACTTTTACCCCGGTTATTTCTTCAATAAGACTGATTTGATATTTCTCACATTCGTGATGTTTCCCATTTAAATACCAAGGATGATTACATCTCCACTTTTTGGTTTGGTTATTACTTGTTTCTATCATTTATAAATCAGTAAAAAGATGGTGGAAGCCTGTTAAAATTTCCAACCCAATATCTTAACACTTATAATTATAACCATAACGGAGACTATTGATTCCATTCTCTAAAATATATATTTTATCATCAAAAGCTCCTAATGCTTTCTTATTTATCTCTTCTGCATATAATTGATGTTTATAACTTCTTATTGTATTCATTTTTCTGTACTCTTCCTTCTTTGAGGTTAAACAGTTGTAATAATGTTTAAAGTTTATTGTTTCCTTGATTATATTTTTCTTTATTCCCTTTATCTTCTTATCACACCTTTCAATGTTATGATTATCAATATATGTAAAAGCATAAGACTTTGATCTCAATCCTATAAATTCACTCATGACCTTCCCACCCAATTCATCTGTAAACTTAATAATAACCTTTTTATTCTTTGATGAAAACAACACATCACCCGACTTAATATTGATATTTCTGATACAAGTAATTATATCATTCATATCCTCATATACATCACTTGTCTTAATTTCTAATCTAAAACTATCTGTATCCATATATATAAATGACACATTATCCTTATACTTTGATTTTAAATTATTAAAGTAATAGTCAGACGTTAATGACTTTGACAAGTCAAGAATTGATGTTCCTATATAAATAGGTTTATCCATTTCAATATTCTCTTTTTTCAAATGACTAGCACAAAAGTTCTCTGAAAACACCTCCGCTCGTTCAAAACTTGGTCTATTAATTAACTTTGAAGCCTGTTTCAAGGTTGTAGGGTCATTCTGTGCCAACTCACCGAAGGGTCCCCAGGTCACCTCCTCAGATTTTGCTGGAAAATTTCTTAAATGTAGCTCTTCCCACCATGCAAAAGATCAGCTTTCAATTCCTCATAGTTTAAAAAATATCTATCTCTGGAGACCTTTGAAATTTGGCCCTAAAAATGCCAAATGTGAAAAACGCATTTTTTTCCAACTTCAGTGGCTTACAATTTTATAATGGACTCCTCTAGAAAGCTAATATTGCAAATATTTACTAATTGGCATCGAAATTTTTCAATTATGGCATCAGATAGCCTCTGGGATGCATATTTCTCACTCTATAGGAAGCTAAAAATGGCTTTTTGGCCAAAATGAGCTAAAATAAGGTGAAACTATAGGAGCCCTCCTGAAAATATGGAACAACTTAGAATTTTTTCCTCATAACACAGTGATTATAGGGTCATTATCTATCCATAGATACATTTTTGCTGGGATAATACAGTTAGGTGATGAATTATAAAAGTTTTACCATAAGCCCTTGCCTCCGAGGGCTCTAAAATGGACCAATTTTGTCCCCTCGTTTGACCATGTGGCTAGGGGTTTAGGATCTTCATTTTTTTCTAAAGATTGCCTCATATAAGATGTGTCTACTGACCGAATAATTTTATCTAACGCCCATGGCTTCATATTAAAATAAATTTTTATTTACATGCACGTTTTTTATAATTATTCACTTTTTCATATTCAGAAGTTTATAAATCTTAAATGGAACTATTAGCCCAGGAGTAATAGGTTTAGACCCGGAAAAAATTTATAACAAGTTGAAACTTTCAGGAAATGTTCAGAAAACTGTCAGGAATAACATACTAAAAGTCCCCAAGAATCTCCCTTGGGGCTTTTGAGAAATTCAAGATGGCGTCCAAGATGGCCACCGGCTTGAGATTTTCTCATATTTCATGCTTAAAACATCATAAAAATGCAAATAATGAGTCTAAACATATGTTTTTTGGGGGCAGGGAATTCAATTTCAACAATATTTTGAAGATTTAATGAAATCCTTATGCAGTTATACATAGGTCTAAACCTATTACCCCTGGGCTATGAACAATTTTCACCATATCTGTGGTAATACTGTAGAAACCTCAAAAAATAGAGTAAAATAAGAATATTCATGTATTGTATTAAATACATTAACAAAAAACAATTAACAAAACAATTACAAATGTTAAAACTTGTTAAACATATTTACAACATGACACATGTTCACCCTCAGTCATCATCCTCATCATCAGTTTCTGGAGAAACAGGAGTTGATTCTTCAGTTTCTCCCTCAGCATCCAGCAAGGATGGCATTGGTGCTGCATTGTTGCAGGTTTGACCAATGCACTTTGTACACAGGGCAGAGCAGTGCACCCCCATCTTTCTGCAGCCACATGATACTCCACACCCATCTGCTCTGCAGCCACAATAGATCATGTTGAGCAGAGTGTCTGGAGCAATGGGACGGTCAGTGTCAACTGGAGTCAGGATGTCCTCCAGTTTCCATCCCTATGCTATTGGCTGCAAGGGCCTACCCATCCATTCCTGAATAGTGAGATACGTTCTGTAGGAATGGTGCTTGGCTGCAGCACTTGTTGGAGGCAAAGTTGCCAACTGGAACGTTGAGGAAAGTGACGTTCTGCTGATTGCCTTGTTGTAGGCGATGTAGTGGAACACGTTCAGTGATGCACCATAGAGCTTCAGGAGGAAGCTTTCACCTGCTTCTTGTACTTGTTGATGAGTGCTCTCCGCGTTGATGAATGTGTTGAGTAGGTCATACTCCTTATTGCTATGCACCAGATTGAATGCCTTGCGCTTCCCTTGGCGATACAGAGCAGACACGGTGTCGCATCCAGTTATGGCATGCAGCACCATCAGATATTTACTTGTGTCACCAATGCTTGCTTGAATGTCGTGAACTCTGTAGAGTGTTGTGGGGTTCTTGCAGCATAACATGTACTGGTCCATGTTTGTGGTTGCTAGAGTCACCAGCATTACCAGTAGGTCAGTGTCAGTTCCGACAACAACCACCGGTTTGCCAGGCGCTGCCAAAGACAGAGCAGTTGACTCAATCAAGGCATCTGCATCAGCTTGCACCTGCTTCACCTGGATGCCTGCTTGATTCAGCAAGCCACTGAGCATCTCTATGAGACACTCCTTGTTGTGGTTATTTGCCAGAAATGCTGCCTGAGTAGTAGTGGTTTGCATGTTCTGGTCAAATAGGATGTCACCGGATGTTGACTTCTATGCCCTGCGTAGTTGCTCTGCTGCCTTGGTGGAGACGGTTCTGTAGCCATCGAACACAGTAGTAGTGCCAACCCCATAGTGCTTCAGGATGTAGGCAATGTAGCACTGGCACACACCACCATAGGTTGATGGCTGTGGCCAGACTACTGACTGCAACAGATGGCCTCCATCTATGACAAACTGGCAGTTGTTTGGAATTTTGGGTTGTACAGGGGCAAAAGACTTGAGGAGAGTACCTAGGGAACTCTTGGTTGGTTTCCGCATGGCACCATCATGAAACAGGGATGGAGGTTGAGGAGCCAGCTCATATGACATGAACTGCTTCATGTCAGAACTTGTCTTGAGGACACAAGTGATCCTGTTGAAGAAGAGTGGGATTCACCTCTGTGTTTTGCCCCCTGACGTTGATGCTGTTCTTATCTCCCATAGTCTTGACTTTGTCACTGCGATGCAGGGTGATCTCTGTGAACTGCTTCCCTGTTATTTTAGATGCTGCAGCTTGACCAATCTGCACGCCATTGTCACAGTTGACAGATGTGTCAGCTACAACACCAGTGGAAATAGACACTAGGCGATCAGGCTGGTAACCTGCAAATGGTGGATGTGCCTGCAGCCATTGGAGGAAGACATCGTAGTCTTTCTTGTCTGTAGCCTGAGTGGATGAACGAAGATCTTTGTGTTGTTCAGAGGTAGCAGTGTGCACACCAGTGAACTTCTCCAAAGTGTCGCACAAAGGAACACAGTGAGGCAGTGCATGCACCCATTTGGTTAAGGTGCTGTCTGTTATCCCTCTACCATGTGTCATCCCTCCACTGGTTTTCAGCATCCTCATCAGGAACTGCTCCATTGTCTGGTCGGAGAAGTTGCCAGACCAGAACTCATTGGCTCGGTGGATGGTGAAATACCCCTTTGCAGAGAACAGCGTGTACTCCTCAGGTGGCATGACTTGTGCAATGGAGTTCATCTGCTGCAAGTACAGTCTGCCAGACCTGGCATACGGCAGATGACCTGCTGCATGGAAATGCAGGATCATCTCCTGCACACAGTGAAGATGAAGCTTCCAGTTGCCAGTCCTCTCAGCTCTGATGAAGTTGAGCATGAGCAACACCTGGTGGATGTACTGCACCCATAACTTCCCCGTTTTGCTCTGTGTGGCAGCTTGATCTAGGTGGTGAGTGAGAAACTCTGGAAACTCTTGCAGACTTTCATCTTCATCTATCTCAGCAGCATCTTCATCTTGATCCACTTTGTCCTGGTACAGACTGAGCAGATGTTCCTTGTTAGTCTGGCTCTCCCAGTCTGACTTGTCTAGCAGTACATAGATGAGGGCTAGCAAGGTCAGAATGTGGGCACGCACTGCTCGAGAGAAGGCATGACCTGTGAGCATATGCACCACTGAACCTTTGGCATACACTCGTTCCCACAGGTTTTCCAACCCGCTCCCTGTCATGATCTTCCCAATGCTGCCTAGGTATGACATCAGCAGGTGGAAGCCACCAAGTAGCACCACCACTTTGTCCAAGTCTCTGGAGGAGACTTGGAGGAGTCCAAGTCTCAACAATTTTAGAAGCCTTTTGATACAGAAGCTGATCAAATGTTACTGGGCAGATCTTGAGGTTGTGCTTGTCACTGTGTCTGTGCAAAGCACAGTGCAGTGTAGATAGTGCTGGGGTTGCTTGGTTCCAGATTGATGAATGGGAGAGTCTCAATTCTGGAGGTTTGGAACTCATCACTTTTCAGAACAGTTTTCATGAAACCACTCCAAGGCAGACACGGTGTTAAGTTCAACATGTACCCAAGCATCCAAATGGAATCAAGAGCTGATGCTTGCAGTCTGTGAGTGTCGGAGATCTGCAGAGGCTCTACTGTAACTGACTGCAAAGCAGGAACTGCAGGTTTGCTGTATGCCTTGATGTGTATGTGCCCAAAAGTAACTTTCTAGAGGAGTCCATTATAAAATTATAAGCCCCTGATGTTGAAAAAAAATGCGTTTTTCACATTTGGCATTTTTAGGGCCAAATTTCAAAGGTCTCGAGATAGATTTTTTTTTTAACTATGAGGAATTGAAAGCTAATCTTTTGCATGGTGGGTAGAGCCATACAGATCTACATTTAAGAATTTTCCAGCAAAATCTGAGGAGGTGACCTGGAGAGGTTTTTGAAATTTAGGTGAGTTGGCACGGAATGACCCTAAAGCAAGTCTTATGTTTTGTCGATTCCTAACATTTTCCATAGTCTTTCGAAATACAGCATGATATATTAATTTATAAAAGTCCTTCTCAAAATTTGTTTTTGCTTCTGTTCTCCTTTTTGTATTAAAATCAATATACTTCTTTAACCAATGACTGTTTAAATTTCAAAATCCGATGAATTTTCCTCACTCTCAACCCAGCAGATAAATATTGTCTCAAGTTCCTTTGATGCAAAACATAACTTTCTTTATCATTTAATGTAGAAAGTAGTTTTTCTGGAGATTTACCTTTTATATTGAATGACTGTTGGTAATCACTTCACCATTCTTTTCTTAGACTTTCTTTCTCAGGAGCATAACGAAGATCTTTATGTTTGTGATGAAGTTCTTCTGGATATTTTAAATCAACCTCAAAATAATATCCAACTTCAGCTTCATCCATTTCTTTTTGAGAGGAGACAACAAAGTCTTGTAAAACTTTTTCATAATGTTTTTTTCTTTAACCCATATAATTTTTCCATAAGGTAAAGATTGAGACATCGCCCACCCATACAAATTGTTAGCATCATTATACATCAGGTAAGAGTTGTCCTCATTCTTATTATAATCAGGAAGATATTTGTTATTTGCTTTTGCATATCTCTTGGAACATACTTGAGATATTCCTCCTCTTTTAGCCTTCTCTATCATTAAAAGCATATCAACATCACTGATTCATTCCAAATTTTGTTTTGTCATTTTTAACATAGCACTCCAAGCCAAACCCGGGGCTGTGTAATCGTGAACGGGGTCTCATCCAGAAGAATTTTTAGAATGACAGACTTTTAGAACAGTTTCAAACACATCAGCCAATAACAATACATCAGTTTTAAGATACAAATCATGATATTCTCCAAGATTCGTTATATTATACTTCTCCCAAACCTTTTTAGCTTGTGTACAATCTCTATCGGAAATATGAGTTTTATTTAACTTACCATAGAAACTTTACCTTGAAGGAAGCCGTGTTTCTTTAAACTTCTCAAATGAATCCATATAGTCATATGGATATATTCCCTTTTGTGATAAGAGATCAATCTCTTCTTGATTTGAGAAATGCGATTTAAGATTCGGTAAGTTTTTAATATCTGATGCTAAGTTAGATAATGGACTTGACATAAACTTGTATGTGTCAAGAAATCTGATATGGGTTATGGGGGATGTATGAATTGTTTTTGTGATTGAAATGTATTTTTGATCTGTGTTAGGAATGGCAGAAATATCTCCAAATGTCTTTGAAAGTTCATTTATAAATAGATGTGTGTCATAGTGAGCGTTTTTGTGAAGAAAGACAGGAATAAAGTTTGGAGGCTTGTAATTAAGATTACAATGGGAATGAGCTGGACCTGGAGCTGGAATATTTACCAGTAAGATGACAGTGATCCCAAACCTTGACATCTCCCTCAATTTTTTTCCTCACAAATATGACAGATACTGTTCTTTCTAAATTCCATTTTCTCTCCCTTTCTTAATGACATTGGTTTATAGGTTTTAACCATTATTTCTCTTCGTCTTATGCAGTCTTTTTCCAATCGTGTTACAAACTCCTCTGAGGCATCTTCTCCTCTATAAGGTTAGAACTTGTATTCATCACCAACAGATGATTTCATATAATAACAGAAACCACAAGGAGTATGTTTTTGATATTTATTTGTGGATGATTTATTTGGATTTCATGAAACTATCTATCTTTTCAAGGATACTTTCAAAATCAGCATATATCACAAACGGATGTTTTATAGATTTGTTAAAATCTTTGAATGATATGTTTGAACCTGCTTTTCGTAAATTGATTCCAGTTGATTTATGATTACAACAATATTTTGAATGTTCATTTAATCGTTCTTTTGTGTGAAAGGAATTGAGACATCTCTGACAAGGATACATTTTACATTTTCTCGAATATAGTTGTGATTTGGTTAATCTTGATAAATTTTTGATGAAAGCATAACGTGATTTTTCCTTTGTAGTAAAGTAGAGAAGCTCAATGTGTTTCATCATTTTTATAGTTGTTTGAAATTTTTAATATCTGAACTTTGTTTGTATCCATTAATCCATATACATGAACAGATAGATTATTCATTATCTCAAATTTAGGAATATCTCTCAATGACATTGGAAACTTTAAATCTTTAACATTTAATGTATTCTCGTATTTCTGATAATGTTCAACCCTTTCAGGATTCCATTGTGGAGGATGTAAGTGAGCAAGAACAGACCACAGAAAACATTTATTATTTTTGTTTTGAATATTAACAACTGCCTTCTTAAGTTTTATCTCTTTTGGTAAATCAATATAAGAAGAAGCTTGAAGAGGATCTGATTTTAAGATGTTTGTATCTAAAAAGATTATTTTTGTAATAGTAAATCCACTACCAACTACAGTGTTATCAACATCTTGTTCTTGTCTCTGGAGTTCATAGTAAACATCACATCTTGCAAAATCTTGAAATGATGAGATAAAGTGAGGGTTTGTCCACATAAAGGGAGTAGTTTCATCGCCTTGTCTTACCATATTCAATTTCACTCCCAAATTAAACTTTAAAATTTTAATTTCACTTAATGCGTTTTTAATTATAGTTTCAATACTTTGTTTAACCATATCAACAGCTTCCATGATTGAAGATGGTCCAGGGACTTGAAAGCAAAACAATCTTATTTTTATATGCCCTTTAAATGCCCCATCAGTGTTTTAAATAGAGAATTTCGTGGCACCTTTCCTTTCTTTATTGTTCTTGTGTTTGCGTGATTAAAGGTGTTTATTATAAAAAAAATTTTTAAGAGTATCATTATCACATCTATCACAATGTTTTGTTTCTTGGTCAAGTGGAGATATTTGTCTGAAAAGATTGAATGTGTGTTTGTTGGTTTGAAGGTGTTTTTTTTTTTTAATAACATTTATATTCATGATTACAAACATCGCAGTATGTTGTATTCACCATATTTATATAACAAAACTTTGCTGAAGAGAAAATTTTCTTGATGAAAATTTCGTTTAATTTATAGGTGAATCTGTGCTTTGAACCATTTTATCCTCCAACGTTTTTCACTTCATAAATACAATGTATCAAGACTCAAAAGATAACGTTCAATCAATCTCTTCATTTGTAAAAGATACTGAGAAATATGTCGAGGATGTAAAATTGAATAAAGATAAATATCATAACTATTGGATAAAAACAATTATATTGAATAATATGAGTTCTTCAATTTCCTTCAGTGGAATGGCTTTTAGTATATCTGGAAGAACATCAATGAAAGTAGCTCAAACCAAAGTTTCTCCTCTCCTGGCAATATACTCAAAACTAGAAAAAGCACCAAAAAAGAAAAACCTCATGGATGAAGCTTTTGAACGAAAAGATAAGACCATCTGTAATATGCAAGGAGAAATTTGTATTTTTTTCAACAACCCTAAATATGTAAATCCTGATGAAATAAAGGATGTTTATATATCAGGTGAAATGACATTTTGATCAAGAGTAGTTAAGGATCATTTTAAAATTACCTTTAATATAAAAAATGTAGTCGTTGAATCTGTAAATGAAAAAAAGTATATAGATATAGATGGTAATGTTTTTTTCTACAAATTAAATACGAGTCATGATTCAACTGAAGATTTTGAAGATTATGAGAGTGATGATAGTATCTCTGTTGGAACAGAAGACAGTTTTGATACCGAGAGTTTGTGTTCAAATGATACTTATGAAAGTTAATTAATCGGAACCGTCGAGGTTGACGATAACACCGCTCGGTTATCCCGATAGTACGGAACGGGTCGCTTAAAGTGGCCCGTGTCCGAAGTCGACCTGCGGCGAGGTGCGATCGCCCGGTCTACCCTCCGTGTGGGTACTTAGGTAGGTCGAATTTGGCGAGCAACCCTATCCCACGCGGGGGGCCGATTGGCACGATCGTGGTGAGGCCGAAAGGCCCACCCGTGACTAGTTCCCGGCGTTAGTCCGAGAGGGTCACGACGGAATTGTCCGTCCGGTGGGCGACGTGCCGCGATTCGAGTTACGTGGCCGCTCGCACGCCGGCGGGAATCAGCAACAATATATATATATATATATATATATATATATATATATATATATATATATATATATACACACACACACACCACATGTTTGCTGCAAAAACCTGGGGGTTGTGGGAGAGGTGAACACAGTAATGTCAGAAGGGTGCAAGACCAGAAAGAGGGTGGTGAAAGACAAATAAACCATTGACCTGTCAGTGTTGTGAAAGTAATAGGCCCAGAGATCCAGCTTCTTTGTGGGAGATGCCAATGATTTTGATGGTCTTAGTTTCCATTATGTGAAGCTGAGCAAGGTGTGTGGCACAAGCACCAGCTTAAAAAGGAGAACCAGTTCTCCGATAAGCTGCTGATAAAGGTGTGTGTGTGTGTGTGTGTGTGTGTGTGTGTGTGTGTGTGTGTGTGTGTGTGTGTGTGTGTGTGTGTGTGTGTGTGTGTGTGTGTGTGTGTGTGTGTGTGTGTGTGTGTGTGTGTGTTTTTATCCACTTTGAGTGTTTTTTTTTTTTGTATACCTTGGTCGAGGCTCGTATGAGAGCTAACACACAACTCACAGCAAGGAGGCATGAGACAAGAGGGGCGGGAGTGGAAGGGACAAAACATTGGGGAACAGACACAGGTGAACTGTGGAAGGGAGAGGGATGGGGATGGGACGGGGAACATGGCGAGGGGAAGATGGACATTAAAGGGACTTTCAGGAAGGAAAGCAGGAGAATTGAAGGAAGTGGGCTTGGGTGGATTATCGGGGTAGAAAAGATCGAGGATTTGGATGGGGGAAGATAAGAGGTGGTGGTGAACAGCTGTTTTGAAAGCCTGAAGGGAAGAATGGGAAAGAATAGAGTGAGGAAGTTTATTCCAAAGGCGGGAAAAAGAGGAATGAAAGAGTGAAGATGAGCAGTGATTCGTGATTTTGGTAGTTTTACCAGAAGGGGGTTGTTGGCGGACCTTGAGCGCCCTGTGGAAATGTGGTTGGGACAAATCGCAGAGAGAGCAGGGGGGCAAGGCTGGAGAGGAGTCGGTAGAAGACAGAAAGACCACCGACCAACCTGCGGTGATTGAGTGAGAGGCCCAAAGACTCAGCTTCATTGCGGGAGATGCCAATGATCTTAAAAGCCCTGGTTTCGACAGCGTGAAGCCGAGAAAGGTGGGAGGCAGGAGCACCAGCCCAGAGGGGAGAGCAGTACTCCATCAGGCTACGGACAAAAGCTTTGTAAGTGGTCAGGAGCTCAAGAGGGCCGAGGAAGGACTTTGCACGACGGAGGATTCCCAGTCGGCGACTGGCTTTTGAGGCAAGGTTGGAAATGTGACTTTCCCAGGAAAGGTCATGGCAGATAGTGAGACCCAGAAGCTTGAAAGAAAAGACTTCTTCCAGAGGATTGTTGAGAAAGTGGATGGGGGGGTTTTGTAAACGGTCCTTTCGAAGAGACATAGTGAGAGTGTGAGATTTGTCTGGATTGAAAGACATGTTCCACGTGTTGGACCAGTTTGTGATTTTATCCAGATCTGCAGTGAGTGAAGAAGCTGCTGCTTGCCGGTCTGAGGGATGACAGATGGTACGGCAGAGGGTTGAGTCATCAGCAAAGAGAAATAGAGGATTTTCCAGAGAGTCCGAGAGATCATTGATGAAAACCAGAAAAAGAACAGGGCCCAGAACGCTACCTTGAGGAACTCCAGCCTGCACAGGAAGAGGGGATGAAAGAACTCCATTTAGGGCCACACGTTGACTGCGACAGGAGAGGAAGTCTGCGAGCCATGAGTGGAGATGGCCTTGAATACCATGGGCAGAGAGTTTGGTGAGTAGGGCAGGGTGCCAGACTGTGTCAAAAGCACGTGATATGTCCAGGGATACGGCTCGGATTTCCTGTCTGGCATTGAGGACCTCCATCCATTGATGGGAGAGCAGTAGCAGCATATCTAGGGTAGAGTGACCTGGTCTGAAACCAAATTGATGATTGGAAATCAAGCCATTGGAGAAGAGGAAGGATTTCATGTCTGAAGCGATGATGGATTCCATAACCTTGCTGATGATTGGGAGAAGGCTGATTGGTCTATAGTTACAGGGATCTGTTTTTGCACCTTTTTATGCAGGGCAGTGATGTTAGCAGATTTCCAAGCAGATGGCAGATGACCTTGGGAAAATGAGAGGGTGAATAGAACAGAGAGAGGGTGAGCAAGAGCAGAAGAGCAGGCTTTGAGGACACGTGGGCTGATGCCGTCTGGACCGGTTGCAGAATCTGACTCGAGGTTTGAAAGCAAGCTCTCCACCTTGTCAGGAGAAAAGGATACAGAGTCCAGGGACAGTTGGGTGCGACTGGGTAAAGTGGGTAGAGATAGTGATGGGTTTAGGACACAAGATTTTCCTTGTTCTTAATGAGTCTGGTCATTCTATAAATACCTCGATCAAGTACAACCACCTAATATTGATTTTCATTTCCTTCCTTTGCAGTTCTCTTGACTGCCACCATTCTCACTCACTGGAGGTCAACAGCAGAAACTTCTTGCAAAACAGCTGACCTGATTAGTCCGAAAAACTTTCAACTTGCACTCAGCAAATCAGGGAAAGCTGACTTATGGCAATTGGTATACAGGAGAAAGAAGTTGCTTTTCTGTGATCGTTGCTATCAGACAAGGCAATTTTGCCATTCATGCACATTAGAGTATGCACTACTCCATTAACAAATCACACAAAATTTTCCAGAAGCCATCAGTCACACCCAAGTTCCTCACAATATTCACAAGGGCCTTCAATATGATGGGTGCTCTGTCAAATCCTAACAAAAGTTATAAGAAGCATCTTCTGATAAATCGTCTCTGTGTTCATCATCAGAGCAGGTAATATATTCACCAAAATTCAGGAAACCAAGTCCCTCCCAGAATTTAAAACACACCAAATGGCATCAATTTATTTCTGGAAAAAGGATTTGCTTCATGCCAGTGTAAGTTCGCATTCCCAGTTGGCATTACGTGGATGCTGATAGTCACCAAGGTACAACATCGATTAATCACAGAAGAGTATCGCTGGCTTGACACTAAAAAATGACAATAAACATCTTGTTCTTTTGTACTACATGACAACTTTAAAATGTTAACACAAGATGTTTTTGCAGTGCCTAATTTAGTATATACATGTCACATCTATTGACAATGAACAATTAAAATGGCTCGCTCAAGATTGGATTGCACATAGAATGAAAACAGATTCAGGTTTGTGCAGTAAATGTTTCTGGCTTTATTTTCGAGATCTGAGAAAGGAATTTTTTGACATCATTAAATTTTTCCAATTCCCTTCATTTGAACATCGTCGGCAGTACATTACTTTGTAATCATGTGCTCAATATACCATATTTTTTGGAGTACAAGTCGATACTTTTTTCTTGGAGTCTGGGCCTTGACTTGTACTCAGAATCGACTTACAGTATCTATGGTTTAAGACATTGAATTGCATAAATGAAAAAAAAATTGTAAAGTGTGATATTTTCTGAATTAAATTGTATCATTGTTAATTTAAAACACAATTACAGAAATCATTTCCCGGAAAGTTTGCCGATTGCGTGAGAAATTAAAGATGAACCCGCTCACTGATACATGCAAAATTATCCAATACGAGTGTGCACTCACCGATTATACTTGATCCATCCCTTTTGATTCTAATCAGATGTATCCAGACTTACATCATCATCTCAAAATGCATCCCGTATAGTCACGCAAGTCATACACGGCAGATTTGAATTTTAAAGTTTTTTTTGTACACAATATCGAGGCTTGTATATGAGCTAACACACAAAACGTAAAACAAAAAGGAGCAGGAGACACGAGGGGCGGGAGAGGGAAGCACAAAACAGTGGGGAACAGAGATATTAGATCTGTGGAAGGGAGAGAGATGGAGCGGGGTACATGGGGTAAACAAGATAGACTACACTACGACAGGGACTTTCAGGAAGGAAAGCAGGGAATTTGAACAAGGTGTGTTTGGGGTGGATTAACGGAAGTAAAAAGATCATGGTTTTGGATGGGGGAAGATAAGAGATGGTGGTGAAAAGCTGTTTTGAAGACCACACAATTTGTGTGGTGAAGAGTGGGACTGAAGAGAGTGTGGGAGTTTGTTCCAGAGGTTGGAAAAATGAAGGTGAGCAGTGATTCTTGATAGTCAGGTTTCTTGTGTCCATAATTTGATGTTCGTTGGAATTTTTTGGAGAGTAGCCAACCCCAACATTTTTGGAAAGCTTAAACAATACCAAAACAGAAAATCCATGTTTCACATTTTTTCAATGCATATAATGTGGTCAAATAGGTCGTTTTGGGGTAAAAACCCGTTTTTTTTATTTCAGCTCTGAAAATTCAAAATTAATCACAAACAAGCAACAGATGATGCATTATTGTTAACTGGAGGACAGCTCTTAATATAGAATACATATATCTGTATTTTGAGCAATGGTTGCCATGGAAACGGCTATCATTTTGTCAAATTGCCGTTTATTTAATGCATTGCTTTCAAATCTTGAAACAAGTAACGCATGAATATGGTGATCAGTGAAATGTACTTAATATCAAATATGAGTTTGTAGCCAATTGGCATCACTGTCTCTAATGTCACTCATCATTGCCATCATCATCATCACTGTCGTGGTCATGCCATTCAATGTTTGAGACCTCGTCATTCTCACACGAAGTGCTGGACATGCAAAGATCAGTGCATGTTAAGTTCTTGGCCCTGCAGGAACATCTCTGTGATGAACATTCTGTCTTGCACTGGCACCTTATCATCTAGATAATTGCCTTTGGTGCATGGAGGTCTGTTGTTGTCGGCTTGAGTTGACCAGTCGTGTCCTTGTGGAAGCCATTCTTTAATGGATCAAGAAATGTTTGCTGAGAAATTGCTGCTTGACCCCAAACGTATGCCTGGATATGTACCCGCATGATATGCTGCCTCAGAGCACCGACAGTTGGTGGTAACTTGTCATTCTCAGCCATGTTCTTACAGAAGAGATGCCACCGAAGTTCAGGGATGCTGGACATATTGACACCACTTGGACAATAACCTGAACAGACAAATCTTGCTAAAGTTGTGTATCAGTCCTCTGACAGTTCAGCATCCTTACAGAGCATAGCAAAGGCATCTACCATGTCGTCATCAGCCTTCAAGTAGCACCGGAACCACTTTGCCTTACCATGTTGAGCGAACCGCCCAGTATTATCGGCACCTGTGAATGCGTGGAAGGCTGGCAATGCCTGGGCTCTCTCCTCACCTCGGGCCTTCCAGATTGGCTCGATTTTGACAATGCTAGATGCCATTGAGATAGATGTGTGTCTTGGCAGGAGATGGTAGTTTGCTATGGCAAGAACCAGAACATCCGTATCAGGTGAGAATATCGTCAGCTCAATATCTCCCATGTGTTGCTGTGATGCAGCTATTGCTTGCTGGATCATCAGCGTATCGGCCTCCTCATGGTTATTCGCATCAAATTGGAGACCCCTGTTGCTCGACGTCCACCCAGATGCCGAAACGACGACCACCTTTGTTGAATCGTGGTTGTATTCTAGATTTTTCTCTGCCAAGTACTCAGTCAGATCAGCCTTGGTTTGATCATGGGACAAAAATCGACTCATCATGATGTGTTTGATACTGGTATCATCCTAAGTCTGGGATCCAAGGTCCAAAAAGGCCCTTAAAATGAAGTTACCTGTCACGGAAAGATATACTTTGCAGGCCACTTTTTTTTGCAAGTTCAGACCCTTAGGGCACAGACTCCAGAGGCCTGCTCTGCCCGAGGAATTACAAAATTGAAAAAAATTGCATTTTTACCACTATTACCCTCAAATCGAAACTCTCCTCTCGTGAAAAATGAAAAATGCAGAATGATAAAGTTAGGGTAATTTTAATGGAAATAATACTAAACTTGGCACATTAATAGAACATAACATCCTGAAAATTGCCACTATACTTTTGACATAAAATTTACAAGATGGCCACCATTTTTTTCCAAGATAGGACAATATGTTTGACCATGGATATCAATCTTCCATTATATGTTGAGTATTATTCAAATTGTTTCATTGCTTTGTGTTTGTTATTAAACCATTGCATGGTTCACACTATTAGGGAGTGCAATGCAATGTATTGGGGCTTGTTTCTCGTGTCAAATCTGTTATCCTCCCAATGTTGACCCGAACGATTTAGCACATATATTAAAAAGGTATTGCGAAGTTTTGAGTTTCTCATATGTCTGTGACCCTCAAATAAATAATTTGGAAATATACATAAACACAGGCCTTATCTTGTAAAATACTTATTTTTTTCTCAATAAAAATACCCATAGTTAAAAGAAAATTCATCGAATATTTGACATGTCAAATGATTAAATTATTTTATTTTATTTAAAAATCATGTACACAACTAATATCAGGCTGGATATGCAAGATAACATTTTCATTGTGTTGTTTCAATAAAGTGATAAAAATATTACAAAATGCATTTTGAAACAATGAATACTTCCTCTCTTCCAAATTGGCATACTAGCAGACGACAACATTGAAGCAGATCTCCACAGCAAAAGGTACGTATGTTGTTATAGTATGCATGAAACCGCATTGGAATGTTGCATAATATATGTGCAAGTGACCATGTTATCAATTAAACAAAACATACCCATAATAGTAGGGCGGCTAAGGCAGAGGTACATGTGCATTTTGTGTTAAAAGCATGAAACTTGGCACATTACACATTGACCCATACCTTAAAAAATTAGAAAGAGAACCCACTTGCCACGGACCAATTAGAGGCCTGGTTACATGTAAAAGTTTTAGGCGGAATAGCATTTATACATTAAATAATAAGATTAATTAATTTGATATAAAATACTTCTGCCTAAAATATTATGTCAGCTAATTAACTATTCTGAATGCAATATTTAAATAATGCCAAAAACATTAGGATTTTTGGTTACCATGGCAACAGAATTACAAGCATTTTAATAGTCTACTTACCATCCTTATACAAATATAACCCTCCCATTATTTTTCCAAAGATGCATATTAATAACATATGTGAAAATGAAATTTTTGTTTTAGTCCGTTTGATGATGCTACTAATAATTATTTGTTGACATGCAAGTAGCACAGGAAGTGCACCTGCTCGCTCCGGTGGAAAATAACCAGAAGGTCATCACTGTAGCCACCTTTAAATGACTGTTTGGTGATCAATTTTCAGAAGAAGGTGAGTAATGCTACATTCATATCGCAGATTATATACTTCTGCACTCATAATGATAAAAAATACAATCAAAACATGTAAAGAAACGATATAATGGCAAATGAAACCTATCATCAACTTGGAAATCCCCCCACTCAAACTTTTGACCAATGTACTGTACTACTTTCTACAAGACATGTTATACATGTTATACATGTTATATATGTATATATATATATATATATATATATATATATATATATATATATATATATATATATATATATATTGTGAACCTGAGATGAACTATGCCCCAAATCCTAATTTATTTAAATACATATCAAGTCAATGAGATTAATAAAACAAATGGTAAATCTCAACATTCATCTAGTTCTCTAGAATGTCAGGTCAATTAGTGCAAGGGAGCAGTCCTTATTTAGATGTGCATACTTGTTCTTGCTTTAGAAGAAATTGCCTTATTACAAGTGGCTGTACATGTAATGTTTTTGAGATGCAAAGATATTCTTGTATTATTCTAGACTGCAACCTATAGTACATATTTGTTTCTCCAACAGATTATCTGGCATGGTAGAGTAGACTGAATAATTCATGGAACCAGAACACACAAGGGAGATAAGATCCCGATCTGACACAGATTATTCCAGATGTCAAATTTGTCAGCATGTATCAGAAACTGTGCCACTCCAACAATTAACACCACTGGGTTATCCAGCACTTCTTAATGCTGTCATTAAACGAATGGATGAAGTCGCTTTTAGATTGGAACGAGACATTATAGATGAACATAGCTTTATGGTACATGAACCAAAAATGAATGCAAAATGTCGTAACAGTTATACAAACCGAAAGACAGTTGAACAGAAAATACGAAATGTTAAGACTACTATGAACAATTGTGACGAATCAAGCTCTAGTTCCAACACATCACATATGGGAACAAGGTCAAGTTCTGAGCAACCTATCCGATACAAGCACCAGTGTTTCATTTGTTGCAAAGAGCGAGATAAAAAGGGCGAATGGAAGCTCTTGCTCATCACAGATCTAGAAGGGCATAAACCGATTCAAAAGAAAGCAAGAAGCCTTCATGATGAAGCCATGCTGAAGAGATTACATATGTTTGATAGTGGAAGCATTGACATAGTTGCAGCAGATTTTCGCTATCACCTCTCTTGCATGACAACTTACATGAACAAGAGGATCACTGGCACAAAACAGCAAGCTGAGAATGATCCATATAATGATGCATTTGAAAAACTGATTTCCGAGATAGAAGTGCCCCTATTCCTTGAGAATAAGGTATTCTATATTACAACCTTACGAAATCAGTACAGGACTAAATATGTTCTGTTATCCTCAGTGCCTACATCTTGAGTGGCTGTGATACAGTCAGCTATCCATTCCAAAGAGGAAAGAAGCAAGCTTTCAAATGTGCTGTAGACAATCCAGAAAAGCTTCTTTCACTCGCTCAGTATGGCAAACCTGGCGAGAACTTTATCCTTGCTGTATCGACTGATGTCATTGAAGCTGCTATATTCTTCTTTCTGGCCCTCTATACACAATCTGATTTCCTGGGTAGTCTGGATGTCCTGCATGCACACATTTTCGCTACCAAAAAATATGACCTCAGATGCCTGCCTCCTACAGAGGATGCATTTTACCTTCACTTGCTACAAAGTCTTCACCAAATAGCTGTATGTAAGAGTGCTCACATTTCGAAGCCAGTACACCCAATAGCAACTGCATTCGGCAGAGAAATCAGGAATGGCAAACTGGTGCCAATAATGATGACAAAGGATCCAAAGCCAAGAGCTGTACAGTAAAAGTTCTGTAAATGCAAGAAGAGCAACTGTCTTCGGAGCTGCCTGTGCGCTCGAGCCAACTCGAAATGTGTTTTTGCTTGCCTTTGCATGGGCGACCCACTGAAATGTGGATGCGTTGAAGCAAACCTCTTGATTCCTGATTAGAACGAAATAATGAACTAGTCAGTGGAATATTCATTTTCATTGATGAGTGCAACATGATACATGTCAAATTTTGCAAGACTTTGTAAAAGATGTAATTTTATGAAGTGTTATCATGTGAAACTATTTGTATTTATTATATTAGAGATGGTCACAACATAAAAGACACAAAAAGAAGTCAGGTTGTGCATTTATATCGAATCTGTGGTGAGAACAGACATTTACTCAGAAATTGACAGCCATTTTAAAAAAAATGGTAGCCATATTGAATTTTTCATTAAATTTAAGTGTTTTCTTGTCCAACTTTCAAAGGTCGAATAGTACACACCTCTTATCTTCCCCCATCCAAATCCTCGATCTTTTCTACCCCTGATAATCCACCCAAGCCCACTTCCTTCAATTCCCCTGCTTTCCTTCACCAGGAAAGTCCCTGTAATGTCCATCTTCTCTTCGCCATGTTCCCCATCCCATCCCCATCCTTCTCCCTTCCACAGTTCACCTAATGTGTCTGTTCCCCACTGTTTTGTCCCTTCCACTCCCGCCCCTCTTGTCTCATGCCCCCTTTATGTGAGTTGTGTGTTAGCTCTCATACGAGCCTCAAGGTATACAAAAAAAAAAAAAAACACAATTCTGAAAATGTTTCTTTACGGACCAAATTATCGTCAGTCATGCAACAATGGCAGCCATCTTCGATAGATACAGCCACAATACATTGGGTTTTTTATGCCAAAAAAGAGTAAACCAAGCAATGGTTTCGTAACAAACACAAAACACTTGAATAATTGCAATAATACTCAGAATATAATGAACATAGATATCTATGGGAAAATATGGCATCCATCTTGGAAAATGGCAACCATCTTAGAAATAAGGTGGCCATTTTGAAAACCTTTAGTCAAATTTATCGTGAATACTTTAAAGGATGTTATGTTCTGTTCATGTGCCAAGTTTAGTACTATCTTATATATTATTTCCGAGTTTGTGGTTTCGTGTCGCGCTATCTTCGACTTTGTTCTGCGCTCGAGTAACGTGATATTCGGCTTACATTATCTCAAAGACCATATGAGGTGCATGGTACAAAAAAAAGTAAATAAAATGGTTCTGAAACAGTGAAATCGTATTCCACTTACTGCATTAAAGTAAAATTACTACTGATACTCCGCATCAGTTCCTTTCTCAAACACACCCACCCCAACATGTCGCGCAGAGCGCGGGTTCTGCTAGTTTTAATTAAAATTACCCAAACTTTATCCTTCTGCATTTTTCAATTTTTCAAGAGAGGCGATTTTTTATTTGAGGGTAGTAGTGGTAAAAAATAATGCATTTTTTTTTTCAATTTTGCAATTCCTCCGGCAGAGCAGGCCTCTGGATTCTGTTTCCTCAGGGTCTGAACTTGCAAAAAAAAAAGTGGCCTGCAAAGTATATCTTTCTGTGACGGGTCATCTCAAATTTTGGTGCCCTGGATCCCAGACTACCTTGACCTGATATTGTACTGGTGCCTTTCCTTGACGTCGTTCGGCTCTGGTTGTGCTCTTGAGGGAATCTTGCTTGTATGTATCAAAAACAAGAATTACATGGTCGAAGCCTCTGGTCAGACTCATCACCCCATCATTGAAACATTCACTGAGGTCCTTCTCTGTCACGACCATTGCTGGTTTCTTGGTCATTTTCTGGACAACTACCATTCCATCCACGACTGCGACCTTCGTGCTAGTACTGCCATCAATTACAGCATCAGCAGGTGCTGGTTCCATGTGTGTGGCATCAAGTTCATCTTCTGGTAAAGACGGTTCCTTGTTGGCAAACTTCTCCAAGTTGTGGATTAGCTTCGACTTGTCGGTGCATGACAGTAAGCTACCGTTTGGTGCAAACAGGGCCCTCGGTGTCACAGTGAATTCAAAGTTGCCAAATGCATCCTTCTGGTCGACGTCCCTGCTGAATCTGGAGAGTACCATCAGTCTACCATACAAATCCTTGGTTTCTTTTAGATCCACTGTCTTGTCCCTGATCTTGATTGCTTGTGTTGTATTGCCAGACATGTACATTCTGTTCTTCTCCTTCTGCACTAGCGCTCATAGGCTGACATCAATATTGATCCGTTTAGCAACAAAATATTCATAGAGATTCTGTCCTGTTTCATCAATGTTCAGTATCTGTGGTACAAATTCTTCTGGCACATAAGCGTGGTTGACCACATTGAAGAGCTGGTTACCCTCAACTTCAAATGGATTTTCATGACTAAGTATGGCAGCCTTGATTCGGTCAATTGCATTGTGTTCACGCTTGACGACACTTGGAGACAGGTCATGGTGCTCAGTGATCTCACTTTCCTTCAGACCAAACTTTCCCTTAAACTTGCAAGACAGGCGTGACAGTTCAGGTGCAGCCAAGAAGAATCGCTGTCTGGCATCTGCATTATTTGATATGCCAATCAGACCAGAGTGAACCTTCAGCAACTTGTTCAGATGTTCAACAGCGTGGTCTGCTCCGATCGATACAAATGGGATAGTATTCTTGGTGACCGAAATATTGCCTGCTTCGAGCTCCCCCCAGGTCTCTGGATGGCTGGTCTTAAGCGCATACATGTCAGATATGTACCTTGGCCAGAGCCGCTTGTACTTGATTCTGTCCATGGCAAAAAAATATCTTGCCGAGTTCTTCACCGGCTTGAAGATGAAGGTTTAAGTCGGCATTCCGAGATGCTGCAACAAAATTTAGAATTGCCTCTACTCTGTGGAGATAGTTCATCATGGCCTTGAACATGGCATTCTTTGAGCGGCTGGCCTCCCATTCCGAAAGTCTCTCAAACAAGTTCTCATTGATGATGAATTGGAGCAGACAGTTGCTGGCTTGCTGCACTGATTCAGCTTTCAATGCTTTGTCATGTTCTTCACAAGCAGTGTGAACTGTATCAGTTGCAACAACGCAGACTTCCTTGAGATGCGGATTGTCCTGGAAGAATTCTTCTATTGCCATTTCAGAGTGCGCCACATACGAGTATATGTGAGCGCTTGTGATGGGTGCATTTCAGAATCTGTCTTGTGGTTGCAGATGCATACACATCGGCTTCCATCCAAGCAAGCATCGTCTATGCCAGAGTTCTCTATGGATGCACCCAGACCTCTCAGTGCAGCCATGACAACATGTAGCTCTCCCAATCTGGGAACGATTATGCCTTTTAAGTCAGGCCGAGCATCCAGTAGCTGAATTACCTTCTCATGGAGGGCCAAGTCACAGGAAATGACAGTCGCGTGATCTTTCCCAACAGCAAGCTCTTTCAATCTGCGACATTGTTTTAACACAGTCATTAGCATTGACCACTCATGTGCTACCTCAGGCATCAGAGGCAGAGCTCCGATCTGCGTCACCGACAACGGGCGTGTTGGAAGGAGAGAGAGTTGAAGCCAGCCCAACAAGGGAGTTTAGTAAGATTCCTTTCTGTGTTTGTTCTGGAGAGAGCCAATGCTAACATCCATCCCAGGTGTGTCAGCTGGTAGTGTTTTTCAACCCCCGTCTTATTGACTGCGAACTCAACCATACCTTCTCGAGAGGACGATAACCCTGTAACTGGTATTGGCTTGTTACATGGTATTATTTCTGTATGATGCGGAGTAACAGTCAAGTTCGTTGCTTCTGTGATCTGTAGAGGTGGCGCTATCATCTCTCCAGCACCATCTGCCTTCTGAAACACACTATAATGGTTCCATGAGTTGTGTTGGCGATGGCATGGCGTCGCGACGTGGCGTCACCTCTGTTCCCTGCAAGATCACACTTACAATACATCAAACTACAAAAACTTGAAATCAAACGTTTTACTACTGAAGGTGCCGAAACCTTCTGATATTGAACAACAGACACACGAATGTTTCATTGCACAGATGGCCGTTTCCATGGCAACCAACTGTTCCAATACTTGAAAATCATAATACTTATGTGTAAGTTAGTCATGGTCACTATATTTAACAATTATTTAGGCCATCCGATGGAAAATATAATTTAAAAAATATATATTAAAAAATGGCAATTCCACTCCAAAAATGCTGTTTCCATGGCAACCGACAGTCAAAATGCAACATTTTATTATCTTATAAAATCCATTGTTAGCCATTTAACAGTAATCCATCATCAGTTGGTTATTTTGTATTGTTTCAGATTTTATTTTAAATTGGAATTCAAAAAAGCATTTTTCACCCCAAAACGACCTTTCCAAAATTGGAAAAAATGTGAACTTTTTTTATTTAAATAGATTTTAAACTTCTCAAAAATCTATAGGTTTGCTACTCTCCAAAAAATTCTAACGAAATTACACAAGGAACCTGACTACGATTTTGGCAGTTTCACCAGAAGGGGGTTGCTGGCAGATCTTGAGCACCCCGCAGAAATATGGGGGGGGGGGACAGATCACAGATAGAGCAGGATGGGGTGAGGCTGGAGAGGAGACTGTAGAAAGCAAAAAGACCACCAACCTATCTGCTGTGAGAGAGTGAGAGATCAAAAGACTCAGCTTCATTGCGAGAGGTGACAATAATCCTTAAAAAGCCTTGGTTTCCACAGCGTGAGGCCGAGAAAGGTGTGAGGCGGGAGCACAAGCCCAGAGGGGAGAGCAGTACTCCATGAGGCTGCGAATTAAAGCTTTGTATGTGATGAGGAGCTCAGGTGTGCCAAGGAAGGGCTTTGCACGATGGAGGATGCCCAGTCGGCTACTGGCTTTGAAGACCAGTTTGGAAATGTGGCTTTCCCAGGATAGATCGTGGCAAATAGTGAGACCCAAAATCTTGAAGGAAACGACTTCTTCAGAGGATTGTTGAGAAAGTAGATTGGAGGGTTTTCCACATGGTCCTTTCAGAGAAAGAGTGTGAAATCTGTATCGTTATCTGGGGAAAATGGTGGTAATATGAGTACGCCAATGAAATACGATGTCAGCGAGAAATATGTTCGGAACAGGCAAAATGCAATGTGTGATGGGCCAATGCTGATAATGATTTTGTACCTTGTTTTAAATCCTCTACCTCTATATGAAAACAAACATGTTGAAAAACTATTTACATTCCTAATTTATCCAAAAGGTCATTCCACAAAAAATTCAAATAACATGCACAAAACAACTCAATGATATTAATGACCCTGGAAGTACCGGATATAAACAGATGCCTTGTGAGTATCAGGGAGGAATTAATACTTCTATTGTTTTTACTGAATGACAGTTTTTCTAACTATCGTACTTGATCTTGCTTTGTCTCATACTCCAAATCGACTTAACTATGAATGAAGGAAAGAAAAATGGGAAAATTGGCCAATTGAATTTTATCTGTCAGTGATCTCACATCAACTTACACAACAAAACATATGGTGTACAACATATTTTACTACTGGTATGAAGCAAGTGTTTTATAAAGGACGTTCCCCTAATATTCTCTCTATCTTTGTCAATGAGGGGAGTTATTTTGTGGATAGCAATTTCAGTATTATGAAGTTTATATATACACATTCTGAGGATGAATTGATCATGTTAACACCATTCCATTGTCAGATGTTTGATTTATTAAGCTCAAACATCCCTCTGGATGGTGAGTGCTCAATAGGAACTCCAAGAAAATAAAAATGTATGTTTAAACACATGTGCGCAGGCATTGAATTATCATCTATCATCTATCTAATAACTATCATCATCACAAGCTTCAATGATAAATATCCATGTCAAGCTCAAGCTATGCCCAGACTCGTCATAGAGCAGCATCAAGGTTCTCCCAACAACTTGAGAACATTACTGGCTGATAACCGATCCTGGACAGGTGAGTATGGTACTCTGCTGCAGGTTGCTATTATATGTCAGGAATTTGAAATATTGTGAGGGTGGTGGCACACAATGGCCCACTATTACAAAAGACATAGTGGGATATTTTACATCCAGTAAATGGTTCATAGATGGGACAACCAGTGTTACATCCCTCCAAAGAATGGCACACTCATTGATCCAAAGCCCTGTCTGTGAAGCACAATGGTGACACAGTTTATTATTGGGTCAGAAATCAAACACAGACCAGACAGCTCAGACATGAGTATGTCACCTCTGAGCTATCCTGTCAGTCCGAATGATGAATGCTGTACCCAAAATTTCACCACTTGGTTTATTCATTCAAACTGCATGATACTGTATTTTCAAACACAACCATGGCTTTATATACCATTCCCCTCAAATAACAGTTTTACCTTTTAAGCACTAAATGTAAAACTGTAGCCATCAAGTGTCTGCACAACGCACTCAGGATAACAATTAAATACAATAATGAGCATGATCATCACAACTACATCACTCGGGTTCAAACAAGCCGTGACATAAAAGTATGCAATGCTTTTTAAACAGCAATAGCATACAATGGAGAAAATATATATATATATATATATATATATATATATATATATATATATATATATATATAAGAACCAAGTTCCTAATTTTTACATTCATGTATAAATTTATGCTTTCAACAACATCAAAGCTGTTTTTTTATTTTGACGCAAGTTACACGCACCTCATATGGCAATGCAGTCTAATATCATTGTCCAATTTAACCAGCACATAATTCCACACATGAAAAACAGAAAAGATGCAACAATTATTCTGATGTCAGTTTGCTCAGGGCAGAGATTAATTTCCGAATGCTACTCTTGAGCAATGAAATAAGTGTGGTGAGAGTGTGAACAGTACAGACGATCATGTTACAAAAAGAGTGGCTACAGTCATGCCATGGCCAAATTAGCTTGTACATTACTCTTCCGAAATACCAATAAGACATTTCAACGTGGTTTGTTTCCTGGTAAAAAAATTAATAATAACGAGAAAGAGCAATCGGAGATTGCAGACCCTCACCAGAACTTGTTTTGTGTGGTATCTGTGTAGTTTTGTGTGGTGGTATGTTACATAATTAATGAGACATAATTAGAAATGCCACTTTATAACTGCTGTCAGTGATGACCGGTTACCAAGACGTCCTGCTTTGATGCAACCCCGCTTTGATCGACACCTGACCCTGACCCATGATGATTTTTTCTTATACTTCATTATTCAATTGAATTCAGAATGGGATTAAAATAAATTCAATTCAAATCAAATGTAAGACCAAATAGGTACAAGTCCTGCATTGGAGTAATCATAAGTTTCCCAAACAAGCAAAAAGCAAAGATGAAGTCATCAGGAGGAACCTGGGTAGGATTCACATTTCAGCTGGTACTCCTCTACCCTCAAACCCATCCAGGTACAACCAAGTGAGCCTTATTAAAAAAAAGAACCCATATCTAGAAATGTAATCATTCTGGCTGTCAGACCATGCATCTAATAAAGTTGAAATTTAAAACATTTATTGCCCATCACTATCCGATCATAAATACAAAATGTCACTTCGACTGATTAAGCGGTTGCATGAAAACATTATTTAATATTTTTCTTCAATCAAATATGGCTGCCAAACCATGTGACCTATCAATTATTCTTGAACAAACTTAAACACCCATGGCTTGGGGAACATTTGTGTGACGTTTCCCCTCGATCTGTCCAGCCATTCTGGAGATCTTTTTTTTTTAATAGGTTTTAGGGTAAATCCAATATGGCTGCCAAACCATGTGACCTATGATATCATATGTGTGAACCTTTTGTTCCTCATGGAGAGGTGGTGATATGTTTAAAGTTTTGCCTCAATCTGTTCAGCCACTTCAGAGAAGAAGATTTTTGAAGTTTAAAAAAAACAAAAACAATATGGCTGCCGAATCACGTGACTGATATGGCTGGACCATTTCATCGCCAGATAACCCTCAATTTTTCAAACTTTCATACTGATCAGATGTAGCGTTCTACATGTGCAATTATGACGTCATCAAAACATCACACTTATTTCCTATGAGGAGTACATGCCGTGTGCCAAGTTTCAATTTTTTCCTTTTCCACGCCACATGACCTATGATATCAGAATTATGATAAAAACATTCTATGTGAGTAGTCGCACCGATGGTGAAATTTTTGTCTCAATCCAACAAGCGGTTGCGGAGAAAAACACAAAATGTCTGTACAGACAAACAAACAAACAGACAGACAAATGGACCCAAACACAACACCCTCTCCTTCGACAAGGGTAACAAACAGACAGACAAACAAATGGACACAAATGCAATATCCTCTCCTTCGGTAGGGGTAATAACTAGAACGGCACTCGGTTGAGTGCATACCTCCGCCAGGCTGAACAGTTAACGTTTTGTATCTCACTGATAGGCCGGATCTGCATCCAGACCTGAACCAAAATCGAATTGGCTTGTTCTTATCAACTACCCAACTCATCCACCAAGTTTCATCCAAATCTGTCGATAATTTATTGAGATATTGAGCTGTATATTGTGTCTCGCCTCATCTCTCAATGGTGAAGAATCACTGAAAAAAAACTAATAGTATCTGGATACAGATCTTCACTAAAATCAAATTACCTCATCCTTGTCACACACCCAAACTGCCCACCAAATTTTGTCCGAATCCATCCATAACTTTTCGAGATATCCCGCTCACAGACAAACAGACAGACGAGCAGACAAACAGGGGTGAAAACATAACCTTCGTCCAACTTCGGTGGTGGACGTAATAACTATAGTCATCGTTGCATCATATTCTATGCAGAACATTTGTTCCTTTGAAGTAGTCTTTCAGTAAGAGTTCCAATCCTGGACGGGTTGCCACTTTGTCACAGGATACTCGAGCGAGTGTCCAAAATTTGGAATTTGACAATGGTGCTGGTGATAGCTTGCCTACTCTTCACAAAAGACAATGTAGGATCGTGAATGTCCACCAGCTAATGCTACCAGATGGGACATCCTAGTTTAATGTCCATCCGAGTGGTGGCAGTACACACTGACCAATTGCCCTCCCTGCGAGACACCAGGGTGGCAGTTTATAACTGGGCTGGGATCTTAACCCAGGCTAGACATCTCAGAGGTGAGTGTGCATACCTCCGCCAGCCCAGTGGAATAATAGTTCCAGAAAATGTAAAAAAAATTCCAGAAAACATTGAAGACAATTCTCATGCCGATGACCATGGATGTGCAATTACAACACTAATTGTGTGAGAGTATTGAAGATTCTAAATTTAGCTCTGATACATCTCAAACACAGAATGTGACCAACATGTAGAACAAGGAAAAGTGAGTATTGTACAATCCAAAATTTTCAAATGTTACACTCCAAGTGATGATTAGGCTGCAGAATGGTGAAGTATTACGAATCCCAGTTCAGTTTGTTGTGCGAATGATCAGAAGAATATGAGTGGAAGCATTTCTTATTTTAAAAAAAATACTAATTATTAAAATGCAAAGATATTCAAGAATGTTTGCTTCGATGAATATATAACGACAAACGTTGTGATAACGTGATAATTTTCACTACCAAGGGCAATGCCAAAAATGTGAGCAAAATTGATAAAATTCATTGATTTGAACACTTTGCATGTATTAAAACAAGAATGTGCACATGCATAAACAGTTGTTGGTTTTCCAAATTATTGTATATAATGATGATTGCCGGTGCTGAGAGTACAAAGATGCTTTAAAATTGGCTTCAAAAGTGAAAAGTTACAAAACATGAGAAAATAAGCTGGAGGTGGACAGATTGGTTACACAAAACCACACTTACAGTTTTCGGCCTGGTAGTCTGGCACAAATAGTTCATCAGCATCTGGTACCTGAGCTGGTTACGCCAGGGGTCAAGGGGTATTAGGACATTATGGAATGAAGGAAGGGAAGAAGGATAGGAATGAGAAACATCAAAATCAGTTGTAATTAAACAAAATGCTATGTTTTATGCATATTCCTGTGTTCATAGATCGAACGAGGCAAAGCAATATCCTCAAGAAGACTTTGTGCACAGTGTGTACATGGCTAAACATCTTTGGCATAAATAATGATTCAGTGTTCACTGTTCATGCGACTTAAACTCATAAATGTTTGTCCAATTACACTTTAATGCAATCAAATGTGTCATCCCAATGATTGTTTGTTACGCGACAGCAGTGTGACTGTGAAAGTAAAGTGTGGGCAAACAGTTATGAAGCAAAAATAAAACAACAGTTTGAAGATCAAGATGTTCTAAAAATACAGAATGGGTAACATAACACGTGATCATATACCAACTGGATTTCAGGGCTAACTTTACAAATGGCCTTCAGACACAGACATGTTTAGGTCCAAAATAGTACACAGTACTCGCAAATTGTATTTTTCTTGGAAGTGGATCTTTGTAGAATTAGCACATCCTGTCTGTTCTCCAACATTGCTGATCTCTAAAGCACTGACTTAGTCATTTGAAACCCTTTCACCATCACTTCAAAAATCACACTTTGCTTTTCAGGTATAGAATTAAACCAACATGCATAAACGTTTGCAAAGACACCCATTACAGTGCAGACAGTGTATACAAATCAGTTTTCTCATTCAAGGATTTATTTTTTGATAAAGATATATATATATATATATATATATATATATATATATATATATATATATATATATATATATATATATATATATATACACATATATATATATATATATATATATTGTTGTGGTTACCAAATTCGCAAACCACCATTCAGGTCCCTTAGGTGAGGTATCTCGGTAAGTACATGTGTAGTTAGGCCCAAACCCGTTGTCTAGTGGGAATACATGTCATTTATGCGTGCTGCGACTCTTCAGGATAGCCGTTTTTCTTTTGCTATCTTTATTTTGGACCAACCGCCATGATTACCACCACAACCACAACATCAACCACCAACCACAACGCCGCTTCACCACAACCGCCACGACCTTCACGTCACACCTCGCAACCGTCGCATCGCCACCGTTCTTGCGCCGCCTGTGGGTACCGGTGTTGGACTCGTGCAGGGCGCGCGCCGAACAGCGTGTACAAAATCACGGATTTTGTGCTTCAAAAACGGATCAAAAAGCATTCACGCCCACTTTTTCTCGGGCCAATGGGGAGCGAGGTGAAAGGTCGAAGGGAGGGGGTCAAAGGCGAAGCCACGGGGCTTATAATAGGACCGTGTTCGTCAGTAGAGAGTAGGAGAGTAGGAGAGTCGAGAGGGAACAGTGAGTAGGAGAGTCGGGAACAGAGAGTCAAGACTTCGCGGGCGGTGGAGTTGGCAAGAAGGAGCTGGTCGTCGTGTGCGTTGGAGTCGGAACGGAGGGGACGGAGCTGTGGAGAGGCGGCGAGGGCAGGCGAGGGGGTGCTCGCGTCGTGCAGGGAGCTGCACCCCAGGGAGGCCGACAGCGCGACCTGGCCGAGGTGGAGACGCTCGTCGCGGGACAATAAAAGTCCTCTATACCCCGAGCATCAGCAACCCCCTCCTGTTTCCCCCCGCGCTGAGATAGTGCGACCAAGGGGGCCCCTTTCCCACCCCCTACCAGACACTGTCCGCGAGGCCCGCGGAGTTGAGGCACCATCGCCGCTCCGCGTCTCATCACCAGACGGGTAGGCCGACCCGGTCTCGGCCTCAGGCCCGCCTCATCCTTGAGGGTATTCTTTCCTTGGTTTTGGGTATGTGTTGTCGGCGCCGTCTGTGAAGTAGAATTGTACAAGTGTTGCCGTGTGCTCGGTAGTCGGTATTAGCTCTGCATTGTGTTTTCGCTTTTACATTTGCTTTTTGTGTAAATTGCATTGTGTCTTTTCTGTGTGCTTTTGGTGGAATTGAATGTGTGCTTTCCGTTCGTCGCGAATAAATGTGCTTTGTGTTGAACTGTTTCCCGCTTCGCTTCGTCATTTCCTTCATTGAATCCTCATCTTGCTTCACGTAAAGGGTTGGTAGTGGGCTGAATACGCCCGATAATTAATCGAACCGTCGAGGTCGACGATAACACCGCTCGGTTATTCTGATAGTACGGAACGGGTCGCTTAAGTGGCCCGTGTCCGAAGTCGACCTGCGGCGAGGTGCGATCGCCCGGTCTACCCTCCGCGTGGGTACTTAGGTAGGTCGAATTTGGCGAGCAACCCTATCCCACGCGGGGGCTGATTGGCTCGATCGCGGTGAGACCGAAAGGTCCACCCGTGACTGGTTCCCGGCGTTAGTCCGAGAGGGTCACGACTGGATTGTCCGTCCGGTGGGCGACGTGCCGCGATTCGAGTTACGTGGCCGTCAGCACGCCGGCGGGCGCGAATACCGCGACAATATCATATAAAATCAGTTGTGATTGTTTTTTCCCCCAAATTAACAAGAACATTGTCACAGAAGTATGGTGTTAAGTTTATTAAATTGAGGAGATGATTATTATCAAACCAGCAACACAGTTTGAAATAGCAATTGCAATATTTTTCAAGGATAAAGTATTTTTATTCTTTGTTATCCGAGCTGTTCGGGTGCTACTCAGCAGATTCCTGGTTTGCTCCATTAGATTTGCATCAACTACTTTCCTTACACGTACAGGTAATCGACGACACTCAGGAGAGCACATAGTCTCACCATTCTGAACAAAAATACCATCGTTAACTGAACATGCTATTATTATGGCCCAATGCGATTATGGCCCTTATACCCATATCATCCATTGCCATTATCCATATCTTCATTGATTAATTATTCGGATATTTAACAACCACTTTTGTGCATATGAAAGCAAAATTGCATAAATTAAGATGAATATGAAAAAAAAAAATTCAAAATAAATTCCCTATTGCTCGTCAATCATATATATGAAGTAATGCATCAATCTGATTAGCAGTTCTGGAGAAGATTTTTTTCCATTTATATTTTCAATCCAAAATGACCATCAGACAACGTAACCCATGACGTCACAAATTTAATTCTTCACTCACATCGGGTCAGAGATCAGTTAAAGTATATGAAGCTTCAGATTTTTTTTGGACAAGGATTTCAATTCAACCAATTATGGCTGGAATTCCACTGAGCTGATGACATCATCGTTATGACCTTATATACCACATGGGAGTTGATGACATATACCAAGTTTCATTTATTTTTCACTGAGCGGTTTCAGAGAAGAATATGTCCAATTTTTTTCCTTTAATCCAACATGACTGACATACAATGTGACCCATGAAGTGTTACCAATAAAATTTTCTTTATGGGGAGTCCCTCCTATGTTTTTCGCATTGATCGACCAAGCGGTTGCAGAAAATACCATTTTTAAATGAAAATACAGTAAACAGATGTGGATACGCGCATGTGCGCACGCGCGCACACACACACACACACACACACACACACACACACACACACACACACACACACACACACACACACACACACACACACACACACACACACACACACACACTCACGGATCGCAAAAATGGATGAAGCTTGCAAGAATACATTAGGCCCAGTCCTAGAGGACCCATTGTTCTGGGCCCAGTCATATTCCTGATCTCCATAAATGATCTCCCACTCTGGAAAATCCCATTTATCAATTTGCTGATGACTTCACTTTCTGCCATAGCATCCCTCATCCTTCAGACAGGCAGGCAGCAGCATCTTCCCTCTCCTTCAGACATTAAAAAAAAAAAATCACAAGCTGGTAAAATCACAAGTTGAGGTCATTGGAATATGTCTTTCAATCCTGACAAATCTAACACTATCATTATCTCGCTCTGAAAGGATGGTCTGACAAACCCTCCTATCTGCTTTCTTCACAATTCTCTTGAGGAAGTTCAATCATTCAAACTCCTGGGTCTCACAATCAGCCATGATCTTTCTTGGGCAAACCATATTTCAAAGTTAGCCTCCAAAGCCAACCGCCTCCCTCTGGAAGCCCACTGGGCATCATCCGTCGTACAAAGTCCTTCCTTGGCAAACCTGAACTTCTATCCATCGAGAAGGCCCTTATCTGCAGCTTGATGGAGTACTGCTCTCCCCTCCAGGCTGGCTCTCCTGCCCGACACCTTGCTCAGCTTGATGCCATGGGAACCAAAGGCCTTCAAGATAATTGGAAGCTCCTGTGTTGAAGCTGAATCTATGGGCCTTGCACTTTGCCATCGCAGACACGTCAGTGGTCGCTGTCTTCAACCGCCTCCTTTCTGGTATTGCACCCTCTGCTCCTTATGTGCTTTGTCCACCCCCTGCCCCCAACCCAGGCTACTGCAGGGTGAGCCTGATGATGCTGCCTGGCTGGGTGAGCTTTTCCTGGCTGTGGTTTCTGCACGTGTTGGATATTGAAAAGCTATGGTGTTATTGGTCTTATGGTGGTTACCTTTTGACTGTGGGCTGATGACCGCCCTGCCTGACGCCATATCTCAATATACACTTTATAGTGGCCTTTGGTAGTCTCAAAAAGGATGTCAAAGTCAAAGTGTGGAAGCTTAAAACCTTGCCCAGATTATGAATATCCTACACCCAAAATGTGGGGCCTCTAGGTGCTATGGTTAGGCTGTGAAAGAACAACATTCGGATGCACAAACAAACCCGCAAACGCACAAACACACACTTGAAAATATTGAAAGAGATTACACCAGACAGTCAATTGTCCCATGATTCATTGTTTAACCAAGTTTTTTTTTTAAACCCCCACTGTTTATTCCTTGCATATTTGCTGCTCCATCTGCTGCATTAGCAAGGCATTGAGTTATTTCCAAGTCAATGTCCCCCAGGATTTTCCCCAAAAATTAAAGGAACCATTTTCTTCAGGAATCTGTACAGTTCACAAGAGCTAGCAACTTTTCCTTGACCCTGGAAATGCTATTTATGGAGGTAATTACAAGACATCGAATACTGAACAAGTACATTAGGATATAACAAACTGTCATAATAAATTCCCCAATTATCCCCTCTGGTCAAATTGAAAACGACTTCTGAGCAACACATAATTACAATAATGACAGAAGAAAATATTCAGATTCAATAAAAGAAAAGTCAAACCCACTTGGATAATTTTCAACCATGACAACACCTCGTCAGCTCAAGCAGAGAATTGTGTTCATGTATCTGTGCTTCAAGGCACTGAAAAATACAGGTAGCGGACCAAAAAAAATGGAAACACTCATGTAAAGTCACTTAATATTGCATTGGACCACTGTGTATAGCCAGTACAGTAGTACGGCCTGCATGCGCAGTGGTATAGAGTCCACCAGAATCTGGAATTCTGCAGTCGGGATGCGGCACCATTCTTCCATGAGAAAGTCAATCAACTCACATCTGTTTGAAAAAGGTGGAAAATGCTGTCTCAGGCATTGTTCCAGAATATCCCATAAATGCTCCACTGGGTTCACATCTGGTGACTGAGAAGGCCATGACACATGGACAACATCAGTGTCATGGTCATCAAACCTTTGGGCAACCACACGTGCTATGTGGATGGGGGCATTGCTATCCTGGAAGACACCCCTCCCAGCAGGAAAGAAATGCTGCAGCATGGGGTGAGGATGATCACTCAATACGACGACGAAGTGATTAGCATTGACCTTGTAGTCCGGGAGCCAACTCCTGTGTACGAGGCTGTTTTAGGGTTGGACCTTACAGCCTCTGCTATAAAATTTTACACCCCCAGGATGTTTAGATATATGTTTGCAGTTCATGAAAACCAATGTTGGCAATTCATAAGCTCTTGCGAAAAATTTTGGCGGACGTTTTTGTTTGAGGAAGATTTGAAAAATTTGATAAAACAGCAATTGTCAATAAAATTTCTAAAAAAATTAAAAAATCACATTCATGAAAAATAAATGTGAACTAAATGTAAGAATTCAATCAGTGCATTGTAAAGTGACAAAAAAAAATTGCCTTTGTGGAAGTAAACCTCGTAAAAGTACATAATTTTGTGAAAAATGCCTTAAAAATAACGTTTTTGAAGATGGCCTTTAGAACTTTTCTTATCATAGGCAGATGCTGCATTAGAATACTAATTTCTCTTAATGTGATATGAACATGGTATCCATGGCTAATTAAAACAGCAAATTTGAGTGAGTTCTATCAATTTTTAAAGAGAAAATTAACATTTTTGTCAACCAAAGTTACCCCTACCCCCAAAATCCTCTTACTCTATTGAACACAGTTCGGTTAAGGTTTGCTAGATCCAGGTTGGGTACTTCACAGTTCACTCTTCCAAAGGAAAATTCAATGGTGTTTGGAGTGACATGGCCCTGGAGCAGACATACAACAATGAAGGGAAGACATCTCTGTTCAAAGGCATATCTCAGGCACCAGCTGCTCGAGATAAATATGTGAAGACAGCACCATTTCTCACAGCTGTATCAGAGAACATAAAGTCTATGGCTAATCTAGGCCAACAGGAATCTACTCATCATGGAGAAACACATAAGCAGGCAACAGAAGAACATATGCATGTTGAGGAGATCAAGAAAGTGATATGCCAGCAGATGATAAACCCATTCCAGTGTAACAACCAAGTGGATCTGCTCAATAGAGCAACTGGTGAGAAGGATGCTTCAAAAGACTTGGTCCATGCTCAAGCTAAGGGCATGGAAGCCATTATGAAAGCAGAAGAGGTGGTCTCTATTAAGATTGAACCACTGAAGCTGGTAACTTTCTCCTCACAGAAGAAATCAAACCCATCAAGGAAACAGAGTTTAATCAGGATCTATCAAGATGAGACTGCAACTACACGTGTGCTGTGTTTCTATCGAGATGCCGACCCAGTCACAAGACAGATTGCATTTTCCCATGAGTGGACAGACTATCCATCATCCCTGTTTGAGGTTGATCCACGCTTAGCACAGGGGTTTGTAATGCGCAAAGGCAACAAGTCTGATTTCGTGGCAGTGCTAATTGCTGAAGCTGAGCAGGATGTTGTTTTACAGCTGCCATCATTACCACAGAGTGACCTATACACAGTTTATCTGGTAGACACAATGGCATTTGTAAATAAATACCAAAAAATGGGTGCAAAAACATTTGGTGAACTTCCCCAGCTGTATCTTCGCAAGCTCCTTCAGTTCAAACCTGAAATGTGCAACTGTGTCAACATCATTGGTGATCAGGATGATTTTGATGATAGCCATACTTTGAAGGGTCATGAGCAGCAGAGGAGAAACCAGACAGACCAGGCAAGACAATTCTCACCATCCAAGAGTCTAGAAATTCCGGACTGGAATTTACTCATGAAGAATCCAAGAAATAAAGGAAATCTTCAGAACTTCATTGGCACTTCCCTTTGTGAGAGTCCTGAAGCTATTCCGGATGGAGTGACCATCATTCTTGGTGGTATGATGGAAAACAAAGGTCACACTCTTTCCATCACATCAGCATCAAGTTCAGTTCTGGACTTACCTTGTGAAGAACATGAAGAGGCAGACACAAGGATTATTGCTCATCTTGCATATTGTGTGGAATATCCTGATCACCATTGAGCTGTTGTGCATGCAACAGATACAGACATAATTATGCTGTGTATATATCACTTCTGCTGCTTGAACACATTGCAAGAACTCTGGATACAACGGCAGAATCAATACCTACCTATTCATGAGCTGGTAGAAGTGTTGAGCAAGAAGTACCAGAAAATCCTCTTGATGTCGCAGCCACACTTCTGTGCACATATGTGTTGTGTGGATGTGACACAGTGAGCTACTCATTCAGAAGGGGAAAAGAAGAGGTCAGGTCAGGTATGGGAGCATGTGCCAGAACAGCGCGTCGCTGCGTCCACTTTCCGCCGGTACTCCAGGGGCCTCCATCTGGCCATCCCCCAGGCAGATGCCAGGCCCATCCCCATCTCCTTGAGATGATGGTCAACCTGCTGCAACCATGAGGCACGTGGTCGGCCCACTGGCCTCCTCCACTCATGAGACTCCCTCGCTGAGAGAATCTGGTGAGCAGGATCAGCGTCAGGAAAACGAGCCACATGTCCATACAGCCGCAGCTGACGCTCACGGACTATGCAGGTAACAAATCTCATCCCAGTCTCTCTCAGCAACCGCTCGTTGGACACAAAATCCGACCAGCGATAGCCAAGGATTCTTCGAAGAGACCTGGTACCAAAGGAATTAAGTCTCCGTCTCAGATCCTTGGTCAAAGTCCAAGTCTCGCACCCATAGAGCAAGACTGGAAGTACCAAGGACCTGAAGACTCGGACTTTCGTCCTCCCGCACAGGTACCGGCAGCGCCACACCCCATGATCCAGTAAATCCATGACTCCCCAGGCCCGACCCAGACGTCTATTGACCTCCGGCTCACAACCTGCGGAGACATGAATATCACTGCCAAGGTAAGTGAATCTATCCACGACCTCAACATCCTCACCACAGACACAGACAGGACAGCAGCATCCAAGATGTCACCGAAAGCCTGGATCTTAGTTTTGACCCAAGAAATCCGTAATCCTAACGGCTCCGACTCCTCATTCAGCACCTTGAGGGCCCCCAAGAGGATGTCTAAAGTCTCCGCAAAGATGACTGCATCATCTGCAAAATCAAGGTCCGAGATCTTGACATTGCCAAACGATGCACCGCAACTTTATCTCTCCGACATCCTCCCTAAAATCCAGTCCATACAAGTGCTGAAAAGTGTGGGGGCAAGTACACATCCCTGACGAACTCCAGTAACAACTGGAAATAAGTCAGAGATGGTACCACCACACTCCACAGCACTCTCAGTACCAGAGTAGAGTTCAGACATCAGATCGATCAGTTTCGGTGGCACCCCACGAAGACCAAGAATTCTCCAGAGGACATCCCGATTCACTGAATCGAACGCTTTACAGAGATCAACATAGGCTGCAAGCAGCCCCTGCCGAAACTCTCGTCTGCGTTCGGTGAGGACACGAAGTGCAAGGATACGGTCAATCGTTGACCTCTTTGGTGTAAAGCCTGACTGTTCTGGACGCTGGTGCTCAAGCAGATGGTGGCGAACCCTATCAAGAATTATCCGAGCAAAGACCTTGCCCGGCACTGAGAGCAGCGTCACCCCTCGGTAGTTGTTGCAGTCTTGGCGATCACCCTTCCCTTTCCAGAGAGGGACAACAAGGCCCCTCTTCCAGTCAGTTGGGATGATGCCTGTGTTCCTGTGAAAAGAAGAGCGGCACAGGTTTCTCTGGGACTGATAGGAAACCTTCCCCACCTTGTTGATTTTGGAAGAGATAGTGAAATGGCAGCAACAGAATGTGTCATTGATGAGGCCAGAGTATACTGGACTGCTCTGCATGGCCAAAAAGGGTTCAGCTGTTTGGATACCCTCAGGCAGCATATGTTTGTCTCTTCAAAATTAGACCTTAGGTCACTGCCAGCAACAGAAGATGCATTTTACTTCCTTGTTTTAAGAGCATTGTATCAATTGCTTCTGTATAGACGTGCACATCTCAGTGACCGAGCACTTCCCCCAGCCACAACATTTGGCAGAACCCTTATCAATGGAAAACTGGTCCCAATTCTCATGTCTAAGCCAGCCAAGCCAAACATAGACAAAACGGTGTCTTGCATGTGCAAATTATCCAAATGTCTGAAACGATGTTCATGCAAAAAGGCTGCTGTGCCTTGCTGAGTGACATGCATATGCCTTGGTCAGAGAGGTTCATGTGGTGGAGTTGTTTCAGAGAGTGACTCTTCCTCTGAAGAGGATGTTTCATGTCACAATATTGTGTTAATCCATTTCTAATTTTATCTTCCTTAAAACCATGGCATGTAAAAGTATGTTCTTGTTCCTGACCCCATTGATAGTCAAGCATTTCTGAGTTGCATAAATCTTTTGTTGTTTGACATATAACCTTGTCAATTGTAGGTAGGTTAAATCTACACCAATTGTGATATAGGAAATGAACTCCTCTTGAATATGAGGGGTCATTTGTGTATATAGGTTTAGTGGTTATGATTTTAGGACAATATGAATTACCCATACCCCCATCCTACATCTTCGCTTTTGCCAACATTTTGTCATCAGAGGGGGCTCGCAAAAGTGTTGACTGTGTTGTTGCGCAAGAGTTTCACCATTGCCAACATTGGTTTTCATATACTCAAAGGGTGTCTCTTTATGAAAATCAACACAAAAATTTTATAGCAGACCGGGCAATTTTTTTTTTAATTTTGATCGGTTGGCTCCCGGACTATTGCCTTCAAAGGGAATGACTACCAAAACCATGCCAGGAAAATGTGCCATACAACATCACAGAACCATGAGAACCCTTCACTGTTGGAACAACTCAGGGCACTCATTCTTTATTATGTTGGAACCAAGCACTAGTTATTTGTTAGGTTGGCACCACATCTGCACTTGTCCGTTTGTTGAGAACATGGTGAGGATGATTTATCTGACCACATTACATTTCTCCACTGCTCGGTAGTCCATTGGTTGTGCTATTTTCACCACTGGACTTGCAAACATACATTGCCAGGTGCGATGAGCAGTTTGTACACTGCAAACCGACTATGGAATCCCACGCTGTGTATTTCTCAGCAGACCGTTTTTGATTAAACTGGCTGCGAGCACCCAAGGTTGAAATTTATAGTCAATTGATCTGCATTTGCTCACCTGCTTTGCCTTTCACTTCAAATGAATGCATGGATGTCATGATACTGGAGTATGCACAACTGCCCACAGTTACCCTTTGGTAATGATGTCTTTCCCTCGGAATCCCATGTCGACATCACCTTTGACACCATTGCTCATGAAACATCAGCAAGTTGAAAAACTGTCTTTGTTACTGAGCTCCTGCCAAATGAGCCCCAACAATCACCCCATTTTCAAAATCACTGAGGTCTCCCCTTGCAGCCATAATTATTAGCAACCAGTTATGTGCAGCAATTTTATACATGATCCTAAGTATCCTGGGATGTTATTTGCTGAAGTAACACATGGGCCACACCTGTGTGGAGGCTGTTGCTTTCAATATACTTTGTGTCCCTCATTTACCCAGGTGTTTCCATTTTTTGTCCACTACCTGTAGATCATTACATGCAGCTTCTACTGGCCCACAGACACACCAGCCCACCAGGAATCCAGATGAAATCCCTACATCCAGATGGCCCAATCTGCCCCTGCCCCATCTGAAAAAACACAAAATCCTAAAAAAAATTTTTGATCCCTCCCACAAAGTAGAAAATCCACATACATACCCACGATCATCATCCATGACAGCAGCAATATCCCTAGTCTCCCTCCTTCCCATCTCCATTCAATGCCCACCACCACGTGCATCTGCCATACCCACACGACCACCCGCATTATCTGCACCAAAACACTCAATCACACCGATAGCACCTCCATCACCACCCACACCCACAACTCCCCAAATGCCAACCACCCCAACTGCAAAACTGCACTCATCATCCTCACTTGAAATACCCCCCAACATTGTCATAACCACTGTACCCCCACCTGCACACTCCACACTCCCATCATCACCAACACACCCACCCGTACCCAAGCCACTGCACCGAAACAGACGTTTGCACTCCAAACTTCAGTCTATCACCTACTCCTTCTGCACCCAACCACTATCAGCACCACCATACCCCCACTAACACCCATCCCCGCAATAAAGAAGCTCCCTAAACATGATGAATCCTTTTCAACAAACCACTCTCCCACTGAAAAATCCCACAAAATTGTTATCCCTGTCCCTAACTCATACACCAAAGCCCCGAAACAAGCTACCTCTAAGCATTTACCATGGAAAAGACCCCCACCCATACCCCCCCACCCCTGAGTCACCACCAACTGAGACACTGCCCACATACAACACCCAATCCACTGCTTATAACCTGTCATGCATTTGTGTCTGTCGTTGCACTTAACCTGTGACATCTGCTTCATCTTGGCCTCTCCTTTCTCAAGTGTCTCAGGCCTATACCCCTTTGAGCCACTATGAATAGTGGGCTGAACATCATCATGCTCAGTAAATTCGACATTTGAGTGATCCATCTCTCTGATGTCAATCCACGGGGAGCCCCTGTTGAATGTTGT
>NC_140963.1:15072902-15085402 GCF_056783735.1 Eptatretus burgeri
ATCCATGGCTTCCAATTAATTGGTCATGTTCTTGTTATTTGAGTTATGTGGTACCCAACATGCTTTTGCTTTCCCATTCTCCATTTCAAACACCAAGCCAGAGTAATAGAGCCATTAACGAGACTGAAAGATTCTTCATGATCGCCTTTCCTTTGTATGGCACAGGGAAGGCCACCAGAGAACTCATCAACATGAAAGCCTCAATGGAACTGCTTGCTCATGAAACCACAGATAGTTTAGTCATAATAAATGCTGAAACGATTGCTGTGAGAACAGTAGCTATGCAAAATCGAATTGCTTTGGATTTGATACTTTTTGTACAAGGTGAAACCTGAAAGCCTGTTTGGACCAAGAGTAATTGTTTGTGCTTTTCTCTCATTGGCTGACCTTAGTTCAACTTTTCTTGAACCACTTGATACTTTATCTTGTCTAACTTTGCTCCACTCACTTTCCTTTCCCTTTCGAACGGACTCAAATTTTACTCCAGATTTGAAGCCTTGAGCAAGCTACTTTTCCTAAAGGGGCTGTCACACCTTGACGTTTTAGCCAGCATATGGCAAGGTCTCAAAATGTATGTAAAACGCTGGTGTACGCTGAACTATTGATGTTTTTTTTAAGTTTTGGGCGTATAATAACGTGTTGGACGTATGCATAACGTATTAGTAACGTACACAGAACGTTTTAATCACATATAGATAACTTATACCAACGAATGCTGAGCGTGTTGTCGGCGTTCACAACCTATGCCCAACGATAGTCTAACTTATGCATAGCGCACAGCAGCGTATCGCTGACGATCACGTGGCATAGGCTATTCATAGGCTGCGGCTCGACGATTCAAATCATAACCGCACTAGACATGGAAGTGTGAAGCCGCTGTCACACCTTGACGTTTTAGCCAGCGTATGCCGACGTATGAAAAATTTGCCGAACCAAGTTGGCACACGTCGAATACGTTATGGGTAAGTTTTGTATCAGTTAATAGCACGCTGGCATACGTCGTAGTACACTGGCATACGTCATCATACGCCGAGTACGTTGAGAAATTTTCAGCATGTTGAAAATTTCTCGACGTAGGACACACATTCCGCATACGCTGGCAGAAGTTGTAAGTACGCTACGCGATCGTTGACACACGTTACTTGTACGTTACTCATAAGTCGAAACACGTCAATGTAATGGTTAGCGTCAGTGTTCCAGACTCCCTGGTTTTTTTTTTTTCTTTGGTATGACGGTGATGTTGACACTTCGATTTCTGGTGCGGTTATGATTTAAATTTTAGAGCGGCAGCCTATTAATAATATTATATTATAACCGCACTAGAAATCAAAGTGTGAGCATCACCATCATACCGAAAAAAAAAAAAAACAGGGAGTCTGGAACACTGACGCTAACCATTACATTGACATGTTTTGACTTATGAGTAACGTACAAGTAACGTGTGTCGTCGTGTGCCAGCTTGGTGTGTCAACGATCGCGTAACGTGCCTACAACACGTTACTCATAGGTTAGAAATAAGTTTCGGGTATGCTAAACATTACCTCGACGTGTTTTGACTTCTGAGTAACTTACAAGTAACGTGTGTCGACATGTGTCAACGATCGCGTAACGTGCCTACAACTTAAGGCCAGCATTATGCGGAACGTGTGAGTCATACGCTGGCATATGTCGGGAAATTTCAAGCATGGAAAATTTGTCAAACACCTCAGCGAACTGCGATGTATGCCAGCATTCTACGACGTATGCCCGCGTACTACGCCGTATGCCAGCGTGCTCTTAACGTATACAAACTTACCCATAACGTATACAAACTTACCCATAACGTATTCGACGTGTGCCGGCATTTTAGCCCAATTTTGCATACGTCAGGCATATGTTGGCTAAATCGTCAAGGTGTGACAGGGCTTTAAACAAAGGCTGACCCACAGGTATTTCTTATCTTACCCTCTGTACCCTCACTTGTCCCTGCTTGGGTATAAAAGAGCTTGGCTGGAGTACTTACATTAGAGAAGTTAATTGATGGCATTCTGTGTACTTTCTCTGTGATCACATATTAAAGATTCTCTGTTTGTATGCTGAACCTGAGTAGAAATTGAAGCTTATTCCACCACAATGCTCACGTCCACCATGAATGCCAAATCTGTCTGCATGGCTGATCCCTTCCCCATACCTCTGCCAGGTAGCTGATATCCCTGCCATCCAGCTGTGTGGATGACACCCCCCTTCCCCCAATGCACATCTCAGGAGCAACCACAGCTACGAGGAGGCCACCCAAACCTGTCAGTAGAGAACACCGTCTCTAAACCCTTCATTTTTCTCTTCAATCGGATGCTGGAAGGTCCAGAAATGAGTACAAGGACCAAAATCTCCCCATTCTGAGTGCCCAACACACAAGTTGGGACAAGATCTAGATCACTGCCCCGGGCATCTCTTGGAGAAGACGCTGCACTTGGATCCACCACTGGGCCCAAAGGAAATTTCCTATTGAAGTGCTGGATATTACTCAGCCATACCGCAAGTAAATGCACCACAAACTCACCCAAGCGAGCCCAGCAGGTGCAGGCTGACTTGGCTGCTCCAGCTCTGTCACAGGACTTGTCAGAGATGCTTTTATGTCCTTTAGAGGTTGTTTTGTCACTGCCACTGCCGTATTCATCACTCTGGATCCCTGCTTGGCCTTCGTGCACTCCGGATCACTTCTATGCCTTCGTGCATGGCCTCGATGTTATCGAGTATATCTAGCCCTTCATCCACTAACAGGGTAGAATCAGTTTGTACACCACCATACACTCTCCTCCCCTATCAACACCCTCCCCCAATTAGGGCAGGACATCGACAACTCACAGACATGATGGTGGGTACTGCACGGACACAGACACAAATGGCATCTGGGGAAGTATTAGATGGGATGATCCCAGAACATACAAGAACCTGGTCAGCCTGTGACGGTGGGACAAAGCATTCATGCCAACTTTGTCCACGATGTCCGTGTTGTCGAGCCTTAATGGGTATATCTGCTCAAGCAATATATCATCACCATCACCATCATCATTATTTTGGTTTATTGGGAACTCAAACTCTTGACAAGGCAGTCTGAAGACTAATATTTGTCAAGTTTACAATAATAAAAGTGTTTCATAAAATTTACAAATATAGGGTGTCCCAAAAGTCACCAAGCGTTGTAGAAATTAAATAACATTTCTGTTTTTTAATAATCTGTTTTTCTTTTCAGAATTTAGATTAACATTTGGAAATTACCCTTGAAAAAAATCACAACTGAACAAAGAACCAAAATCGTGGTATTTTATTTAAAATTTTATCGATCAATTATTCTCACCCAAAGAGCATACTGCCGACCCTTCAATACCAGAAAACCGCCTTCAGATTTCATGAATCGTCGGTTATATGGCACCATCGGTTTTCAGCAACATGGGTCAGTAAGTGACTTGCCATGATCTGGAAGACCACGTTCAGTCCGTTCGCAGATTAATCGTGAATGTGTACTGGACAGTGTTCAAGAAGAACCAGGAACATCGATCCGCAGATGTTCTGACCAGTTGGGGATATCTCAGATGTCACTGTGTCGCATAGGAAGAAACGATTTGCACCTGTACCCATACAAAGTGCAATTTGTGCAAAAGTTGAAACCAACTGATCATCGACAACGATTAAATTACTCAGTCCAAATTCAGAGGTTGGTCAATGAAGAAAACAAATTTGTTCATAAACTGATTACACTGAACAACAAATTTCAAAATAATTTTTTTACTGGAGATGTGTAAAGTGATTAAGACTAATTTGGGTACGCTGATTTCAAAAATCATAACCGTTTTGCTGTATCACGTCAGGATTTTCAGGAACAGAAATATTCCCATTGCCTATAAGTCAGGATTTCAATGAAATTTACATATGTCTTTAACATGTCTATTTCGTACAATTGTTGTTAACTTGTGTTATATTTCTTTCTTTCAGATAAAGATGAGTAGGCGTTCCTGTACCAATCATCCTGACAACTTCTGTTATGTCTGTGGTCGGTATACCAAAAAAGATCAACAGCGAAGTATATCTACAGCAGTGAAAATGAAGGCCGCCTACTTTCACTACTTCGGGTGTAAGGTGGGGGACCAAGAACAGAGCTGGGCACCACACATCTGCTGCACAAGCTGTCACACAACCTTGACTCAGTGGTTGGTGGGCAAGCGCGCGAGCATGCCATTTGCGGTGCCCATGTTATGGCGTGAGCCGCAGAATCATCATGATGATTGTTATTTCTGCTGCAAAGCATCGCCGGCTTCAACAAGAAGAATAAAGGTCACATCAAGTACGCTGACTGCGTCTCTGCTCGTAAACCTGTGCCTCATGATGACGAGAACCCCGTTCCAACACCTCCAGCTGATCAGAACATAGCTGTAAGCAGTGGTGAAGAGGATGGTGATGATGAACCTTGAACCCGACACTCAAGAATCACACCTTCTGAACCAGGGAGACTTAAATGATCTTGGAAGAGATCTCTCGCTGTCAAAGGTGAAGGCAGAGCTGCTTGGATCAAGGCTGCAGCAGTGGAATCTACTTGAACCTAACACCAAGATATCCTTGTTCAGAGCACGTCACAGAGACATGGCTGAGTTCTTTGAGATGGAAGACACGATGACATTCTGCAGTGACATCAACGGTCTGTTGAAAGAACTTGGGTGTGATCACGATCCTGCAGACTGGCGCCTCTTCATCGACTCGGGGAAGAACAGCTTGAAGGCTGTTTTGCTCCACAATGGCAACGAGAAACCATCAGTCCCACTGGCTCACGCGTTCGGCATGACAGAGACCTATGAGACTATGCGGCAGCTGCTTGATTCCATCAAGTACAATGACTTCAACTGGCACATCTGCGGAGACTTGAAAGTGGTGGCGGTGTTGTTAGGGCTGCAGTCAGGCTACACGAAATACATGTGCTTCCTTTGTCTCTGGGATAGCAGAGACGACAAGAATCACTGGATGAAGAAAGATTGGGAAGAGCGAAAAGAGCATGTACCTGGTCGACACAACGTGAAGCATGTCGCCCTTGTCGACCCAGCCAAGGTTTTCCTTCCACCACTCCACATAAAGCTCGGCTTGATGAAAATGTTTTGTACGGGCAATGGATCTGAATGGGCGTGGGTTTTTATACCTCAAGGAAAAGTTTGACAACACCTTGTCGGAGGCCAAGATCAAGGCTGGTTGGTGTCTTTGTTGGACCGCAAATCCGACAGATTATGAAGGACGAAACTTTTCCGACAACTCTAAACCCCAAAGAGCTGGCAGCGTGGAGGAGCTTCAAAGCTGTGACGGACAACTTCTTGGGGAACGAGCGCGCGGACAACTATGAAGAAATAGTGCAGCAGCTGCTGGAGTCCTTCAGGAAACTTGGCTCCAGGATGTCCCTGAAAATCCATTTCCTACACCAGCACCTGAACTTCTTCCCTGACAACTTGGGAGCAGTCTCGGACGAGCACGGCGAGCGATTCCACCAAGAGATTTCACTCATGGAGACAAGTTACCAAGGGCGGCACAACCCGAACATGATGGGCGATTTCTGCTGGTTCCTGCATCGTGAAACTGACACAGAGCAGCACAAACGCAAAGCCAAATGCCTAAAGCATTTTTAATTACATTCTAGTGGAGTTTTTCTGTAATTTCTATAATTTTGAAGCATTCATGATGAAATAAATGAATAAATGAATTTTTGTAAATTTCATTGAAATCCTGACTTCTAGGCAATGGGAATATTTCTGTTACTGAAAATCCTGACGTGATACAGCAAAACGGTTATGATTTTTGAAATCAGCGTACCCAAATTAGTCTAAATCACTTTACACATCTCCAGTAAAAAATTTTTGTTGTTCAGTGTTATGAGCGATGAGCTCATTTCCATTTCAACGGTTTTGTGAATAAGCAGAACTGTAGGTTCTGGGGATTAGAGAACCGAGGGCTATTCATCTACGTGAGTTGCAGTCTCTCAAATACACTGTCTGGTGTGGTGTAATGTCAGAAAGGATTATCGACCCTTATTTTTTTGAAAATGAGGATGGCAGTGCAACGACAGTCACTCGTGAGCGGTATCAAGCCATGCTCGACAATTTTGTGCATCCCGCAGTGAAGGATAAACCTGAGATGTGGTTTCAACTAGATGGAGCCACTACCCACATGGCATGAGCCACGGTGGAGCTTCGAAGGCAAATTTTTGGACACCGAATAATTTCGCGAAATTTAGAAATTTCTTGGCCATCACGTTCTCCTGATTTGTCGCCTCCCCATTGTTTTTTTGGGGTTACCTAAAGGAGAGTGTATACGTCAATAATCCCCATACAATTCAGCAGCTCAAGGACAACATCTGTGCAGGAATTCGAGGGCTGCAGCCGGAGTTATTGTCCGCTGTTATGGAAAATGCTGTCGAAAGAGCCCGTCTTTGTGAAGCCGAAAATGGAGAACATCTAAGCTGCATCATTTTCATAAATAAAGAAAATTTATCTCCATTTTGTACATTTTCTTTTGGTATAAAAATAATCACAAATTATTTTTAAAAAAATAGCTCCGCAAAGCGGGCGTAACCCCTCAGCCCATGCATTGTAAAAGGAAGCAGTGATATCATGATGATGCAGTCAGTTAGAGCATGTTGGACGTCATATCGAAAATCAATCAGACTTCAAGATGGCTACCGTGGCAGCTAGTGAAAATCGCAGCGTGCCCAATTTCGAAAGGAACCTTCCTCTACTCAACTCCAACACACACACTGCAAAAATGCATTTAATCGGACAAGCCAAGCCGTTCTCGAAATTGACGAAAACCAATTTAAAGACGACTGCCGTGGCGGCCACACTGAAAATCGCAGCGCGCCCATTTTCAAAAGGAACCTTCCTCCACCCAGCCCTAACACACACTGCCAAAATGGATTTAATCGGACAAGGCGTTCTCCTCGAAATTGACGGAAACCAAAAGTTGACAGACGCCCGGACAACGCCTGTGACGACAATACCCCGGAGCCCAATTCGGGCTGAGGGGTAAAAACAGAAATGTTATTTAATTTCTAAATCCCAAAGTGACTTTTGGGACACCCTGTATATATTATAAACCAATTACGCAGCGACGCGCTGTTCTGGCACATGCTCCCATACCTGACCTGACCTGTATATATGTAGATTGTGTATAGAGATAATAATCATGTAAAATTATATGAACATGTATACAGTATTATACATGAAAATAATTGTATAGAATAAAAATGGAAATTAGCCATAAATACGGAGACATTTTAAATTACAACAAAAGGTGTCGAAGCTCAGAGTCCCCATGGCTCAAAGCTCACTCAGCTAGGGCACATGGAACACCGACATCAGCAACGATATCACCTACACCATCCCTGCAAACATAGAGCAGTCCCTGCAAATGCCCAGGTTGAGTACAGAGCGCAGAGCAAGCACTGTCATGGTCCATGTGCATAGGCATTGCAAATGTGCTGCTGGAACGGACCTGTAAATGCAGAACAGCAGGATCTGCCAGCTCAGAACCTGGGACCATGTGCCCCCACACACCAACACAAGACAGAGTACATCCCGCTCCAGCACCCGGAGCACTTCATTTGTCTTGATGGCAAGCTCACTCCAAGTGCTGCATGAGCTCCACATACTCAGCTGCTCTTCCTTTTCGCCTCGGTTGTTGTACTGACATATCCCTTCTGCGACAATACTAGATTCGACCATTCTTGTGGGTTAGACCAATTCCGATGTAGCAATGTCATGGTCAGGGCCACATTTGATCGATCAGTCAGACTCAGCGATGGACTTGGAGAGATTCGGGCCACATGGCTTGGAACAGCTCATCAAGCGAGATACATGCTTGGGCATGGCTGCCCTGCAGGCTACGTCCTTGAGAGGAGGCCATGGCAAAGCATCTCCCATGCAGAGACAATGGAACAAACCTGTAAGTGGAAGTGATGGCGCAACCCAGCTGTTCTCCAGAGGAGTAGGAGTTGTTGTCATAAAAACCGATTTATCAATTAATACAAAATCCCTCCCTTATAAGCCACCAATAAAATGGAAAAATCAAACCATACCAAATTGAAGTGGACATGTGACCAGAGTTTTTATCTTCACTAACACTTCCACCTTCTTCCTCTGAATCGTTTGCAAAAGGCTCTTAATGATACGGGCTCCACAATCCCTCCAAAAGCATTTCCATGACTAACTTTGTCTCCAATAGTTTCTTCAAAATCCCACCGATCAGTTTCACAATAATGAGAACTTTCAGAGTTGCTGATGACAGTGGAATCAGTATCAGAGTCTGAGCTTGATATGCACCGTTTCTCTATATGAAGCCACAATTTGGATCACTGGCTTCCAGATGTGACAACACTGGCAAAATCGAAAATCGGCACTCAAGGGATTTTTTCGACACTTTGTGATTGGCAAAATACATTTTAATTTTTGCCCCTTTTCAAATTAGACTACGATTAATGATTTTTAATGGTTTTCAGAAAAAAAAAGTTTGTGTTTGGGTTCCCCTTTCAGCGCATAAGGCAAGTTGGCATTGTCTATGGCACATCATTCATCAAACAATTCAAAGTTATATAAAGTATATATGGTGACGCACACACGCACGCACGCACATACACAAACTATAATAATGCTGCCCATCTCAAAGGAAAGACTTAACTCGGACAGCAAAGAGAAAAACAAATAAAGCTGGAATGTTGAAGGGAGGGAGAACATCCTCCCACGCAGAACATGCCTGCATTTTAAGCATGGGGGATGGGCGGTGGAGGAGATTAATTCATGGCTAATGCACATACCGATGAGGAAAAACATATGATAATGGGCAGAAGAATGAAGGTAAAACAGAGGTAGTGGGGCAACTTAGCTAAATATAGCATAACAATTGTGCATTTTGTGAGGAAAGCACCAAATTCAGCCCGATATCCAAATCTGTTCATAATATGATAGGCTACTAGTGTGCCAAATTTGGTGCTTTCCTCACAAAATGCACAATTGTTATGCGAAGTTGCCCCACTAAGGGGTAGAGGAGAGGAGTATGATGATGAGGAACACCATTCTCTTGAAGAGCAACTGGCTAATAAGATAGAGAAAGGTGAGAATGCACCATCTGAAGAAAAACCATGACTAATTTGACTACATAATAATAAATGCACAAAAACAATAATCAGCAGAACAAACGAAACTTTAAAAATAAATATTACCAAAATCATACCCCCCCCCCAAAAAAAAAAATAAACAGTGAATTTTGCAGCAGCACGACTAATTCAGGAAAATAATAATAATAACAAAACACTGCAAGAACAGAACAGATTCCACAAATAAAACCCAAGTACCACCATGGAAGCAAAGAGTCAAGAAATGGAGGGAGTCCCTCAGAAAGGAGAAAGGACAGATTCAGCAATTCTCAAGAAGAAATCAAAGCCTAAAACTAAAGAAGAGAATCCCAAAAAATAAAAATAAAAACAAGGAAAAAAAAAAAAAGACAAATTTCATAACCCCCATTGTTTTAGTAATTTTGCTGAATGAAATTAAAGGGCTAACCCATATTTATTTGTAACTGAAACAGCCACCAGTCTACCAGTAGGCCATATTTCATCAGATTGCAAATAAAGTTAGGTGCAAGTGTATGCCATCGTGTATTGTACTTGTGCCATGTTTGAACAAAATCGGATCATGCGTATCCGGGAAATGGTTAGGGAGACATTTAAGGAACAAAGTAGCCACCAGTAGGGCATTTTGGATATGGGCTCAAAAGAATACGACGGGCATATGTAAGCCATCATTCATGATGTGAGCCAAGTTTGAACAAGATTGGTAAAATAATTTCTGACAAATGGTCGAGGACGTGCTCGATACCGGGTTTTTTTTACAACTAAAATGGCCACCAGTCTGCCAGTCAAAACAGAGGTTGCTTGCATTTATGGAAATAGAGGTCGATACTTCAGGACCTGGTAAGCCCCCATTCCACCTTCTGAAACCCGAATATGGAGAAAACAATCAACAACAACAACAACACACACACACACACACACACACACACACACACACACACACACACACACACACACACAATTTTTAGGCTTCACAGAAATATTACAAAATCATCATGCCTCCATCTCATGAGATACACAGGGAGGAAATAGCAAGTTTTCAGCAAAGAAAATGCAATTCAATGACGGATGGATTTTAAAGTCAATTCAAACTCCCCGACTTTTTTTGTATTTCTATGAAAGAAATGTACCATAATAGGCATGCTTTACTCGCAGAGCAGATCAAAGATGGAGTGCAAGTTGATTCGAGGAATGCCTAACTCTTTCAGATGTAACCTATTGCACAGGACTTTAATAATCAACATCATAAAATAAAAAAGAGAGAACATCAGAAGTATGCTCGTTTGCATCAGAGAGAAGCTTTTCTCAATTGTCAAAGACAAAGGAGTGGATTCAGACAACATCATCGTGTGAATGCAGCTGAATCAATTTTATCTCATGGAACCACTTCAACCTCAGCGAGTGAAGAAGAATATTATGTGTTTATGTTTGCACTTGTGTATGCTAAGAATCAATTATGCAGATATCAAGCTTGTGGCCATAACAGAAATTTGGATATTTTCATTAGCTTGTGAGAACACTGGAGAAAGATTGCACATAGTTCAAGAAAAAAAATTCTGAGTATTATGAGAACAGTCACAATTATTTCCTGCAGCTTGTTGGTGACATATCTATTATTAAAAGATCCCTGGAAGAGATAAAGTTGCCAATGGTATCCAAATTCAGAATAAGGGTAAAGAAAACAGACCCTCTCACCTATAGACAGGTACATTAAAAGCCCAAACAAGAAAAGGACGTCGTGCAGAGCACAATCCTTGCAAAATTGACCCCACTCTCCAAAGATTGTCATGGATACATCAAATTGTCCATTTCATTAAGAGTACAATTGAAAATCTTAATGAAAGTTAAAGTCAATTAGATGAAAATTGATTATTTTTCAGATTGAAATTGATGAATTTAGAAGTTTGACCTTTTGACCGCAAATAGTTGGTTTCCCAATTCAGTGAAGCAATATGCAAATCCTATTCAACGTTGAAGTCAATCGGATGAAAAATGACGATTTTAGAAATTTGACCTCAAGATAACCTTTGACATCAAAATCAATGGGCTTCTCAGTTGAGACAACCTCTACAGCTTGGTAAAGTTTTATGACGATCGGTTTAGAATTGTGACCTGTAGGCAATTGAAAAACAAACAGAAAAGACAGACAGACAGACAGATAGGATAATAAATCGACTGACCAATATGCTTGGAAAAAAATCTTTGATATTGCAAGTAAAAAGTCTCTCCACCCACAATACAAGCAGGAGTAATCGATTATCTCTCATCCAATCAATTATCACCAGCTTTAACAAGACCTGCGATTCGAAATAAATCATCCATCTCATCCGAAACACCTCCTTGCTATTTCCCATGCAGCCTGAATGTTTTCACAATGAAACTCTTACAAATGGCATAAATGCTAGGAATATCAAAATTACACAAAATTTGAACTGTTGTTACAGTTTTACAACCTATTGACGACTTATCAGCGACAGAGTAAAATCGCCAAACGTGAACATTACAAAGGGCATGATGCACGTGGAGTACTGTTATCCGGATGACATCCTCCATTATAAATCTTAAGATCAAATGTACATCCCCCACCCACAATTGGCAGGAGTAATAGATTATCTGTCATGAATACAAATAGAAAAGGCAGATGGGATATCAGGCATCCCAACACAAACAGGTAAAGTAATGCTAGAACTGCAATTGAACCTCTATGGATTAACTTACACACTCTATAAAGTACTGCTGAACTAAAGTTTCACAAATGAAATGAAACAAAATGTTATCGAGAAAATATGGACAAATATCAAACTAATGTTTGCATTGTATCATGATGGGCCTATATTTTATTGCATCACGAGCAAACACAACCCGTTGCTTCGCTGACGGGGACAATAAAGGGCGGTGGAGAAAGAGGGGCGGGAGAGAGAGAGAGAGAGAGAGAGAGAGAGAGAGAGAGAGAGAGAGAGAGAGAGAGAGAGAGAGAGAGAGAGAGAGAGAGAGAGAGAGAGAGAGAGTGAGGGGGGCAGGTGTAGGATGGGAGGGGGGAGGAGAGGCAGAGAGGATGAGGAAGGGTGAGCTCAGGGGGGGGTGGGGAGAGTGACACCTTATCAAACGTTGCGAGTGAGTGAGTGAGTGAGTGGGTGAGTGAGTGAGTGGGTGAGTGAGTGAGTGGGTGGGTGAGTGAGTGGGTGAGTGAGTGAGTGAGTGAGAGAGAGAGTGAGAGAGTGAGCGAGAGAGAGAGAGAGAGAGAGAGAGAGACACAGGCAGAGACAGCGAGAGAGCGACAGAGGTGTGAGAGGAGAGTGCTGCATTCTCTAAGGAGGGGGGAGCAAGGAGGGGACAAAGTGAGAGTAAGGTGGGGGGGGAGGGG
>NC_140963.1:15090402-15102902 GCF_056783735.1 Eptatretus burgeri
AAATCAGCAGACCAGATATAATCAACTTCCTTGGAATAAACTTTCCTTCTCTGAAACTTTGTGAATATTGGTTTATGTAATTAATCAGCTAATTGCTCTTCAGTCTTAATGGCATCATTAGAGCCTATAAGCTTTTTGAATTTCCAAGTCCAAGTTTCAATTTAGCACTAATCATCTTCTTCACGATGAACCTATCAACTTTTTCTCTCAAGGTTGGATTTTGTATCAGAGACAAATTATACAACATTTCTCTATCGGCTTCATGCTTTTCTTCCAACGTTGTGGTATTCCCATAATCAATATCGTGTCTCATGCACACTTCATCAACTCTATTGATTGGTTTACTCCAGGATTTAGGATTGTCTGCCTCATCTAATCTTTTATCCAAGTTTGTGCCTGGACCACAGAAAGAATACCCTGGAAGATGTAATTCCCCTGGTATTCCAGTAGTTGTAAATTTACTTCCTGATAAAAACTTTTGTATATCTCCTCCGAGATTGTGTTTGGAGATAAATTGATTTTTTTTTGAACCACACACCGAACATATACCTTTTTGTATAACCCTGTTATTTTTACTTTTAATATATGAAATATTTTTAGTATTAGTTTTCTTTTTACATTTGAGACAATAACTCATTTATTTATGAGAAAAATTCCTGCAGAGTGCAAAAACCTTTTTAGTTTCCAACATGCACATTTGAATCTTAGTTTTTAAAACATAAAGAATCCTTAGAAATGCCTTCACTCTCTCCTCCATTTATTTAAGAAAAAACTTGAATTAAAATGAATAGCTTGACGATGTCAATAGTCTTGAAGAAAATATTGCAAATAGACTTGTCAATTCTTTGTTTTCCTCCTCGGTGGGTTGAGTTATTTTCTGTAATACCACCAATCTTTTTTGAATCTCACTGGTTTCCATATTTTGATATTTATTCATTCTCTCTCTTTCCTCCCTCTCTCTCTTCTCCTTTTCCTCCTTCTCTTTCTTCTCCCTCTCTCTCTTCTCTCTATTCTCTCTTTCCTCCTTCTCTCTCTTCTCCTTTTCCTCCTTCTCTTTCTTCTCTCTTTCCTCCCTCTCTCTATTCTCTCTTTCCTCCTTCTCTCTCTTCTCCTTTTCCTCCTTCTCTTTCTTCTCCCTCTCCTCCTTCTCCTTTTCCTCCTCTTCCCTCTCTTCTTCAACTCCTTCCTCATCCCTTACTATCCTTGAATCGTTTACACCCCATAGAATATTATACATATATTCATCAGGATTTCTTGTTATTCCTGTATCCAAAATAATTTTTTTACAACAGGAAACCAATAAAATTTCTTTTGAATTTCTAAAAGAGCCTTACCTTTTCTTAACCTTATAATTTTTTCATTATTTAACATTCTAATTAAATCTAAAGTTGTCGGTTTATCAACATCAGCATAATGCCAATCTTTTATTGAAAATACCTCATTCTTATGTTGTAGAACATATTTATTAAAATAACGAATACCCTTTTCTTGAAGGTATGCTTGGACACAGAAATGATAATTTTCTTGAAGCCTTCTTGCTGTCATTTATGTATTAGAAATATATGTTAGAATAATATTATGGCACGAAACACCTCCCCATCTTCCCATAGTTAAATCATTTTGTATTTCCTTACTTATTATATATAATCCTGTTTTTTCTGTTTTCATGAGATAAACAAGGGCAAAACCATTATTATATTTACCCTTATTAAATTCTTTTTATTTGTTGTTTACTAATCGTGGCTCCACAAAACTCATTCTCGATACCAAGTGCATAATATTCTTCCTTACGAGACTGATTTAATTGTTCCAGGTCTTCGAGGTTAATTTTAAATGACCAATTATACCCTAAATCATTCATATCATACCCCCATTGTTCTATTCTCATACAAACGATACGCCCTTCTTTATAAAAAATTATTTTAATTCGAACTGTGAATTCTGTATGACCTGGAGATAATATCAACACTTCTGTATCTTTGGAATACACAGCCGTTTTATTTAAGTATATATATTGTGATAAATCGCTTAATCTCACCAAGTCATTCGCGTCAGTCGGGCTTGGATAATTTTTTAATTTATAAGCATTTTTCATGTTAATATTTTTGTTTATATTATATTTATGTCGTTCAGCCTGTGCCTTTGTATAATAATTTGATAAATCAATATCCAGTTCTTGAGATACACCAAAGATAGAACCATCTTTACCAACATAAGTCATTTATATTAGATTAAAAATAATATCATAAAATTTTTTATTTTTGTTGAGTTGAAATAACACATATCGACATAATTGACCACAACACTTGGAATTTAATTCTTGGACTTGAAATGTTTGATAAACACCATTCTGTAAGAATTTTATGACTTCAACAGGTGGTGGAAGACCAAAACTATCAAAATAATATTTGTCTTGACTATTAAAAATACAAACCCAATGAGAACCGTTCCCATCATTATCTTCTAAGTTCATAATAATATTCTTTGTATGTTTCAGCACATTTGTTAATTCATCTCTCATACAAATAACCACATTATGAATTTTTAATTTCTTACAATATTTGGCAAGTTGTAAATTTGATGTTGTATTCTTTCCAAATTCTTTCAACCACTCATCAATGCTCATTTATTTATTAGAAAGATATAATCCATTACCTCTTTTCGTTAATTTTACACCTGCTTGTGCTATAGAAGAAAGCATATCTCCAACTAACAATCTCGCTTTATCAGGCAGACCTTCAAGTTTTTCAGCAAAATCTACAATTACACCACTTCCACTAATTTGTTTCTCCAACTCTTTGTTATGTCTTTCCAATTCTTTTTGAGCCAGGAGTTGAGCCTTCCTTTCGTTGACAGTTTTCACCGCTGTTGAAATACCACCCGTCAATGCTCCAACCGCACTTAAACCAGCAAATAAAGGAATTAGAAATGGGAGAAATCCTCCACTCGTCTCTCTTATTGAATATTTTTTCAACATTGGTTTTGTAATTTTAATTTTAAGTGAGCCAGTGTCATTCAAGATTTTAACCTGTTCTCTTGTGAGCAAAACATAAATTCTTACTGCTCCTTTTCTCTGAATTGTATTAACGTTAATCGTACAAGGCTTTTGATTTTGAACACAAGATGATAGTTTATGAAGATTGATTTGATTAACATATACCCCAGTTGGTACTTTGCCACTCATTTATTTAACAAAAAATTATGTGAGACTAATCATCACACCATTATCTGTATTAATCTGCAATTCTGTTTCTTCCAAAAGCAAACAATATGTATCAACTTCTTCACTCTCTCCTCTTTCAATGTATAGGGAAGTATCCACTCGATTAGACTTTATAGTTTCCTTTTGAGCGCTCAGGTCAAACGCATAGATTGTATACAAACTTTTAAATGCTGTCATATCCAAAATAGGTTCTTTATTTCCATTACTTTCACACACCTTTTGGTAAGACTTGTATGCTTCAGCAAAATCATTTTTTCCCAATTAATTTCCAATTTATCTCGTGGATAAAATGTTCCATCTAGAGAAACGCGAAGTTGTTTCACCTTAGCATTATCACTCAATGCATTATTCTTATCAGTCGCAGTATCACCATCTGGCTTTTTAAAAATCATCCACAGATATCGTGGCTTTCCTTCCAGAACACCCAAATTCCACGTGTAAGTAGTTTGATTGAGTTTAACGTGTTGACATCTTCTTTTGAGGTATGATACACTGAGTGGTTTCTTTGAGTTAAGTCTTCGATTCAACATCTCTTCTGTTTTAAGATTAGGAGTATATTCACTGATATACCAACTCATCTCCTCAATTACAAATTTATTCTGTTCACCAAAAGCACTACCAACACCAAAAAGCAATCTATTTTCATTATCATTCCTTTGTAGTTGAAATCTAATTTTAAGACCATACAGAACTTTATCATAATCACAAAATCCAAATATACCTTTAAGAGGAACTGCCACAGTAAAACTATTTTCTGCTTTTGTATCATCATTATACATTCCTTTCCTTTGAATATATCCAGGGTCTGTGTTTGTTCCCGTTGACATATCAGGAATAAAACCTTCGACAGACCCCTTTCCCATTCTATCACTGAATGTATAGAGTGTAAATTTCATCATTTCAGATACAGCAGAGACATAATCAACCGCTTCAACTTCTTGTGTTCCAATATACAATCGCACACTATCAAACATTTTCCAGAAGAAATCATTTACAAGTGTAGCGTTTGTGTTATTCCCAGCCTTAGTGAATTTAAATTTACACAACAAGAAACTTTCGGAGAGATTCAAATAGGTTTGTTGATTATTTATTTCAAAACTTTTTGTACCATTTGTATTCCAGTCTGTTCCAGTTATTGCATTTACCTTGAAGTAATCTTCTTTTTTAGTGGAGTTTGAGATAATAATAGTATCATCCAAATCATAGATACTATCAATTGCTTCCATACTTGTATTTATTTAGGAAAAAGATGTTAAAACTTTTGAAACCCTGATCCAAGTATTTGAATTATTTTCTGTCGTTCTTGTGGGGACAACTGAGTTTTACCTTTCTTAATTTCTTTTATTGCTTGTAATTTATGAGATTCCTTCTGAGCATCTTTTATACTCTTTACAGCACCTGCTACATTTCCCACAGCAGAAGCAGTTGAACCAATTAGGTCTTTATGTTTAAGAATAGTTGAACCAATACCCATGAGAGTATCAATTATCCCATCTCCTCTAAATTGATGTCCGACACCCCTTTGTCTCTTAGGTTTATAGTATCCTCTACCAAGATACATACCTTCACCCTTGTAGTATGGGGAAAGGAACATCCCATCCCCTGTAATTATTTTATATTTTCCCAACTCGTGTTTCCTCACAATAACCATCGTATTTATTTATTGGAAAACTTCACGTAGGTGAATTCTGATGGACATAACTTCTCCATTAAAAGAAATCACACGATTATCTTGGTCGGTTATCCTAAAATTTACTCTGTGTATGGTTTTTCCTGACACAGGAAGATAAACCAAATTTTTAGGTTCCATATTGAATTTATAACCAATTGGGGTTGAGTATGCGCTGAATGAAAATATTGTATTTGTTTTTTTTCCATCATTATAAGCACCATCAATCAAATCACAGTGAATTAACACCGAATTTATTCCTGAGGATATTTGAATGACATTATCACTGTAAAACGTCCCATTAGTTTCAATCTTTTTTGAGGAGAAACCTAATAACTCTCTAAATGAATTATCAATTGTGAAATCAACCTTGTAGTTATTTTTTAACTTTAATCGTTGATTTTGAAGTATGTTTTTGAATGTTTATAACAATATTTTTTGGTTCATCACCCTGTTCTTTCATAAGACGAGCAATTTCGGAAGATATTTGAGAAATCTCGTATGCTCCGGGTGAGACTGTTATCGTTTTGTATCCACTTCCCGGATTATAACTAAACTTGTCATTTTTCTCGGTTATATTAAATAAGGTATTATAAGTTTCCATGGACAATAAAGATGCCTCATATTCTTTTGTTGTGTCAAGTTGTAGTGGGTATGGGAATGAAGATGTGTGGTCGCTTGCTGTGAAATTAAAACTCAGGATTGTGCTTCTCATCTTATTTAATATGAGATAAAATGTCTTTATATTGAGATTTATTAATTATTTTCATGTTCATCAACTGGTCTAAAATGGCTGATGCTTCATTAAAACAATTGTTATTTCCAGCCTTCTTACTGCCTAACAACAATAACAGTCTATTAACTAATTGCGATGGGTCATTTGGAAGAAAACTAATACCTGAACCAAGGATACTTAAAGCCTGAATAATGTGTTTCTCCTTCTCATTCTTCCTACTTTTACCAGAAAGAATAACCTTATAATTTAGAGTGTTCAGCAAATCAATATATACTCTATCATCATTATTTTCCATATCCAATGGTTTATCAATATACTTTGATTCATCCCTCACAGTTGAACCTTGTCTTCCATCTTTTGTGAGAAGAAACATTAATCTCGGAGTTAGTTTAACAGGGGGTTGAGCAGAACTTAAGAACCTTAATTCATCATTAAATATCAATACCTTTTCTTGAACAAGATGAAATATTGCTGGTTGTTCTGTTGGAATGAGTCCTGCTTTGGTTTTTGAATCCGCTGAATATTCACTGTTTTGAACAGCATTCACAATATAATCAGGGGGTTGATTAATCTCTTCCAGTTGTTGAAATAAACCTTCATCATATTCTAATTCTCCAATATGCTCTAATTCTTCCTCCGTCATTTGACTGAAATCTTTTAACATTTGGAGCTTTCTGGGAGTATATTCTACTGTGGGAACTGTGGAAACATCTTTCATTTTTTCTTGGGAAGTTTTTAAAAGTGGTTTAAAAAATTTCTCTTGTTTTCTTTCAAATACTTCTTCGCCCGTTAGTTTCTGTCTGCGTTTCTTCTTTATGTCTTCCTGCTGTTTTACAACTATTGAAACCAACTCTTGATGTTCCTTAAATCTTCTTGCTCTTTCTTTTGTATCCATTTATTTATTGTAAAATATCATTTAATGAATTGTAAAGATTAACAGGGAAATTTTCCTTTTCTTCATCATTCAAGTAGATGTGTTCAAATAAATCCTTTTCTTTAAATATTTCATCAAATTCTTTATTAACATTAATGCGAGTTGTAATTTCTTCTTCACTAATCCTTGCATCTCTGCTTTTCATACGTTTGCGTTGAGTTTCTTCATCAACATCAAAACCGAATGATAAAATCTTCACCCCGCTCAGATATTTAATAATTTGTCTCGTTCCTTCTGGATTAGTTTCTAATATCCCAACACCACCAGATTTTAGTTTCCTTAACTCACTCTTACAATGTGAATATTTTGTTGTACCAAGAGAAACCTCCTCAAATATTTGTCCTTCATTCCTCAATCGCATATGTTCCTCCACTGAAATATAGTGATAATCTTCACCTTTTACTTCTCCAGGTCTTATTGCTCTAGTTGTTGTTGATACAATGCGTATCACGGGGTGTTTTTTAAGTAAATTTACAATATTCTCATTTGTACTACACAAGAACCTTGATTTATGAAAGTTTTTTCCAGAAGCAGATTTACCCACAAGATTTATAATAATAGTTGTCATTTATATATGTAATTGTTTATAAAACAAAAAATATATCCCTTAATATCTCATCTTGTTTCACAACAATATATTTATATTTTTCAGTCGTGTGCTTCATGTAATCCTCAAATTTCTTTTTACTACATAATGTAGAACAATTATATCTCCAAAAATTATTGATATCTATTGAATTTAACTTGAATAAAATAAAAGTATGAGCATTGTTTCTGATGGAACGACGAGGAAGTTGAAAGTACGATTGACTAAGATAAATACAATTACAAGAAGAATGTCTCCCTCTTGTGTAGTAGCTGTCCATTACCGTTTGGTTTCTCTCATTAACACAATCATCAAAGATAACGAGGTTCTTTTTGATTTATCCAAATCTTGGGGAGACGGTATATCATCCGTATTATCACTAAGAATACAAGTTATAGGATTTGATTTCTTTTTACATCTCTGTGTATCACAAAATAGTTGAATTATATCTTCAATGTTATAATCATTTAGGTTTTTTTGACGTTTAAATAAACCGATTATATCTTCTTTTTGAAGACCAGCATTAAAACCTTGTGAGAGTAGTTGATACTCTGGTTGAAAACTCGACTTTGTGAAAATTATTAAATTATCATAATCTAAAAAGTTGGGAGTGAGGAGCATTTTTAAAAGTAAGCAGGTTTTTCCACATCCACTTGAACCAACTATGAGACATCTTAATGAATTTGGGAGATTTTTATGGTTGTTAAATTTTATCTTATTTTCCCAAATAGGTAAAAAATCATTCATTTATATATTTGAAAAACAGGTTATTTAATTTATTATTGGCTTTTTTAGAAACTCTATATTTTATCCTAAGTTCAGGTTTAATTTCAAGATAATCCATTATTTTATTTATACAATATCTTGTGTTGATATTTCCCTGAAAATTACATCCATGAATAATATACAACAACAATCCTTTGAACATTTCTCTTATACGTTGTTTCTTCCCTTGTAAGGAAAGGTGTGTTATCACCCTCATACTTTACATTCATTTCTCTAATCAATCTTGCAAAGTAATTCATTTTTGGTGTAAATCTAAAAGAATTATTTTCCTTTTTATATTTTTTATTATCATTAATTAGAAGATAATCACAGAATATACATTGTTTATAGGCTTTTGACTCTGTGTTTAATCCCCGTCTTTCACACGCAGGACAATTCTCAAATTTGTCATATGGAGAATCAGGAAAGTCTAGCATATTTATAAAGTAAAACTTTACTTAAACTGAAATTCATCTATACTTTCAGTTGTATATTACCATCGATATCGATATACTTTTTTTCATTATCAGATTCAACGACAACATTTTTTATATTAAAGGTAATTTTAAAATTATCGTTAACTACTATTGAACGAAATGTCATTTCACCTGATATATTAACATCCTTTATTTCATCAGGATTTACATCTTTAGGGTTGTTGAAAAAATACAAATTTCTCCTTGCATATTACAGATGGTCTTATCTTTTCTTTCTAAAGCTTCATCCATGAGGTTTTTGTTCTTTGATACTTTTTCTTGTTTCATTGCTTTTTCTAGTTTTGAATATATTACTAGAAGGAGAGGAGAAACTTTTGTTAGAGATACTTTAATTGATGTTCTTCCAGGTATACTGAAAGCCCTTCCACTGAAGGAAATTGAAGAACTCATATTATTTACCATAATAGTTTTTATCCAATAGTTGTTATATTTATCTTTGTTCAATTTTACATCCTTGACATATTTCTCAGTATCTTTAACAGATGAAGAGATTGATTGAAACTTGTCTTTTGTGTCTTGAAACATTGTATTTATTAAGTGAAAAAGTTGGAGGATAAAATGTTTTTAAGCACAGATTCACCTATAAATTAAACGAAATTTTCATCAAGAAAATTTTAGTTTAAGCAAAGTTTTATTCTATAAATATGGTGAATACAACGTACTGCGATGTTTGTAATCACGAATATAAACATTATAGAAAACACCTCCGAACCAACAAACACACATTTAATCTATTTCATCAAATATCTCCTCTTGAGTTGGAAAGAAAACATTGTGATATCTGTTCAAAGGATGTTTTGAAGAGTAGTTATAATAAACATCTTCAATCACAAAAACACAAGAAAAATGAGTTTAAAGTAAAGGGAGACTATTATATTAAAACACTGATGGGGCATTTAAAGGGCATATAAAAATAAGGATTTTTCAATTTGGAGAACCCGGTCCATCATCAATAGCTGAATCAATTGAAATAGTGAAACCCGATGTTGAAAAATTTATTAAAAAGACATTAAAAGAAATGAAAACTTTAAAGTTTTATATGGGAGTGAAAATGAATATGAAAAGACAAGATGAAGAACATACTCCTTATATGAGAACAGGTCTTCATTTTATAACATCATTTCAAGATTTTTTGAATAGTGGGGTTTATGAAGAACTATCAAGACAAGAGGAGGATGTTGATAATACAGTGGTAGGAAGTGGATTCAATATTAAAAAAATCATCTTTTTAGATATACACATTCTAAAATCAAACCCGCTTAAAGCTTCTTCTTATATTGAATTACCAAAAGAAATAAAACGAAAGAAGGCAGTTGTTAATATTAAGAACAATGATAATAAATGTTTTCTCTGGTCTGTTCTTGCTCACTTTCATCCACCAAAATGTAATTCAGAAAGAGTAAAACAATATATGAAATATGAGAATACCTTGGACATTAAAGATTTTAAATTCCCAATGCCACGAACAGATATTCCTAAATTTGAGAAAAAGAATAATCTTTCTATTAATGTATATGGATTAACGGATACAAACAAAGTTCAAATATTAAAAATTTCAAACAACTATAAAAATGAAGAAACACACATTGACCTTTTATATTTTAGTGTTGGAAAGAATTCACATTACACATACATCAATAATTTATCAAGATTAATCTCTTCTCAGGTATTCAGAACAGCAAACAAAATATATCCTTGTAAGCGATGTCTTAATTCATTTCATACAAAAGAACGATTAGAACAACATTCAAAATATTGTAGTAATCATAAATCAGCTGTAATTACAATGCCTAAACCTGGTGAAAAGATTTATTTTGAAGATTATAATAAATCTATCATGCACCCATTTGTGATATACGCTGATTTTGAATGTATCCTTAAAAAGATAAATACTGCTTCTCCTAATCCAAAAGAACCATATACAAATAAATATCAAAAACATATTCCTTGTGGTTTCTGTTATTATATCAAATCATCTGTTGGAGAAAAGTATAACAAACTTGAACATTATCGTGGAAAAAATGCTTCACAAGAGTTTGTAAAACGATTAGAAAAGGATTGTATAAAACTCACTAAATTAATGAAAGAAACAAATGAACCGATGAAATTAACCAAAGAAGAAAAATTAGAATTTAGAATGAACAATATCTGTCATATTTGTGAGGGGGAAATTAAGGAGTCTAAAGTTAGAGACCATTGTCATCTTACTGGTAAATATAGAGGTCCCGCTCATTCCTGTTGTAATCTTAATTATAAATTACCTTCTTTTATTCCAGTCTTTCTTCACAACAGCACCAACTATGATACACATCTATTTATAAATGAACTTTCAAAAACACCAGGGAATATTTCTGCCATAACAAACACAAGTCAAAAGTATATTTCATTTTCAAAAATGATATTCACAAAACCTTTAACTCGTATTAGGTTTCTAGATTCTTACAAGTTTATGGGAACACCACTAGCCTACCTCGCATCAAATCTAAGCTCCACGGACTCTTTTCCAAATCTTAATTCATTCTTTCCAAAAGAGGAAATTCTCACTAAAGAGGAAATTCAGATTAAAGAGAGAATTCAAAGTAAAGAGGAAACTCTAATTAATGAAGAAATTCTAACTGAAGATGAAATTCTAATTATAAAGAAAATTCGAACTAAAGAGGAAATTCAGATTAAAGATGAAATTCTGATTAAAGAAGGAATTCTTACGAGAGAGGAAATTCAAACAAGGAATGAAATTCAAAGTAAAGAGAAAATTCTTACAAGTAAGGGAATTTATCCTTATGATTATATGGATTCATTTATGAGATTTAAAGAAACACAACTTCCTTCAAAAGAAAGTTTCTATAATAACCTTTATGAAGAAGAGATAAGTGATAAGGAATATAAACACGCACAAGAAATATGGAAAATATTTAAGATAAAGAACCTTGGAGAATATCATGATTTATATCTAAAAACAGATGTTTTATTGTTAGCTGATGTGTTTGAGGCTTTTAGAACACTCTGTCATAATAAAAATTGTTATGGATTAGACCCTGCCCACTATTTCACAGCTCCTGGTTTAGCTTGGAGTGCAATGTTGAAAATGACAAAACAAGATATAGATTTAATCAGTGATGTTGATATGCTTTTGATGATTGAGAAGTCCAAGAGAGGTGGAATATCACAAGTATGTTCAAAAAGATATGCGAAAGCAAATAATAAATATCTCCCAAATTATGATAGTGAAAAAGATAGTAATTATTTGATGTATTTTGATGCTAATAATTTGTATGGATGGGCAATGTCTCAATCTCTGCCTTATGGTAAATTAGAGTGGGTGGAAGAAAAGGATTATGAAAAGGCTTTGATGAATATTGTTATTTCTTCTCAAGAGGAATTGAATGACGAAGAAGAAGGTTATTATTTTGAAGTTGATTTGAGGTACCCGAGTGTTCTTCATAATAAGCATAAAGACCTTCCTTTTGCATGTGAGAAAGAAACCCCAAAGAAAGAATGGTTCAGTGATTATCATAAAAGTTTTAATATTGAAGGCAAATCAACAGAAAAGTTATTAACAACATTCTATGATAAAGAGGGATATGTTTTACATCAGAGAAGCTTAAAACAGTTTTTGAGAGAAGGATTGAGAGTAGCTAAAATTCATAGTTTTAAAATTTAAACAAAGTCCTTGGGTGAAAAAGTATATTCAATTCAATACAGATATGAGAGCAAATACAAAAGTAAAATTTGAAGGGGACTTTTATAAATTAATGAATAATGCTGTATTTGGAAAGACTATGGAAAATGTTAGAAACAGGCAAAACATTAGATTCGCAACATCTTGGAAAGAAGCTTCAAGATTGATAAATAAACCAAGTTTTGAGAGAGAAGAGGTTTTTTCAGAGAACTTTTCTGCAATTCATATGAAAAAGGAAAGTATTGTAATGGATAAACCAATTTATATTGGAACAGCAGTTCTTGATTTATCAAAGATATTGATGTATGATTATTTGTATAATGACTTAAAGAAAGAGTATGGTGAAAATGTTTCATTGTTGTATATGGACACTGATAGTTTTATCCTAGATATAAAAACTGATGATGTTTA
>NC_140963.1:15107902-15112902 GCF_056783735.1 Eptatretus burgeri
GTAAGGTACAGACTTTAAAAGCAACAACACAATTACCAGTACGGTGCGGACCTTTGCAAGAGAAACATGCTTTCCTTCTCACAACCACTACGCCAGTTAATCTGCTAGGTAGAGATTTGTTGTGTAAACTAGGATGCACGATAGCATGTACAAAGGGAGGGGTTTATGTTGATATTCCCAGGGACAAGACACATTTGGCAATGATGATCCTGATGACACCGCATCCGATTGTTTATTGGTGGAGACTGCCGGAGGAACCAATTAGAAATGCTTGGTCATGCCTAAACCTTATCTCAGACGAAAATAAGGAAATGCAAACGTGGTTAGACAATGCACAAGTGACAATGCACACATACTATAACCCTCCACATTGTACAATCTATTATGATGCGGGAGGGGATGACATTGAATTTGCGGAGAAAATTGCTCCGCACTTGGAAACACGTAATGATTTATTGCTTTGCCGCCTAATGGTTGGTAAGGAAGGTGTCGCAATGGAGGTTAAGCTCACAGACGAGCAAAGGCAGTTGACAAAGTATCCGCCGGGAGTAACCTCACATACAACAATGACTACAGCAAAGGGATATCACCCAAAGGATTTGGGATTTATGGTTTACCGCCTACAGGAGGCAGCAGTGAGCTGCACAGAAACAATAGTGCACTGGGAAGTGCATAAGTTGAAGAATAACGAAGGATGGATCTGTGACCTTATGGAAAAAGAAATACACGGACTGGTGGAAGAGGTTAATTTACCACCAAAGCGGGAAAAGGCATTGGAAATGATGAACACGATAGAAAAGGTGGAAAATCTGATGGGAGAGGTCCCACCACAATTGTGGACAAAACATGATAATGATGTGGGTCGAATCATTGGGGCAACGCCTCTAGTGGTTAAACTCAAACCAGGAATGCCTTTGCCAAATGTGCGCCAGTACCCTCTCCGTAAAGAGGCAGAGGCTGGCATTGCACCCGTAATCAAATCCTTGAAGGAACAGGGTATAATTGTGGAAACTACAAGTCCGTGTAACACACCTATATTGCCAGTGAAAAAACCACAGAAAGATAAATGGAGATTTGTCCAAGATTTGCGAGAAGTGAATGAGATAATCCAAGGTGTTCACCCCGTGGTACCTAGTGCAGAGGGACTGATAACATCTATTCCCGCTAACTCCACTCATTTCTCAGTCATCGATCTATGCTCTGCGTTTTTAGTGTACCCATCGATAAGGAATCGCAGTTTTTATTTGCCTTTACGTACAAAGGCCGTCAGTACACATGGACTGTATTGCCTCAGGGGTTCGCAGACAGTCCAACTTTATTCTCGCGGGCTCTACACAAAGATCTAGAAGATGTTGTTTTCAAAAGTAATTCAGTCCTGCTACAGTATGTGGATGACCTGCTAATTTGCTCCCCAAATAAAGCAGCGTGTACAAACGATACGCTGCAGCTGCTACGGGCGTTAGCAACAAAAGGCCACAAGGTAAACAAAGACAAACTGCAAATGGTCCAAGAAAGGGTCAAGTATCTGGGACACTACATCTCCCACGGAAAGAGGGAGTTGGACAAAGGGAGGATAACCTCGATCACGGAGGTCCCCCGCCCTCGCACGAAGAAGGAGATGATGCGATTCCTAGGTATGGCAACTTACTGTAGACAATGGGTTGTTGATTATGCAATCCTAACCAAGGAACTGTATGTTGTGGTCGGGAGAAACCAGCCACATAAAATCGTGTGGAATGAGCAGATGGGGGAATGCTTTACAAAATTAAAAGCAGCACTTTCGGTGGCTCCCGCTCTGGGGCTACCGGATTATGACAAAACGTTCTTCCTTTACTCTCATGAAACAAAGGGATTTGCACAGGCTGTGCTAACACAATCGCACGGTGACCACCAACGACCAATCGCATACTTCAGTCGAAGGCTGGACCCGGTCGAACGCGGCCTACCTTTTTGTTTACAAGCAGTGGCTGCAGCCAGTTATGCAGTAAAACGCACGGCGGAAATTGTAATGGGGCACCCGCTGGTTTTAAGGGTTCCCCACTGTGTTGCGGCTTTGCTCACACAAAAACAAACACAACATTTAACCAATACACGTCTGATGCAGTATGAGACGACTCTCCTACACCAACCGAACCTACAGATTGAAAGATGCAACGTTCTTAATCCAGCCTCTTTGCTGCCAACGGAGGACGACGGCGACCCACACGATTGCACGGAGGCGATCCAGGAAGTATCCACTGTACGCCCGGATCTAAAGGATCAACCACTAGAGCGACCGGACCTCACCTTGTTTGTTGATGGTTCGGCATACCGAGGACTAGATGGCTCGGGGCATGCAGGATACGCTGTGTGTACGATTGACGAATTAATGGAAGCGTCCCGTCTGCCTTCTCATTTCTCCGCCCAGCAGGCGGAATTGTGTGCCCTTATTAGGGCCTGCGAGCTGTCTGCCGATTCCGTGGTGAACATATATACTGACTCTAGCTATGCTTTTGGTGTTGTACATGACAAAGGTGCAATATGGAAACTGAGAGGGTTTCTTACCTCAGCAGGAACACCAATAAAGAATGGCAGTTTGGTGTCCGAGCTGTTGACAAGCATTACACTGCCAGCGGAAATTGCAGTCATTAAATGCCGTGCACACCAGAAACTGACAACTGACATTGACAAAGGTAATAATAAAGCAGACAAAGCTGCAAAAGAGGCGGCTAGTCTGCCTTTGCCTTCGATAATGCAGGCACGATTGGCGAAAGAGCAAATCAAGCTGCACCAATACAGCTTGTCAGACATTATTGCAATTCAAGCTGCTGCAACACAGAAGGACCATGATAAGTGGCAAGCAGCGGGAGGAGTAGCGGATGACAATGGACTTTGGTCAAACAAGGGGAAGGTAATAGCACCTGTTGAAATCCTTCCATGGCTTGCACGCATGGCCCATTTGAATGGACATGTGTGCAAGAGGGGACTGTGAGACAAGTACAAGAATCATGGTATGCCCCAGGAATTGGGAAAATAGCAGAAGGGGTCTGTAAAACTTGCCAGATATGTCAACAACACAACCAACACAAAATTGATAAGATAGGGCAGCCGGGAGCCCACCCGCCCCCATGGGGTCCTTTTGTGCACCTACAAATAGACTTTATAAATATGCCACCATCATGCGGATATGGAAATATCTTGGTAGTGGTAGACATGTTCACTAAATGGGTAGAGGCATACCCATGTACAAAGGCAGATGCTGCCACCGTTGTGAAGCACTTGTTAAAAAGCTTCTTCTGCCGATTCGGCATCCCTCACAAAATATCACATGATCAAGGGGGGCACTTTACGGGGGAACTAACACAGGCAGCGTGTAAAGCACTGGGAATAAAACAGGCATTTCACTGTGTTTATCATCCAGAGTCAGCAGGCGCCGTGGAAAGGCAGAACGGTATCCTAAAGAACAAGCTGGCGAAACTAACAACGGAAACAGGGTTGAAGTGGCCAGATGCATTACCCTTGGCACTAATGAGCATGCGATCCACAGTGAACCGGAAGACAGGGTTATCCCCTCATGAAATACTAATGGGAAGGCCGATGCGACTTCCCGTAACTGCCCCCACCGACATAAACAAATTGAGTATTGCAATGATGGATGAAAACATGCTGACATTCTGTAAACAGCTCTCCAGGATCGCGAGGACGATACACACGAGAGTGAAGGAGGCCTTACCCGAGCCGGTGGAAAGGCCGTATCACACCTTCCAGCCAGGAGACTACGTACTGATAAAGCACTTTACAAGGAAAACGGCCTTGGAACCACGGTGGAAGGGACCGTTTCAGGTATTGCTGACCACCCCAACCGCCGTAAAGTGCGAAGGTAAGCCTGCTTGGATACACTTTTCACACTGCAAACTTGCCATCTCAGCAGAGGAGGAGGCTGTGCAAGAATGAACCCATTACAGCAAATCCTAGTTGCCATAATTGCCTCATGGATGGGAAGCTGGGAAGTGGAAGGGCAAATTGATAACTGGACAATCCAACCCATCCAACAGAGGGGGAAAAGAGCAATTGGGAACCACACTGAACATTTACACGAGTTGGGAGTACATGGGATAAATACATTCTTACTTTTGTCGCACAAATATGCTACATTAAGTAATGAGACTAAGTGCTGGGTGTGTGCTTATCTCCCGCACTCCTCACAAACGGGTTTGCCATTATCTGTGATCCCATTTGAGGAAATAGACTACTGTGGTGCTGCTTGGTACAACAATTTTAATTTGACAAAAAAAAAAAAAAAAAAACAGTAACTCATCATGTGTAGACTTTACAGGTGCGTGGTACCCTCCTTTTAATTTAAAGAAAAGACCTCCGTACTTCAGAATCACATATAAGCGTATGGGGTTTATCTGCCTTACTTGGACAAAGCCTCATGCCAGATTTCAGGCAGGGAACTCCACTTGTAATATATCAATAGAGATAAGTGACTTACCAGCCAACAGGAAGGGAGAGAATGGAACATATCCGAAGGTTGCATCTAATGGCACATATTTTGTGTGTGGGTATAGAGCCTACCCATGGCTGCCAAACAAATGGGGCGGTTCATGTTATCTTGCGTACGTCGTACCGCACATGCGTTTGATCACTGACCCATTCTCTGAGATAGATCGGACACGACGTAAGAGAGCTATATCAGATGGAGCATATGCAGCAATGATAATTTTCCCCCGATATGGGGCCTGGGTTGCAGGTAGGGAACTTATCAGCATGGCATCAACATTGGAAATAATGGGAAATGATACCGCTGATGGTTTTGAGAAAATTAGCGCGGAGCTGGTCGCATTAAGGACTACTGTAATGCAAAATAGAATAGCTTTAGACATGATCCTAGCTGAAAAAGGGGGAACATGTGCTGTAATTGGCAAAGAGTGTTGTACGTACATCCCAGATAATTCAGAAAACATTAATGACCTCGCGGGTCACATAAGGAAAGAGGCGAGCAAATATAAAGACTACAG
>NC_140963.1:15120402-15140402 GCF_056783735.1 Eptatretus burgeri
AGGATTGGTTCAATCGCCGAATCTCGATATACCTAAGTACCCGCGCGGATAGCTAACCGGGAGACCGTACCTCAACACAGGTCGGCTTGGACACGAACCGCTTAAGCGGTCCGTTCCGTTCTGCAGTGATAACCGAGCGGGTATTGTCGCCCGACCTCGCCGGATCCGATTCTATTTAATGGGTGTTTAAAACCCAGCTATTTATTCCGCGATGCAAGATGGCATTTCCAAGAGGGAGAAGATGCAACGAACGGGGTACATTTTAACAAAGCACATTTATTTACACTTTACACACAACACGTATGCAGGCAAGGCCATGAAATACAGTCATACACGTATTTAAAGAAACAAAAGCAATCATGGGACGGGGACAAAGACACAAGCAAGGGAAAGCACTACGACCGAATACAGTCATGCGCCGCTTAACGACGTTCCGGGCAACGACAGATCGCATATACGACGGATCTGCCAGCTATGAAAAAAAAAATGAAAAAAAAAAATAAAAATAAAAAAATGAAAAAAAAATGTAACTGAAAATTTCCTATCCCCGAGTGATGTGGCCTCGTATAAAAATAGCACATACAATTATGTGCACTGTACAGTACATAATACTTCATAATGATAAATGACTGTGGCCCTGTTATAATGCGATCGTTGAGGTCCATAAAATGTCATCGCGAAAAAAGCAGGATCGTGCTAAATCGGGATTCAAGGAAATCGGCTTTCAAACTGAACCAATGTTTGCACGTTTACCTTCGAGCAAGTAAATTACCTTTGAATTGAAGAATTCCGCGAATAAATCGTTGTTCTGAGTCGACATTAAAACACATTTATTTTAGTGAAGCTTTTCATGTTGTTAAAACAATCGCACTGTTCAGAAAATATATATCACAATTGACAGGAGCTCGTTTCTTCATTTGTAAATCATAACATCGATGCAATGATTACGTATTTATAAAATCCAAACGCTAATTATTCACCTTTCTATAATCTATGCGAGAGGAGATTGTAAGCTACTGCTAATAACACCGATGGCCGTCATGAACAGCACAAAGGTAAAACTAATGCGTCTTCCGTCTCACTTGGATGCGTGTTACAATTGCCCACAGTATTCAGTACAGTAACATGCTGTACAGGTTTGTATCCGAGGAGCAATGGGCTACACCATATAGCCATGGTGTCTAGGTTTGTGTAAGTACGATGTTCGAAAAAAAAAATGATGTTAGCACAACGATGACGTCGCTTAACGACGCGTTTCTCAGAACGTAACCCCGTCGTTAAGTGGCGCATGACTGTATTATTATTATTTCACAGGCACTTAACAGGTTTACTTCTGGACACGGCGCCACCAACATTCATTCGAAAGAAAAAATAAAAGGAAAAGACCACCCCCATAGACAGGGGGGTCAGACTGGGCCCGTGGGCCTTTATGCCGTGGGACTTGGCTGACCGAATGGGCCCCACGAGACAGACGCTGGTTACCTGCACCCTCGTGGTGCGACGGTCGGCGAGCTCTCTCCGGCACTCTCCTTTCGTAAGCGCCTCGACCCTGGACCACCGCACACAACCCTCACGACTTGACACCCAGAGGGAAGGCACCCGGAGCTCGAACCACCACGAAGCAGCAGCAATCACCCGACCAGAAAAGGCTCGACGACAAAAACACATGAGCTCACGAGCTCAACGAGGAGCCACCACGAAGAAAACCACGCAGGAAGCAAACCACACGAGCCACCGAGCTGCCACCATGAAGAAAACCACGCACGAAGAAAACCACACGAGCTCTGACGACAAAAGGACTCGACGACCAAAAACACCAACTCCGAGCTGCCAGTCGACGAGAACACACGAGCTCCGCTGCCACCACGAAGAAGAAAAACCACGCGAGCTCTGACGACAAAAGGGCTCGACGACCAAAGACACGAACTGCCAGACCTGGCATCCTGCACGCCCTTATATCCCTTGGGGTCCAACCCCTTGCTTCTCCCCGTTTTCTGCTCCGCCCCCCTTCCAGTTCCTGCGAGAAGCTTCCCGAAAAGGGGCGTTCCTCCGTTCCCAGCGCCTCATTCCACGAACCGACCAATGGCGAACGATCTGCCTCGCCCTGCCCCCACACCAAGTGTGGAGAAAACAGGCAGGAATATTAGGCGGGAAAAATCCACGCGCCCTCAAGTTCCTTCCTTTTGCTCGCGTATTGAATTAATGCAGAGAGATGGTTGTAATGTGTCCGTGGAGAAGAAGGGAATTGATAGCTGGCGTAGCGGCGAAGGTGGTTAGGCGGTTGGCGATCGTGGTTGTGGCATTGGTGGCATGGTTGGCATTGTGGTTAAGGGGAGCGATGTTGGTTGTTGTAATTGTGGTGGAGATGTGGTTGGTTCAAAATAACGATAGAAAAAAAAACCTACCTCAAAGGATCACAGCCCTGTGACACGAATAATTTCTATTAAACAACGGTGGGGAAATCGAACTGAACACAGACTTACCGGAATAACTGAATAAGGAACCTTTATGGTGTTCTGCGAATTTCCACAGCCGTAACACGACCCTCCTCCCCTTTTTACAGGCTCGTCCCGAGTCGTTGAATTTTCGTGTGCCATCATGTGTAAGTTTCCCCTTATACTTAATGTAAGTACGATTTACCTTCGGATCCCTGAGTGCGACATTTAGTGTATTCGTGTATTCGTGCCGACTCGTCCGGTGCCCGGGGTACCCACTCAGTGATACTCACCATTCGCAGCCACGCTCCCAGCCTGTTAACAGGGCTCCTGCACCCCTCCAAACGGGTTTCGAGCCTACGTTACCACCAACAGCAAAACGACTTCCATTTTGTCAATTTGACTAAACCCCTATCTCACTTTATTCTGACCCTGGAGTCCCTTGGGCAGGAATCACTCCTCCCCCAATCACTCATCGCACCATGCATTCCACATTCACTCCATACACTCAGACCCGCTGGCCTCACTCACTCAACATGTTTCCACTTCACTCTTCAACTCTCACACTCCATCGCTAAACTCTGCCATCCTTCTGACTACATCCCCTAACTACCTCGTGCTCCCACGTCGTCTCTTACACTACAGCACGTTCCTTTTAACACTACATAGCTAAGCTATGTCCCCTCTACACACTCACAGTCTGTCCGTGTCTCCAAAATAATTTTCCATTTCCCATCCTAAATCTAAACTGAATCCCTCTAACTAATCCATTCCACGGGCCCCATGAGGACTTATCCCTGCCCCATGGAGCCGATCTAGCTAAGCTAACCCATTCCCCCGAACTCATTGTGTCCTGTGCCCTGGCAAGGGGGGTCTTCCACCCCTTGCCCGGGAATCCTGTTCACCCAAAGCGAGGCTTGCTTTTTTTTTATGCGTGCACCAGCGCGGCAACTCGCAACCTGCGCTTTACTCTTCGTGACATCATGGCAGCTGTTCGTGCACCTCGTCCCTTCTCGGACGGTACTATCCGGCAGGGATACCCCTCCTGCCGGATTCCAACCATACGTGCAGCCATGATGTCACCCTGCGCATCAAAAACAAGCCTCGCGTTTCAAGGAGTTCCCCACACAAACACACGTGCTCCGCTTGTCGGAGCTTCACACACACGCCCGCATGGAGAACCCGTCCGGTCAAAATCCGTATCCAGCCTACCTTCTGTCCGTCCGCGGGATTGGCAAATCCACCGCGTGCGTTTACGGACTGGGCTTCACTCCCACAAGCGCGCACGTGGTGGACTCGTGCGTAGCACAGCACGGACCCCGCACGCGCTGCCGTGCAAACCCGGCACGGTCCCCAATGCCGCTACTCGGCCTTTGTCCACTGTCAGGCTCCATCGTCGTCCCTGTCGCACTCTCGCGCACAAGCTCCCATGTGTCACGACACTTACACACCACATCATGACACTCGGACTCAGGCACGCGGTTGCGTTCTCCCGCATGCCGACCGCCATCTCCCTCTCACACAGCGACCTAACACATGCGGATCCTATCACACATGCGGATCCTCTCACACATCGTGCTTCACTCACACAGACCCTTTCGCTCACACACATGTGGTTTCTTCCACACGCAGTGTTTCCTTCATACACGCTGCTTCACCAAAACACTCCATTTCACCCACGCTTGCTATTTCATCCACACACACGCTGCTTCATCCACACACGGGTTTCATCCACACCAACCTCTTCCCTCACACACGCGGTCTTCCTGACACACAGCCTTTCACCCCCGCTATGCGTGCGTTGCAGCACGCATTTTGCCACACTTTTGAACACACACACCGAAACCACACTCGTAACCACACACACCGGAACAACCACACTGGGAATTCGCTCTACCACAAGGGGTTCCGGGGCCTCCATACCCCCCAAGCTTCTTGTGCACCCGTCAACAGCACTCGCCCCCTCTACCTCGCAAAGTTCGACCACCAGATCGATCCCTTGACAATCGTGGCATGTTGATTGAAATTCCCATTTTGCACTGGCCTTTTTAAAGCCAATTTCAAGACATCACGTGCAGCTCATTAAAATCATCCCGTACCCCTTGGCGAATCACTAACAGTCAAAACGGCTGTTCAACAACTGTGCTATGAAGTGACAACTAAAGGTTCAAGTGACCATCCGTGACCTTTTTGTTTGACAGTGAGGACACCATTGTACACAAATAAGTTCACACATTTACTACACGAAGTGTTATTGATATTTAAAGGTTTAAAAGGTGGTAAGTTCTTTTGCATTTCAGTGTGTATATATATATATATATATATATATATATATATATATATATATATATATATATATATATATATATATATATATATACATACATACATACATACATACATACACACTAGTAAAGGTGCCCATCTTCGACGGGCATCACTGGCAACATATGGTGAAAGACAGATAGCATGAATGTATTTTAAACAATATATTATATCATTTTTATCCATTGATTATCATTCAGGTTTTCCCCTTCGACTGTCCCGCAGTAGCTCCACTTCGATGACATTACCACATAGTTAGTGACAACACAACGTGTACCATTCGTGAGTTCCAGATGATCCATAGAGCGCATTAAAATTACAGGGCACCGTAATTTAAAGTGATCCAAAAGGCCGGATCAGTTTCGTGCACATATTTATATCTTGTAGATTTTATCTGGCCAGATCAGTTTCGTGTACATATTCATATCTTGTACATTTTATCTGGCTGGATCAGTTTCGTGTACATATTCATATCAAGTAGATTTTAGCTGGCCAGATCAGTTTCGTCGACATATTCATATCTTGTCGATTTTAGCTGATTCTGAAACTATGAACAGCATGTCGATCGGATGGTTCTGTGATTTTCTGTGGTCGTAAACAGAAGTACGACTTCAGCCTGTACGCCACTATACGGAGACCCGAGGACCTAATATTTCACAACAAACTAAAAACTCACAAAATTTGAAGATATTTTAAATAAACAATTTATTATAATATCAATTAAATATCATTTTTATCCATCGATAATATGAATTGTTCTGTACAGATATAGTTGTTCTCCTGGGATCTGCGCATCCACGATCTAGCTATGTTCTAATGAAGTGCAGTAGGAATAATAAAAACAGCACCGTGCAGGAGTGTAGGTAATCTCTCCAAAGCTCTCGGAAAGCCTTAAAATGCATCACGATCGGTTTGATTGTGAACAGATATTTACGGACGGACGGACATCGAGACCGGTTTTATTAGGTCATCATGAAGGTACCGCTTGATATTACGCATTGAAATAGAGATATGAATACTCAAGTGAGTTTATTATATGTCTATGATTGAGAGGTTATTGACAACTCAATAACATGAGCAATTTACTCTGGCATATAGTGATTAATAACACTCTACAAAAGGTTTTACGAACTCATCTTAGTGGTCCTCTTAAAAATGGGAAACAATTTTATTTCTTTTTTGTGCAATAATTCCTCCCATTATGCAAATGGAGAACATGAACTCTTTAACTACCATAATCATCAAAACAAATTTTGAGGGGCCTCTTAAGGAAGACAATATCATTACTATATATGTCAAAGCTTGTTTCATTTCATGCAGTAACAAAAATCTGATGGTGGAATAAAAAAAGGGGCGTGCCGAAATATATATACATATATATATATATATATATATATATATATATATATATATATATATATATATATATATATATTGTTACGTTTGAGGGGGGGGTATGCGTTCAAAAGGTAATTAGGATGTTTAATTAGGTATGCCATGCTGTTCGAGTGTACCAGGATCTCGATGTAATAAGTAGCAATTCAGTGGTGATAAGTTGTCTAGTAAATGTCCATTTCTTCAAGGGGGAAATGATAATTGTCACGTAATTAGATAGGGACACAGGATAGGGTAAGTGTGTCTGCGTAAACCCATTTTAGTAGTCCCTGGAGGCTTGCCGTGACGTCACAGGAGAGTGCTGCGGATGGCTCTGCCCTGTGATCACGATTGGCGGAGGGCGACGGCGCAGGGCCAATGAAACGGCTCGATTGGAAGTGACGAGGACGGGAGGATAAAAAGGTTCTGTTCGGGGTCGAAAAGAAAGAGGAAGAAGATCGGGACTGAAAAACTGTTCTGGTGGAGGCTGTTGTGCTGGGAGCGTGCTGTGTTGTTGCACTGATTCGGTCCTGTTTTTCATCGTGTCTCGAGGCCTTCCTGTGCCTCGTGCCTCACCTTGGTTGGCTCTGGGGTTCTGCTGGCTTGGAGTACGGGGTCGACTGGCGGGCGGACCTGCCTCCCTCTCCTGCTCGCAACTTGGCACCAGAACTGGTTCCCTGGCGGCTGTGAGCGGACTTGGGCCAGGACCAGGAGGTCGACAGCACCACGGTGTCTCCTGCCCCTGACGAGCGCAACGCCAGCTCGTCCGACGCCAATCCAGGGACTGTTGAGTCTACACCACGGGCCAGCCTGACCACCAGGACCAGCAACGTTGTGTGTGTGTGTGTGTGTGTGTGTGTGTGTGTGTGTGTGTGTGTGTGTGTGTGTGTGTGTGTGTGTGTGTGTGTGTGTGTGTGTGTGTGTGTGTGTGTGTGTGTGTGTGTGTGTGTGTGTGTGTGTGTGTGTGTGTACCTGGTGCCTTAGAGGATTTGAGATTGGTATATCCATTGGAATTGTCTGTGTTTTCCCCACGCCCGAACCCACACAACCATCCCGTCGAATCGCCCCGGATCCCTCTTCTTGCCGAGTCTTGTTATTTCTGGTTAGAGAAATAAACATCATCAACTCAGTGAAAAGCGACCCGTGCCACCTTCCTCGTCTCGTTTGCGGTAGAGCGATTAGAACCGTCATCTTTGGGTTATAAAAATAAACCGCCTCCATCGTTTCAGCTCATTCTACGTTGGCGGGACTGTTCAAGTCCCGTGGACGTCACATTGGTTTCAGGGTGTTGGATGTTCGAACCCCTCTAAATTATATTTGGTATCGGGAGAATATACCAGAACTGAAATCTCGCCACGAATTGGAATATAAAACTACTACAGAAAAGCGCACGAGCACGGGAAAATTTTGGCGGGATTTTTCAAATAAAAATGAATTGGCGGCAAACGGGACTTCTGCACCATGGCGGATGTGCAGATGTTTGAGGAGGAAGGCCACGTGTCTGGCAGCGAGTCGGGGGAAGAAGGGAGAGACGGGGGTAGGGTTGGAACCTCCCCCATTCCGAGCGTGGACCGTGGTTCATCGCCCGTAACGGAGCCGGCAGCGCCGGAAACCGGCACGATGACGATCTGGACAATTTTGGAACGTTTAATGAGTGCAATACAGCACAGGGGGCAAAAATGACGGCACAGGGGGCACAAATGGCAGAAATGACGGCACAAATGGAAAATCAATTCGGGACACAGAGGGCAGACATGACGGCACAGGGGGCACAAATGGCAGAAATGACAGATCAATTGGGCGTAATGGGGCAACAGTTGGGTGCACGGATTGATTTAATGAGGGATGAATTGGGGGAAAAGATGGAGAAAATGAAAACTGAGATGCAGGAGTGTGTGGATGTTCAATTGGGGGAAATACAAAGTAAATTCGAGGATAGATTGGAGGAAACAAAGGTAGAAATTACATTGGAGGGGGAAAATGTACAGAAAAAATTGGTAGATAAAATTGATGCAACGAACATTCGGGTTGATAAAGTGGATGAAAGCCTGGAACGTCATCGTGCCTGTGTGGATGCTCGTATGCAGCTGCACGTAGAAGAGTGGGGAGAGCTGAGGAAGCAAGGGATGAAGGAGGAGGTAAAAGAATTGGAGGTTCATTTGGACGAACAAGATAAAATTATGAGCCAAGATGAAGTCTTGGATAAAGGCCTGTACTGGTAGAGCCGTCTTTTGTAAGTAGAGTGTCCGGGTTGGTTGAGGAGCAGCTACAAGCTCGCGACGGAGCCTTGGAGGAGGTTGTGCGGGCCCAGAAGATCCTGCGGGAAGAGGTGAATCGGTCCATTCAACGTTTGGAACAGGAGGCAAAATTGACCCATGAGACCCTCACCACAAAACATCTTTGGCCACAGTGGGCTCCGAAATTGGATACGCAGCCGCAAGGGTGTTTGATCCCTGGGCTGGATTCGGACAAGGGAGAAACTGAGAAGCGGGCCACCGTAAAAGTGATCTCCCTGGTAAATTTTGACGGGTCAGGGAGCCTTGAAGCTTTTCTGACGCAATTTGAGTGTATTTCCCGACTAAACGGGTGGAATGAGCGGGAACGTACAGGGAATTTGGTGGCAACGTTGCGGGGACCAGCCGCAGACGTGTTAAACGTGATCGCGGAGGGGATGTTGACCAGCTCCCACATTTGCGAGGCGTTGAGCCGTCGGTTTGGGTTCGCGGCAAACTGTGATCTGGTGCGGGCCCAGCTCCAGCACTGCAGATTAAAGCCGGGTGAGACAGTGCAGGAGCTGGCACAGGACATTTACCAATCAGTAAGGATTGCGTATCGGGACCTTACAGTGGAGGCATGGGACAGACTGGCACAAGAGAAATTTTTAGCTGCTCTTCCGGACCCTGAGGTCCGAGCGCTAGTGGAGTTACAGGATCCACCCACCGTTCACCGAGCGGCTGAGTGCGCAGCCAGGCTGGCCTCGTGGAGGCGGCCGGGTCGGATGCCAGAGAGGCCATCGGTGACGGTCCGACAGGCGGAGATTCAGGATCAGGGAGGGGGGCTGGGAGAAATTGGCATTACCCAAATGTTGCAGGAAATTTGCCAGAAACTGTCAAGTTTGATAAGGGGTAATTCGGTAGTTGGTGCGCCAAAGCGGCGGGGTCCAGCCCAGCCAATAGAGCAATTCGATTATGGCCGAGGGGGTCCGGAACCGGAAGAGACATTACACCGATACCCACGGGGGCCTTTTATGAGGAGTTGTTTCCGGTACGGGCGAAGAGGACACATGCAACAATATTGCCGGTACCCGGCGATGGAGAGACCCTCCAATAGACTTTCCAGCCCGGAGAGGATGAATCCTCCTGCTGAACCGCCAGGTCTATCCGAGATGCCCTTTTATAGGTCGGGTCCGGAAATCACTGTCGGGGGTCGGGGAGACTAGATTGGGCTGAGCATATACGTACATGCTCGGCTGCTGAGATTGTGGCGAAGTGCCCTCCTTTGGTGAAAATAGTGAATTGTGGGAAAATTGGCATGGGTTTGTAAGTTCTGCTGGGTTTTAGAGTGACAATAGGGACAGTGGGTAATTGGTAACAAAGCGGGCACGAGTGGCTGTCCAATGGCTGGTGCGTGGATCGGGTGGGGAGAAGTGCTGTGTGAGTTGTTTCAAGTTAAGAAGTGAAATGTATGGTGCACACATTGATTTTTATTGGACATGGTGTGGTAACAGGGAAGGTCATGGTCGGTGAAGTGTTAGAAATGCAGGTGTCACATGTAAGGCCGATGGGGTGGGGGAGTCATGTGGGTTTTGTGGGTGGGGATGATGTGCTTGTCCGCAGGGATTGCTGAAGCTCACGGTGAGCGGGAATTGCAACCCCCTTCAAGGAGATTCACCACCTGGTGGCTAATGGTGACAGTGTCTGGAGGCAACTGGGAGAGGGTCTGGTTGGGCGACCAAGGCGGGTAGGACCTTGGCGACCCAGGAAGGCCAGAGGAGCCAGTGAGACCCCTTCCAGTGTGTTGTACGGGTTAGAGCTGATGGCTACCAGGGGGTGGGAATCGAAGGGAGCGGGACGGAGAAACGTCCGGGTTGGACTAAAGCTTACCTGTGGGCATGGTAGCACCTGAGATGCCCCCATCATCTTGTGGTAACCCACCTCACGGCCATGACGGGATTCAGCCTGCATCATTAAAATGGGGACCATGAGCTAGAAATGTGATGATGACCATGGTGTGAGTGTTGTGAAGATGTGTGAGTCCCACTCGATCCCGCACAACTTGACATGTGCAGCAAGGGCATGATGTCCGCATAATTTTGGGGCAAGCAAATTTGAAAATTGGCTCCCCAGGTAACGCTGGGTCTATTAGCATCCACTGGGGGAGGCGGTCAAGTGTAAATATCCTGTGAATAGTGTCGTTAAGGCTTAGAGTAGGAATGTAAAGTATAAGTGTTGTGTTTTTTTTTTGTGGAACCTTTTGTTTCCCCTCCCCAGATCACTGGAAGAGTGTTGGGCAAGAGCGATGATCCAGAGGATGGAGTGCAACTTCGCTCAGTGCTCTCATGTGATAAAATAAAAATAAAAATAATAATAATAATAAAAAAAAAATGAATGATTGTTTAGGCGAGGATAAGGCCATAAGGGGGTAGTACATTAAGCAGGATAGGTAAGTTAGCTGCGGCTCGCTGCCCATTGCCCCTCCGACTTTATTTCGTTAGGTTAAATAGGTGTGAGTCAGTAAGTGTAAAGGCTGGTACGGTAGCACCTGTGATATACCTTGCAGGAGCTGCGGTACCAGAGGAGGGGGCAGTGTTACGTTTGAGGGGGGGGTATGCACTCAAAGGGTAATTAGGATGTTTAATTAGGTATGCCATGCTGTTCGAGTGCACCAGGATCTCGATGTAATACGTAGCAATTCAGTGGTGATAAGTTGTCTAGTAAATGTCCATTTCTTCAAGGGGGAAATGATAATTGTCACGTAATTAGATAGGGACATGGGATAGGGTAAGTGTGTCTGCGTAAACTCCTTTTAGTAGTCCCTGGAGGCTTGCCGTGACATCACAGGACAGTGCTGTGGATGGCTCCGCCCCGTGATCACGATTGGCGGAAGGCGACGGCGCAGGGCCAATAAAACGGCTCGATTGGAAGTGACGAGGACGGGAGGATAAAAAGATTCTGTTCGGGGTCGAAAAGAAAGAGGAAGAAGATCGGGACTGAAAAACTGTTCTGGTGGAGGCTGTTGTGCTGGGAGCGTGCTGTGTTGTTGCGCTGATTCGGTCCTGTTTTTCATCGTGTCTCGAGGCCTTCCTGTGCCTCGTGCCTCACCTTGGTTGGCTCTGGGGTTCTGCTGGCTCGGAGAACGGGGTCGACCGGCGGGCGGACCTGCCTCCCTCTCCTGCTCGCAACTTGGCGCCAGAACTGGTTCCCTGGCGGCTGTGAGCAGACTTGGGCCAAGACCAGGAGGTCGACAGCACCACGGTTTCTCCTGCCCCTGACGAGCGCAACGCCAGCTCGTCCGACGCCAATCCAGGGACTGTTGCGTCTACACCACGGGCCAGCCTGACCACCAGGACCAGCTACGTTGTGTGTGTGTGTGTGTGTGTGTGTGTGTGTGTGTGTGTGTGTGTGTGTGTGTGTGTGTGTGTGTGTGTGTGTGTGTGTGTGTGTGTGTGTGTGTGTGTGTGTGTGTGTGTGTGTGTGTACCTGGCGCCTTTGAGGGTTTGAGATTGGTATATCCATTTAGTCCGGGAGCCAACCTGTGTACGAGGCTGTTTTAGGGTTGGACCTTACAGCCTCTGCTATAAAATTTTACACCCCCAGGATGTTTAGATATATGTTTGCAGTTCATGAAAACCAATGTTGGCAATTCATAAGCTCTTGCGAAAAATTTTGGCGGACGTTTTTGTTTGAGGAAGATTTGAAAAATTTGATAAAACAGCAATTGTCAATAAAATTTCTAAAAAAATTAAAAAATCACATTCATGAAAAATAAATGTGAACTAAATGTAAGAATTCAATCAGTGCATTGTAAAATGACAAAAAAAAATTGCCTTTGTGGAAGTAAACCTCGTAAAAGTACATAATTTTGTGAAAAATGCCTTAAAAATAACGTTTTTTGAAGATGGCCTTTAGAACTTTTCTTATCATAGGCAGATGCTGCATTAGAATACTAATTTCTCTTAATGTGATATGAACATGGTATCCATGGCTAATTAAAACAGCAAATTTGAGTGAGTTCTATCAATTTTTAAAGAGAAAATTAACATTTTTGTCAACCAAAGTTACCCCTACCCCCAAAATCTTCTTACTCTATTGAACACAGTTCGGTTAAGGTTTGCTAGATCCAGGTTGGGTACTTCACAGTTCACTCTTCCAAAGGAAAATTCAATGGTGTTTGGAGTGACATGGCCCTGGAGCAGACATACAACAATGAAGGGAAGACATCTCTGTTCAAAGGCATATCTCAGGCACCAGCTGCTCGAGATAAATATGTGAAGACAGCACCATTTCTCACAGCTGTATCAGAGAACATAAAGTCTATGGCTAATCTAGGCCAACAGGAATCTACTCATCATGGAGAAACACATAAGCAGGCAACAGAAGAACATATGCATGTTGAGGAGATCAAGAAAGTGATATGCCAGCAGATGATAAACCCATTCCAGTGTAACAACCAAGTGGATCTGCTCAATAGAGCAACTGGTGAGAAGGATGCTTCAAAAGACTTGGTCCATGCTCAAGCTAAGGGCATGGAAGCCATTATGAAAGCAGAAGAGGTGGTCTCTATTAAGATTGAACCACTGAAGCTGGTAACTTTCTCCTCACAGAAGAAATCAAACCCATCAAGGAAACAGAGTTTAATCAGGATCTATCAAGATGAGACTGCAACTACACGTGTGCTGTGTTTCTATCGAGATGCCGACCCAGTCACAAGACAGATTGCATTTTCCCATGAGTGGACAGACTATCCATCATCCCTGTTTGAGGTTGATCCACGCTTAGCACAGGGGTTTGTAATGCGCAAAGGCAACAAGTCTGATTTCGTGGCAGTGCTAATTGCTGAAGCTGAGCAGGATGTTGTTTTACAGCTGCCATCATTACCACAGAGTGACCTATACACAGTTTATCTGGTAGACACAATGGCATTTGTAAATAAATACCAAAAAATGGGTGCAAAAACATTTGGTGAACTTCCCCAGCTGTATCTTCGCAAGCTCCTTCAGTTCAAACCTGAAATGTGCAACTGTGTCAACATCATTGGTGATCAGGATGATTTTGATGATAGCCATACTTTGAAGGGTCATGAGCAGCAGAGGAGAAACCAGACAGACCAGGCAAGACAATTCTCACCATCCAAGAGTCTAGAAATTCCGGACTGGAATTTACTCATGAAGAATCCAAGAAATAAAGGAAATCTTCAGAACTTCATTGGCACTTCCCTTTGTGAGAGTCCTGAAGCTATTCCGGATGGAGTGACCATCATTCTTGGTGGTATGATGGAAAACAAAGGTCACACTCTTTCCATCACATCAGCATCAAGTTCAGTTCTGGACTTACCTTGTGAAGAACATGAAGAGGCAGACACAAGGATTATTGCTCATCTTGCATATTGTGTGGAATATCTTGATCACCATCGAGCTGTTGTGCATGCAACAGATACAGACATAATTATGCTGTGTATATATCACTTCTGCTGCTTGAACACATTGCAAGAACTCTGGATACAACGGCAGAATCAATACCTACCTATTCATGAGCTGGTAGAAGTGTTGAGCAAGAAGTACCAGAAAATCCTCTTGATGTCGCAGCCACACTTCTGTGCACATATGTGTTGTGTGGATGTGACACAGTGAGCTACTCATTCAGAAGGGGAAAAGAAGAGGTCAGGTCAGGTATGGGAGCATGTGCCAGAACAGCGCGTCGCTGCGTCCACTTTCCGCCGGTACTCCAGGGGCCTCCGTCTGGCCATCCCCCAGGCAGATGCCAGGCCCATCCCCATCTCCTTGAGATGATGGTCAACCTGCTGCAACCATGAGGCACGTGGTCGGCCCACTGGCCTCCTCCACTCATGAGACTCCCTCGCTGAGAGAATCTGGTGAGCAGGATCAGCGTCAGGAAAACGAGCCACATGTCCATACAGCCGCAGCTGACGCTCACGGACTATGCAGGTAACAAATCTCATCCGAGTCTCTCTCAGCAACCGCTCGTTGGACACAAAATCCGACCAGCGATAGCCAAGGATTCTTCGAAGAGACCTGGTACCAAAGGAATTAAGTCTCCGTCTCAGATCCTTGGTCAAAGTCCAAGTCTCGCACCCATAGAGCAAGACTGGAAGTACCAAGGACCTGAAGACTCGGACTTTCGTCCTCCCGCACAGGTACCGGCAGCGCCACACCCCATGATCCAGTAAATCCATGACTCCCCAGGCCCGACCCAGACGTCTATTGACCTCTGGCTCACAACCTGCGGAGACATGAATATCACTGCCAAGGTAAGTGAATCTATCCACGACCTCAACATCCTCACCACAAACAGACACAGACAGGACAGCAGCATCCAAGATGTCACCGAAAGCCTGGATCTTAGTTTTGACCCAAGAAATCCGTAATCCCAACGGCTCCGACTCCTCATTCAGCACCTCGAGGGCCCCCAAGAGGATGTCTAAAGTCTCCGCAAAGATGACTGCATCATCTGCAAAATCAAGGTCCGAGATCTTGACATTGCCAAACGATGCACCGCAACTTTATCTCTCCGACATCCTCCCTAAAATCCAGTCCATACAAGTGCTGAAAAGTGTGGGGGCAAGTACACATCCCTGACGAACTCCAGTAACAACTGGAAATAAGTCAGAGATGGTACCACCACACTCCACAGCACTCTCAGTACCAGAGTAGAGTTCAGACATCAGATCGATCAGTTTCGGTGGCACCCCACGAAGACCAAGAATTCTCCAGAGGACATCCCGATTCACTGAATCGAACGCTTTACAGAGATCAACATAGGCTGCAAGCAGCCCCTGCCGAAACTCTCGTCTGCGTTCGGTGAGGACACGAAGTGCAAGGATACGGTCAATCGTTGACCTCTTTGGTGTAAAGCCTGACTGTTCTGGACGCTGGTGCTCAAGCAGATGGTGGCGAACCCTATCAAGAATTATCCGAGCAAAGACCTTGCCCGGCACTGAGAGCAGCGTCACCCCTCGGTAGTTGTTGCAGTCTTGGTGATCACCCTTCCCTTTCCAGAGAGGGACAACAAGGCCCCTCTTCCAGTCAGTTGGGATGATGCCTGTGTTCCTGTGAAAAGAAGAGCGGCACAGGTTTCTCTGGGACTGATAGGAAACCTTCCCCACCTTGTTGATTTTGGAAGAGATAGTGAAATGGCAGCAACAGAATGTGTCATTGATGAGGCCAGAGTATACTGGACTGCTCTGCATGGCCAAAAAGGGTTCAGCTGTTTGGATACCCTCAGGCAGCATATGTTTGTCTCTTCAAAATTAGACCTTAGGTCACTGCCAGCAACAGAAGATGCGTTTTACTTCCTTGTTTTAAGAGCATTGTATCAATTGCTTCTGTATAGACGTGCACATCTCAGTGACCGAGCACTTCCCCCAGCCACAACATTTGGCAGAACCTTTATCAATGGAAAACTGGTCCCAATTCTCATGTCTAAGCCAGCCAAGCCAAACATAGACAAAACGGTGTCTTGCATGTGCAAATTATCCAAATGTCTGAAACGATGTTCATGCAAAAAGGCTGCTGTGCCTTGCTGAGTGACATGCATATGCCTTGGTCAGAGAGGTTCATGTGGTGGAGTTGTTTCAGAGAGTGACTCTTCCTCTGAAGAGGATGTTTCATGTCACAATATTGTGTTAATCCATTTCTAATTTTATCTTCCTTAAAACCATGGCATGTAAAAGTATGTTCTTGTTCCTGACCCCATTGATAGTCAAGCATTTCTGAGTTGCATAAATCTTTTGTTGTTTGACATATAACCTTGTCAATTGTAGGTAGGTTAAATCTACACCAATTGTGATATAGGAAATGAACTCCTCTTTAATATGAGGGGTCATTTGTGTATATAGGTTTAGTGGTTATGATTTTAGGACAATATGAATTACCCCTACCCCCATCCTACATCTTCGCTTTTGCCAACATTTTGTTATCAGAGGGGGCTCGCAAAAGTGTTGACTGTGTTGTTGCGCAAGAGTTTCACCATTGCCAACATTGGTTTTCATATACTCAAAGGGTGTCTCTTTATGAAAATCAACACAAAAATTTTATAGCAGACCGGGCAATTTTTTTTTAATTTTGATCGGTTGGCTCCCGGACTAATTGGAATTGTCTGTGTTTTCCCCACGCCCGAACCCATCAACCATCCCGTCGAATCGCCCCGGATCTCTCTTCTTGCCGAGTCTTGTTATTTCTGGTTAGAGAAATAAACATCATCAACTCAGTGAAAAGCGACTCGTGCCACCTTCCTCGTCCCGTTTGCGGTTGAGCGATTTGAACCGCCATATTTGGGTTATAAAAATAAACCGCCTCCATCGTTTCGGCTCATTCTACGTTGGCGGGACTGTTCAAGTCCTGTGGATGTCACAATATATATGCATATATATATATATATATATATATATATATATATATATATATATATATATATATATATATATATATATATATATATATGTATATATACAGGATGACTCAGCCTGTCATCCTTCCGAGGTCGGCGAAATGAGTACCAGTCTACTGGGCCGGTGTATACCCCGGTTAAAATAGGTGTACCATATCCCTGTGTCGTAAGAGGCGACCAGGGTTGCGTCAGGAAGGGCATCCGGCGTAAACATGTGCCAAATCACCATGCGGATCGTACGGATGATCCGCTGTGGCGACCCCTAACAGCAGCAGCCGAAAGATGAAGAAGAAGAAGAAGATATATATATATATATATATATATATATATATATATATATATATATATATATATATATATATATATATATATATATATATATATATTAGGGTGGTCCACAAATATTTTTTTCTGAATTTCCCATGTCCACAAGGCTTGATTTTGTCCACTACCACTATGGATTTATTTTACAAAATTTGATGGCGATTGGTGTATAACTCGAGGTCGCTCAGAAAGTCAACGTTTGACCAAAACATCAAAGAAACATTCGAGAATATTGGATTTTTTGTTTCAAACACTTTATTATTCCACAAGTTACATAAAAAGATGCAGCACACTGCACTCTGCACTACAACACTGTCATAACACGTTACATTTCTCTGTCCCTTATCCTGTCCTCGGCCTTGTTCATCAAAAGGGCCTTTGATGGCTCAGGAAGGGCCTTGCGATGGTTCGAAACAAGTCTGAGTAGGTATTGTTTCTGTTCCTCATCTTTCTGAGTGTCTCGTTGTACTGCTGGACGAGTCGGATACCGCGCTCGGCAGTGTCGTTTATGACTTTCAGCCTCCTACAAGCCTGCTGGAGCTCTGTGTAGCAGGGATGGCTCTCCCACTCGTTCGGCGCTACCTTGAGGAATTCGGAGGCCTTTTCGCGGCTTTTTTCACCCAACAGGGAGAAGGTCATCGTTCGTTCTGTAACCAATCTTGGGATTTGTTCAGGCCACGCAATCATGTCTGATGGAAGAATTGGTCGATGGTACTCGACAGCTTTTGGTCTGGACAAATTAGTGACCATCTTCGACTTCGTCCCCTCTGTCACGCGATCGTCGAAGAAAGCGAACCCCACCAAGTGTTCCGACAGGTACCACAGGTGGTTCGAGAACGCTTTAACTGTCTTGTCCGATAATTTCCGATCCGGGTAACGTTTGAGCACATTCCTGAACTGGATGTCGTTATAAGTAGCCTGGACCCCAATTGGTGCCTCGTTCCAATATTTTACGTACGCCAGGCTCACAAACAAGGCAAAGTCCAGAATATTCTTGCTTTCCTTTTTTGTCAGTTTGAATTGATGGCAGAACAAGTAAATTTTTATAGCGTATATTCCTTTCGTCATCCATCGAGCGTGACGCATCGCTCCTGGAGCCCGGAATCTGAAGGATCCGGCATCCGCATCGCCACCTCGGAATAGGAGAGATATCTTCAGCAATTCCAGGTAATCGTCCCTCGGTTGTTGTTGGGTGATTGTGATCGGTAAATAATCCAACATCTCCACTCGCAGCTCAGCGAGTACTGGATCATCAAAAAACGTACACACGTCGTACTGGTTATGATCCGAGTCTGCCCATTTCTTCGGGAAGCATTTGAACAGAAGATTGTTGGGGCCAGACGTTCTACCGAATGTGCAGGCAGAGGCGTGCGACAGAACTTTTTCATGCATGTGGTGTCTACATGCAACCCACACGATTTCTCTCTCCATGTAGTTCTCTAGTCTGATGCAAGCGCCTTGATGTAGGCCGGTATTGCTGCTCGTAGTATCAAAGACAATGCCATGAACCTGATCTTTGACTCCCCATTTTTCAATGGAATCAATGCAAGCAGTTGCTTTCTTGTTTGCCTGTTCCACTGGTTGCTTTTGGGACACCCAATAGCTTCTCTTCTCCGTTACCAGTAACCAGCACCGTGATATGGTTGACATTTTTCTTTGAGCTGTTAATATCTGGTAAGAGTTTACCATCCCAGTGGAGAAGAAGAGGTCCTTTCAGGGAGAAGTCGTCTTCCTCGGCGGCAGCTGCTTCCCTACGTCCCTCCATACGACAACGTCGTACAGAGCTCTGTGATAGGGTGATGTCGCCGATATCATGACCGAGGGCCTTGGCGACAGCTCCGGCCACGAACACAGCCCTGCGATCTGGCAAGTTCACGCAATCCAGTGCTGCTACAACATCCGGAGATCAGAAAATCTTCTTTGGTTTGGGATTGGATAAAGTAGCCGAATGAGCTTCTGCTTTACTGCAGCCAGGGGTCTCTGATGACGTTGAGGGAGCTATATATTTATCCTCCGGAGTTTCAGATTCACCTGATGTAGACGATAGCGGTTCGCTTTCAGTTACCTTCAGCTTGCGGCTTTCCCTTTCAGCGTAACGTTGCCGAGCTCAGTCTTCATTTCCGTCTCTTTTTCGTTTATTTTCCTCTCTAGAGTGGGTGACTAAATCAGCTCCAGCCATGCGACTGGAGAACACACTCTCTCGCTGACGCTCCAGGAAGTCACGGTCGGCACTGATCACTATTTCCGACAATGCATTGGCTGTCGCTACGTCGAATAACTCCTCCAGGTCTGAGAGAAATAAATCATTGTTCATTTCACCAGTGTCGTTGTCCCTTTTGCGATTTTTCTTTAGTTTTAGATATCTCTCGTGGAGCTTTTTCAGCTTATGTACGCATGCATCCGGACGTTGCGTTGGCAATCTCGCTCTATTCCACACCTCGATCACTCCACAACACGTGATTCTATAGCTCTCAGCAAGTCTTTTTCTCGGTAACATGATGGAATTGTAAGAGGTGGAGAACATCCAAGTCCACGTGGCAATCTTCCGGCAGAAAGCTGTGATATCGATGCTCCCAGTATCCAGTTTTCAGAAGAAGAACGGAGTCCTGGCTTCAACGCCATCACTCAACCAAAGCCAAAGAAATTGAAAGAAATAATGGAACAAAAATATCACATGATCAGCACAATATACTGTTTTATTGAAGAGTGCGGCTGCTCCAGACACGCGAGTCGAAAACCAACCGCCCTCACCGTTCCCGCTCATGCTGCCACCCCCCTTCCATCGCTGTAACGGAAGCACCACCACGCCGCTGGTTTGGCGGGGGGGAGGGCAAGCAGGAGTACCAACAATCCATCTCAAAATTACGCAAATGTCACTCATCAGCCAAAAATCCTCATCTTTGAGCGACCGCTAAAC
>NC_140963.1:15175402-15180402 GCF_056783735.1 Eptatretus burgeri
TGATACTGCAGGATATAAAAATTGCCAATATACAGGGTGTCTATAAAGTCATTGTGCAACTTTAAACTTTTATAGCTTTTGATCTACTTACAGCGCAAACTGTAAAACCACAAAGAAACCATAAATGGTGTATGGAAGCATAATTCATAAGGTTTTTAGTCAATGCAGTTCATATTGTTGGGCTTCAACATAACCCAGTTAACCGCTAATTTTTCGTAATACACCGTGAAATCCGATTTCATAACATGTTGAAAACATTCTCCATTTGCTGCTGAATAATTTCGTGAATTTCATTTGTGATTATATTCGTAAGTTCATCCAAATAATGTGGTTTTGATTCTTAAACAACAGCTTTACATCGCCCCATAAAATGTAATCCAATGAAGACAGGTCAGGAACGAGGTGGCCAAGCAATTGGTCTCTGTCTACCGATCCACTTGTCTGGGAAGACATCATTCAAGAATCGTCAAACATTCCAACCACAGTGGCAGAGACCCCAGTCTGGCTGGAACAAGGTGATATGTGAAAGATTTAATCATCATAGCTCAGGAACCAAATGCAGTAATTGTTGTGGTGGACTTTTTTGTTGTTGTTGTTGTTGTCAAAATTGTCAAGGCTCATATGAGAGCTAACACACAATGCACAGCAAGGGGGGGTATGAGACAAGAGGGGTGGGAGATGGAAGGAAAAAACAATGGGGAACAGAGACATTCGGAGATCTGTGGAAGGGAGAGGGATGAAGCGGGGAACACGGAGTATACAAGATGGATACGACATGGACTTTCAGGAAGGAAAGCAGGGAATTTTAAGGAGGTTGGTTTGGGGTGGATTAACGGGAGTAGAAAAGATCGAGGTTTTGGATGGGGGAAGATAAGAGGTGGTGGTGAACAGGTGTTTTGAGGGCCTGGAGGAAAGAATGCAATTGAAAAAAGTGTGGGAGTTTATTCCAAACGCAGGAAAACAGAGGAATGAAAGAGTGAAGGTGAGTAGTGATTCGTGATTTTGGTAATTTTACCAGAATGGGATTGCTGATGAACCTTGAGCACCCTGCAGAAATATGGGCAGGTCATATCGCAGACAGAGCGGGGGGGGGGGGGGGTGGACAAGACCGGAGAGGAAATGGTAGAAGACAGAAAGACCACCGACCTGCCTGTGGTGAAAGAGTGAGAGGCACAAAGACTCAGCCTCACTGCGGGAGATACCAATGATCCTAAATGCCTTGGTTTCCACAGTATGAAGCTGAGAAAGGTGAGAGGCAGGAGCACCAGCACAAGGGGAGAGCAGGACTCAATCAGGCTGCGGACTAAAGCTTTGTCTGGGGTCAGCAGCTCAGGTGGGCAGAGGAAGGACTTGGCACTGTGGAGGAATCCCAGTCGGCGACTGGTTTTGGAGGGCAGGTTGGAAATGTGGCTTTCCCAGGAAAGATCATGGCAGATAGTGAGACCCAGAAGCTTGAATGAAAGGACTTCTTCCAGAGGATTGTTGAGAAAGTAGATGGGGGGGGGAAGGGGGTTCGAAACAGTCCTTTCGGAGAGACATGTTGAGAGTGGGAGATTTGTCAGGATTGAAAGATATTCTATGTGTTGGACGAGTTTGTGATTTTGTCCAGATCTGCAGAGAGCAAAGAAGCTGCTGCTTGCCGATCTGAGGGATGACAGATGGTACGGCAGAATGTGGACAGTGTGACCACTCCTTGGCTTTTTGGAGTCATCAGCAAAGAGATAAAGAAGATTTTTCAGAGAGTCGGAGAGATCATTGATGAAAACCAGAAAAAGAATAGGGCCCAGAGTGCTGCCTTGAGGAATTCCAGCCTGGGCAGGAAGAAGGGTGAGACAACTCCATTTAGGGCCACACGTTGGCTACGACAGGAGAGGAAATCTGCGAGACATGAGTGGAGAGATGCTTCAATGCCACACGAGGAGAGTTTGGTGAGCAGTGCAGGGTGCCAGCCCATGTCAAAAGCATGCAATACATCTTGGGATATGGCTCTGATTTCATGTTTGGCAATGAGTACCTCCATCCATTGTTCGGAGAGCAGAAGCAGCATATCCAGAGTGGAGTAACCTGGTTGAAAACCAATTTGATGATTGGAAATCAAGCCATTGGAGATGTGGAAGGATTTAATGTCTAAAGCAATTATGGATTCCAGAAACTTGCTGATGATTGGGAGAAGGCTGATTGGTCTGTCGTTGCAGGGATCTGTTTTTGCACCTTTTTAATGCAGGGCCGTAATGTTTTCTGATTTACAAGCAAATGGCAGATGACCTTGAGCAGATGTGAGGGTGAAATAGAACAGGGAGAGGGTGAGCAAGAGCAGAGGAGCAAGTTTTTAGGACACGTGGGCTGATGCCGTCTGGACCGGTTGCAGAATCTGAGTCGAGGTTTGACAGCAAGCTCTCCACTTTCTCAGATGAAAAGTACACAGAGTTCAGGGACAGTTGGGTGTGACTGGATAAGGTGTGTACAGAAAGCGATGGGTTTCAGACACAAGATTTAGATGCAAACACCGAGTTAAGGCATTCAGCACTTTCACGTGCGGTGTCAGCAGTGCGGCCATTTAAGGTAAGGGAGGGGATGGAGGGGAACATACACCAGAAACAGATTTGATTAGACACCACCAGGATTTGGAGGAGCGAGAGAGGTTTGAGAGCTCAGACTCAAGATTCGAAAGATGTTGTTTTCTGGCTCTCCTGAGGATAGACATACACTTGTTCTGAGCTTTATGGAAGGAACTGAGATTTCCCTCAGTTGGGTTTGCTTTCCATGAGGCAAAGGCAAGTTGTTTCAGGACAACTGCCTCACCACACGCTTCAGTGAACCAAGGGCGGGAGGAAGGGTAGGACAACTGAAGACGAGAGGGGATAAATCTGTGCATGAGGGAGAGCAAGTTTCTTTGAAAGAATTCACAGGATGAGTTGATGTTGGAGAAAGTAGCGATAGGAGACCAGTCTCGAAGTTTGATGGGTGCTTGGAGACCCTGCGAGTCAGCCAGAGTAAAATGCCAGACTCGACGGTGTGAGGTGCTTCTCTAATAATAGTCAGAGAGATGTGTACTTTGACAAGCACGTGGTCAGAAGTCCCGATTCGAGTGAAGGAAGAACAGCAGATATTTTCAGGGAAATTTGTCAAAATCAGACAAAGAAGAGATGGAGTGTCATTGATTGAGATCCAGGTCAGGAAATTGACCGATTGAGTCAGTCCCAATGAGTCGCAGAAAGCTTTTGCTGAGGTGCCATGACAGGTGAGAGAGGTACCCACACCTAGCCAACTGGCATGATGACAATTGAAGTCACCACGTGCGAGAAGAGAAAGTTCAGATGAGAGGATAGAAGTTGGTCCATGTTTTCAGATAGTGAGGTGTAAATGGAGTCATCACTGTTTGGTGGACGGTACAGCACACATGTAAACATGATGGAGGAGTGGAGGGGAAGCCGAAGTCAGAGTTATTTTTGGGGGTGTGGGGGAGTGAGGGCAGTGCACGGAGAGTGAGAAATAGAATCTTTGATGAAGAGAGCAACTCCTCCACCAGGACGAGGCTCAGATCTGCCATACCGGAGGAGGGAGTAACCAGGGATACGAGGGAGTCAGACGTCTTGAGGGAGGAAAGTTTCTGTTAAGCAGATTATGTCGGGTTTGTCAGTGGCAACCTGTGTGGAAATATCTGTCAAGTTTGAGCGTAGGCTCTGGATGTTTGAGGTCCACACTGTTGAGGAAGAGGGAGGGGAGGAGGTTTTGGGTCCAGGTGAGGTGAGGGGGAGGGTAGGACGAGGGAGGAGGGGGAGAAGTAAGGAGAGTTGTTGCAAGAGTGTGGAGGATTGCAGAAGAGCTAGGGGAGAGGGCTGTACGAGAAGGAAAAAAGGCTCTGTGGTGCTGGGTTGAAGTGCAGTGGGGCGTAATAAGAGGGGGCAGAAGGCAGTTGAGGATTTGAGGTCGAGTGATGAGATGGAGGAGAGAGGGCAGGGTAAAGAGGCAGCTTTGTAGATGTGAGGGGGGGGGAAACTTTGAGAAGGTTGAGTAAGGAGGGTGAATGGAGGGAGAGGGGTGAGTGGGGAGAGTTGAGGGGAAAGGTGAGGGGGGGTTTGAGAAATGTGAGAGGGAAGCTTGGAGGGGAAAGAGTGTGATGGTTGCTTTGAGAGGGAGGGGTGAGGGCATTGAAGTTGGAAAAAAAAAGAATGGTTGATGGAAAGCGAACATTCATAGCAAACTGGGGATTTTTAAAGTTTTAGTTCAGAAATTCGACGAAAGACATTTCTTGAGGGATGGAATAAATGTGAATTAAGAGAATGGAGAGAAGAAACATTGTAACAGTTGGACTTTTTTGACCAGATATGAAGGAAAGGTCGAATTGAGAGCAGTCTGTTGAATTAGAAAAAGCGTCGTGAATTATGATACAGTCATGAGAACCACACGCGTGATTGACGAAGATGAAGCATTATAAGAGACCATTTTTAGTTTTATATATATATATTATATATATATATATATATATATATATATATATATATATATGTTTTGATGGAGATTGCATAAGGTTAGGTGATGGAAAGGTTGAAGAAAAGATTGCGAGTTGATTGGTGAATTTGGATCGATAAACGCAGAGGGTGGAAACAGATCACATCGTTATGAGAGAACCACGTGGTTACGGGAGGTGTATTGTTAAAAGTGAATTTATTTATTTATTTATTTAATACGGATTGCGTACGATTCGGAGAGGAAAGGTTGAAGAAAAATCGCGGAGGCTTATGATGAATTTGGATCAGTAAATGCAGAGTGAAGCTGATGGATCAATGAAAAGTGTCATGAAGGGGATGGAGAGATACGTGTTTTCAGCAAGTGTATAGATAGAAAGGATACAAGGAAAATTATAATTTTTTTATGGCTTTTTGAAGATTAGGTAAGATTAAGGAATGTAAGGTTGTCGGAAGAAATCGTGAAGGTAATGGTGAGAGTGGGTCAGCTCAAATGGAAGAAAGATGGTGTGTCAGCAGGAGGAGAAAGGA
>NC_140963.1:15187902-15205402 GCF_056783735.1 Eptatretus burgeri
CCGTGCCAGCTCAAGTGGCACACGCAATGAGCACAACGAATGAATGCATGAACGGTTTGAACTGAATGCAGTGAACCACAACGGTGCATGGGCTGCACAAACGCAGTCTCCGTGCCAGCTCAAGTGGCACACGCAATGAGCATAACGAATGGATGCATGGACACAAACACGGTGCACGGGCTGCCACTGCAGGCCCGTGTTGTAGCTGCCAACAGGGCAGTTCTCGCAGCTTGCAAACTGTTGCCTTGATCCTGGCGCACATGGAAATGAACAGGGGGGGGCAAAGCAAAAATTGAACGGGGCTGGTGAACGTGGGCAGTGGGCATGGCATGGCAAAGGTAGCAGGCAAACACAGCCCGCAGAAGAAGGCCGCTGCAGGCAAACATAGCGGGCAGATGAACTGGCCGGCACAGGCCTTGAAGCAAACACGGCCAGCCGATGGCACAGGCCTTGCAGCAAAACAACAGCTGCCGATGAAGTTGGCCGGCCTCCGCCTTGAAGCAAAACACGGCCAGCCGATGAAGTTGGCCAGCTCTTGCCGTTCAGTGGAGGTTGGTGGAGGGAGTGCGGTGGTGCTGGCCACTTGGAAGGCGGGCTCGGACCTACCTACCTGTCTCCCTCCCAACCTATCGCCTTTGCCTGTCACTGTACATACCCACTCCCTTAATTTGTCAAACCCCAATTTAGCCCCAACTTATTTTTTTGTTGTTTTTATTTTTACTTCCCCTCTATAAATCGTCCCCTAACCCCCTTTATCGTCTTTGTTCGGCTAACCTATCCTGTCACCTAGCCTACTCCCAACCCCTACGTTCCCTTCCCGGAGGGGAATAAGGGAGAGCTAACGTCCTGTGTCGAGGCCCAACGAAGCCTCAGAATGGCCTCCCCAGAGTTCGGCGATCTATAACCAAAGTGGGTCCAGCGGCCCACAACGACAGCGAGGGGATGGATGGTGCGGAGGGGTACACTCCTAATCTACCCTATCCATTTCACTGTTAAACTACCCCGGGGCTTTCAACAAGCGCCTCTCGCTTAAACTATTGGTTCTAACAACCCAGATTCCCGTCGCCTGTGTTGGTGTCCTCACAATTTCGGGCCTCGCCCCCCAATTTTCGCTCCGTGCCCTCACACGGTCTCCTGGCTGGGACACGTGGCTCCCTTTGGCAGGCACGACCCTCTGCCGAATCTCCCGCTATGGCACCCCCAGGCACTACACTGCCTCCGAGCCTACCAGCTCCCTAACACCGGGGAGTGCCCCCCATGGCACCTCCCCTGAAACGCACACGTGGCAGGCCGGCCTCCCGGGCCCCTTTCCGAGGGTCACCCGTGCCCACAACACTGCCCACGCGGCTAATGGCGCCCCGGGCCCCCGCACCAAGCAGGCGCACCCGTGCCCACTACTCTATCCCGGCCCCCCATGGGCCCATGGCCTACCGCGGCCGACTAGCCTGGTGCCCGGGGTACCCACTCAGCGATACTCACCTTTCGCAGCCACGCTCCCAAGCCCGTCAACAGGGCTCCTGCACCCCTCCAAATGGGTCTCGAGCCTACTTTCCCACCAACAACAAAACGACCTCCATTTTTCAATTTGACTAACCCAGCTAACTCAATCTACACTGACCCCGGGGTCCCTTGGGCGGGAGTCACTCCTCCCCCCAATCACTCATCGCACCATGCATTCCCCATTCACTCCACTCACACAGACCCGCTGGCCTCACTCACTCAACAAGTACACGTACTCACCTCACAACCCACAACTCTTCAACACACACACCGCTGAACTCTGCCATCCTTCTAACTACCTCCCCTAACTAACTCGTGCTCCCACGTCGTCCCTTAAACTACAGCACGTTCCTTTTAACACTACGTAGCTAAGCTACGTCCCCTCTACACATTCACAAGTCTGTCCATGTCCCCAAATAAATCATTTTATTTCCCCACCTAAATCTGGCTACAATCCCTCTAACTAATCCATTCCACGGACTCCATGAGGACTTACCCCTGCCCCATGAAGTCGGTCTAACTAAGCTAACCCTTCCCCCTAACTAGTTTCCATCCTGTGCCCAGGTTAAGGGGTCTTCCCTCCTTGCCCAGGAATCCTGTGCACCCGAAAGTGAGGCTTGTTTTTTCCTTTTTTTTTTTTTCATGCGCACCACCTGCGCGGCAACTCAGAGCTCGCGCCCTTTGCACCTGTCCGTGACGTCATGCAGCTGCACGTGTTCCTCGTCCCTCCTTGGACGGTGCCATCCGGCAGAGATACCCCTCCTGCCGGATTCCAACCCCACGTGCAGCCATGACGTCACCGTGCGCAGAAAAAAACACAAGCCCCACGTCTCGAGGGGTTCCCCACGCGAACACATGTGCTTTGCCCGTTGGAGCTTAACACACACGATCGCGTGGAGAACCCGTCCGGTCCAAATCCATTTACCTGCCTAAACTTTGTCCGTCCGCGGGATCGGCAAATCCACCGCGTGCGTTTCCGGACCGGGACTTCACTCTCGCAAGCGAGCACGTGGTGGTCTCGTGCGTTGCACAGCACGGACCGCGTGCTCACTGCTGGGTGAACCCGGCACGGTCCTCGAAACAACTACAGCCGCTGCTCGGCTTTCGTTCCTCCCATGTCGCCGTCGTCGCCTCCATTCCACCCACGCACACCTGCGTGTTACGACGCACACAGTCCACACCATCACATTCACACGGGGAGACGCGGCTGCGTGCTCCCGCATGCCAACCGACATCTCCCTCTCATACCGCTCTCTCACACACACGGTCTCCCTTGCACACAGCGACCTTGCACACAGCCGTTCACTCACGCATGCGGGGACACTCACCCGCGGTGCCTCATCCACACACCGTGCCTCACTCACACACGCGGGGGCACTAACCCGCGGTGCCTCACTCACACTCCGTGCCTCATCCACACACGCGGGGGCACTCACCCGCGGTACCTCACTCATACACACGGCGACACTCACACACGCGGTCTCTTCCACACACGGTGCCTCACCCACACACGCGGGGGCACTAACCCGCGGTGCCTCACTCACACTCCGTGCCTCATCCACACACGGCGTGCTGGGAAGCACGTACTCCGGCACCATCGCCACCACACCACTCACACGTGGTGCCTCACTCATACTGGCCGTTTCACTCACACACACGGCCTCACTCACACACGGTGCCCCATCCACACCCGGCGTGCTGGGAAGCACGCACTCTGGCACCATCGCCACCACACCACTCACACACGGGGTCGCTTCCACACACGGTGCCGCACTCACACCTTGCACCACACACACAGGGACAACCACACTGGGGATTTGTGTCCCCACAAGGGTCTCCGGGGCCTCTATACCCCCCAAGCTCTCCGTGCACCTGTCCACAGCACTCGTCCTCTCAACCTCGCAAAGCACGACCGAACTCACCTGGTCGTGACTCACCTCAAGGGGGCATACTCCCTCCCCTCGTTCCTGGAGGAGGCCATCCAGGTGCTCGCACCGGGTCCCTGCACGCTCCGCGAGCTCACCCCCATTATCCTCCACTACCTCCGTGTGTGTGTGCGCGTCACTTACCCCGTCTTCCTCGTGTAGTCTTTCCTCTATTTTTTCTATCTCCCGTGTCTCTGCCAACTCTTCCCCCTTTACCTCCCTTGTCTCAACTATTATTTCCTTTGTCACGGCCTTCATGCCCGCCTGCAGGCTTCGGCCCATGTTCTGCGTCTCACCCCGCAGCTTTTTCATTTCTTCCCTCATTTGCTGTGTATTCGCATCCATCGTCGTTTTCACTTCATTTGTATTTGTATCCATCTTTTCGTTCATGCCTTTCATTTCGTTTTTCATTTCATTTGTATCCATCGTCGTTTTCACTTCATTCATTTGTTTGTTCATTGCCGCCAGCATGGCGCATAGCTGGGCCATGTTGGATGCACTCAGCTGAGCCGTTTCGGCAAGGGTTGGGGAAGGGTCTTGGTGGAGAGGGGGGGGGAGGTGTCATACACCGCGGCCGCTGCCGCACCCACCTCGGGCCCTGGGTTCAGTTGGGCGAGTCCGTGTTCCTGCACAGTCAACATTTCCTGCTCGGGGATTCCATCCTGGACCATGGATCCTACACATTCTACATCCATTTCTAATACCCCCGGCTCCCGCTCGCCTTGAGACGCCATCTTGCTTCTCGTGAAGGGTTAATTTGCTCGCTCGTAATTTGGAGGGAATCGGGGGTCGCTTCTCTCACCCCTGGACCGATTCCCGTGAATTTCGCTGGAGACAGGAGAGCCTGTTTTCCTGTTCTCCGATACCAGTGCCGCGAGGAGGGCGATGAATTTGTATCGCACGACCTGACACCAGTGTTGCGGTCTTCCGCGCCCGCCGGCGTGCTGACGGCCACGTAACTCGAATCGCGGCACGTCGCCCACCGGACGGACAATCCAGTCGTGACCCTCTCGGACTAACGCCGGGAACCAGTCACGGGTGGACCTTTCGGTCTCACCGCGATCGAGCCAATCAGCCCCCGCGTGGGATAGGGTTGCTCGCCAAATTCGACCTACCTAAGTACCCACGCGGAGGGTAGACCGGGCGATCGCACCTCGCCGCAGGTCGACTTCGGACACGGGCCACTTAAGCGACCCGTTCCGTACTATCAGAATAACCGAGCGGTGTTATCGTCGACCTCGACGGTTCGATTAATTATCGGGCGTATTCAGCCCACTACCAACCCTTTACGTGAAGCAAGATGAGGGTTCAATGGGGGAAAAGACGAAGCGAAGCGGGAGAACAGTTCAACAATAAAGCACATTTATTCGCGGCACACGGGAAGCACACAAATACAATTCCACCAAATGCACACAAAAAAGAAAACACAATTCCATTTACACAAAAAGCAAACATAAAAGTGAAAACACAGTGCAGAGCTAATACCGACTACCGAGCACACGGCAACACTTATACAATTCTACTTCACAGACGGCGCCGACAACACATACCCAAAACCAAGGAAAAGAAATACCCTCAAGAATGAGGCGGGCCTGAGGCCGAGACCGGGTCGGGCCTACCCGTCTGGTGATGAGACGCGGAGCGGCGATGGCCCCGCAACCCGCGGGCCTCGTGGACGGTGTCTGGTAGGGGGTGGGAACGGGGCCCCCTTGGTCGCACTATCTCAGCGCGGGGGGAAACAGGAGGGGGTTGCTGATGCTCGGGGTATAGAGGATCTTTATTATCCCTGGTGTGCGTCTCCACCTCGGCCAGGTCGCGCTGCCGGCCTCCCTCGGGCGTGCAGCTCCTGGCACCGACGCGAGCACCCCCTCGTCCGACTCTCTTCAGCTTCTCCAGCCACTGCAGGCTTCGGGCTCCAGACTTCCACACTCGTCCCCTCCGTTCCGACTCCTTCTCGTTCTCCTTTTTCGTTCTCGTTCTCCTTTTCGTTCCGACTCCTTCTCGTTCCGACTCCTTCTCGTTCCGACTCCTTCTCGTTCTCGTTCTCCTCCTTCTGACTGACGAACACCGTCCTTTTATCCCCCCGTAACTTCGCCTTTGACCCCCTCCCTTTGACCTTTCACCTCGCTCCCCATTGGCCCGAGAAAAAGTGGGCGTGAAGGCTTTTTGATCTACAAATTTGCATATATCGATCGCCCTGGGGGCGGGGCCAATTCGCCCCTCGCTCACCGATTGGACGGCAAAAAGTGGGCGTGTGTCGTTTTTGATCCGTTTTTGAAGCACAAAATCCGTGATTTTGTACACGCTGTTCAACGTGCGCCCTACACGAGTCCAGCATCGGTGCCCATGAGTGGCGCGAGATGACGGTGATGCGATGGTGGCGAGTTGTGACGGTAAAGGTCGTGGCGGTTGTGGTGAAGCGGTGTTGTGGTTGGTGGTTGATGTTGTGGTTGTGATGGTAATCATGGCGGGTGGTCCAAAATAAAGATAGTAAAAGAAAAACGGCTATCCTGAAGAGTCGCAGCTCGCATAAATGACATGTATTCCCACTAGACAACGGGTTTGGGCCTAACTACACATGCACTTACCGAGATACCTCACCTAAGGGACCTGAATGGTGGTTTGCGAATTTGGTAACCACAACAATATATATATATATATATATATATATATATATATATATATACATTACAACGTGTAATTTTTTTACACTTTGTTAAAAAAAACATAGTTTTTCATAAACATAAACATAAAAACATAAAAAACATGTCTAAAATCCCAAATATGAAAAAATTATAAAGTTTTTTTTTAACATCAATCTGAAGTTCATCTAAATCATATTCAAGACAAAAAGACATTAGTCCTGGCTAACCACATGGTTTCCTCCAGTCCTCGTCCTCCCCAACATCCCACCAAACACTCCATCCCAACTGTTGATAAACTAATAGATTGCACTCATGTTGAAGTGGTGTTTATGTAGAGCAGGCATGACTAGCCATAATGGCCTTCTTCTGTGATAAAGGTCCTTGCATTGGTAGACATCAGTTTACTTTAATGCGAATTACAGTAGCATTAGTAGATAATGGACAAAGTTACATAGAGTTCAAGTGACTTGAACCTGGGTTCTCAGCAACATGAGAAATTGTTCAGAGGAAAACAATAAAAACTAGAGGGGGAGCACTCGGGAGAGTGCAAAACCTCCGCCGCCAATACTGCTGGGTCACTCAAGTGAACCTTATATCTTATTCATTAAATATGATGTCAACAGTGCTGACAGAGTTCTAGTTCTTTTCTCCAACATTTTGGGGGGGTAGGGGGGAGGGTTGGAAATCACTTAAAACATGTAGAAATGCAAAAAAAAAGAAATCGAAATTTTGTTGAAAAAAAAGTTGCAAAAAATGTTTTTTTCTCTAACAATTTTTTTTTGGGGGGGGGGTTGAAATCAGTTAAAACATATAGAAATGCAAAAAAAAAAAATATTCTTTAACAATTTTTTTTTGGGGGGGGGACCAAGTCCAAAATCTAATGACATGATCCTTGGACCATACCTAACCCCCCCCCCCCACCAAGTTTCGTCGAAATCCGTCGAGGAGTTTTCCCGTAATACTGTTCACAAACAAACAAACAAACAAACAAACAAACAGAAAGGGGTGAAAACAGTAACCTCCGATCTTCAATGGCGGAGGTTAATGACAACCCAAACGAAAGGAAAGTGATCAAATATGTGACTCGATGTAGACAAAGCATAATTGATTAAACAAGGATTGTTGTGATTGGAGCAAAGGTGAATGGATACACGATAAGCATAATGGGGATGCACTGTGATTGTATAAATGAGAATTTATTTATTTTTATGTGTTTGCATGATTATATACATCTTCAGGAGAATAGTATATAAAAGTGCAATTTGTTTAATTCCAATTTATCTTTTCCAGTGTTCATCTCACTGAGTACTGTATAAATTTATAAAATTCATAACATCCAAAAGTTACAGAAACAGGTGGTCATGTTTTATTCTGAATAAATAAATCCAATTAAATTGAACCAGAACTACAAAGGGCACTCAGTAGAGCGCATACCTTCGCCAGCGGTACATTTTGCCACTCCCCCCCCCCCAGAAACCGTTGATTGTGACGGTATTTAATCCCATACCACATCTGCCATCTCATATGTGTTATGATGGCTTAAAAACATTAAATTTCCTGCTGTTTCACATTGATTCACGTACATTGTACAATTTCTGTATGAACTCCCTGACCTTTTTGGGTGTCGGCGTCAAGTCAATGTGATGACAACTGGTCACATTATAAGAAATAAGTTCAGTGACACCCCACCCCCCCAATGCTTTAAACTCACCAATAAAGTCACTGTCAAATATTACACATCACAGGATAGGGAATTGAATTCTAAACATTTTGAATTTACTTACATGCAAATTGTATAAGAATTGACCGCATTATGATAATAAAGGTCATTGACCCCCCTGACCTTTGACCCAAACCGCTAACAAAGGTAATGACGTCATTGTGTCATATCGTATATCACAAGATTGGGCATTGAATTCACAGCATGCAAATTGGATAAAAATCGACCGCACTATGGCAAAATGACGATTTTGAGCTTTTCATGACCTCGACCTTGACCTTTGTACTCTTAATTTTGTAATTGGTATTAGAGTGTGGGGAACAGAACAGTCAACATTTTGGTGTTGGTTTCATGCAAATCGGATAAGAATTGACCGTGTTATGACTAAAACCCACATTTTGCAATGTCGTGACCTCCACTGACCTTTGACTCCCAACCGCTAATAAGGGTTATTACGTCATTGTGTCATGTCACATATCACAAGATGGGGCATTGAATTCTGAACATTTTGGCATTAGTTGCATGCAAATTGGATACAAATTGACCGCGCTATGGTAAAAAGACGATTTTGACCTTTTCATGACCTTGACCTTTGACCCAATCGCTCCCAAAATCGAATCAAATGGTCCTCGGATAATAACCAATCATCCCACCAAATGTGCTGCGATTCAGTTCAATACTTTTGGAGTTATGCGAATAACAAACACATAAACAAACACACATATTCACAAATAAATAAATTAATACACAGCGATCAAAACATAACCTTCGCAACAAAGTTTGTGAAGGTAATGAAGTCGATGGGTGCCATTGCAAATCCCCATACTTCCCACCAAAAGCAAACTTGAAAGATGGCAAAAACTTCCACCAGGATTGAGCCGATATGAAATTTTGAGTTTAAAATTATTTCCCTGTTTTGACCTCTGTGACCATCCTAAGTCCCCACCCCCTACGACATGAATTCGGGGTGAAATTAAATAAAAAAATAAAAATAAAAAAAACATCGCTACATTTTCATTTGTCTCTCAATGTTGGTTGCATGTATAAATTTTCATTAAACAATGTTTTAAAATGTGCCTGTAATTGCATTTTTTGGTATTTGACCTTTTAACTGATATTTGACCTTTTCCTGTATTTGACAATTGTATTTTTTGGTGTTTGACCCTGCCTGAGGGGGCGCGGCCACAAATGATACTGCTCGTGCACCTTCGTGCCATGTGGTGATAATAACGACCAAGTTTGGTGGATTTCTACACAACCGTTTAGGAGGAGAAAGCTTGATGGAGAGACAGACAGACAAACAGAGATGGGGCTGATTACAATATCCCCCTGTTTTTTTTTCAAAAAGCGTTGAGATAATTAAAGATTACCTACTGTTTTTAATTAAGCTCTATGCCACCAATTCACCAAGCTATCATTAGAAAAGCAAAATAAATCAGATGTTGCAATACAAATGAAAAGATTTGTATTGTTCATATTTAGGAGTATAAATTGACCTCTCATGTTAATAAAATTATTTTTCCTTAATTAATAAACCAGAATCTAAATTGAATGAACTCAGAAGAACACCACTGACACGATCATCAATTAAGTGCAGTTTCACAATCCAGACTTGGAGCAACAACCTTGGCCAAGACAGTAATACAAGATGAATCTGATAATGAAAATAAACGGGTGTTTATGCCCAATGCATATGTGGTAACGAACTAATAACAATACACAAGCACGTGTAATGTGTAAAAAAAAAAAAAATGATGTTGACTCCACTAAAGTGTACTCAAACTGAAATAAGCAAACTGTACCCAATGATCCACAACAAAATGGCTCTTACAACACGAAGCTGATATGTTACCTATACATCCATAAAAAAGAGCATTATAACGGTAAGCAAACAAACCCTGAATCATAAAAGCAAGGGGTCTATTAATGGGGACAAAAAGCTTATGTTATCAGCTGCACAACCATGTAATTACAAGAGTTTCAGACTCCAATGTCGTAAACACAGATGTATCTGGAACATAACATTGACTGAGAATAAAATTACAACTCACTGTTTGTACAATCGGCATGCACCGGTCATTAAAGCAAGTAAACAACCTATTACTTTCAACTGAGGCAAGGAGGCTGATGCATGTAAAACGAACTTGTGTGCTAAATTAGTCACAAGTATTTATCTATGACATTTATGCATGATGTCAAAATGAATACACCAAACAAAATGTTTGCCTTCACTGTGCAGCTGCTGGACATTGCCAGAACGTGGGGATTTGCAGTTTACGCTCCTGGTGCTTGCCCTTCATCTGTCTGGTTGTAAATCCAATCAGACTAACAACTGCTGGAGTCTTATCCAACCAAAACTGCTCGATGTTGAATTATGAACTGGGGAGGTTGCATTGTGAAGCATGCCATTCTTTCAAAAGGACACCAGGCTGGCAGTCCTGTCTGATTGGATTAATTTGCGGATGTTAAAGATCACAAAATGCCTTTTTGAAAAGGAGCGAGTCTTTACGCCAGTACACTGGTAAAATCCAAATCATCTGGATGACATTGGTCACAACTGTAAAAGGGGGCTGGCAGCACAGCTGAGAAGTATGCACACTCACCTCTGAGCCGTCTTGCCTGGTTTCCAAAACTCAGCCTCGCTATAAACTGTCATCCTGATGCATCATATACAGGGAGATTTCATCAATGTGTGAACTCCCCAAAAGTTTACTCAAACCGAAATAAGCAAACATAAGCAAAATGTAGGATCAGTCAATATAGGGACGGTTTGGAATTCAGCCAGAGAGAAAACCCAACGAATCTATATTGGGGATGGTCAATGGTTATTGAGCCAAACCTGGATATAACATCACAACAAAATTATTTGCTGCCAGAGAAAATGTAACTTTTCTCTTTGTTTTATCATTTGGGTCTTCCTTGGATGGATGTTAAACTGGGTGACCCTTCTACCAGTAGAAGTTGGTGGATGTTAAAGATCCCACAGTGTCCTTTGCGAAGTAAACGAGCTATCACAGACACCCTGAATAAATTACAAATTGCTGCCCTAATCTACAGAGAGCACTGCATCAGCGGAACAGCCATGCCCCCAGGAAATGATGCTACCTGCAGCTCCATGCTGCATATGAAAGAAGAAGAACTGTAATAGCGGTTCGGGAGGGAGAGAAGCACTTCGCTTCACAGATCATTCACACACAAGTGATGATTGAACCAGGAAATCAAACTTGCAATTGCATTTGAAAAACGATTGTGCTTAAAGCATGCCAAAGTAGCTGCCACCCCGCAGCACATGTTTAAAATCAACCATCCACACCTGAACGCAAATGTTCGAGAGGAAAGTTACCTTTTAGCTAGAATTCAAGGTATTGAAACAAATCCTCACCTTCCTCAGGCCACTTCATCATGGAATGGAAAATATGAATTGCATACTCATTTCCATTTATACAAGACACAGAACAAATCTGAGATCATGTGCTCACCTTCTGTCAGCCACGTCTCTTGCAACAGGCTCAGGTCTTGGAAAAGCTCTGGTAAAGGTCGACAGGCAAAATTATTCAGTGAAACTTGCAGAACATCGTTACAGCAAAGATTTGCATTACACAAACAGATGCCATATTACCAGGCACAAATGCAGCTGCTTCATCTCTCATCCACAGTAGTGCACATAAATCATTCAAATGGAAGCTCATTTACAAATGCACGTTTACTGCCCGAACATGGAAATGCAAAACTGATCTTAGAGTGGCTAAAAATGGCTCTGGCTTTGGGGAAATGTGCTCGGTTGCTGTAGTTTTGGGCTCACTTGGTTGCTGGGTAGTTGGGGGTGATTGGGGGTGAAACCTCATTCTCCGTTAGCCCCTGACTTGGTGTTTTTGATTTTTCATTTCTTTTGATGACAAATTCCTGAACAAGGTAGGCAAGGACGCAATAATGCCAAAACCTACAGCTGGATATTTGAGGAGCTGTAATACTGTGTGTCCATGTATTATGGAGCCAAAGAAAATGCCCACGCCATAACTTCAAGCAGAAACTTGTGAACAATGATAAGCATAGCCTATGAATACGATTATCACATAAATGTGAGGAAATGGACACATTTTCAGAAGTGAAGATGTAAAGTTCTTCAAGAATCAGATTTTCCCAATTCAATGTTCACCTCAAAAATAAATAAATCCTTTCGAAAAGCATCAATGACACAAGGTGGAGAAAAAAAAAGAAAGGATGATCGGTCAATCGGGAAGTATAGCGTTCGTCCAGGGGGAAAACCTATTGAGCGAAACCTGGACATAACATCACAACAACAAAATTATTTGCTGCAAGAGAAAATGTAACTTTTCTCGTGGTTTTATCATTCGGCCCATCCATTTGTTACTTTTAACTGATTTGTTAAGTTAGTTAACATTTTAATTCTGCAGACTGTCATTTATTTAACTGCTAGTGTAAGAGCTCATCAAAAATGACAGGTTGGAGTTATTTTATTCAAAATATTCAAGGAGACTGGAAGATATGTGAAGTTTCGCAGCAAGAAAGTGTCATTTTTAAAACACCTCATGTGCAAATGTTACTCTCTTTTCTTTATCATCTGGGACATTTCAAATTTTTTCTTTATCATTTTGACGAAACAACCTCATGAGCGTGCCAAAGTCTGAAACCTCGGCAGAGCATCAGGTATGCTTTAATCTTCATTATTCATAAGACATCTTACGGACTTAAATGAACACTCGTTTTACTCTGCGCATGTTACACATCATGTGCTGTGAATTTCACCTCCCTATGCCTTGGATTTATTGTTTGAGTCCCCCGGACTCTGTATAGAATTGATTGATGAATTTTGTGTGGACAGTGGCGTGAAAACAGGAAAGCAGGGGGGGGGTGGTGAAAAACACCTCAATGGATAGGTTATGAGCTGTAGTTGTGCACCTTGACACTGGTTTTTTGACAGACATGAAGATGCGAGGAAAAAACGGTATTTTTAATCGCGCTAATATATTATATTGCGAGACGCCAACCATGATGACGCTGTGAAACATCTACTCGCCTAGCGGCAGCACCTACCGCTGTGTATCTATTGATGGCGCCACCTGGTGGTCCGAGGGGACTCATATGTTCAAAAGAACATACCCTTATATTTTTTTAACTCTTCTTTACGCTGCCCATGAGGCTCGATTTGCAAGTCACCATCTACAATTCCAATGGAAGAGACATAATTACTCTTTTATGGAAAATATTTTTCGAGTTTTGTATCCCCAAAAAGACAGAAGTGAACACATAGGAATGTTGAAAAAAAAATTTTTTTTTTAATCAGCCTTTAAAACCCGACTTAAATCGTCCTTATAAGGATGGACAGACAAATTCACAAATACTTCTACTTAATTATGAAATGAAATACGACTTAATATGAACTTAATATGACTTCATATATGAACTTAATATGAAAGGATCCGGATGAAATTTTGGGGACAGTTTGAGTATGTGACAAGGACAAACTGATTAGATTTTGGTGAAGATCTAGATATGGATCCGACGACTGGAATTATTTAAGTGATTCTTCACCATTGAGAGACAGGGCCAAAAACGATAAATAGCACGATATCTCAAAAAGTTGTGAACGGATTCGGATTAAACTTGGTGGACAAGCTGGGTGCGTAACAAGGCCGAATTGATTCAATTTTGGTGAAGATCCGAATCTTGGTACGGATCTGATATTTTTTTTAAGTGATTCTTTACCATTGAGAGATAGGGTGAAACCGATATATGGCACAATATCTCAAAAAATTGTGGACGGATTTGGATGAAACTTGGTGGACTGGTTGGGTGTGTGACAAGGAAGAATTGTTTTGATTTTAGTGAAGATCCAAATCCGGATCTGGATACGATAATGATTGAATTTTTAAAGTGATTCTTCACCATTGATAGGGCCAAAAACTATGTAGTACTGTATCGCATGATATTTCAACCAGAGAGTTTGTGTCAAAGCCACCCAATACTCGCCTCTTTATACATTTATTGTTCTTAAAAGACTAGTCTAATAATAGTTTTTATAAAGCATTGCAGTGAAGTCTGATCCAAACAATTTTAAAGTAATATATGTATTTGTATATTGTAATTAGTAAACTAGTACACATATTAAATGAATAGCAAGCGTCTAGTATAAACAGGCAAGCATTGGGTGGCTTTGACACCATCTTACGTTGAAATTAAAAAAAAAATTTTTAATCATTTGTTAATTTCAACTTCACTACACCAATAGTATACCCCAAAGGAACCTCCATGCCAAATATCAGCATCCTAGTACACATATTAAATGAATGGCAAGCGTCTAGTATAAACAGGCGAGCATTGGGTGGCTTTGACACCATCTTACGTTGAAATTAAAAAAAAAAATTTTTAATCATTTGTTAATTTCAACTTCACTACACCAATAATATACCCCAAAGGAACCTCCATACCAAATATCAGCATCCTAGTACACATATTAATGAATGGCAAGCTTCTAAAAAATAACTTGCACCAAAAACTTTAGCGTTGATGTGCTACAAAAAAGCTAAGTTCAAAACAGGTCAAAAATTTAAAACATTTGAAATTATTTTTTTAATTTCAGCTTCACTTCACCAATAGTATACCCCAAAGGAACCTCCATGCCAAATATCAGCATCCTAGTACACATATTAAATGAATGGCAAGCTTCTAAATAACTTGCACCAAAAACTTTAATATTTTCACGCTCACGCTGACGCTCACGCCGGGGGTATCGCAATAGCTCACTGTTCTTCGAACAGGCGAGCTAAAAATGTATTGGGCCCAATATGTTCTGATGGATCAGGCATTATGTGGCGGAGGTATGCGCTCCACTGAGTGCCCTTCTAGTTTGGTATGCAAACATGGTAGAACGCTGAACCACTCCACTTTCTAGTGGTTCAAGGGAGAACGGAGAATCCCAGAATCCCTTTCGAGAAGCTGAATAATCCTCCATCCCTCTTCTCTTCTTATTCCTGTTTCTTCTCAAGCTCCTCAATCCTCACTTCACTTTCCAATTCTTTATTTTATTACCACCCAGACACCCAACTGCATATAGTCATATGACTGAGGGTAAAGACAACACGTGGGGTGTCTGGAAGGTTAAGCCACATCCGAAGGAAGGCTAAGTTAAGCATGTAGAATGTACAACACCACCCACGCAAGTGTCCCACGCCCAATAATGGAGCTGATAGTAGTGCTCATATGGTTTAAAATTTCATGCTGAATGAGAATAAAAGGTCATTGGATACATGCACATCAGGTCACAGCACATTGCCTCATTCAAAAAATTGATGTGTTAATCAAAACTATGAAAGCCTGGATCAAAACCAAAAGTAACAATGCACTCAACAAAGATAAGCCTGAACCTTAAGTTTCCTTATCAAAACATAATACATGACTTTCTTTATCAAAACAGAAAACTTAACTCCAGCATTCTACTGCCGGGTTCTTAAATGTCCTTTGTAGTTGTGTGGATAGTAAACTTTGCAGTACTTCTTCTTTCGTATGCAGCACAAGCAAGGCTGCAGGGTGGCATCATTGGCTGAAGGTACGGTTGTGTCGCTGATGCAGCGCCGTCTGTAGGTTAGGGCAGGAATTTGGAATTTGTTCAGGGTGCCAGTGATAGCTCACCTACGCTTTGCGAAGGACACCATGGGATCTTTAACATCCACCAATGAATGCCAGCAGATGGGACACCCATTGAACGTCCATTCGAGGGACAGCACACACTTTGATGAATCACCCTGCCTGTGAAACACCAAGATGACAGTTTATAGCTGGGTGAGGATTTGAAATCAGGCGAGACAGTTTTGAGGCGAGTATGCGTACCTCTCGGCCATACTATCAGCCATTTGCAATACTCGTTTCTAGAGAATGTCATTATGCTTTGAGAATCATCATGATGATGATGAAGCTTTTGTTGGCAGCCAAAGTAAAACAGTGAGCTGTGAAGATTCCAACCCAAACATTTGAAGAACAATGCTAATAAGGTTCACTTGAGTGACCCAGCAGTATTGGCGGCGGAGGTTTTGCACTCTCCCGAGTGCTCCTCCTCTAGTTTGTTCTGTAAACTACTGTGATGCAGTGGCACGGCGGATTGTAATAATTGCATAACGACATCGTCAGCAGATGGGAATGTGTTATTAATCTAAAGAAAGTGGTGAACAAGATGATCTCATCTTCTGTAAGCATGACTTAGGAGAAAACTGATCTGGAAGCTTTGGAGTTCCTAACTCTTAAATTACATAATTAATTCAAGTGACAGTTCATCACACTCAGGTACTCACAATGTTGCAACATCTATTTTGACAAGGAGAAGTGTCTGTCCAGGTGTCCATTCATGAGTCACGCTTCATTATAAAGGGTTACTGTGGTTCTATAATAACAAAAATGGTACCGTTGGAAATCGATTTACTTGGACCAAAAATTTATGTCCTTTCAATCACAGAAATGCCAGTCTTAAAAGCCCACTTTTTTGAATGGAAGAAGAAGAAAATTACCCCCGTGTGGGGGTGACGGTCATCTCTCTAATACCACAAGTTCTCAATGTTCAGTTATGACCGAAGACTACTGTGCAGTTCTACTGCGCAGCTCGAACTGCGCAGTTTGGTTTAAGATGACTCGGCATTTTGGCGCACGCGCACGAAATTACATTTTGAAAATAAATGCCGACGTTTACATTTCGGGTTTTGAAACTTTTGCACCTTCGGCGGAAAATGTATAAATATAAAAGGCTAAAAATGTGTTTTATATTTATATTTCATTTCTCCTTCCTTCCTTCTTTGCGAATCGCATCGGCGTTTTTGGCCATCTTCCAGATCACGTGATGATCAAACGGGAAGGAAATTCAAAAATCTGTCCAATTAAATAGAAGATAATATGTTTTACTATCATAATCAAAAAACAGTTGCCGAATATCTGGTAGAATGGCAGACGAGATAGGTTTTGAAAATGGCGATTTTTATAACTTACGTGACCTCGTGACCTCATCCCTGACCTTGAACCCGGACAAAGTTATATCGTTGTGCAACACTCATCGACCTCTACCCACATACTAAGTTTCATCAAGAACGCAAAGAAAAATTGTTGACGGACGGATGTACATTTGGTCCGGCTTTATTAGGTCACCTCGGGAGAGATGACTTAAAAAGGAAGAGGAAGAAGAAGCGGAAATGGGATCTTACTGAAGCGGTTCCAATGGTAACCCTTTAGAAGGACACAAAAGGAGCACACAAAATTATCTCTCGAAGGAGTACAAAGAACAACCACAGCAACATCCACAACAACAATAAGATATAAACTAAAACGGCACTCTCGGTAGAGCGTATGCCTCCGCCAGGCTGAGCTGCTGATGTTTTGTATCTCACTGATAGGCCAAATCTGCATCTGGAACTCAACCAAAATCTAATAGGCTTGTCCTCGTCACACACCAAACTCATCCACCAAGTTTTGTCACAATCCATCCACAACGTTTTGAGATATCGTACTTTTTGTTGTTTTTTGGCCCAATCTCTCAATGGTGAAGAATCACTTATGAATTTAAAAAAGTCTCGTATCCGGATCTGGATCTTCACCAAAAATTGAACAATTTATCATTAACACACACCTCACCTGTCAACCAGGTTTTGTCGGAATTTGTCCTTAACGTTTTGAGACATCATGCTAGATATATATATATATATATATATATA
>NC_140963.1:15207902-15210402 GCF_056783735.1 Eptatretus burgeri
TTTTCCTATTGCGCATTTTGCCAACTGGCACTCCTCATAAAAAATGGCGGTAAATAGACACCCTGTTTTTGAAGGACTAACATTTGAAAAATAATCGGTTTGCTGGTTTGTGCTTTGGAGCCTCGCGTTGCGCGCACGCACGCACACACACACGGAAAACCCGATAAACTTCTCTCAATGCTCTTGTTTGGCCACACCTCCTGAGCCACAGAATATTTTTCATAAGCCACGCCCACTTTAAATAATAAATAATTGGAGGTGGTGTGTGGGTCTTGATCGTTTTCTGTAAATAAATAAATAATTGAAGGTGGTGTGGGTGGAGAATCATTTTCGGTAAATAAATAAATAATTGAAGGTGGTGTGTGGGTCGTGGAGCGTTTTCGGTAAATAAATAAATAATTGGAGGTGGTGTGTGTTGGTGGGGAATCGTTTTCGGTAAATAAATAAATAATTGAAGGTGGTGTGGGTGGAGAATCGTTTTCGGTAAATAAATAATTGAAGGTGGTGTGTGGGTCGTGGAATCATTTTCGGTAAATAAATAAATAATTGGAGGTGGTGTGTGTTGGTGGGGAATCGTTTTCGGTAAATAAGTAAATAATTGGAGGTGGTGTGTGTTGGTGGGGAATTGTTTTCGGTAAATAAATAAATAATTGGAGGTGGTGTGGGTGGAGAATTGTTTTCGGTAAATAAATAAATAATTGAAGGTGGTGTGTGGATCGTGGAATTGTTTTCAGTAAATAAATAAATAATTGAAGGTGGTGTGTGGATCGTGGAATTGTTTTCGGGAAATAAATAATTGGAGGTGGTGTGTGTCGTGGAATCATTTTCCATAAATAAATAAATAATTGAAGGTGGTGTGTGGGTCGTGGAATCGTTTTCAGTAAATAAATAAATAATTGGAGGTGGTGTGTGGGTCGTGGAATCGTTTTTGGTAAATAAATAAATAATTGAAGGTGGTGTGTGGATCGTGGAATTGTTTTCGGTAAATAAATGAATAATTGAATAATTAAAATAATTGAATAAGTAAATAAATCACCGTTCAGGAGAGTAGGCCTGAGTTATTTTATAACTTGGTTTACGCAGTTATTCAGCTAAGTTGTAGGGTCGGTCGGTCGAAATATAAATATAAATATAATTTCAATTTTTAGAAATTACATATTTTTATGATTTTCTGTCGGATGTTCAATGGAAAAGACAAGGGTAGGTGGGGGGTGGGGGGGGGATATAAATCCCGGACCAGGAAGATCTAAGAAAACATTGAAGATGGAAAACCATTCAAATGCAGGATGCCATTGTTCACTGTATCATCTGATGTGAAAAACAATAAAGAAGGATTAAAACTTGTTTTTGCAATATAGTCTGGCATGTTTTTTCTTATAGGTACCTGTTGGATCATCAAACAAATGGAAACAATGCTGAGAAAATTACTGTCCAAGTCATAGATGTGTGCGTGCACACCGGTGCATAGTGCTGGATATGATTAAAAAAAGAGGTGTCTACTCGGAGTCAACATGCTCAAAACGGTCAATCAGAGCCATAACCAGCTTAGTTTTCAGTGGGCATCTGATCGCACCATCTCCCCCATCCCCATGAGCACATCAAAGGCTGATTTCTGGTCCGTTGAAGGCTGAATATCAGCATCTCGAAGGGAAACGTTGACGTACTTGGCACCGAAATCTTTCAATATGAACAGCGGTGTACAACTTTCGATGGAAACAAAATCGGCACGATCGAGAGTAGCGTGCGAATCATCCCTGCTGCTGCACTGAACTGATGCAATAGTTCGGCCAGAATATTTGTCGTCAAGATGTTGCGTGATTAAATCACCAATACAGTCACTCAAATTTATACCGCTGACATACTTCTTAACAACTCATGGCTCACAGACTTCCTCTCCTGTCGCAGTCACGGTGTGGCCCTAAATGGAGTTCTTTCATCCCCCCTTCCTGTCCAGGCTGGAGTTCCTCAAGGTAGCGTTCTGGGCCCTGTTCTTTTTCTGGTTTTCATCAATGATCTCTCCGACTCTGGAAAATCCTCCATATCTCTTTGCTGATGACTCCACCCTCTGCCGTACCATCGGTCATCCCTCAGATCGGCAAGCAGCAGCTTCTTCGCTCACTGCAGATCTGGATAAAATCACAAACTGGTTCAACACGTGGATCATGTCTTTCAATCCGGACAAATCTCACACTCTTACTATGTCTCTTCAAAAGGACCCTTTAGAAAATCCTCCCATCCACTTTCTCAACAATCCTCTGGAAGAAGTCCTTTCTTTCAAGCTTCTGGGTCTCACTATCTGCCATGACCTTTCCTGGGAAAGCCACATTTCCAACCTCGCCTCCAAAGCCAGTCGCCGACTGGGAATCCTCCGTCGTGCAAAGTCCTTCCTTGGCCCACCTGAGCTCCTGACCACTTACAAAGCTTTTGTCCGCAGCCTGATGGAGTTCTGCTCTCCACTCTGGGCTGGTGCTCCTGCCTCCCACCTTTCTTGGCTTCACGC
>NC_140963.1:15212902-15222902 GCF_056783735.1 Eptatretus burgeri
AACAACCTAAAATTATGATGATTCATGCACAAGTATATGGCCAACTTGAATAGGCTTGTGAAAGAGTGAGGTGACAGAGTGGATCAGAATGCAACAGAAACTGGGAGGGTGCAGAGCTGGAGGGAGGGGAGGGGGGATGAGGGGGGAAGCTGAGAGGGAAAGGGTGGGGGTAATGGAAACTGAGAGGGGTGGGGGTAGGGACAACAGGGAAGCTGAGAGAGGGCAGGATGAGGAGGAAGCTGAGAGAGGATGAGATGAGGGGGGGGAGGGGTTGAGAGAGGGGAGGACACTGATTTGGAGCGGTTAGTCACCATTAATGGACATGAAATGGAATTGATTGTTGTCTGCACATAACCCCCAAAAAATTGACTTATTTAGGATTCCCAAACTGGACATATGGAGGCAGATTCAAAGGGAGGGATGGAAAAAAAGTTTTCCATTGAAAGCACAGAGGAAAGTGGAACTATAGTTACGAGTGGAGGGTCGATGAACTAAGCATTTAGGAGCGGAAAGGTTTTGGGAAATAAGCTTTGTAAAAAAGAAGAGGAAGAGATTGTGATGAAGAATAATAACAATAATAATATTAATAATAACAATAATAAGAGTATGCGTTTTAAAGTGTATTTTTTGAGTTGTTAAGAGCTTTCAAAGGAAAAAAACGTTATATTCAGTTTGGAGATATTGAAAAGGAGAAGGGATATGGAATGAAGGAAGAACTGTGCATGGCATATTGAGTTCATTTTGTTATTGTTGTTTTTGGAGCAAAGACGAGTATATTTTGTTTGTGTGCGTCTGTATATATATATATATATATATATATATACATATATATATACATATATACATATATATATATATATATATATATATATATATATATATATATATATATTAGAGTGAGGAGGGAAAAATGATCAAGCATCAAGCTGAGGGATCAGAAATGATAATACTTGTGAGAAAATGAGCGGAAACAAAGGACATGGGGTCAAAACAAAGATGGAAGCAACAAGCCGACTCGCTGAAGAGGCCGGACTTTAACAGGGACATATATTCGACAATTCAAAGCAACTAGGTATGGTTTGGCACGGAAAATTGGACGAAAACACGACCAGCAACACAGGAATGAAAATAAAACAGTGAAACACAATGCATCTGCTCCAGAAGACTTACGATGGAGGAATTTGTGAACTCGCGCCACATGTAAAAGAACCTCGAATCTTGAGTTTGAAATAATTCATGCACGATCATTTTGCCAAGCGATACTTGGAATCTATGGTACTTGGAATAATCGTTTTACAACATGGCATGATGCAAAATATAGATGCAAGACATATCAACTTCATGATCTGGAATCCAAATAGAGCACAGTTGCTTCGTGACTCAATTTTTTTTGCAACAAATTCCACTTGTGGACTGGTCAGTATTGCCCAGAGCAACGCCTTCACAATATGCATTGCTTGTGTTATAAATACAGAGTTGCATTGTGCATCTAAATCTACTTAAATGCAACTTCATTGCTGAAATTGTATTATATAACTCTCATATACAAACCCAGAGGATAGTTCAAAAAATATGTATTCCTTCCTACATTTTAGCAGCATTTTAAATTTGAACGACTCAGGCAGTAGGTGTTAGGCTAGCTGTCGGTCGTCAGGGTCCCTGTGCCTTTAACCCTTTGAACCCTTGCAGGTGGTTTACCATCCTCTATTCAAACCTCTATATACTTGAGCAGCAGGATTTTACTCCAGGGAGCACAGGGTGGAGGAGCCAACAGTCCAAGGAGCTCAGGGTTCAAAGAGTCAAGATTTGGCACAACATGCTCAAAAAAGTGGTTCCTGGTTTCCAGAAACAGAGTTTCTTGGATCATTTTCCTGGAGAGATACTTAGCTATTCATAAATACAAGTTCAAGTACAATAGAATGATATGGTTAACAACAAACATCAGTCTGTCACAACACAGAGCAGATTAAAATATTAACTTGGTACTGCATAATCACCTGCTTGTAAAATGGATAATGATACATTCACAATGTAAAATTTCAAGTCAATGGCTCTATTAGGCTCTCGATTCGGAGACCGTCAATAACAGCTTAATTTGACCACAGTGCAAGGCCCCACAATGTAATCATTGGGTTATATATGGCAGCTGTTTGGTGATATTGAAAAGCTTCTTTGTTGAAGATGGGTGTCCTTTCTCACTCAAGCCATCTTTCACAAGGTTCCGTTCACAATGTCTTTCTACGTGTTTTATCACACTGTTGCCTTTCAAAGCTCCATGTTCATGCGTGGGTGTGTCCAGCTGCAAAGGGACCTTGAACTAATGAACCCATTTGTTGCATTCTTTCTTCATCTACATGAAAAAAATGGCCAATATTTGCCAAGAGCATAAAGTCTCATTTCTGAAACAAGAATTCACTGTTGGAAATGGTCTTTATATAAGCTGGCAGGATAGCTCAGAGGTAGTGGACTTATTTTGAGCACTATAGTCAGTATTCAATTCATGGCCCTGCTACGTAGATTGGCAAGAGAGCACAGAGGTGTTCGCCGCTGAGCTGTCTAACCTGGGTTTGAATCTCGGCCCATCTACAAACTGTCATCCTGGTGTTCTGCGGGCAAGACGAGGAATCGGTGTGTGCCATCCCTCAGATGTTAAACAGGGCGTCTCGTCAGCTATCATTAGTTGGTGGTCCTTAAAGAAGACTATGGGAGCTATCTATTGCTGGCACCCTGGCCAAATTCTAAATTCATATTCCAACCTACTTAGCCCAATGTCAGGCCAGACCAGCCAGTTCATGAAATAATTGGGCCATAACACCTTCCCTGGTATACCCCAGAAGAAGATGGGATAACTTTGCAGCTTATGGAAGGAATGTAGTACACACTAATTAGTAAGAAAACATTTCCTTATTTATTCTTATATATTGAAAAAAAAAAGTTGGTGTTTCTTGTCCATCATTTCTCCTTCCAAGAACCTTTCAGACAACCGACATAAACTGCCTGCTTTTTCGCAAGGCAGAGTGTCACATCAACAAGTATACCATTCTTTCGAGTAGGTGTTTGGCCAACTGTCATCTGCTAGTATTTGCTTGCGAATGTTAAAGCTATCATGTTCCTTTTTGTAGAGAGTAGGCTATTGTGTGTCAATACTCTGGCCAAATGAAAAATGTTTTACATTGTTGAGAGCTGCTTCAGCAGAATCCTGCGATGGATCCTGCAGCAGCAACTTGTCTAGCGGTAAATTCCCAGGTTTGATAATGTTTACAATTGAGTTGTGAACACCCTAAAAACCCCGAGGAAGGTGTGGGAATAACACGAATGTAGTTACTCGATAGAAAACTGGCACTTCATAACAATGACATCTGTGAACATCTATTTGAGTGAAAGGAGCACTCAATTTTGACATGAAAGGGTTTAAATGAAGTTGCATTTGTCAGGTACAGAACCACTCTCTCAGAATCCTTCATCAGATCCCAACAAAACAGACATTGAAATGGCCAACATGCACTAATGTGAAATGTATCCTGGGTACTGGCCGAACCGAGAGTCCTCTTTCATCAAGGACTCCCCTCTTTCATCTTTCATCTTTATTGTCTGCAAACAAGTGGTACCAGAAGGGACAGCTGGTCTCTGAAAGATGACATGCTCTTCTGATGCAAAAAATTCTACCATTGAAACATCTGGACAATTTGTGATAGAATTCCATTTAATCGGGTAATGATTGTCATAATGAATGATCATCTAAAGCTATACTATAAGAGAACAGTTTGTCTGAGTTTGTCATAATTTTTCTCAGAGATGGCCAAACGGATGTTGGTAAAACTTACAAAGGTTAATCAGTGAGTGCCAGGGAATGTTTTAGGCAAAAAAAAAGTTTAGGAAAATTTAGAAAAAACAAGTTGGATTTTTGGAGGATGTTTTTTATTTCTTTGAATTGCTCTATCATGGGTGTGGGGATGTGTCCCTAATCCTTAGTGGCTGTAGGGAATTTTTTAGCCCCACCAAAAAACTCACTGGGCAATGCCGAGTACCCCTGCTAGTATATTATAAAGACATGGTATTGTATTTGCCACTTTGCTATGCTAAAGTACATGGTATGGTATTATTCTTGAAGCCAAGTAAGTGTGGTTGTCAGAACTTGCAAAGTCTTTGCACTCACCTTCTGATTCATGTGCTAGATCCGCTTGGGCCACACTCCTTTTGCGACCCATGATGGCTGCTTGTGTGCCTTCACCTTGATAAACTCCCCTCTACAGAAAGAATTACTCATATTAATGACAATATCATTAAAATAATATTAAATCTTTCAACAACAAAATGAATTTGCAATAAAATAATAGTAACCTCTTATGAATATACAATACTGTATATCACAACAATGTTCTTAAAAGAAAAGTGACAATTATACTATATTTATAATTAATTCTTATTCTGATGTACCATACTCTGCTTTGACAGCATCATCACTCTGTCACAGTTTATTGGCAAGAGTTATACTGGGTGGTTTGCCATTGCCTTCGCAGCAGTAGTTTGGGCAGGAATTTGGAATTTCTTCAAGGTGCTGGTGATAGGTCGCAACTCCTCACCAAGGACACCGTGGGATCTTTAACATCCACCAACGAATGCTGGCAGATAAGACTCCCAGTTTGATATCCATCCGAGGGATGGCACACAAATTGATGAATCACCATGCCTGTGAAATACCTGGCTGACAGTTTGTAGCTGGGTCGAGATTCAAACCCAGGCGAGACAGCTTGGAGGCGAGTGTGCGTACCTCTATGCCATCCTGCCAGCCCTTTATTCATCCTGTAGAACTTTCATAACAAAAGTGAAGCTAACAAAGTTCTGAGCTTCTTGACATACCCAAAAATGTTTAAATCCCATTGAGGAAACAAGTTATGTTTTTCCTTGTTTCTTTTTTTTTTTCTTCAGCTTAACACCTGCAAGTCTCTTTCAATTAATAAAAAATCGTTTCATGATATACCTGCAGGAAACATGGTTTTCCGAGTCACAAGTAGGGTACTTTTCGAAACAAATAATAAAATGGTCATATTATTTCACTGAAAATCTCCCTGCACTTCCCTCCCGATGTAATGGCCTTGAGTAAGGATCGCCTCCTCATCGACCTGTTCGTATATTGTAATTACCTTTGCAAAATGTGTTGTGCTTTATTGTAGGTTTGTGTAACATTGACACCAGGACATTGACTCGGCAAAGTAGCATCGACACCAACCACATTTGTACATAATTTGCATTTGCCGAATGCCAATACAAACACACAATGCAATGAGAGAAATACACCATAGTCAAAAGTGTTAGAATATCACATTCAAACTCGAAAAGAAACCTACAAACCTGCAGGTGTGTAATTTTCTCGAATTTCAAAGCAGTATCTGCTTTTAAAAGGGTATCCTGTATACGAGCTTTGATGCAATATGACAACAAGGGCCTGTGACAATCCGCCAGCATGACAACACAGCTTGACCATGCTGCTGTGTCTGTTCGGAATTGATTGGAGGAAACAACATTGAAAAATTGCAGTTGTCAGCTCAGATTCCAGACTTGTAACCCAATCGAACCTTCACTCTGGGACATCTTCGAACTTTGCACAAAGGTCAGAATCAAAACACCACAATCCACCAAGGAACTTGCATTTACGCTAAAGGAAGAATATTACAATTCTACCCATTGTATCTGCAGGCATTTAGTGGAGTATTAGTGACCCGACACCGATTGGGATTTCAAAAAAAAAAAAGTGTTAAACAAGAGTGAGAATTGCTTTGCAACACATGTCCCCTTTTGTTTTGTACATTTGTTTTGTGTACATCACCGACATGATATTTTCTAAGTACAAAAAGGGCAAAACTCAGAAATTGACGAAACGCCCTGAAACTCAAACTTGTTCTGTAACTTATCAAAATAAAGCCATGCACCAAGTTTCAGTTGAATATGTTAAAGGAATGGGGAAAAAAAAAATTCTGAAAAACCACAGGTGGGACGGATGGACAGACACGCGGACATATGGAGAGCAAACCTCGAGTCCCCTCCAGTGAAACGAGAAAGCAACTAATAATTGTAAATGAACTATATGACACATTTCCTTAATGTACTAATACTTCGAGTAATAAAGCGTGTTTGTAGCTCAGGGGAGAGATGAGTACGAGTGGAAGGCTGTGGATCTTGAAAAAAGAAGAAGAAAAAAAAACAACCAATCTACATCCAAAGCCCTTTTCTCCACCTGGGGTGTTCAAAATATTCTAAAAACGAGAGGTTTACAATCGTCAAATAATATGTATATGTATATGTATATGTATATATATATATATATATATATATATATATATATATATATATATATATATATATATATATATATATATATATATATATATATATATATATATATATATATATATATATATATATATATACCTGGTATGTTGTTGTTGCAATCAGTGAATGACTTAAAAGATAACCAACCTTCATTGATATAATATCCTTCATCATTCCAAGACGTTGAGCTGCAGGATTCACATCCAGATCGGAACGTTTGTAATAATAATTATCTGCTTGGGATATATAATTATATAATATAATTATAAATAGATATGGGATATATTATAATAATATATATAAAATTATAATTAATCTTCCGAAGCACGACAAGCATGATAATCGCTCAATTTACAGCCGCCACTCCCACCTTGTACCAGTCCAGGAGAGTTTACACAAAAACAAACAATCAAAACATGACAAACCAAATCTTTCATGGTTACATGTTGAGGACAACGATTGAAATCAATTAATGAATGCCCAGGTTTATTTTATTGTTTTCTCGACAATCAAATCTCTTTCGGGATGATGATGATGATGCTGACGCTGCAACACTCACAGCCGTCACACACCAACTGGAATGTCCCTCGTCACCCCCTCAACTCCACTTACTCAGACAAGTTGTTCTGGTATCATGAAGAGGCATCCCAAGCCCTTTCGAGAGAAAAAATAAATAAATAAATAAATAAAATAAAACTTCATCCGTTGCAGCTTCATCAATACGCTGCGCTATTATAAGATGTACTAAAAAGGGAAGCACGGGGAGAGAGAATAAAAAGAACGAAACTTTATAATATAATCTTCAACTTCTGCGCTAATTATGGAACAAAGCTCGGCCGTGCCGACAGATGTCCGAAAAGGCACAGTTGTGTGTTGCAATTACCTGCGTACGGGGTGGCAACTGTCACGCAGTACGAGCCTCGGGTACATCCATTGAAAACCTCAGCTCCATTGAGGACCTGAGTTTCCATTGAGGGACTCAACGGCAGCGTTCCACTAGCTCCTCCCCTCAAGAAACTGTGGACCAATGAGTGCCTGTTAACCCTGATCCTTTGGCTCCCCATCCATTCATAAAAATGTGGGGCCATCTCATTCAACACAGCCAGCAACGGTCCAACTGAGGAAGGATTTCGCTTCACCATTGGACCGCCAGGTGGTACGTGTGCAGATTAACGTTCCAAACACAAGAGAAAAGACGTACCACCATCTCGATCCTGTAACATCATTCAAGGAAAGAAGACCCGAAGTCTGATCAACATTGATTGAAGCAAATTCATATTATGTAATCGAGTTGAAGAATAAAGGAATTAAGAACAGGGAAGATAGTTCATCAGCTTTTATTATAAGAATAGCATGAAGGCTTCAATCCTTATGAAGGCAGAACAGTCCTCTCATATGTTGCCCGGTACTGTTCTAATCCTGTTGGCATTTTGAAGAAATGAATTTTTTTTGGGGGGGGGGGGCTAAAAACACTTCCCTACACTCACAAAGGAATGGGGTCGAGGATCACTGAATCCTACCTTTCGCATGAGCTACAAAGGTTTAGGCAGCGATTAAAAATGAAAAAAAATCCCCCCAAAAAACAAATTTGTTTTTCAAACTTTTCAAAAAGTTTTTTTTTTGGCCAAAAGCACTCCCCAGCACTCTGATGAATCTCGAAAGTTTGATTAAGATCTGTTTGGCAATCTCGAGGAAAAATGGCGACATGCATAGACAGACAGACGGACAAACATCTCTCTTGTAGTGTACTTGCACACAGGTACCTGCACCTTGTGTAAAAGGAATTTAGAGTTCCAACAGTATGCAATATGATGGGGCGACTAGTGATGGGGACAATTCCATCGATGGATAGACAGACAGACAGACAATACAACTTTTTAAAATATAGATACTAGCCGAGGTACCCAGCGTTGCCCAGGTTAAATTTCACGTTGTTTCCCCAGTTTAAATAAAATAAACTTTAAGACAAAAGGCTGAATTTGATTAATTGTGTTTTTTCTTTTCTGATGAGATAGTCTTTCTTGCAATGGTTTTTGTTGCTCTAGCTGTTGCATGTCGTTCACGGTCAACTTGAAGCCTGGTGTTGGCTTAATGGTTAGGGTCGTGGGCTTGGGATCCAAGGACACCAAGTTCAAATCCCACTTTGCTGTTGAATTAAAAGCAGGTGGGGTTGACTCTGCCTGTCATCCTTCAAAGGTCGACAAAATGAGTGCGAGCTTGCTGGGATCCTGTGTCGGAGTGGTGACCTGTCCAGGATTGCAGCCAAAAGCCAATGAGACTGCTTTGGCAGCACCAATGCTCTGCACAGAGTGTGGCCTCAATGGTTGGATGGATGGACGGTCAACTTCAAGGCGTGATTGTCTTTCTTGTGAGCTTTCCTGCTTCCGGGCTTGTTTTTTTTCTGGCTGCTGACGTAGATCTGCCCAAACTTGCCCGTTTCTTTGGTGGCATGACTTTGGTAAAGTTGTTGGTATTTTTGAAAACTGAAAAAAAAAAAAACATTGCCACATTAACTTCTTGAAAAAAACCATTATTTAAGCGCATGACAGGACCTGATGTGGCAGTAAATGGCAGGACCAATTTTCGGAAAAAATGCACCAAAATCTGGAATTACGCCAAATCTAACCGCAGGTACAGTCAAATGCAGTGTTATTGCAGATCATGTGCATGACACACTCCTTTATTGGTAGCTCAAGGTCAAATGGTTTTCTTGGTCGCTCTCGGTCAAATGATTTGCACTTGCATAAAGGACAGACAAACAGACAAACAGTCAGGATGACTGACTCTTTGTACCCATTCTTCATCACGTAAGAGGTTCCCGTGCCAAGTTTGGCAGTGCCAGGTCAAACGGTTTGCACTTGCACAAAGGACAAACAAACAGACAGGCCAATACACAAAAAAGAATCGGAATATGATTTGCAATACTGCCGACCACCAGGTGGCGCGACACAATGCACATGTATGGAGAGAGAATTGGGGTATTCCTCTCACCCTGAACCCCCGACAATGTGGGTTTCATAAGGTTTTTTTGCATCTCTATTTGCCAAGAGGATTCAAACGGAATGCAATATGATGGGGTTACAACTGCAGGAGCCGATTCTATTGATGGACAGACAGAAAATACAACCACATATGGCTGTGTGTATATATATATATATATATATATATATATATATATATATATATATATATATATATATATATATATATATATATATTGTTGCGGAAATGGCCTTTAGTGTGTTATTAAATATCAGATTTGCCCAGATCCCCCATTAAATGCATGTTTAGCCAGGTTGTTCGGTAATTGGACGCTACATGTGTGTCGGGAGGTATAGGAGGCTGTTCGTTGTTCGTGCAGTGGTGGTGTACCAAGAGGGTCTTCTTCTTCCTACCCCTCTCCGGACAATAAGTCTCCGCCCAGTGCTCTGGGAGGAGCAGTCGGCTGGGAGGAGAGCGAGCGCCGGAAAGGCGTCTGCCATCTGCTGAGGGAGTAACTGAACCTGAGGGTCGAGTCGGCGATCTGCCGAGGGAGTAACTGAGCCTGAGTGTCGAGTGAGGATTCTGCTGTGGAGAAACGACTAGTGGGAGGCTGCAATCTGCGTCGAGAGGAACTGGCTGCCGTGTGAGTCGGCGATCGACTTTATGAGGTCATCGGCAGGTTCAACCT
>NC_140963.1:15227902-15232902 GCF_056783735.1 Eptatretus burgeri
CGAATTTGGTAACCACAACACTACCCCCTCCCCTTTTTACAGACTCGTCCCGAGTCGTCAAATTTTCGTGTGCCATCATGTGTAGTTTTCCCCTAGTACATTTTACCTACGGATCCCTGAGTGCGACATTCATGGTATTCGTGTCCCCAAAATAAATAACCTGAGGGCTGAGTAACTAACTAAACAAACCCACTCACACGGACGACTTAAATAAAATTGCCGGCGCTAAGACAGACATGCCGGGGGCGCACTCATATTTACAGTACATCTTAACCTTAACTTACAAATTTTACACTAAACCATGGCCCAGGATCAATGAACTCTGCAAAAGAAAAGCAGTTAGCAGGGAGCCAGGCTGCTCGCATGCAGTCTCTGGCTCAAAACAATGCAGGTGACAGGGAACGTGGCTGGCTGCTCACACGCAGTCCAAGGCCTTCCTTTTTGAACTGAACGCAGTGAACCACAACGGTGCATGGGCTGCACAAACGTAGTCTCCGTGCCAGCTCAAGTGGCACACGCAATGAACACAACGAATGGATAGATGAATGGTTGGACGCAAACACGGTGCACGGGCCGCCACTGCAGGCGCGTGTTGTAGCTGCCAACAGGGCAGTTCTCGCAGCTTGCAAACTGTTGCCTTGATCCTGGCGCACATGGAAATTAACAGGGGGGGCAAGCAAAAATTGAACGGGGCTGGTGAACCTGGGCAGTGGGCATGGCATAGCAAAGGTGAGCAGGCAAACAGCCCGCAGAAGAAGGCTGCTGCAGGCAAACACAGCCGGCAGATGAACTGGCCGGCACAGGCCTTGAAGAAAAACAGCCAGCCGGCAGATGAAGTGGGCCGGCACAGGCCTTGAAGAAAAACAGCCAGCCGGCAGATGAAGTGGGCCGGCACAGGCCTTGCAGCACAGCAGCTGCAGATGAAGTTGGCCAGCCTTTGCCGTTCCGTGGAGGTTGGTGGAGGGAGTGCGGTGGTGCTGGCCACTTGGAAGGCGGGCTCGGACCTACCTACCTGTCTCCCTCCCAACCTATCGCCTTTGCCTGTCACTGTACATACACACTCCCTTAATTTGTCAAACCCCAATTTAGCCCCAACTTATTTTTTTGTTGTTTTTATTTTTACTCCCCCACTATAAATCGTCCCCGAACCCCCTTTACTGTCCTTGTTCGGCTAACCTATCCTGTCACCTCGCCTACTCCCAACCCCTACGTTCCCTTCCCGGAGGGGAATAAGGGAGAGCTAACGTCCTGTGTCGAGGCCCAACTCAAGCCTCAGAATGGCCTCCCCAGAGTTCGGCGATCTATAACCAAAGTGGGTCCAGCGGCCCACAACGACAGCGAGGGGATGGATGGTGCGGAGGGGTACATTTCCTAATCTACCCTAACCATTTAACTGTTAAACTACCCCGGGGCTTTCAACAAGCGCCTCTCGCTTAAACTATTGGTTCTATAAACCCAGATTCCCGTCGCCTGTGTTGGTGTCCTTACAATTTCGGGCCTCGCCCCCCAATTTTCGCTCCGTGCCCTCACACGGTCTCCTGGCTGGGACACGTGGCTCCCCTTGGCAGGCACGACCCTCTGCCGATTCTCCCGCTATGGCACCCCCGGGCACTACACTGCCTCCGAGCCTACCAGCTCCCTAACACCGGGGAGTGCCCCCCATGGCACCTCCCCTGAAACGCACACGTGGCAGGCTGGCCTCCCGGGCCCCTTTCCGAGGGTCACCCGTGCCCACAACACTGCCCACGCGGCTCATGGCGCCCCGGGCCCCCGCACCAAGCAGGCGCACCCGTGCCCACTACTCTATCCCGGCCCCCCATGGGCCCATGGCCTACCGCAGCCGACTAGCCTGGTGCCCGGGGTACCCACTCAGCGACTCACCTTTCGCAGCCACGCTCCCAAGCCCGTCAACAGGGCTCCTGCACCCCTCCAAATGGGTTTCGAGCCTACATTCCCACCAACAGCAAAACGACCTCCATTTTTCAATTTGACTAACCCCCTAACTCACTCTACACTGACCCCGGGGGTCCCTTGGGCGGGAGTCACTCCTCCCCCCAATCACTCATCGCACCATGCATTCCCCATTCGCTCCACTCACACAGACCCGCTGGCCTCACTCACTCAACAAGCACATGCTTCCACTTCACTCACCAACTCTTCAACACACTCACCGCTGAACTCTGCCATTCTTCTAACTACATCCCCTAACTAACTCGTGCTCCCACGTCGTCCCTTAAACTACAGCACGTTCCTTTTAACACTACGTAGCTAAGCTACGTCCCCTCTACACATCCACAAGTCTGTCACTGTCTCCTAACTCAAAAAAATCATTTTATTTCCCAACCTAAATCTGGCTATCATCCCTCTAACTAATCCATTCCACGGACTCCATGAGGACTTACCCCTGCCCCATGAAGTCGGTCTAACTAAGCTAACCCTTCCCCCTCACTAGTTTCCATCCTGTGCCCAGGTAAGGGGGTCTTCCACCCCTTGCCCAGGAATCCTGTGCACCAGAAAGTGAGGCTTTCCCCTTTTTTTTTTTTTTTCTTTACATGCGCAGCACCAGCGCGGCAACTCGCGCACTTTGCACCTGCCCGTGACGTCATGCAGCTGCACGTGTTCCTCGTCCCTCCTTGGACGGTACCATCCGGCAGAGATACCCCTCCTGCCGGATTCCAACCCCACGTGCAGCCATGGCGTCACCGTGCGCATAAAAAAAAAACAAGCCCCACGTCTCGAGGGGTTCCCCACGCGAACACATGTGCTTTGCCCGTTGGAGCTTAACACACACGATCGCGTGGAGAACCCGTCCGGTCCAAATCCATAATCCTGCCTAAACTTTGTCCGTCCGCGGGATCGGCAAATCCACCGCGTGCGTTTCCGGACCGGGACTTCACTCTCGCAAGCGAGCACGTGGCGGTCTCGTGCGTTGCACAGCACGGACCGCGTGCTCACTGCTGGGTGAACCCGGCACGGTCCCCGAAACGACCACAGCCGCTACTCGGCTTTCTTTCCTCTCATGTCGCCGTCGTCGCCATTCGACCCACGCACACCTGCGTGTTACGACGCTCACACTCCATTCCATTACATTCACACCGGGAGACGCGGCTGCGTGCTCCCGCATGCCAACCGACATCTCCCTCTCATACCGCTCTCTCACACACACGGTCTCCCTTGCATACGGCCGTTCACTCACGCGTGCCTCACTACTCACACAAACCATACTACTTACACACGCGGGGGCACTCACCCGCGGTTCCTCATCCACACTCCGTGCCTCACTCACACACGCGGGGGAACTCAACCGCGGGGCCTCATCCACACACGCGGGGGCACTCAACCGCGGTGTCTCATCCATACTCCGTGCCTCACTCACACACGCGGGGGCACTCACCCGCGGTGCCTCACTCATACTGGCCGTTTCATCCACACACGGCCTCACTCACACACGGTGCCTCACCCACACACGCGGGGGCACTCACCCGCGGTCCCTCATCCACACACGGCGTGCTGGGAAGCACGTACTCTGGCACCATCGCCACCACACCACTCACACACGGGGCTGCACTCACACCTTGCACCACACACACAGGGGATTCGTGTCCCCACAAGGGTCTCCGGGGCCTCTATACCCCCCAAGCTCTCCGTGCACCTGTCCACAGCACCCGTCCCCTCAACCTCGCAAAGCACGACCGAACTCACCTGGTCGTGACTCGCCTCAAGGGGGAATACTCCCTCCCCTCGTTCCTGGAGGAGGCCATGGCTATCCAGGTGCTCGCACTGGGTCTCTACCCAGTCCGCCAGCTCACCCCCATTATCCTCCACTACCTCCGTGTGTGTGTGTGTGCGCGTCACTTACCCCGTCTTCATCGTGCAGTCTCTCTATTTTTTCTGTCTCCCGTGTCTCTATACATTTATAAAAGTTTCTGTCGTCGTCACCTCGTGTCTCGTCTCACACGTTTTGGTCTCCCCATTTAATTTTTCCCTTTTGGTCACCGTCGATTCCTCTGTCACGACCCTCGCCCAACACGCCCCCCGAATTATTTTTTTACCCGCCTCCACCGCGGGCCTGTCAGCCGTTGCACCCCCTTCCAGCTCGTTTGCTCCCACACGTGGAGTCGCCATTCCCAGCTCCCTGGTCACGGCCTTCATGCCCGCCTGCAGGCATCGGCCCATGTTCTGCGTCTCACCCCATAGCTCTTTCATTTCTTCCTTCATGTGCTGTGTATTCGCATCCATCGTCGTTTTCACTTCATTTGTATTTGTATCCATCTTTTCGTTCATTTGTTGTGTATTCGCATCCATCTTTTGTGTATTCGCATCGATCTTTTCGTTTATTTGTTTGGTCATGCCTTTCATTTCGTTTATAAATTCATGCGCATTCGTTTCCATTTGCTTGTTCATTGCCGCCAGCATGGCGTATAGCTGGGCCATGTCGGGTGCGCTTGGGTGAGCCGTTTCGGCAGGGATCGGGGAAGGGTTTTGGTGGAGGGGGAAGGGGAGGTGTCATACACCGCGGCCGCTGCCGCACCTATTTCGGGCTCTGGGTTCAGTTGGGCGAGTCCGTGTTCCTGCACAATCAACATTTCCTGCTCGGGGATTCCATCCTGGACCATGGATTCTACACATTCTACATCCATTTCTAATACCCCCGGCTCCCGCTCGCCTTGAGACGCCATCTTGCTTCTCGTGAAGGGTTAATTTAGCTCGCTCGTAATTTGGAGGGAATCGGGGGTCGCTTCTCTCACCCCTGGACCGATTCCCGTGAATTTAGCTGGAGACAGGAGAGCCCGTTTTCCTGTTCTCCGATACCAGTGCCGCGAGGAGGGCGATGGATTTGTATCGCACGACCTGACACCAGTGTTACGGTTTCGCGCCCGCCGGCGTGCTGACGGCCACGTAACTCGAATCGCGGCACGTCGCCCACCGGACGGACAATCCAGTCGTGACCCTCTCGGACTAACGCCGGGAACCAGTCTTGGGTGGACCTTTCGGTCTCA
>NC_140963.1:15237902-15245402 GCF_056783735.1 Eptatretus burgeri
TCGGTCGTCACAGCAGGTGAAGCATGTATACGTTTATAGCTTGCGCCTGTTGGTTGAATTCTCTCTCTCTCAGCATTTTTGTACTTTAAGAGTCACGAGTTGGGTTGTGATTTAGAGTCAACATGGCGACCCCGAGCAAAAAGAGGAAGGATCTATCCATGGAGGAGAAGGTGGCCTTATTAGACCGTTTCAATGCAATGGCAAAAACAAGTCAGCACGAGGCTGCAATCGCGTTGGAAATTTCTCGTGGCCAGCTCCAGAATCTTATCAAGAACGAAGGCACCATCAGGGCAGAGGTTCATGAGCTTGGCGGTGTGAAGCGGAAGCGGGTGGGGAAAGACGAGGAAGTGGAGAAAGCCCTGCTTGAATGGTGGGATTTTTCGAATCGGAGGAATATGCCAGTGAAAATAGGTTCTCCGTTTAATAAATCCAAACGGCGTGGTCCCATGGTGGATTTATAAAGCGGCGTCTACTGTATATAAAAATATATAAAATATATATATATATGTATATATATATATATATATATATATATATATATATATATATATATCTATATATATATATATATATATATATATATATATATATATATATATATATATATATATATATATATATATATATAGATAGTAGACTAGGCTGAAGTCATCACCATCGGGACCGAGAAAAAAGTGACGACAGAAATGTGACGACTTACGCGTATGCGAACATTCATGATGACTGTGGGGTGAAGGATGAAGCCGCGCGTGGCCTGGACACGTATGTGTGAGAGCGGGATATTGTACCAAAAGGAAAACACAATCCTTGGGGCATAGGTGGGGCTTCATTGGTGAGTTGGAAAGTGATCAAGCAAAGATGGAATTCATGAATCAGTTTATCAAAAGTAAAGATAATGACCAATTGTAAGACAACTTGTATACCATCGGTGATGGTATGGTGACAAATTACATGACACACAGTCATCGTGCTGATGATTACCACTCAATGCCTATGTGTAAGCGAGTGCGGTAATGTACAAAAGAAGCCAATATAAAACCATGATCGGACTTCAACAGGAAGCTTGATCGATGCTTTACTCCTTCGCGAAGTAATCCGTTATGTTTGACTGCCTCAAACTCTTGGGCATCTGGTGCATGAGAAAGGACTCTTCCCCGAGTCCTCGAGATCAACAATGTCCACATCGTCCACGTCACCCGTATCGTCGGAGACGTTCTTCACAGAATCCACAATTTCTGCATCAGTCATTTGTTGGGTGCTGCGTAACTCAGCGTCCACGTTGATGTATTTTTCCAATGAGGGTATCGCGTCTGAACCAAAGATTTCAGCGAGTCTTTCCCAGACGTTGCGGAACTGGTTTCCATGGTCGTCATCGCTCTCCTCATCAACTTCATGGGCACTGCGATCCGCATTGATGAATCCGACCGAACGGAAGCAGTTCACGATGGTAGCATTGGAGACCTTTCCCCATGCAGTTTTGGCAGCTATCAGGGCATCCAGCAAATCCCATTTGAATGGGATTCCCTCATCTGCTGCATTCAGGCGACGCGTGGCAAGGATCTGGCGGCAGTGAAGTGTCAGGTTTCTGAAGACGCCACCATCCATTGGTTGAATGCGACTGGTAGTATTGGGTGGGAGGAATACAAGTTCAATGTTCTTCAGTTGACATGCAGGGTGAGCGGGGCAGTTGTCAACTACGAACGCAATTTTGCGTTTTTCAAGTGACATACGATGGTTCAGTTTCACCAACCATTGTTCGAACAGGGCAGAAGTCATCCACGCCTTTTTATTCGCTGAGTAGGCCACAGGCAGGTGCTTCACACTTTTGAAGGCTCGGGGATTCTTACTTTTCCCGATGGCGTACAGAGGCAGCTTGTCGGTGCCATCCATGTTCGCTCCAACCAGCAACGTCACACGGCTCTTCGCCTTATCACCATGATGGGATTGACCAATGAACCCCAGAGACTTTTCTGGCAGCATCTGCCAGAAAAGCCCAGTCTCATCGGCATTGTACACGTCCCGAGGCTGATAACTTTCCAAGATGTCTTTCAATTTGCCATCCTTCCAGTCGTGCACCACTGCCGAATCCACGCTACCTGATTCGCCGCACTTCTTGACCTTGCCGATTCCCCACCTCACTTTGAATCTGTCTATCCAGTGCATCGGCAAGGTCTTGGCATCATCATGCCCGAGGTCCGCAGCGAATTTACGTGCCTTCAGCAGCAACATTTCACCGTCCAACCGAATATTTGGCTGAGCCGACATTTGCCGAAACCAGATGATGAGCGCGTCATCGACATCTTCAAAGGACACACGTTTCACGCGTTTCACACTTTCCACCGGCCTCGCGATCTTCTCCACTTGTCCAAACATCGTGCCCTTATTCTTCAAGATATCGTTCAATGTCTGCCGTTTGATTTTCAACTTCTCAGCTATGGCTGTTTTCTTCATCAGTGGGTTTGCCTCGCAAAACTGGATAATGTCGTATTTTCTTTGTAGGTTTTAGTTGAAAGCTTACGCTTAGTCGCCATTGTCCTGCCTGCAGTGCGATCAACGTGTGTACGCAGTTATAAATAGGCTATCACTGCCAGTGTCAACCAATGAGCGAGCATCACGATTCCATGAAATCGGGCTTCTCAAGAGGCAGCAGTTCCGTGTGACGAGTTAGGAGTGGTAATTTACTTGAGTTTCCATTACGCGGGAACAGACAACATCTGACAACTTAGACGAAGTGACGACTTAGAGAGGGATGACCCGTTATTCAAAGGGATTTCACATGAGATAAATTCGGGCTTTTTGACGCTGCCGACTTAGGCGAAGTGACGAGGTACATTACGAGGTACCGGCTTACGCCTAGTCTACTATATATATATACAGTGTGTATATGTATATATGTATATATATATATATATATATATATATATATATATATATATATATATATATATATATATATATATATATATATATATATATATATATATATATATATATATGGTCGTAGTTCATGAACTGGTCATCATTTGCGTTGCAGGGTCAAAATATTAAATTTTTCAGTTTTCTCTGTGTTGATAGACATCAACAAGCTACATGCACTTGCGTGAAATTTTTTTTTAGCAAAAAACACGAGTTAATGGCGAATATGGTATTTTTAATTATGAACTTTAATGGATAATGCATTACAAGGAAAACACATTTTCGCGTTTATCTCGAATTCACCCTTTCTGAGTAAATTGGATGTGGATCAGTTATCCTTTGGCCGTTTTGGACAATTAAAGTGCCAAATTAATCCTGAGAATCTGCGAGATAAATAACTATGTAAAGATATTTACCAGATCTCTTTTAGGAGTTTGTAGATATTGGTCAGGGCTTGCTGAATAATAACGAGTTGAATAATCAATTTTGCATCATGCAACAGCAAGTCCCAAGTGTTACTCACCTAAAAAATAACAAAATAGATTAGATTAAAGCTTATTGATTGAAATGAATTCAGTTTATTCCAAATTTGACTCACCACATCCGCCGCCTCCGCCTGTTTACTCCACCCCTGGCTTGTATCACTTATTTGCCTGTTACACAAACACTATTGCATATTTTTTAATTCTGTTTTTTCCACATTAAACTAGACAAAATTACCTTTCTTCTCATACTAAGACATCTAGATATCTGTGGTTTTTCTGGTCTGTAGTCAAAGTGGAAAGTGGATGTTTTGAAAAACATGCAACAACTCCGCCTTTTTAGGGTGACCAGTTAATGAACTATGACTATATATATATATATATATATATATATATATATATATATATATATATATATATATATATAGTAGACTAGGCGTAAGTAGTCACCAGTGACGTCACCAAAGAAAAAAAAGTGACGACTTAGACATGTGATGACTTACGCGTATGCGAACATTCATGATGACTGTGGGGTGAAGGATGAAGTCGCGCGTGGCCTGGACACGTACGTGTGAGAGGGCGCAACAATCTCTAAGCCGGCTATTGTACCAAAAGGGAGACACAATCCTCGGGGCATAGGTGGGGGTTCATTGGTTAGTTGGAAAGTGATCAAGCAAAGATGGAATTCATGAATCACTTTATCAAAAGTAAAGATAATGAACAACTGTAAGACAACTCATATACCATCGATGATGGTATATGACCATCGACAAATGTGAAATGAATGGCTGTTAGAATTCATTCATTGGAATGAATGTAGAATGAGTTTTCATATGGAATGAAAACTCATATATCATCGACAAATTACATGACACACAGTCATCGTGATGACTAACACTCAATACCTATGTGAAAGTGAGTGTGGTGATGTACAAAACAAGCCAATATAAAACCATGACCGGACTTCAACACGAAGCTCGATCGATCCTTTACTCCTTCGCCAGAGACTGCATTGCGCAGCCTGTCTCCCTCTTCAGATGCATGTGGGACGGCACGCTGACTGAGCTGAACGCAGCGCAGTTATAAATAGCCCACTCATCACGATTCCATGAAATCGGGCTTCTCACGAGGCAGTAGTTCCGTGTGACGAGTTAGGCGTGGTAATTTACTTGAGTTTCCATTACGTGGGAACGGACAACATGTGACGACTTAGACGAAGTGACGACTTACAGACTTTATTCAAAGTCTGTAAGTCGATGTAACATTAGATAAATTCGGGACTTTTTGACGCTGCTGACTTAGGCGAAGTGACGAGTTACACGCTGCCAACTTACGCCTAGTCTAATATATATATATATATATATATATATATATATATATATATATATATATATATATATATATATATATATATATATATATGAAGATATATATTGTTACGGATCTGGAAACCATTTGCATTCAACACACAGATGTCCCAAAAGTCAGTTATGTTGTTAAGTATATGTGCAGTCAGATTCCTGTCCTTTTGTCAAGTGGGAGAATCAGAGGCGTGCGTTGCGATTTATTTTTAGTTAGGTTATTAAATCTTTACATACAACGAACCCTCCAATGAACAACCAACAACCATTCCATTCCCCATCACGATTCGCTACCCACCCGTTGTCTACAAGCACTCTGACTTGCCAAGGCAGGGTCTTGCAGCCATTCCTTGCCGCTTCCACCAACGTTCCTTCCACAAACGTTGTAACTCTTGCACGATGGCCTGTCCAACATTGATACCGTTACTCAAGTATGAACCCGCGTGGAAGACTGGCTGGGGTTTCCAGGCAGGAAGCGTTGCAGCATTGATACTGTTACTCGTCGAGTGTGGGCCCGCCTGGAGAAGTGGCTGGGATTTCCCAGCAGGGGCCAAGGCCCCACCCCGGAAAGGTGGGCCGTAGGACCTGCACAATCAGAAGCAGACAGCGAGGTGTGTTCACCAATGCCCCTCCCTGCTGAGGGAGGTCGATACATTCCCGAGCACTCTCTGAGGCAGGTGGTCTTTTTGATGTCTTGGGTGGTCTTTTTGAGGTCTTGGAGAGTCTTTTGGGGGTCTTGGAGAGTCTTTTAAAAGTTCTTTTGAAGAGTTTGTGATGGGCGTCGAGGCAGCGAACGTGTCTCTGCTGGCCCTCTACGAGGAAGGGAAGAGCAACCCCGACCCCCCTCCGTGGACCCCGGCCATTCACCACCCGAGCTCCACCACGAACCTCGAGTCCCACATGTGTGACTGGGGACCAAACCAGCGACCATTGTCAGGTGCCGCATCACTGAGCATGCCCTTCCTCCAACGGTCAGGTACACCACCGAACTCTGGCCGCCAGCTTGTCTCTCTCCACGGCTGCAAGGGTCCAATAAAGACTCTGGGTTTCTTTTCAGAGTTGTCAATCTCGTCGAAAAAAAAAAATTTGAGATTTTTTTTCTATCATTATCAGTATTTCCATCGATATGTTGGGTCGTCGTCAATCTAGTCGAAAAAAAAAAAAGAGATCTTTTTTTTGTACCCTTATTATCAGTATTTCTGTCGATGTTTGTCTGTTGGCTGCTCTTCGAGCACCCTTATTCTGGACATTTCCATCTGTCTGTGTCTGCAAAACTTTGGTCAAGCCTAGGGGCTAAACCACTCAACCGATTCCAATGAAATTTGGTAGGTTGGACCAATATTTCTGGGAATCGTGTGCTTTCGAATATAGGACACCAGGTCCTAGCAACGGCATAGCAACGGCCTTTTAAAGTGGTCAAAAAATAGAAAAAAAATAAATAAATAAACCAATGTCACCCGCAGGGTGACCCGTATCTTGCCAAAAGGTGACCACGTGTGACTTCTTTAAGGTCACACTGAGGTGAACAGAGCTGCTATCCACCAGGAGCGAGTCCTTGAGGAATATCTGCCTACGAGAGATTCTGATGAGAATCGTTCTGCAGTCACCATGAAAAATATGTTTGCCTCATAACATCACCAAATGATGTCGTAATGTCTCAAGCTTGACATATCTAGAAAGCACTCATCGAGGTGTTCAATTTGAGGTACAACACGATATGGTTCCTAAAACTTGAAAATTTAACCTTGGGGTCAAATATGTTTGACCTCAGGCGGTAACCATGAAGGTCAAGGCCAATTGCCACCAAAAACGAATCAGCTGAGCGCCAGACCATATACTACATTCCCATAAAGTTTGGAGACGATTCGATTAAAAGTACTCAAAAAATAACGGTTTCGTCGACTCCCCTGGTTTGCAACAAAGTGACCTTGACCTTTGACCTTCAAAATTTTATGCGCTGAAAGGGACCTCTATAGGCCTCTGATATGCGAAGTTACAAAAATTTCCAATGATAACTGTGCTCTGCAGAGTGATTTATACGTGATTACAGACAAAAAAAAAACATGAAGGTCAAGGCCAATCGCCACCAAAAATTAATCAGCTGAGCGCCACACCATGAACTATATTCCCATGAAGTTTGAAGACTATCCGATCAAAATTACTCAAAAAATAAGGGTTTTGTCGACTCTCCTGATTTGCGACAAAGTGACCTTGACCTTCAAAATTTTGTGCACTGAAAGGGACCTCTATAGGCCTCTGATATGCGAAGTTACAACAATTTCCAATGATAACTGTACTCTGCAGAATTTTTTACACGTGATTACAGACAAACAAAAATAACAAAACAAAACAACAAAAAAAAAAACATACAAGCTGACTCACATATCTTGCAAAAACTTCGTTTTGGCGAGATAATAAATAAATCGAAAAATCGAAGCTTAGAGTTCTGTGCGCAATCTATCTTGGTCCCTTCATGCCAATTTGCAGACCTAACAAAAAATATTTGTAGGAGGAGATAGGTTTTGGGCGAGTACATGTCGAACATTTCAGAAACGGTTAATTGCGAATATCTCGAAGAGAAAGAGTCTGATTTTGATGAAACTTGGGTGAAATGTGTACAATGTGGCTAGCATGTACACAAAAATGAATGGTTGCTATGCACACCTCCGTAGCTTAGCAACAGCTAAAATACTTTATCGTACAGTTATTATGGACTGTACAAAAAAAAAATCAATACCTCC
>NC_140963.1:15247902-15257902 GCF_056783735.1 Eptatretus burgeri
AGAAGTCGGATCAGGAATGATACACGCCCACTTCTGATCCGTCCAATCAGCAAGCGCGGGGCGGTTTGGCCCCGCCTCCAGAGGCGTCGGAGTGGAATCGATATATGTAAATTCGAGGATCAGGGAACATTCACGCCCCTTTTTGTCCGTCCAATGGGCGAGCGTGGCTCCACCCCCGAGCTCGTTCTGATCCAGAAATTTGCATGTTGGTTCTCCTGCCGTACTATAAAGCGCCGAGCGCGGGGCGAATTTAGTCAGTTTTGGGCTCGGGCGAGTTGGAGAAGTGTGGCAGCGGCAGAGAGTTTTTCGGTCAAGGGAGTTGGAGAAGAGTCAAGGCGAGTTGGAGAAGTGTGGCAGCGGCAGAGTGTGGCAGCAGCAGTCAAGACGGGTCTGGAGAGTCAGTCTGTCGGGGTTCGGAGCCTGTCGGGGAGCTGCAGAGAGGGGAAGCCGGGAGCGCAGTCGAGGTCGCAGTGGACTCGCTCATCGCGAGACCCAAGCAAGCCAGCTATCCTCTTTCCCCAGAGCATCAACAATTCCCCCCCTTCCCCCCCCCCCACGCTGAGAGTGCGGAAAGGGGGCCCCGTTCCTACCCCATTCCAAGCATTGCCAACGAAACCCGCGAAGGAGCGTGGAGTCGGGGCACCGCCGCCACATTTGCGGTTCATCACAAGACGGGTAGGCTCCACCTGGTCTCGCGCCCACAGGCCCTGTCTGTCCCCTTGTCGTTGAGGGTGGCCCTTTTCTTTTGCTTTTGAGTAAATGTGTTGTCGGCGCCGTCTGTAAAGTAAAACTGTGTAAGTGTTGCCGTGTGCTCGCAGTCGGTAGTCGATCTGCATTGTTGTGTTTCTTTTGTTACATCTGCTTTTGATGCATAATTGTTGTAATTGTATATGTGTGCTTTCCGTGTGCCACGGAATAAATGTGCCTTATGTTGAACTGTTTTTCCCGTTTCGCTTCGTCTTTTTGAATTTAATTGAATCTCCATCTTGCTTCACGTAAACGGTTGGTAGTGGGCTTAATACGCCCGATAATTAATCGGAACCGTCGAGGTTGACGATATAACACTGCTCGGTTATCCCGATAGTACGGAACGGGTCGCTTCAGTGGCCAGTGTCCGGAGTCGACCTGCGGCGAGGTGCGATCGCCCGGTCTACACTCCGTGTGGGTACTTAGGGAGGTTGAATTTGGCGAACAACCCTATCCCACGCGGGGGGCCGATTGGCACGATCGTGGTGAGGCCGAAAGGCCCACCCATGACTAGTTCCCGGCGTTAGTCCGAGAGGGTCACGACAGAATTGTCCATCCGGTGGGCGACGTGCCGCGATTCGAGTTACGTGGCCGCTCGCACGCCGGCGGGCGCGAATTCGCAACAATATATATATATATATATATATATATATATATATATATATATATATATATATATATATATATATATATATATATATATATATATATATATATATATATATATATATATATATATATATGTTTTGTACACCTTGTCGAGGCTCGTGAGAGAGCTAACACACAATGCACAGCAAGGGGGAGCATGAGACAAGAGGGGAGGGAGTGGGAAGGACAAAACAGTGGGGGACAGACATTAGGAGATCTGTGGAAGGGAGTGGGATGGAACGGGGAACATGAGGAATAGAAGATGGACATTGCAGGACTTTCAGGAAGGAAAGCAGGGAATTTGAAGGAGGTGGGCTTGAGTGGATTATCGGGGGTAGAAAAGATCGAGGATTTGGATGGGGGATGAAAAGAGGTGGTGGTGAACAGCTGTTTTGAAGGCCTGGAGGGAAGAATGGGATTGAATAGAGTGAGGGAGTTTATTCCAAAGGCGGGAAAAAAAGATGAATGAAAGAGTGAAGGTGAGCAGTGATGCGTGATTTTGGTAGTTTTACCAGAAGGGGGTTGTTGGCGGACCTTGAGCGCCCTGCGGAAATGTGGTGGGGACAAATTGCAGAGAGAGCGGGGGGGGCGAGGCTGGAGAGGAGACGGTAGAAGACAGAAAGACCACCGACCAACCTGCGGTGATTGAGGGAGAGGCCCAAATACTCAGCCTCATTGCAGGAGATGCCAATGATCCGAAAAGCCTTGGTTTCCACAGCGTGAAGCCGAGAAAGGTGAGGCAGGAGCACCAGCCCAAGCGGAGAACATTACTCTATCAGGCTGTGGACAAAAGCTTTGTGAGTGGTCAGGAGCTCAGGTGCGCCGAGGAAGGATTTTGCACGACGGAGGATTCCCAGTCGGCAACTGGCTTTGGTGGCTCGGTTTGAAATATGGCTTCCCCAGGAAAGGTCATGGCAGATAGTGAGACCCAAAAGCTTGAAAGAAAAGACTTCTTCCAGAGGATTGTTGAGAAAGTGGATGGGGGGGGGGGTTCTAAACGGTCCTTTCAAAGAGACATAGTGAGAGTGTGAGATTTGTCTGGATTAAAAGACATGTTCCACGTGTTGGACGAGTTTGTGGTTTTATCCAGATCTGCAGTGAGCGAAGAAGCTGCTGCTTGCCCGTCTGAGGGATGACCGATGGTACGGCAGAGGGTGGAGTCATCAGCAAAGAGATATAGAGGATTTTCCAGAGAGTCGGAAAGATCATTGATTAAAACCAGAAAAAGAACAGGGCCCAGAACGCTACCTTGAGGAACTCCAGCCTGGACAGGAAGAGGGGATGAAAGAACTCCATTTGGCACCACCCGTTGACTGCGACAGGAGAGGAAGTCTGCGAGCCATGAGTGGAGATGGCCTTGGATACCATAGGAAGAGAGTTTGGTGAGCAGGGCAGGGTGCGAGACTGTCCAAAGAACGTGATATGTCCAGGGATACGGCTCGGATTTCCTGTCTGGCATTGAGGACCTCCATCCATTGTTGGGAGAGCAGAAGCAGCATATCCAGGGTAGAGTGACCTGGTCTGAAACCAAATTGATGATCGGAAATCAAGCCATGAGAGAGGAGGAAGGATTTAATGTCTGAAGTAACGATGGATTCCATCACCTTGCTGATGATTGGGAGAAGGCTGATTGGTCTGTAGTTGCAGGGATCTGTTTTTGCACCTTTTTTATGCAGAGCAGTAATGTCTGCTGATTTCCAAGCAGATGGCAGATGACCTTGAGCAAATGAGAGGGTGAGTAGAAGAGAGAGGGTGAGAGAGGGTGAGAGAGGGTGAGAGAGAGAGTGAGAGAGAGAGTGAGAGAGAGAGAGAGAGAGAGAGAGAGAGAGAGAGAGAGAGAGAGAGAGAGTGAGAGAGTGAGTGAGAGAGTGAGAGAGTGAGAGAGTGAGAGAGTGAGAGAGTGAGAGAGTGAGAGAGTGAGAGAGTGAGAGAGTGAGAGAGTGAGAGAGTGAGAGAGTGAGAGAGTGAGAGAGTGAGAGAGAGAGAGAGTGAGAGAGTGAGAGAGAGAGAGAGTGAGAGAGCAAGAGCAGATGAGGAGGTTTTTCGAACACGTGGGCTGATGCCGTCTGGACCGTTTGCAGAATCTGAGTCGAGGTTTGACAGCAGGCTCTCCCCCCTTGTCAGGAAAAAAAGGACACAGAGTCCAGGGACAGTTGGGTGCGACTGGTAAGGTGGGTAGAGAAAGTGATGGGTTTTGGACACAAGATTTAGCTGCAAACAAGGAGTTTCGGCATTCAGCCTTTTCACATGTGGTATCAGCAGTGCAGCCATTTGAGGTAAGGGAGGGGATGGAGGGGGAACATACAGCAGAAACAGATTTGATTAGATGCCACCAGGATTTTGAGGAGGGGGAGAGGTTTGAGAGTTCAGACTTGAGATTACAAAGATGTTGTTTTCTGGCTTTCCTGAGGGTAGATACACACTTGTTCTGAGCTTTATGGAAGGAACTGAGATTGCCCTCAGTTGGGTTTGCTTTCCATGAGGCAAAGGCAAGTTGTTTCAGGACAACTGCCTCACCACAAGCTTCAGTGAACCAAGGGCAGGAGGAAGGGTAGGATAACTGAAGACGAGAGGGGATAAATCTGTGCATGAGGGAGAGCAAGTTTCTTTGAAAGAATTCCCAGGATGAGTTGATGTTGGAGAAAGTAGCGATAGGAGACCAGTCGACAAGTTTGATGGCTGCTTGGGGTCCCTACCAGTCGGCTTGAGTGAAATGCCAGACTCAACGGCGGTGAGGTGGTTCTCTGATAATCGCCAGAGAGATGTCCACTTTGACAAGGATGTGGTCAGAAGAACCGATTGGAGCAGAGGAAGAGCGGTAGATATTGTCAGGGAAATTTGTTAAAATCAGATCCAGAAGAGAGGGAGTACCATTGGTTGAGATCCGGGTCAGGAAGTTGACCAATTGAGTCAGTCCCAATGAGTCGTAGAAAGCTTTTGCTGAGGTGCTATGACAGGTGAGAAAGGTACCCACACCTCGCCAACTGGCATGATGACAATTGAAGTCACCATATATGAGGAAGAGAGAGTTTGGATGAGGAGATAGAAGTTGGTCAATGTTTTCGGATAGTGAGGTGTAGATGGAGTCATCACTGTTTGGTGGACGGTACAGTACACAAATAAACATGAGGTGGGAGAGGAGGGGAAGCCGTAGCCAGAGGTATTACTGGGGTGTGGGGGAGTGAGGGCAGTGCATGGAGAGTGAGGAATAGAGTCTTTGATGAAGAGAGCAACTCCTCCACCAGGACGGGGCTCAGGTCTGTCATACCGGAGGAGGGAGTAACCAGGGAGAGATACTTCGGAGTCAGACACGTCTTGGGGGAGAAAAGTTTCTGTTAGGCAGAATATGTCTGGTTTGTCAGTGGCAACCTGTATGGGAAGATCTGAAAGGTTTGAGCGAAGGCCCCAGATAATTGAAGTCCACACTTTTAATGAAGAGAGAGGGGAGGAGGCTTTGGGTGCAGGGGTGGGTGGGGAGGGGGGGGTAGGACAAGGGACAAGGGGTGGGAGGTAAGAAGGGTTGTTGAAAGAGTGTGGGGATTGCAGAATAGCTTGGAGAGGGGGCTGGATGAGAAGGAGAAAAGGCTCTGTGGTGCTGGGGGAGAGGGGGGACAAGAGAAGGCAGTTGAGGATTTGAGGAGGTGGATTGAAGAGATGGAGGTGAAAGAGCAGTGGAAGCAGGCAGCTTTGAGGATGAGAGGGGGGGGCAACTTTGAGAAGGGTGAGTGAGGGGGATGAATGGTGGGAGAAAGGTGAGGGGGAGTTTTTGAGAGAGGTGAGAGAAAGGCTTGGAGGGAGAAGAGTGGGATGGTTGCTTTGAGAGTGAGGGGTGAGAGGGGTGAGTTGGCACTGAAGTTGGAAAAAAAAGAATGGTTGATGGAAAGCGAACATTCATAGCAAACTGTTTTTTTTTTTTAAGTTTTCGGTCAGAGATGCACGTTTCTTGATAGAAGCAATAAAGGCGAATTCAGAGAATGGAGAGAAGAAACGCTGTCACAGTTGGATTTTTTTAGGCAAGGTATGAAGGAGGGGTCGAAATGAGAGCAGTCTGTTTAAATAGCGGAAGAGTCGTGCATTATGATACAGTAAAGAGTACTACACGTGTGAGAGAGGAAGATGAAGCATTATAAGAGATCGTTTTTATTGTTATTATTATTAATGTTTGAGATAGTTTTCAAGATTCGGTCATGGAAGTATTGTAGAAAAAAAATCGAAGAAGAGGAAGAGGAGGAAGAAGAAGAGGATGAAGAAGAAGAAGAAGAATCGAAACTCGTGAGTGTGCAAGGAGAAAGGTCCTTTTTTTTTTTGGTTAAAGATAAGATATAGAGTGCTTAGTGGGGGGGATGGAGGAAATTCGGAAAGTGGGGAAGATAGAAATTGAAGGTGATTGGGGGGGGGGGAACAAAGAAACACGATCGTACACCGAGGGGAAACAAATGGTAGGCCTCAAGCCTCAAGGGTAGGCCTCAAGCACCCGTTAAGACAAGGTCGACGAAATCTCACAAAACAGCACGATTTTTGAAACAAAACCAAACTTGGAACACAGTACCATGTAGGTGAGAAAATAAACAGTTAGAACGGGACAGATAACGACCAGAAACTTAACTTTGAGATCGTCAGCAGAGAGAACTGAAGAAGACCTGCCAACACTCCAAACCCAGAACCGGAAGTCATTTTTAATTTTTTTTTTACAGATATATATATATATATATATATATATATATATATATATATATATATATATATATATATATATATATATATATATATATATATATATATATATATATATATATATATATATATATATATATATATATATATATATATATATATATATATATATATATATATATATATATATATATATATATATATATTTATATATATATAGTCAGTCGTCGACTTCCAACCACGATCGATTCCGATCGACCAGTCAAGGTCGATTTTGTCGTGTTGGCCAACCTTTATTTTTACCTTTATTTATCGTGTATAGGCCTATGCAAAAATTACCGTCGGTATATTATACTGTATAATGATACAATAATCATCTGTAAGTCATTTTATTAACATTTTCTTTGTACATTATTGTTTTAACCATGGTTATAAAAACCATTTTTATTGTTACTGTATAACGTTTTTACGTCTGTCAGGTTTAAGTCAAATACTGCATACAAACTGGAGTACAATTGGTTTAAAGTTTGCAAAAACATACAGAAATACAAAAAAAGAAAACATTTTACAGTCGTTACAAAACATCCTAAATTAATAAAATACAAAACATAAAAAAATACAAACAACGGATCGTTTCAACGCCGCCTTCCCATCATGCAATCGTCCGTGCTTGGGCGGTTTGCAAAACACGGAACGGATCTCGCACGCAGCGTCCCGCGGAGCCGGCGCGGTTCCCGAAATAATTCGTCTCATTTGGCTCATGAATGAAATAGACTTCTCGCCTTCGTCTGCACAGTAAAAAAAACAAAAAGGTGTCCGTTTTTGGATCTGATCTTCCATCCAAACATGCAGCAATTTCTCCATTTCGTGGATGGGCCTGGTCCGTTGCCGTTATTTATCTTTCAAAATCGTCGACAGGGTCGAGTGTGATAACTAAAGATCACGTGCGATCGCATTCACTTTCCTCCTTCGTACTGTTTGATCACCTGCATTTTCGTGGCGATATCAATGGCCTTTCTTTCCTTCTTGGCAGGTTGAGGAGGAGACAAAGATAATTTCCTCTTGGTGGACATCTTGGGGGTTTGAAGTAAAATTTTTAAGACAAACGGATATGGATAAACTGCGCAATTCTGAGACCACGCAAACACACCAGCACTGGTTGACGCTGGGGCAGAAACTGAGCAGTCTGTTCATAATGTCGTCGTGGTCGTTAAGTCGATCAGTCGTAAGTCGCATAGGTCATAAGTCGGCAACAAAATGTATATGTATACTGAATATATATATATATATATATATATATATATATATATATATATATATATATATGTATATGTATATCTTCTTCTTTCGGCTTGCTCCCGTTAGGGGTCGCCACAGCGGATCAATCGTCTCCATTTCGCTCTATCCTCCACATCTTTCATTGGCACTCCAACCGCATCCATGAACCTCTTATTTGGCCTTCCTCTTCTCCTCCTACCTGGCGGCTCCATCCTCAGCATCCTTCTCGTGATATACTCCGCTTCCCTCCTGTGCACATGTCCAAACCATCTCAATCTCGCCTCTCTCACTTTGTCTCCAAACTGTCCGACCTGCGCTGTCCGTCGAATATACTCATTCCTTATCCTGTCCATCCTCATCACTCCCAACGAGAATCGCAGCATCTTTAACTCTGCCACCTCCAGCTCGACTTCCTGTCTTTTTGTCAGCGCCACCGCCTCCAAACCATACAACATAGCTGGTCTCACTACCGTTTTATATACCTTCACCTTCACTCCTGCTGTTACCCTTCTGTCACAAATCACTCCTGCAACTCTTCTCCACCCACTCCATCTTGCCTGCACTCTCTTTTTCATTTCTCTGCCACACTCTCCGTTACTTTGTACAGTTGATCCTAAGTACTTAAACCCATCCACCTTCCACACCTCCACTCCTTGCAACTGCACCATACCACCACCCTCCCTCTCATTTACGCACATGTACTCCGTCTTATTCCAATTGACGATCATTCCCCTTCTCTCCAGTGCATACCTCCACCTCTCGAGGCTCGCCTCAGCCTGCTCCCTCCTCTCCCTACAGATCATGATGTCATCCACGAACATCATAGTCGATGGGAACTCCTGTCTGATCTCGTCCGTTAACCTGTCCATCACCATTGCAAACAGGAAAGGGCTCAGAGTCGATCCTTGGTGCAATCCCACCTTTACCTTAAACCGGTCCGTCATTCCGACCGCACACCTCACCGCTGCACACTATCCTCATACATATCCTGCACGATCCTCACATACTTCTCCACCACTCCCGACTTCCTCATACAATACCACAACTCCTCTCTTGGCACCCTATCATAAGCTTTCTCTCAATCCACAAACACACAATGTAACTCCTTCTGGCCTTCCCTATACTTCTCCATCAACATTCTCAAAGCAAACATCGCATCAGTGGTGCTCTTTCCTGGCATAAACCCATATTGCTGCTCACAGATCGTCACCTCTCCTCTCAACCTAGCTTCCACTGCTCTTTCCCACAACTTCATGGTGTGGCTTAACAACTTTATCCCTCTGTAATTTCCACAGCTCTGCACATCACCCTTGTTCTTGAAAATTGGAACCAGTACACTTAATCTCCACTCCTCCGGCATCCTCTCACTTTCCAAGATTTTATTAAACAATCTGGTTAAAAACCCCACTGCCATCTCTCTGAAACACTTCCTTGCCTCCACTGGATCTGGGCCAACCACTTTTCCACTCTTCATCCTCTTCATAGCAGTCCTCACTTCATCCTTACTGATCCACCCCCCTTCCTGATTCACTATCTCCACCTCTTCCTACCTTCTCTCTCTCTCATTTTCTTCATTCATCAGCTCCTCAAAGTACTCCATCCACCTTCTCAACACACTCTCCTCGCTCGTCAGCACATTCCCCTTTTCGTCCTTTATCACCCTAACCTGCAGCACATCCTTCCCAGCTCGGTCCCTCTGTCTTGCCAATCGGTACAAATCCTTTTCCCCTTCTTTTGTATCCAACTTCTCATACAGCTCGTCATATGCCTTTTTCTTAGCCTTTGCCACCTCTCTCTTTGCCTTGTGCCGCCACTCCATATATATATATATATATATATATATATATATATATATATATATATATAAGCTCTGGAAAAAAATAAGAGACCACTCCAAAAAAAATTTAAACCAGCTTCTCTACATGTATGGCAGCCATTCCATTCCAGTATCTGTTTAATTCCAACACAGGCACTCCTCATTCTACTTCGTGAGGTACTGTTTCGGTGATCACCTGAACCGAATCTTATTTAACAAGGAAAAGTATAAAAACGACTGCTGTGGTCATCACTATCCTCTTGCAATAGGACCAGCTGGATGGCAAAAACAGCGCTAGTAGTCCCTCAAAAGTAATTGGAATCAAAAAAAAACTATTGACCATGCCAAAAGAGTAGAAAAGAAAAGTTTTGAGTGAGGAAAAGAAGGGTTTAATTCTGGTTTTACTGGTAGAGGGATACAGTGAGCGTCACGTTGCTTCCATCCTTAAAATTTCAAAGACGGCGGTTCATAAGAACAAGGTCAAGCAGCAGACATTGGGGACAACAAAGCTACAGACTGGCACAGTGCGAAAACGACTTTCCACTGACCGGGATGACCGCCAACTCATTCGAATGTCACTCAACAACCGTTTGATGACATCAAGTGACCTCCAAAAAGAATGGCAAACGGCAGCTGGGGTTTAGTGCACGGCGATGACGGTTCGAAACAGGCTCCTCGGGGCAGGGCTGAAGTCGTGCAAAGCTAGAAAAAAGCCCTCCATCAATGAGAAGCAAAGAAGAGCCAGGCTGAGGTTTGCAAAAGACCAAAAGGATTGAACCGTAGGGGTCTGGAGTCTTCTCTTCTCTGATGATCTTCTCTGATGTTCTCTGATGCATC